>NC_072443.2:69077527-69815027 GCF_028878055.3 Symphalangus syndactylus
GCTCTTGATTTAAATTCAAGGATGTCTGAACTTGAACTCATCCTTTTTCCCAGACATAGCTTCTTGCCTTACACTTTCATATTTCTGTCTCAGGACCATACATATTCCCTGTCAGGAAATCCAGGGACCTTGGAGTTACCATTGATTCTTTCCTCACCTCTCCAGCCCACTCACTTATCTCGATGGCGTCTTCTTTGCATTTTTCCTTAGCTCCGTCTTGCCAGCTGTTTCCCCGGTTTCAGGCCTTTATTATAACATTACAGTGACTATAGCTGCTGCCTTCCTGGTTTCTCCTCTCCCCAGATCACCCTACACAGTACTGTATGAATTATCTTAGAACACAGCTGTCTTCACACCACTTTCCCACGGCAAAACTGTAATAGATTCCTGCTGCTTGCAGGGAAATGTTAAACACACACACACACACACACACACACACACACACACACACACACATATGCACACACAACAAAAAAACTGCCAGCCTGGCATTCAAGGCTTCCCACATTTTGACAAACATTATTCTTTCAATTGCTCTTCTTGGAGTTAGTGGCTTTTAAACCTCATTGATATTACTAATAATTTCTAACACCCCTTTATGTACGGACATGAAATAAATAGAGTATGTAACAAACTTACTTATATAACCTCAAAAAAACCAACATAAGGCCCTAAGTATAATAAAAGTAGAAATACAGGGCAATTAATTTGTAATATAATCTGTTGTTTTACTCTGTAAATGATTAGCCATGACTACACCAGAATCTAAGATGAGGTTGCCAATGCTTGCATCTGCTTGTAATAATTAAGCTTGGATTTCAGAGAAATTAGATAGTAATCAACTAAATATTTGAGTCATTTTTCTTCATATCTGGCATTTAAAATGATAAATAGTTATGTATATTTGTATATATTTATAACATCACAGTGAATGTGATGGCTGCAGCAGCAGACCAATATCACTGAGTCAAGTTGTTGACTGGGTCCCCATTGAAGGTGTAGTTGGAACTGTTGATGTATTTTCTGATATGTTGGACAACTGTTAGTGACATCTGAACGTTATGAATTCAGTCTTCCTTTGATTGGCATAAAAGTTGCATCTTTATGTATTAAGGTAATGCAAACAATCATTTGTAAGCTCAGAAAACAATGAATAGGTTTTTCTCTCATATGACCATCTCATTTGAAAGTCATATGGCAATTGCATTGCAGGACATCTAGCCCCATGGCCTGTATCCTCTAAAGACCCTGGTATATTCCCCAATCAATGAGTCAACTAAAATGCCCCCATATGTTTTCCAAAGTGATAGGAGCTCCAAGTGCCGTTGCTCTGAGCACTGCCCAGGCATCCCTGTCTCTGTGTTGTACATTCATTCGCCACCCATTCTTCTTCTTCTCAAATGCTAGTCTGTGCTTAAAGTTTACCATTTGGTCCATTGTCTGCTTAAAAGTGTCTTGTGATAATTGGACATCTATGTTACAGTTGTATATGTTTACTTTACTTTTCCCACATGAATATAGTTCTGTCCTGAATTGGAAAGTATACTTCTGGTTGCAATGTCAGATACCCAGGTCAAATTGGCTCAAGCCTCTCTCCTCCACCCCCTCCCAAATGTATTGACTTTCTTTATTGAAAAGTTCAGGATAGATGTAACTGAGCGGAGTGAGGTCCTGGAGTTTTATGATGGTTTTGGGATAGCTGTGCCTGTATATCTGTTTTTCTCTCTTTGCTCATGTATCAGTCCAGCAGGTTAAGTCTTCAAAATCACCTATAGCTTAATGCATCTAGAGCTTATTTCTGCTCATACTGCATATCCACCATAAGTGGCAGATGGAATCTGCCCATTGTAGTTACACAGAGACCCAAGTTGATGGAATCACAATTTTGATGTGTGCTTCCAATCTTGTAATGACGTGGAAAGGGAACATGATAAGTTGTGCAGTTGTTTTCAAGTTTCTGCCAAGAAGAGACACAAATCACTTCTCTTCACATCTCATTGACCAAAAACAGTCTTATGGACATGACTATATTCAAAGGGGTGTATAGTCCTATCTAGTGCCTGAATGAGAAGGAAAATAATGACATTTGTAAACAAATGAGCCCTGATGTTGAACTCAATTGGGCTTCCTTTGTATCTCTCCTTAATTGCCTGCCTCCTTCTGCCCCCACCTCCCACCCACATTACATTACTCTTATGCTTTTAATGCTTTTTTTCCCCTCCATGGAAGTAGAGGTCACTTTCCTATACATACCAAGTAATGAAATTAATTCTTTTTGACTAGGTTTGGACTGTATTTCTCTCCTTGCATCTTTGAGAGACAAGGAGAAATGGGCAAGGCCCACCTGAATTATATAGAATAAGAGTAGCTGGGAGAGGCAGTTCACAATAGTCAAGTCAAGGCAGGATAGATGCTAGGCAGGCAAACACTACAGATACCTCAGTGCTCTCTAATTAGATTAAAAATTACTTGAAAAAGGAGATTTAATATATTTTTGTGTGTTTCTTTGGTATGTTCTGGGTAGTGTTCAACATAGGGTCCTGCTTGAGTTACGGCTTTAGTCATTCATTCATTTATTATGCTATTAGTAGATAATGTGTACTAGATAATAGTAGTTATTACAGTATGTATTGGGTACTTTCTAAGTGCCTTATGAATATGAATTCACTGAATCCCATAACCAACTCATGAGGTAGATATTACTATTAACCCCTTTGATTAGGTGGGAAAATTGAGGCTCACACAGGGAAGTAACTAAAAACCAATGCCTCAAAGCTAGACAGTTCTGTAGCAGGGATTTGTACCCAGCCAGTCCAAATTTGTGCTCTATGAATTATTTATAAAGCAATCACCCGATAGAGTTTCTTAATAAATTTTGCCTCAAATTGCATAGTATATTCTTCATGAGTATTGCAGGTTAAAAGACAGAGAAGGTGTATTAATTCTACAAATGAAGGGAAGTGTTTCTGTTAGTCAGTCCAGGTACAGAAGTTTATAGGGTAAAATATATATTTTAGCATTTCCCTGCAGTCTCTCATTTTATTAATGACTTTATATTTTTTTGATTAAATATTCATTACATGTTTAGTTAGAAACCTCTCCTATCACTATAGAGGAACAAATATTTTGATAAGAGGTTTTCTCAGATTTGGAATCTCTATAGAAAAATAATTTCCTGGGGCTACACACCCTACTTTGTTTGCTGTCTTGTCCTGTGCCAGCCAAGATAAGGATATTTTGCTTTTCTTTGTAGTTTGAAGACATCTAGCAGCTTGTCACAACTTCCAAAATCTTTGAGAAAATGAAGTCTGAATTCCAAGACAGTAATTTTACCATTATCCCAGTGGGTTGGTATTCTACTTGATACATGGTAATTTTAACAAGGAAGTTACAAGAAAAGAATTTCTTACTGTGCCTCTGTGGAAAGGTGAAATAAAAGAATGCAATTCTCATTTGTTCTTCTGTAGCTCATTTTGACAGCAAGAAAACTGTCTTAAATGGGCATGAATAGATCCCTTTTTTGTCTATATTTATCCAACATTAAATACATTTTTAGCTTTATTATTTGAAATAGAAAAATCATTGGAGTTTTTTTAAGACAGCCATTTGGTATTTTTGATCATGGATATAAATGTTTTGTCAAGTTAAGTATCTTGAATTTTAATTTTACAGTGTGCCTAAAAGTGTATATATACTTACTATTTAATGATCGTCATCATGTAACTTTGTGGTATTTGGTCCTACTAAAGATTGTTATTACTTTATAAGATATTTTGGGTCAAACAAATATTAAATATGATTCAGTTAATTATACTATGTAGGATGGTCACTTACTTGTAATACTTTACTTCCTTAAGACTTGATTTCAAAATAAGAAATCTAATGCAATTTATGCCCACAAATGTCAATAAATGGTTAATTCTGTAGTTGCCAAGATTCCTTCAGCTGTTTTATGGAAAATCCATGGAGTTTGGACTTATATATAGTTATTCTTTAATATTTAAAATAATATGAATTACATACTTCAATTTTGTTTCGATCATATGTAAAAGCAATACAGAATTTACAACTTAATTTGTGATTCTCCCAGTAACTCTAGCTTGGTTTCATTTGCACATGTCCACACTTTGTGATTTATGGATACTAACCCATCAGAATCCTTAAATCTAATCACTCTCCATGCACGTAAAAATCTCAGCTACAGTATTTTATTAAACATAGGTATGCCACTTTCTACTTACCTTCTTTCAAAAAGAATTATAAAACGGGGAAACACTCTGTATTTGTTACCTGACTGGTTAGATGATAAAGGAACAAAAAGGGAAAGACTTCTTTCTTCTTTCTGGACTTTGGATCCTGTGTAAATATGTGATGCCTGATCTATAACCATCGTGCAATCATGAGGGGATTGGCCAATTTACTGAGGACATTATGATGGAAGATGGAAAGAGCCAGGGTTGTTAATGATAAGATCGAAATCCTGGCTCTACTGCTTCTCCACCTTGCATCTTGGAGGATGACATTTCTATAAGTCCCAGTTTTCTCAACTCTGAAGTGGAAGTAATAATAGTATCTATTTAATAGGCATGCTGTAAGGATCATATGCAATAATACATATATAACACGTCAAAGTACATTGCAGACCTTATGTGAAACAAGATGTCTTAGTCTGTTTTTGCATTGCTTTGAAGGAAATATAATACCCGAGGCTGGGTAATACATAAAAGAGGTTTATTTGGCTCATGGATCTGCAGACTGTACAAGAAGCGTGGTGCTGGCATCTGCTTGTGGTGAGGACCTCAGGAAGCTTCCATTCATGACAGAAGGGAAAGAGGAGCAGACGTCACATGGTGAGAGTAGAAGGAAGCAAGAACTCACTTGTTACCCTCAGAATGGCACCAAACCATTCGTAAAGCACCTATCCCCATAATCCAAATACTCCACACTAGGTCCCACTTCCTACATTGGGGATAAAATCTTAATATAAGATTTAGAAGGGACAAATATCAAAACTATATCACAAGATTATAATGGACATGCTGTTTTCCTATATATTGTCTCATCTGGGTTATAACAACTATGTAAAGTATCAAAGATGAAGCTATGTAAGGTGTCATATTTTATGGTAAATAATGAAATACAAAATTCATTGTGTTGTAGAAAATACAAATAAAGAAATCACATGTAATTATCCAGCCCAGAGATATATTTGATGTAGTATGTAAGAATATTTTCATTAATATTAGCTTTGCTGTGATTACTATTATCAATATATGGTGCTCCTGTATTATGATATTACTAGAGTGTTTATGTGGGAAAGAAATAGGTATTGTTCCCTCCATTTGTCCAAATGAAAAAGCTGAGACTCAGAAAGGATTAGTTCCTTGGTTCAAAAGTCATGCAGATTTCAAGGTAAGAACCAGGGACAAGAGCCACGGCCAGAAGTTACGTCTGTCTACATGTAAAGCCTATGTTTGGAACAACTGTAATTAATTGTTTTCTCTTAGTGCACCCTAAACGAGGGGAAAAATGGAAAAATAGCAGCAAAAAATAGCCAGAGCAATTCTGTCCTTAAAATGTATAATCTTCTCTAATAGATGATTTTCATTTTTGAAAATTGAAGTATAATTAATACACAACCTAATGCACAACTCTTATGTGTTCACTTTGATGCATTTTGTCAGTTGATTATACGCAGCTAGTCACAGGTACCCACAGAAAGATAGACAAGACTTACATTCATCCAGAAATTTCCCTCATGGTCATTTCCAGTCAATTCTGTCTCCCCAATTCCCCGCGTCCTCTAAGTCAGCCACTTCTAAATCCTGCTACAGTAGAGTTTTGCCTGTTCTCAGACTTCATGTAAATGGAAATGTAATGTATGTATTCTTTAGAGCCTCGCTGTTTTGCTGAGTATCATATTTTTCAGGTTTATCTAGGTGGTGTTGCATATATCAGTGGGTTTTTTTTCTTAATTACTAAGAACTTTTCCATTTTAGGGATAGATCATAAATCGTTTATTCCTTCATCTGCTCATGGACATTTGTTTCATTTCAGCCTCAAGTTATTATTGTTTGACCTATGTTTTCTTAGCTTGTGTGTTTCTCCATTTGGCATCTAACCTGCGACCCAGAGGTCACACTCTGAACCACATCCTTCACCTAACTCTTACACACCTAACCAGGATTTCCCCTGCCCCAAATCACTCTAGGCCAGGTACCAAACAACTGCTGACAGCCGCTATGCCCCAGAGCCTGTTAGAATTACTTGAAATAGCCCATTCTAAACTATTTTTCTAGCCCTGCCTTCTGCCTCTGAATACTGACCAACTCTGGTGTGTCTCCATATAGCCCTGTGTGGCATGGTGTCAGCCTCTCCATATTGTCATTGAGTCACTTCTGTAAATTAAAATCCCAGAGGTTCGAATGAGACAACTGTAAATGTGGATTATATAAGCATTTGTGTTCAGGTCATTTGGTGGATATGTTTTCATTTCTCTTGGGTAATTGCTTAAGAGTAGAAATTCTGTGTTGTAGGGTCACACACACACACACACAGACACACAAATGCATAAATGCACACACATGCACTTGATGGGTATCCACAGTGGTTGTACCGTTTTACATTCCTACCAGCAAGGCTGGGGATTCCCGTTACTACTATCTTTGCTAACATTTGCCAGTCTCTTTTATTTTAGCCATCCTATTAAAGAAGAAAGTGTATCCTACTGTGGTTTTAATTTGCATGGCTGATGCTATAAGCCTCTTTTCATATGCTAATTTATCATGTATAGATCTTCTTTTGGGAAGTTTTTGTTGAAGTATTGCCTATTTTTATGGGGCTTTTTATCTTTTCATTATTTATTTACCTATATTCTTCATAAAAGTGTACTGCTAATATTTTTCCTAGAGTGTGGCTTGTCTATGATTTTTTTTTTTTTTTTTTTTTTAGATGGAGTCTCGCTCTGTCGCCCAGGCTGGAGTGCAGTGGCATGATCTGGGCTCACTGCAACCTCCGCCTCCTGGATTCATGCCATTCTCCTGCCTCAGCCTTCCAAGTAGCTGGGAGTACAGGCACCCACCACCACACCCAGCCAATTTTTTGTATTTTTAGTGGAGACTGGGTTTCACTCTGTTAGCCAGGATGGTCCCCATCTCCTGACCTCATGATCCATCCACCTCTGCCTCCCAAAGTACTAGGATTACAGGTGTGAGCCACCACGCCTGGCCTAAATGATATTTTTATGATGAGAAATATTTAATTTGGGAGAAATCTAGTTTGTCATTTTTTAAGTTTTGAGATTGACATTTTGTTTGTCCCTCCGTGATCATGAAAATATTCTCATTATATTCTTCTGGAGTATATTTTATGATTTGTTGTTTTATGTTTAGACCTATGATCTCTGCTAAATAAATGTTTATGTGTAGAGTAACATAAAGATTGAGGATAATTTTTAAAATGTAAGTATTTGGGCTGGGCGCAGTGGCTCACGCCTGTAATCCCAGCACTCTGGGAGGCCGAGGCGGGTGGATCACAAGGTCAGGAGATCAAGACCATCCTGGCTAACACAGTGAAACCCTGTCTCTACTAAAAAATACAAAAAATTAGCCGGGCATGATGGCAGGCGCCTGTAGTCCCTCCACTTGGGAGGCTGAGGCAGGAGAATGGTGTGAACTCGGGAGGCAGAGCTTGCAGTGAGCCGAGATCGTGCCACTGCACTCCAGCCTGGGTGACAGAGCGAGACTCCGTCTCAAAAAAAAAAAAAAAAAAAAAACTAAGTATTCATTTTTTTTCTAGCAACATGTGTTAACAAGACTTCCCCCGTGCACTGCCTTGGTGTCTTGGTTAAAAAGAAAAGACCTAATAGTGCGGTCTCTTTCTGAACTCTTCATTCTTTTTCGTTGATCTGTTTGTCTATCTTTATGCAGTTTCTACACTGTCTGAATTGTCCTAGGTAGAAATCAGTTAGTGTAAGTCTTTCAAATTTGTTCTTCTTTCAAATTTCTTTTGGCTCTTCTGGATCCTTGGCAGTTCCACATACATTCTAGAATCATCTTATCTCTTTCTTCAAAGGACCTATTGGAATTTTGAAATGAATTGAATTGAAACTACAAGGCAATTTAGGGAGAATAGACATCTTAACAATGATGAACGTTTCACTTAAAGAATGTAGCATCTCTCTTCATTTATTTAGATTATCTTTAATTTATCTTAGCAATATTTGTGTGTTTTAGTGTAGGAGTATTGCACATATCTGTTAATTCCTGGTTACGTGATTGATGTTTTTATATGCTAATGCAGGTATGGTTTTTAAGCATTTATGTTCTATTTTTTCATTATTATATTTAAAAGTACCAATGATTTTAATGTATTGACATTGTATTCTGCAGCATTGTTAATTCACAGTATTATTCAAGTAGTTTTTTTTTCTTTTATAGATTTTATGTTTTTTAAATACACAGTCCGATTATGTGTGAATGACAGTTTTACATTTCTTTTCCATCTGAATGCCTTTTATTTTCTTAGTTTGACTTACTACTCCTTCTAGGACCTTTAATATAATGGTGAGTAGAAATATTGAGAAAGGCTATCCTTGCCTTCTTCCTGATGGTAGAGCACAAGTGCTTGATTTTTCCCATTAAGAATGAAGTCATGCTGAGCATGGTGGCTCATGCCTGTAATCCCAGCAGCACTTTGGGAGGTTGAGGTGGGCAGATCACTTGAGCCTGGGAATTCTTGAGACGAATGTGAGCAACATGGTAAGACTTCATCTGCAAAAAATTTAAAAGTTAGCCGATTGTGATGGTGCATGTCGGTACTCCCAGCTATATAGGAGGCTGAGGTGGGTGGGTCACTTGAGCCCAGGAGGTTGACGTCCAGGCTGCAGTAAGCCATGTTTGCACCACGAGTATGATGTTAGTTGTAGGTTTTTTGTTCATACTCTTTGTCATATTAAAGCAATTTATTTCTATTTCTACTTGGCTGGTAATTTTTATCATAAAGGTGATTACTTTTGTCTCAGTCACTTTCTTAATCTATTGAGATAGTTACGTTTTGTTAATGTGGCATTTTACACTGGTATTTTGAGTATTAAACCAATTTTGTATTCTGGGACAACTCCATTTTTTAAATATACTAATGTGTTTGATTTGGTAATATTTTTGAGGAATTTTGTATTTTTTAGAACTTTAAGGCATTTAAACATTTTTTCTTGAAAAAATATTGTTCTGTAATTTTCTCTTCTTGTAATATTTTTGAGCTTTTTGGTATCATGATAATGCCAGTCTCATAGAATGGGTTAAGAAGTGTTCCTTCTTCTTCTATATTTTGAAAGAGATTTTGTAAGATTGATACTATTTTCTTAATGTTGGAATTCACGAATAAGGTCTCTGGCCTGAAGCTTTCTTTATGGGAAGGGTTTGGATTCCAAGTTTAATTTCTTTAATAGATAAAATTTGTTTTGATTTTCTACTTTACCTAGCATCAACTGTGATAATTGTGTCTTTGAAGTAATTTGTTCTTTATATCAAATGTCGTCAATTTATTGGTTTATACCAATGATGTATAATTATTGTCTCGTCTTATTTTCATTTAATGTTTGTATCATCTGTTGTGATGTTGTCCTTTTCATCCTACCGTTGGATTTTGCATTCTCCCTCTCTGTTCGTTTCCCTTTCAGCAGTATTGATAGTGACTTATCAGTTCTACTTATATATATTCAAAGAAACAGTATTTTACATTATTTTACTTTGATGATTTTCTCTATTATTTGTCCTTTTAAAATGTTATGTTTGTTGCATATATTTTACGTTTCATTTCTTCCTCTTCTTTTGTTCCTAAAGTGAGAGCTCTGATTGTTGATTTAAAAACCTCTCTTCTTTTCTATTGAGTTTAAACTATAAACTTCTTTTTAACAATGCTTCCACTGCAAACACAATTTTTGTATGTTGTGTTTTCATTTTTATTGATTTTAAAATATTTTCTATTTTATCTTTGATTTCCAATTTAACCCTTGGGTTATTTAGAAGTATGTTGTTTAGTTCTCTAATATTTGTGGATCAGCTTACCCTTTGTTATTTCTAATTTAATTTTCTAAATTTGTTGTCACATAACATACTATTATTTGAATTGGGTGATGTTTTTGTCTTTTTATTTTTTTATTTTTTTATTATTATTATTCTACTTTAAGTTTTAGGGTACATGTGCACAATGTGCAGGTTTGTTACATATGTATCCATGTGCCATGTTGGTGTGCTGCACCCATTAACTCGTCATTTAGCATTAGGTGTATCTCCTAATGCTGTCCCTCCCCCCTCCCCCCACCCCACAACAGTCCTCAGTGTGTGATGGTCCCCTTCCTGTGTCCATGTGTTTTCATTGTTCAGTTCCCACCTATGAGTGAGAACACGTGGTGTTTGGTTTTCGTCCTTGCGATAGTTTACTGAGAATGATGTTTTCCAGTTTCATCCATGTCCCTACAAAGGACATGAACTCATCATTTTTTCTGGCTGCATAGTATTCCATGGCGTATATGTGCCACATTTTCTTAATCCAGTCTATCGTTGTTGGACATTTGGGTTGGTTCCAAGTCCTTGCTATTATGAATAGTGCCACAATAAACATACGTGTGCATGTGTCTTTATAGCAGCGTGATTTATAGCCCTTTGGGTGTATACCCAGTAATGGGATGGCTGGGTCAAATGGTATTTCTAGTTCTAGATCCCTGAGGAATCGCCACACTGACTTCCACAATGGTTGAACTAGTTTACAGTCCCACCAACAGTGTAAAAGTGTTCCTATTTCTCCACAGCCTCTCCAGCACCTGTTGTTTCCTGACTTTTTAATGATGGCCATTCTAACTGGTGTGAGATGGTATCTCATTGTGGTTTTGATTTGCATTTCTCTGATGGCCAGTGATGAGGAGCATTTTTTCATGTGTTTTTTGGCTGCATAAATGTCTTCTTTTGAGAAGTGTCTGTTCATGTCCTTTGCCCACTTTTTGATGGGGTTGTTTGTTTTTTTCTTGTAAATTCGTTTGAGTTCATTGTAGATTCTGGATATTAGCCCTTTGTCAGATGAGTAGGTTACAAAAATTTTCTCCCGTTTTATAAGTTGCCTGTTCACTCTGATGGTAGTTTCTTTTGCTGTGCAGAAGCTCTTTAGTTTAATGAGATCCCATTTGTCAATTTTGGCTTTTGTTGCCATTGCTTTTGGTGTTTTAGACATGAAGTCCTTGCCCATGCCTATGTCCTGAAGGGTATTGCCTAGGTTTTCTTCTAGGGTTTTTATGGTTTTAGGTCTAACATGTAAGTCTTTAATCCATCTTGAATTGATTTTTGTATAAGTTGTAAGGAAGGGATCCAGTTTCAGCTTTCTGTATATGGCTAGCCAGTTTTCCCAGCACCATTTATTATATAGGGAATCCTTACCCCATTGCCTGTTTTTGTCAGGTTTGTCAAAGATCAGATCGTTGTAGATATGCGGCATTATTTCTGAGGGCTCTGTTCTGTTCCACTGATCTATGTCTCTGTTTTGGTACCAGTGCCATGCTGTTTTGGTTACTGTAGCCTTGTAGTATAGTTTGAAGTCAGGTAGCATAATGCCTCCAGCTTTGTTCTTTTGTCTTAGGATTGACTTGGCGATGCGGGCTCTTTTTTGGTTCCATATGAACTTTAAAGTAGTTTTTTCCAATTCTGTGAAGAAAGTCATTGGTAGCTTGATGGGGATGGCATTGAATCTATAAATTACCTTGGGCAGTATGGCCATTTTCACGATATTGATTCTTCCAACCCATGAGCATGGAATGTTCTTCTGTTTGTTTGTGTCCTCTTTTATTTCATTGAGCAGTGGTTTCTAGTTCTCCTTGAAGAGGTCCTTCACGTCCATTGTAAGTTGGATTCCTAGGTATTTTATTCTCTTTGAAGCAATTGTGAATGGGAGTTCACTCATGATTTGGCTCTCTGTCTGTTATTGGTGTACAAGAATGCTTATGAATTTTGTTAATTGATTTTGTATCCTGAGACTTTGCTGAAGTTGCTTATCAGCTTAAAGAGATTTTAGGCTGAGACAATGGAGTTTTTAGATATACAATCATGTCATCTGCAAACAGGGACAATTTGACTTCCTCTTTTCCTAGTTGAATACCCTTTATTTCCTTGGGTGATGTTTTTGAAACTTGTTTTATAGAGCAAAACATGATTTGTCTTGGTGAATGTTCTACATGCATTTGAAAAGAACATATGCTCTAGTGATGTTGGGTTGGTGTTCCATAAATGCCAGTTAGGAACACTGGTTGATTCTGTTTTTCAAGTCTTTTCTGTCTCTACTGTCTTTTTTTTTTTTCGAGTAGGGTGGGATCTGCTTGTTTTATTCATAACTGAAAGTGCTTTTAAAGTCTTCGACTATTGTTGTGGATTTTCAATTTTTCCCTTTAGATCTGTCAATTTGTGCATCCTGTATTTTGAAGCATTGTTGTTAGGTGCCTACACATTCAAAGTCTACTTTGTCTGATATTGGCATGAAATACTAGCTTTCTTATGCTAATTGTTTACATGGAAATTTTTTCAACCTCTTTTTTTTTCAAGACATCTGTTACCCATATTTAAAGTGTATTTCTTTAAGGACCATATAGTTGCTTCTTTGTTTTCACCCTGACAGTCTTTGCCTTTTAAATGCAGCAGATATTCTCTTCACATTTAATGCAGTTATTGATATGTTTGAGTGTACATATCATGTATTGGTATTTATACATAGACCAATGAATGTGTCATTTAATTTTATCTTGCCTTGCAGTATTTCAGGGAACATGAGTTCATATTAATTCACTAATGAAAGTGATGTATTACCTCACTAGAGTCCTTTTGAGGAAGGGACAAATTCACAGGGTTTGAAAATCAAGGCTAGTAAAGCTTTTAAGACTTTTGCAACTACTGATTAAAATTTTGTGGGTTTTTACCCTTTCCAGGAGACTTGGAAATGCAGGAAGTTATGAGACCCTTTATATCACTTAGCCTTTCTGTACCTTGCCTCTTTAGCCCACTATAAGTTCTGAATGATACGTAACTTTATGATGGGAGAGTCTGAGGGTTGATAATATGCTTGTAAATGAACTTGAAAAATGGACTTGTAGAGAACAGATGTCTATATTTCATTGTATGTAAGAAAAGTCCTCTCATTTAACTCTAGCTGACCTAGAAGTAGTTCACAGAATCTTACTTCACCTTAACTTATTGAGAAAAGTGATGCATTGCACGAGAATCTCCTTAAATTGTTTGTTACTTTAAATTTTTACATCAGTTTCCAACAGTGGAGAAACATTGGACTGTGGCATTTAGCAAGAAGTTGCCAGATTTTATTTTATTAATGTATTTTTTTCCAGTTGTATTGGTATAGGTTCAGCTTAAAAAAACATTTTATAGCCAGAGTCTGGTTGAGGGGTTATTTAATGGTCTTACCTTTGCTAATAACTTACTGAGCAAAAATGTGGATTTCAAATATGTATTCATTCATGCTCTCTTTAATAAGGAAATAATAAATATTAAATAGCATCAACTTGACCTTGTAAGGAGGTTGATATTTTCAGTGTTTAATTTGCAAATTGGCAGGAGTTTATTAGAAATTTATTTCAATAAAAGTACGGAACATTTGAAATAAATATATCTCTTTTTTACATTTAAGATGAAACTTTCATCAGTTAGTTAGCATTCATTTGTTCAGTTAACAAATACGTATGGAATGCTTGCCTTGTGCCAGGCATGTTTCAAGATTCTGCAAACTGCATATGTTTCAGTAATGTAATTAATATGAAAATATCTAATCACGGATTTCTGTCAGTAACATCTATCATTAGTTCAAGATAAAACTTTTGGCTAAAATTAATGTTAGTATGTGACCCAAGACCTTAACTTTTATCCATATTATCATGATTATTTTTTGAGATATTCAACCTCCTTTCACTTAAAAAAAAGGCAATAAGTTGTAAATGCTACTAATCAAGAATGGATATGGCTTTCTCTTTTGGGTGAATGAGAACATATGGATGTTACCGAGAAGGAGTGATCATGAATAATTCAGAATAACTTGAGATCTTGTGAGGTAGTAAAAATGAAATATGCATTGGTTAAATGAGAGAGAACTATGCTATTTGGGTTTGAGGTCATTTCAGTAACATACACGTACTCTAATTCTTTTTCCCCCCCACTCTTGAGAAAGTATAATAGAATAAGTAATGCTGTGTAGCCAGTTGAGGAATGAAGCAAGATACATTTTAATGCAATCACTTGGGAAGTTTTAGCAGTTAGAAATCATACTTCTAGGAAAGAAACTGCTGATATCACTTGGATTAACGACCTGTTTTAGCGAAATATCTCTTCATTTTTATAGTGCATGGAAGCATTTGATACTCATTTGATATTAATGTGTCCATTCATCTAAAACATCTTTGGCATGGCTCCCTGAATGGCACTTTTCCTAAATGTAGGTCGTGATGACTTGACTTTGTGTTTTGGGTGTAGTAATTGTATCTTCTCTAGGGAGAGATGTGTGTTTTGTTTTCCTTTCTGAGTGAAGCCTGGGAAGGGTAAACTCTGAGAGGTGTTTATCTACATCACCCTCAAGTATGGTAAGAGGACTGCTTACCAAGTTGCTGCTGCCTCTCCTTAGGAGGCTAAGGTTGCTCACTAAGATTTGACAGACACTGTTGATTTACCTGAGGAGTAGTAAAAGAAGCTTTTAAGTGGGAGTTCAAGCCCAGAATATAAATATTGTATGTTTCCAGTAGGGAAGTAAGATTTAATGCTTTATTTGAATTTATTTTTAGAAAAACATGCACTAGTTAAAAAACAGTATGTAGGAAGGAATACTTTCTATATTTCTAAACAGAAAAAAAGTCATTACAGGTCAGGAGATTTTTTTTCTTTTCTTTGACCTACCGTAAATTTAAAATTATAATGTAAACAATACAGAAAACTTTCCAAATAATGGAAAAAAATTAAGAGTACTTTTAATGGAATAAGTGTGATCACTCTGATTTTTACCTCAGCTACATAAAAAGAACTTCTTCTCTAGTTTACATATAAATGATTAATGTAATTTCACGTCTTATTGATTTATGAAATTTTTTCTTCCTTGCTTGTGTCTAGGTTAAGAATTATTTTTTTTCTCTGCTCAAGAAATTGTGTGTACTCTAGTTTTGGGAATGAATTTCTGTTGTTCCATTTTTACTTGACATATTATCTATAACATTGAATATTTTTATTCGTAAGTGGGAAGGAAGAGGCTATGGAGATGGGAGCACTGGAAGTTTATTTGATATGGTCAAGTTCAGGGGACTATGTTGTTTTCACATATATGTATGGCAAAATAATTTTTGAAGAAATGAATCTGTGTGATGTTCCTATTGTATTCCTTTGTAATACCTCCCAGGAAAAGTTTGCAACTGTAGATTTGAAGGAAGGAAAATGGAAGAGAGAGGAAAGAGACAAGGAAGGAGGGAAATGAAGCCAAAAGAGGCGGGAGAAGGGGTCTTCACATTAGAAGGAGGCAGAGGGCTGGAATGTTGGAAGGAGCAGACGCCTAGGGTCCAACACTCCACAGGAGGCAGACTCTTCTGAAGAGACTTGGGGGAGGGGTTGGTTAGTGTAGGAAGTACTTGTGGTGAAGCTAGGGAAGCTGGACACTGGGTTCCAGGACGGCCATCCTTTACCCACCTGGGCATATCGCTGAAAACTTTACCCACCAGGGCTTGTCTTTGAAACAGTAGAGGCACAAGATTCCAAGGAACCACGTGGGCTTGGACAGTTAGTATCTTCATAGTAAATCACTGGGCTGAGAAGCCTCTTAGAACAATTTCACATGGTTTAAGACAGCCACTATGAAAAATGAAAGAGATGAGGGAAAAGGGGAGCAGGAGTTGATGTCTTCCCCCAAATATCCTCCCCCTAAATCAAAGGACTATAAAAGCCCTGGGTGTGTAGTTTGAACTCTGTGTGTGTGTGTGTGTGTGTGTGTGTGTGTTGGGAGAGACTGAAGAGGAAATGAATCACAGTTGAATATCTCAAAAGTTATCTAATCGGCTGGGTGCGGTGGCTCACACCTGTAATCCCAGCACTTTGGGAGGCCGAAGTGGGCAGATCACGAAATTAGGAGTTGAAGACCAGTCTGGCCAACATGGTGAAACCCCGTCTCCACTAAAAATACAAAAATTAGCCAGGCGTGATGGTGTGCGTCTGTAATCCCAGCTACTCAGGAGGCTGAGGCAGGAGAATCGCTTGAACCCAGGAGGCAGTGGTTGCTGTGAGCCGAGATCACGCTAGTGCATTCCAGCCTGGGTGACAGAGCGAGATTCCATCTCAAAAAAAAAAAAATTATCCAATCACTCATCTTTAATAGATAGAAAACACTTCTGGGTGGTGCCTCATGCCTGTAATCCTAGTACTTTGGGAGACTGAGGTGAGAGGATTGCTTGAGCCCAGGAGTTCAAGACCAGCTTGGGCAACATAGTGAAACCTTGTCTCTACAAAAATAAAAATAAATGAACGAGGCAGGGTGGCACATGCCTGTTGTCCCAGCTACTTTGGAGGCTGAGGTGGGAGGATTGCTTGAGTCTGGGAGGTCCAGGCTACAGTGAGCCATAATTGTACCACTGTACTCCAGCCTCAGTGACAGAGCAAAACCCTGTCTCAAAAAAAAAAAAAAAAAGAAAGAAAAAAAAAAGAAAATGCTTCTTGGAAAAGCATTTGCTTTCCTTTCTCTCACAGTGAGCAGTTCTCTCTCTAACATCCCATCTTCACTTTCTCACCAGCCATTTTATCATTTTCAGTGATAAGACTAAGTATATAGAGGTAATGTAGATTTTTCAGGAAATGTGTGGCAGAAGCTACAACTTTTGATACTTGAAGTTAACCCAGTTTGGTAACATGTTTCCAAAGGTGATTGTTGCAAGTGGAATTATTGAAGTTATATGTGTAGCCCTGGGAAAAATAAACAGTTTACAAGAGAAAAACAGCGTGACTTCCATGGGTAATGCTTCCATGGTTCATGCTTTACTGTTGAGAGCAAACCTAAATGGCTT
This sequence comes from Symphalangus syndactylus, assembly GCF_028878055.3. NCBI lineage: Eukaryota > Metazoa > Chordata > Mammalia > Primates > Hylobatidae > Symphalangus > Symphalangus syndactylus. The sequence goes on from NC_072443.2 coordinate 69,094,599, forward strand.
TGTGTTTTATTAAACTGAACCTAAATGTGGTTTAATTATAATAAAACATAAAGCAGGAATTTTAGAAGTTAGATTTCAGTTTTGATAAAATGTTCTAAGCCAGTATACCCTACAAGTCACCCTTTTAAAGTGCACAGTTCTGTGGGTTTTAGTATATTCACAAGATTGTGACAACCATCACCACTATCTAATTCTAGAACATGTTAATCACTCTAAAAGAAACCCATACCCGTTAGCAGTCACTCCCCAGTCTGTTCTCCCTCTACCTTCTTCTAAGTACTAATCTACCTTCTCTTTTTATGGATTGTCCTATTTTGGAAGTTTCATAAAAATAGAATCATAAAATATGTGGCCTTTTGTGGTTCTTCACTGAGCATAATGTTTTCAAGTTTCGTCCATGTCATAGCATGTATCAGTACTTTATTCCTTTTTATGGCTGAATAATATTCCATGTTATGCATATAACATATCTTGTTTATCTATTCATCAGTTGATTGACATTTGGGTTGTTTCCACTTTTTGGCTATTATGAACAATGCTGCTGTCAATATTTGTGTATATTATTTTGTAAATATGTATTTTCAGTTTTCTTGGGTATATGAATATGAGTAGGATTGCTTGGTCACATAGTAACTGTAGGTTTAACTTTTTGGAAAATGGCCAGCCTGTTTTCCAGAGAGTTTGCACCATTTTAGATTTTACATTTCCATGAGCAATATTGGAGTGTTCCAGTTTCTCCACCTTCTTACCAACTTGTTATTTTCCTCTTTTTTTTTTTTTTAATTACAGCTATCACTGTGAGTGTGGAGTAGCTTCTCATTTTGGTTTTGATTTGTATTTCCCTGATGACCAATGATGTTAAACATATTTCATGGCCATTTGTGTATCTTCGTTGGAGAAATGTCTGTTCAAATCCTTTTCCCATTTTAACTTTGGGTTATTTGTCTTTTTATTGTTGCAATATAAGAATTATTTATGTATTCCGAGTACCAAACCCTTAACAGATACTTGGTTTACAAATATTTTGCCCCATTCTCTGAGTTGTCTTTTCAACTTTCTTAATGGTGTCCTTTGCAACACAAAAGTTTTTAAGTTTGATGAAGTCCACACATGCTCATATGGGTATCATATCTGAGAAACCATTTCCTAATTCAAAGTCACAAAGATTTATAACTATGTTTTCTTCTAAGACTTTTATAATTTTCTTTGAGATTGGCATGGGATGGGAGTAGGGGATGCGACAGGCTAAAAAAAAAAAAAAAGAAAGCACTCTTCAATTGTGCACACTCGGACACTGTCTGCTTTGCCAATCCTTTCCATCCCTTTCTCTGAGGCCTGGGGTGTCCTAGATCATTTAGGCCTAGAGCATATTAATACATTCATGCTGACTAGGTCTTTCCCACTTCACTGGGTTCCTGTGGGTTCCCTTCATGGGTCTGGGCATGCAGCTCTGGGCTGCAGGCATTTAGGCAGGGAGTCATGTGCCCTGTGGGAATCTACTCTCCCAGGCTTGCCTCAAATGCCCTGGTAATGGAGCTGAGGCCATGAACATCCACACTCCCCACCCTTGTCTAAGTACCAACTGCATTTCAATATGGTGTTTTAAAGATGGCACTGCCCAGGCAGCCATGTAGACCTCCATGAACAGTAGATGAAGTCTTAGACCCTCCTTGTTTTCTAGATAACATGCATCCTTCAATACAGGCAGTTACCTCCTGTCCTGGGCTTCCCCTGGCGTCTTATAAGTTCTCACCCATCATTAGATTGTCTACCATAAGGGGAAGAGCAAAATAGAGGTCTTTTGTTCTGCTTTTAGAAAGTGGAATTTTATAAACTAGTATTTAATTATGCAAGTAATTAATATGTTATTTAATGAAATGCAAAAGTTACAGGTAGGCTTTCCTCATTGTTACAGAGACAATGAAATTTAAGAGTTTAGTGTGTTTGGCGCCCTTTTTACACACATATGCAAAGAAAATGTTAAGTATGGTATATGTGTTTTATGTAAACAATATCTTGTACCATTTTGCATTTTCCTGTTTTCTTTTAACATTATATTTTGTTATAAATAGATCGAACTCTCCCTTTTAATTTCTGCATAGTGTTTCTTGGTGGCATCTATCATAGTTTCATTAGCTGTTCTTCTTTGTATAAACATTTATGTTGATCCTAGAGTTTTGATATTACAGACAGGGCTGCAGGGAGTATCATGGGCTATGCCTCCTTCTTCAAATGTGGAAGTTTTCTTTGACATTAGATATTTGGAAGTGCAATTGTTGGTTAATCAGTAAGTGTATTGTACAAGAATAAGTGCATTTTAAGTTTTGATCATTTCAAATTGCCTTCCAAAGTTGTAGTACTAATTTCACTTGCTCTAGTAGTACAGAAGAGAGCTTACTGGCTTACATCCTACCAGTGTTTGATATTATCAGATTTTCAAATGTTTGCTAATTTGATGGGTGAAAAATGATAAAGTATTTTCTTTTAACTTACTTGACCTGGAAAATCAGTTGATGAGAAGAGTTGCAAAGGCTTGGAGCCAGTGGCAGGTGGAGGGCAGGTTGGGGGTAGTTAAGACAGAGGTCATTATGTAACCCAAAGCCACCAATGAGATATTTCATGTGATACCCTGACTGGAAGGTGAGAATAGCTGCAAAAGACTGCAAGGCCAGAAAGAGCGAAGACATACTTGGGCAACCAGTAGTTGAACAAGAAAAGTGATAAAACATTGTTAATAAAGTATTCATAACTGATATTAGTGAGCGATCCCAGGTTCTATAAGTTTTGTTTCCCAGTTTCTAAGTATAAAATGATGGTTTCTGATATATGTAATCTAAATAAATGGCAGGATTCTTTTGACAAAAAGCACCAATAAATATGTGAGTTCAAGTTTCCTGTTGTAGCAGTTTTTATTATTTCTGAATAATAACTACCACTTTGTGAACACATACCACGAGAACTTTGCTGAGTGCTTTCTATATATTGTGGAATTTAGCCCTAATCACCCCATAAAAGCAGGCAATGGAATAATTCTCATGTTACAGATGAAGGAGCTGAAGTCATGAGAGGTAGCGTATCCAGGGTTCCACAGTCAATGAGGGGCGGAGATGGGATCCAATTCTTAGGTCTGTACCGCTAAGCTCATCTCCTTCATGTAAGCCCAATGCCCAGGCTGCATCCCAGGCCAATCCCATGAGAATCCTGCAGGTTAGAAGGCAGCATCCCCTGGTGATTTAATGCTCCCCAGCTGAGTCAATGTCTAACTCAAGTGGAGAGTTGCTGCTGCGGATGCCGCTGCCGCTAGAACACTATCTGCGGTACGGTGATGCTTATGATGTGTGGAAATGATATTCAACACTTTATATGTATTAAATGGCTCTCAAAGTACTTGTACTGCAACCTAGGGGAAGAAATGCATTCTATATCATAAACAAGTACAAATATACAGATATATGTAATGGAGAAATTATTGTTTCATGGAAAAGCACTTATCTTTGCAAACGCACTGTGGTGTTTCTATTCTATTATACTTTTATTGTCTTAGAGATGCTTCTACTTCAAACGTGAATTAACTTTTCGTTATTATATTCCCAAGGAAAAAGCGAAGTCTACAGATTAAATCCCCTTAGGAGTTAAATACCAAACACATTTCACGTTCAAATGAATTAAATTCTACAGTCAAATTCCTCCTCTTTCAGTGACAAGTTTGAAATTATTATGTAAAAATAGAAGCCCAAGTCCATCTCTCCAATTTACTCTAAGTGATATGTCAGAGAGTCGGTGATTCTTCAGCAGCTGCAAGATGAGGGAGGAAGACCTCAGAAATTGAGACCAAGACTCTCATATCCTTAGTTTTTAAAGAGCCAAAGAGTTAATACGCCACATAAAAATTTTACATAGCATTGGCCACACTGTAACATAATCAGTTTTATTCAAAAAATTGCCAGTCTGTATTCTCTAGAGCACTGCCAGTCATCCCAGGTAGGATCATTTTTTTTTTTGTCCTTAGAAGACACTCTTTTTTTTTTTGCGATTTTTTTTCCCCACATTTAATGTTGCAAGAGAGCCAGTTCTCTAAGACCAAGGAGGGTTGAGATAAAACAAGAGAGTTTCTTGATTTCCACTTTCTTTGCAGAATTGTCTACATGAACAGAATACGATCTCTGTAGTAAGAGGTTACTACTATATATTTGCCATACCTGGTAGAAAATCTGCTTTTGTGTACTGCTTCCTAACTCAGAAAATGGCATTTCAGGCACTACTGCTACTTTGCAAGTATGGTAAGCTGGATTCTAAGTTGGCCCACAGGATTCCCCTCCTCCCACTCCATATACATGTCTTGTAGCATCTACTTGGTTATGGGTAGAACTCCACGATACTCCATGATACCATATCCTGTGATGTTATTACTTTATATGGTAAAAGAGAGATGTCCAGGCAAGCCCACCCTTGTTGGACGAACCCTCTAAAGTAGAGGTTTTTCTCAGGCCGCTTGCAGAAGCCGGCTGGGGAGGTTATACATAAGAGCTTCCTCTGGCCTAGAAAAAAGCAAACATCCCTGTTGTGAACTGCTTAAGGAGACACTCCCAAGTGCATCCTATGGTGGTAAGATTGGCCTTTGTCCAACCCAACCACCAGCAAGATAATGAGGACCCTAGTCCTACAACTTTAAGGAATTAAATTCTGCCAACAACTTGAGTCAGCTTGGTCAGGGGCCTCAAGCATCAGGGGAGATCTCAGCCCCAGATGACACCTTGATGTCAGCCTCCTGAGAGCCTGAGCAGAGAACACAGCTAAAATGTGCTCAGACCCTTGACTCATGCAAACCATGTGACAATAGTGTGCTGTTTAAACCACTAAGTTCTTGGTTATTTGTTAGGCAGCAATAGAAAATCAGTACACAAAGCTAAAGAAAAATCTGCAATGATGGTGGTCCTAATCAAGATCTTATTTAAGATACTTTTCTTTCTTATTCAGTGTATCTCTCTTCATTTTCACTTACTGCAGTGCTGAGTTGGGAGTGAGCTTTCTCTCCCAGGAGAAACGTTCCCTGGGAGACACTGGGCTTGGGCAGTTTTATAACACGAGACAGTAAGAACAGCTGCTGAGGCACAGAGCTGAAAATGCTCAATAACAAGAGAGATGCAGGATCAGGGATCTCTGGAGTGTAGATTACACCCCATAGTTTGTTCCACTTTGTGGTAAGGGAGCTGGCTTTCATCCTCCCACACCAATCAGCCATTGGCTTTGGGTCACTCCAAGAGGTGTAATTCTCAGGCATTTTCAGTTTAATGCTTGTGAAGGTGACACAGTTCCGGTCATATGAGGGCAGGTCTGTACAAGAAGTCACAGGTAACAGATATGAGTCTTTAGAGGCAGAGCAGACAGACACTGGGAGCTAGGCATACAGATGCTCTAAAATGGATCTTGGTGGAATATCAGGAGTATCTGCTTAATCTGCCAAGTTCAAGGTACCATATGGCTCCAGGCTTAAAGCCTCCCTCCCAGAGCACTGCTCTTAAATTCTTCTGACCTCATGGGCTGTAAGCTTTATTCACCCATCAAGGTTCATCTCCTTTGCCCACACATTAAAGTCCAAGACCCAAAGCCACAGGTCTTTGTGTCAGAAAAGCACGTTTGTTTCACCAACTTAGACATTTGGTGTATTTCATAGTACTCCAAGACAACTCACCAATGCTGAGGCCTTTGAGAGAGCCCCCAAGAAACAGAAGCCCTTTGCCCACTCACATTCTGTAATACAATGAGAAATAAAACAAAGAAGAGGCTGTGGAAGCCTTTATCACCTGTGTATTACCGGTGGAAGCCAGGTTGGAGAGCAGAACTTTAGTTTTGCTGGCTAAGTGGGCTTGTTGTTCTGACTTCCAGAATTTAGCAGTCATATCTACCACTTACAGGCAGAGATGGGTTGAGGTAGGCCTTGTTTAGCTATATGTCTCCTCCATGCTACTCTGAGCATCTTGAAGACTGGTACCCAGAAGCATCATCAGGTTGTCACCACAGGACCTGCTTCAGAACAGCTGCAGAGCAAGCTTGGAGCCAGGGAGAGAGAAGCATGGAGTAGGCTGAGTTTCTTCAGTTTACCGTTTCCAGATGTACCAGCAATTATGTCTCTCCATATCCCATGGAGCAGGGCAATAAGGAGGTGCCATATTAAGTTAAAGAATTTTGTCCACATGGACGAACTAGTGAGAGAAAGTGTTTTCCCCAAACACATGTACATGTGCTGACATTCATGTGCATACATATGGCAGCAAAGATCATAGGCATACTTAGAGGCAGCATTAAGCTTCCTTTAATACAGGTGAGAATATTCCTGTTTGCCTTCATTAAATCATTAAGTAATTCCTATTTAAATGTCATTTAATTTTTTTAAAGTTATCGTAGGCGTGAGAGTGGGACCCACTGGGAATCTGTTTTTCAAAAACAGAAAGTTGATGTTGATGACTTCTAAAATGCTTAGAAATTTCTATTTTGGTTTAGAAAAAGTGGGGGCTGCCTTTGGGAATGTTCTTGGGAACAGTCACCCAGAGGGCCTCAATTAGTAACTCCCAGTTTACAGAGAATGACTGGAAATTGTTAAAATCTTGCTAACGCACATTTTCCCCATTTAGTTTTCATAGATTACCAAGTTTTCAAGGAGAAGGAATCTAGTAAATTATAACCAACAGTGTATTGAATCTACCTAATTGCTTCCTCATTTGTATTCTCCTAGCGCTTTCACATACTCTTAGAACTCCCCTCAAATTGTTTTTGTTTAACTGTGTATCTCCTCCATGCTACTCTGAGCATCTTGAAAACAGATACCCAGAAGCATCATCGGGTGTCAGCAGAGGAAATGATCCACTCTTTGTCTTCTCAAGATTCAAAAAGGTCCCTTCTTGGAGGATATGAAAGTGCCCCTTGCTCCCTAGTAGCAAATCTGTAGGTATCAGATTTTAGATTTTGTAGTTACTCTAGTGCTTAAAGTGGTATGTATCACACAGCAGGAACTCAAACGTGTTGAAATAATTTCAACTATTTGATAGTCATCTATCAGAGATTCAGAAGTCATACTAGGCCAGGCATGATAGCTCATGATAATAATCCCAACACTTTGGGAGGCCAAGGTGGGAGGATCACTTGAGCCCAGGAGTTCAAAAAAGCCTGGAGAACATAGTAAGACTCCCTCTCTACAAAAAAAAAAAAATTAAAAATTTGTTGAGTATAGCGGCATGCACCTGTAGTCCCAGCCACTCAAGAGGCACAGTTGGGAGGATCACTTGAGCCTGGGAAGTCAAGGCTGCAGTAAACTGTGATTGTGTCTGTACTCCAGCCTGGGCAACAGAGTAAAACCCTGTCTCAAATAAATTTAAAAAAAAGAAGCCACATTGTGCTTATAAGGCTTCTGTGGTAGACGCATTATGTGGCCTTTTGTACAGACTGTGCTTTTTGCGCTTTCATATCTGCTACCCTCTCCAGCCTGCTCTGTGCCCCAAGAGGCTGATTTCTATGGACTGCTATAATGGCATTTCTGGCCATATCTCCTCAAATTCTAATTGGATTCAGCCAGTGGAAAGCAGGACATCATAAGGTGGGAGGAGAGTGCACTGAGGGTATTTGTTCCATCACCTTCTTTCATGTAGGATTGCCATAACTTGTCTGCATTCCTGTACTGGATGCCACAGCTTTTCTTGAGCTGGAATTCTTATCTCCAGGACCTTGTAGCCCCTCTTGCTGTGTGTTGAATTGTGTATCTCAAAAAGATATAAGTCGTAATGCCCTGTACCTGTGATTGTTACCTTATTTGGAAATAGACTCTTTGCAGATGTAACCAAGTAAAGATGAGTTTACTGGATTAGAGTGTGCCCTACACCCAATGACTGGTGCCTCTATAAAAAGAGAGACATGTGAAGCCCAGAGGAGACACAGGGAAGAGGACCATGTGAAGACAGAGGCAGGGATTAAAGTTAAGATGCCATAAGCCAAAGGAGGCACAGAATTCTGAGCAAGCACTAGAAGCTAGAAGAAGCAAGGAAGGATTCTGCTTATTGCCTTTGGAGGGAGTGTGGCCCTGCTGACATTCATTTTGGGCATCTCTCCTCATTTGAACATTCTCAACATTGAGATAATACATTTCTGTTATTTTAAGCCACGTGGTTTGTGGTTAATTTGTTACAGCAGCCCTAAGAACCGAATACACCTTCCCTTTGCTCCCTTCAAAGGGAAGGTGGCCTGGGGGTGGTAACAGCTCTCAGCTGTTGCTAAATTTAGGCTGCATCACCATCTTACATTGGTTTCCTTTAACCTTGTTCATATGCTGTGAATAGTTCCTTTATTAAACTCTCCTCAGTTGTACCCGTTCCTGCCAGGACAACGGTATTAGTCTGTTCTCATGCTGCTCATAAAGCCATACCTTAGCCTGGGTAGTTTATAAAGGAAAGAGGTTTAATTGACTCACAGTTCCACATGGCTGGGGAGGCCTCACAATCATAGCAGAAGAGCAAGGCGTGTCTTAAATGCAGCAGGCAAGCAAGAGCTTGTGTGGGGGAACTCCCCTTTGTAAAACCATCAGATCTCATGAGACTTATTCACTATCATGAGAACAGCATGGAAAAGACTTGCCACCATGATTAAAATACCTCCTACCAGTCCCTCCCATGACATGTGAGAATTGTGGGAGCTACAAGTCAAAATGAGATTTGGGTGGGGACACAGCCAAACCATGTCAATAAACCAGGATATACCCAATTTTCATTCCTCCTATTTTTCTTTAAATTACAGAAACCTTCCCCCTTTACAATTATCATCACATTTTGGCACGGCACAGGCTCACCAAGATTGACTGAAATTTCCAAGCCCCCTTGCGGTTAGGTGTGTCTAATGTCAGGTTGGAGGATGTGAGTGAAAATAACAGGTTTCATTTCTGGGTTCCATTCTGGGGTAGGTTGAATAACGGTCCCGAAATGTGTCCACATCTTCATCACTGGAACCTATGAATATGTTACCTTCCATGGCAAAAGGGACTTTATATGTGTGATTAATTTAGGGATCTTGTGATGGGGAGAGTGTCGTGGATTACCCGTGTGGGCCCAGTGTGATCACAAGGGACCTTCTAAGAGGGAGGCAGGAGGATCAGAGTGGTAGAGGAGATGTGTTGATGGAAGCAGAGCTTGGAATGATGTGCTTTGAGAATGGAGGAAGGGGCCACAAGCCAAGGACTGTGGTCAGCCTCCACAAGCTGGAAAAGGCAAGGAAACAGATTTTCCCTTAGATCCTACAGGGAGAAGAGTGGCTCTACTGACACCTTGAATTTGCCCAGAAGACACGTTTCAGACTTCTGACCTCCCGGACACTAAGGCATTGCATTTGTGGTGTTTTAAGCCAGTAAGTGTGATAACTTGTTACAGTAGCAATAGGAAACAAATACAAAAAGGAAAACTACTTGTTCTCCACCCACGTCTTTTTCTTTTCTTTTGGGTTGAAATGTAAAAGTGGTAGAAGGTAGATTTGCCCTTGCAGAGGAGGATGGTGGAGCAAGTTAGAAGGAACCTAGATCCATGGCTCACTTGGTAGCATAGCTCTGGGTTGTTAAGTAAGAGAGAAAGAGAAATAATATTCTGTCTTATTGCAGCCACTGTGTGATACATTTCCTAGTACCAGCCTGTTCTCTAACATCACATATCATTGTTCCACGATGTCCGTGTCTTTGGAGTTCTTAATTGCAAGCAGTAGAAACAGACTGTGGCTGTTTAAGCAGAGAGAGAATCTGTTAAAAGGATGTTGGATGAATCAAGGAGAAAATATCTGAGGCTAAGCCAAGAGATTACACAGCCAAGAACATTAAGAACACCATGAACCTCACAGCTTGTATCATGAATATCAGGACCAACCTAAGATCCAGGTACTAGAACTGCAAACTTCTGCTGTCCTTTTATATTCTTCATGCTCACGATTCTATTTCCAGTACCCGTACAGGACCTTGTGCCTACTAGGCCCTTCGTAAGTGTTGGTGGAATGAATGGCTTATTGAAACAGCTCTGTAACTGGTCTCCTGTCTTTGCCCTTTTCCAGTACCTTCTCCCCAGGGCAGCAAACACATGTATCTAATCGTGAGGCCACTTGCTTGCTGAAAACATTCCAACAACTTCTCTTGTTTTTGGAATTTACCAATTGAAAAGGCTTACATTCTGGCCCTGGTCTCCTCTGTCATCAGTCATCATTCTGTACCATATCCTGTAGGTGCCAGCAGCCACTCCCATCCTTGGTCCAAACCTCCTCCACCTCTCCTGCTTCCTGGCCTTACCATTAACTGTTCCCTTGGCCTGGGATCCCCACTCATCTGTCTCCTTTTGTTTGACCTGCTCATTGTTTCTTATTTCAGCTTGGATATCACCTTGCTGCGATGGGACTCCATCCTTGATCTCCTCCATAATATAAGCATTGTACACACCAGAGTATCTCCCTTGTCACTTGGCTAACAATATTTCATTGCGTTTTTAATTGCCTGACTTCTTTATAATATGTACATCATCAGCAAACAGGGACCTCTCCTATCCACTGGGCTTATTGCAGCTCCTGGCTTGGTGCAGACCCAGTACATCTTTGTTGAATGAATGAATAGATAAACAAATAGCCCAAGAGCAATGTGAATATTGGCTAATAATCCTAGGCTCTAAAAATTGGATGGGAGATAGAGTTAATTCAGGGTTTATTCAGCAAACACACAATAAGAACCGGCTCTGTGTTGAGCCCTGGGATTAGACTGTCATGAAAACGAAGTGTCTCAGGAAATGGTGTGGTGAATAGATAGTCCCACCACAACTGTGCCACTCTGCACTAAAATGAATTCTGTCAGTCTGTGTGTCTTTGTGCCATAAGCTTCCTATTCAAAGTCTGGGGTAGGTGCATTTCCTTTTCAGAGCCTAGATCACGTGCTATACCATGTGCTATAGCCTAGGAAAACAGGTTTCTGGCAATTGGAGTTTTATTCCAGGGTATTCTGCCTCAGAACTTGGGGACACTTCTTATTTGTAAGAACTTACTGGCTGTCTAGTAGAATTGCTAAAGCCCACTCCACCTGTAAAAGGAATGTTAGGATAACTGTAAATTATTACATATTAATAATAATAATGGAATGAGAAACCTGTTAACATGTTTGCATTTGTAGATTCTACCACATATGCCATTATTAATTCATAATAAACATTCTGGAATTTGGCACTTGTAGATGTAAGCTTTTTTGTCTGCGTTTTAGCTTCCACCATGCAAAGAGCTAATGTAGCATTTTCCCCCACTTTGGGCTTATCGGGTTTCAAGTGAAAAAGGTATTCTGAAGAGGAGAAGTGAGAAAGCAGAAACATCTGCGACTTGGCAACCGAAGGAAGCACTAGGAATATGTGGGTTGAGTGGCGGAATGTATAGAAACGAATAGATGGAACCCAGCAGCTGTGGTGGGTATGCTGTTTAAAGCCATTCCCCCAGAAAAGGAACAGTGGGACGATCCGTTATTGAGTTGCATGATGCATTGGAATGTTGAGCTAATCAGGCAATCTAATTGACTGAACATCTGCAGCCGCTTTGTCATTATTCTCAAATGGGCATTATCTCTTCGCATGCCAGGGCTGCCTAAGTGTCTCTTAGCCTTTCTAATACTAGCTCACTGTGGGGTTTACATTTTGACTGCTTTTAATTGCACTGAAATTCAAGTGATCCACTTTAAGGTCAAATACAGTATTTTTTTTTTCTTCTGTCTGAACTAGTTGAAGGAAAGGATTGGAAAAGTCGGCATGTCCAGGCAGAGTAGGGAGGAAGTCGGAGGGGCTGCTAATGACTTGGGAGAAAGCACTCTGATAGTGTGTTAACATAAAGCATCCAGATGAGTTCAGTGCAGAAGCCATGGTAGCAGAGCAGGAGAAACTGTGCAGCCAGTGTTTCCAAGATATAAAAACCTTCACAGGCCTACCATGAACTCATTTTGGAGCAAAAGCACTTGCCTTCATCATTAGTCTCTCGTTTTCCCTTTTGAATTTATTACCTGGATATAATTCGTGTCCATGCTTAAGCCTTAATTATTTTCAATAATCATTTTCTGGTTGCAGTTGCCATAGCATCTAATTCTTTGGCAAACACAGAAGGAATAGTGACGTGTGTGCTTTTTAAATTTATGAAGCAAACATTGAAAGAAATATTTAAAAAGGGAAGAAAACACAATGAAAATTTAAAAAGAGAGGAAAACACATTTTGGGAAATTATGAAAATAACACCAGTGCAACCAAAGCAGTCCTAATTCTGACTATGTAAAACTTTGAATGTGTTTATTTTCACAGCTAGTCATATGTGCTAGAATCCATACCTGCAAACATGTTAACAGTTTTTTTCACTTTGTTTTATCAGTCCTTTCTGCTGGGAATAAGAACAGAGAATGATGTGACTGGTGGAAATACGGGGAAAATGCCAGGAGCCTCATAGAGTCTCGGTCCCAAGGGTTTAAGTGAATTACTGTCTCAGATGAGTCAGGCTTGGGAAAATAGCATACTTCATACCTCCTATAAGTTTTTTCTAAAGATCTTGTGAACTTGCATTTTGAATGCTAAATCCAATGCAACCTTTCTTATTTGTGAAATATGTCAGTAAGAATAAAAATAAATTTTAATTAAAAGACATGATTATGTGTTGTTTTGGCACATAAAAGATGGTTTAAAGAATCCATTCATTGCAAAGTACCTGTTAAGTTCTAATGATGCATGAAGTATCATGGAAGGTGGTGAGGATATGATAGTGGTACACAGGCTCGGTCTCTTGTAGCTTTCATTCTAGTTGAAATGAGATAAACACTAAACCCCCAAATAAATGAACATCATAAATCCAAGGAATAATTGATCTGAGGAAAATACAGCAATGATTTGTAATGTGGGACGTGAGGGGAAGGAGGATGCTTCTGTGTGGGAGGCCTCTGCTGAGTAGAGACCAGAAACATGAGAAGAAAAGCAGGTCATGGCAGAGTGCAGCACGAGGGAGCTTTGTAGATAGACTTCAGCAAGTACAAGTGCCCTGAGAAGGGGGTAAACTTGACGTATATGAAGAACAAAAAGGCAGCCACTGGGATTTGGGTGTGGTGAAGAAGTCAGAGGGTCAAAGAGAAAGACACAAACCAGAACATGTGGCTCTTGAAGGCAGGATTTTATTTCACGGACAATGGGAAACCATTGAAGACATTTAAGCAGGGAAATAAGTTCTGATTTAGATTTTGAACATTGGCTGCTGGGAGGAGAATAGAAAGGAGGATGGCAGGAATGGAAGCAGACTAGTTAAATGTCAGGTTTTTTTTTTAAGTAATATTTCATTTTTTTATATTTTGTTTTTATCATGCATTAAGTTCTAGGGTACATGTGCACAATGTGCAGGTTTGTTTCATATGTATACATGTGCCGTGTTGGTGTGCTGCACCCATGAACTCGTCATTTACATTAGGTATTTCTCCTAATGCTATCCCTCCCCCCTCCCCTCACCCCACAACAGGCCCCGGTGGATGATGTTCCCCTTCCTGTGTCCAAGTGTTCTCATTGTTCAATTCTCACCTATGAGTGAGAACATGTGGTGTTTGGTTTTTTGTCCTTGCGATAGTTTGCTGAGAATGATGGTTTCCAGCTTCATCCATGTTCCTACAAAGGACATGAATTCATCCTTTTTTCTGGCTGCATAGTATTCCATCGTGTATATGTGCCACATTTTCTTAATCCAGTCTATCATTGTTGGACATTTGGGTTGGTTCCAAGTCTTTGCTATTGTGAATATTGCCACAATAAACATACATGTGCATGTGTCTTTATAGCAGTATGATTTATAGTCCTTTGGGTATATACCCAGTAATGGGATGGCTGGGTCAAATGGTATTTCTAGTTCTAGATCCCTGAGGAATCACCACACTGTCTTCCACAATGGTTGTGCTAGTTTAAGATGAGAGTGGTTTGAAGTAGAATGATAGCCTGGAGGTAGAGGAGCATGGATAGATGGAGTATTTATAAATTTCTATAAATATGTGCATGTATTTGTATGTTTGTATATATGTATCCTTGTCATTTTTATTATATATTTTATTTTTAAATACAAAATTAAAACTCTTAAGGCATTTATAAGCAAGTAAGACATCTAAGGCATGTATAATAGCCAGCTGCATCTGTGGATATGAGATTACCATCAATAACAACAACATCCATAATAAGTGATAACCCTTATCAGGCAGTCACTCTGTGCCATGCCCTGCACTGAATGCTCTGTAGGTATTAACTTATCTGATCCTCAAGAGGTGGGTGCCATTGTTATTCCTGTTCTAGAGATGAGGAAGGAACTTATACATTAAAGAGTGTGTTGATGTGCTTGATGGTATCTAGCCAGTGAGTGTGCTGCTGAAATTTGCACCCTGGGCTATCTCGTTTCACAGCCTGAGCAGGACTGATACCGTATATTGACATCATTTATGGTCATGCAGTACATTTGGGTGACTGAGGAAATAGCGTGCCTGTTGAGTTGCCACTCTTTGAATGGATGATGCATGATGTTAGTTTTCTTGGAGGTGCATATTCTGAACTAGGTGAAACATTTTAGATTTAGGGATATTAGTGTGCCTCAGTGTCTCAGATGTTAATGATTTCATCACACATTAGAGAGTTCAATCCATGATCTCTGGTTGTTGGTCACTGAAATATACTTTGAGAAACTGCAAAATTTGTATGTTATTATATTAAGCAATTGCATGGTATAATCAGGAAGTCATTTACAGAGAAGAAAACAAATTGAAATAAAATCAGATGGCTGCATCTTCCTTTTTTCTAAGAAGTCAGAATTTTAATCTTTTCCTTTTTCCCCCTTTGAGCAATGCAGAAGTACTAAAACTGTGCTCAGTATTGCTTTTTTTTTTTCTTTTCTTTTTTGGTCCAAGTTGGTTGTGTGTGTCTCATTTTATTTTAATCTTTTATGTTTACCCTTTATTTCTGTCAGGACTGACTGCCAACCACAGGCTCCCTGCTGGTAGAGGTAGGCTGTGTAAGCACAAGGTACACAGCAACTGCCACACACCAAAGCTCCCTGATAACAAGGAATCCTCTGAGGTGCTGGGGAGCGGGCACTAATGAGGCCCCAAAGGAGCAGGAATGGCCATTGCTTCTCCTTCACTGCGGAAGAATCGTCAACATCTCAGGGGTTGTTAGTACCGAAAAACCACTGATGCAAATCACCGGGTCCTTGCATCTAAAGAATCACAGCTTTTTGGAGCAGAAAGATAGCTCAGTGACTTTTCATCTGCCTTCCTCGTTTTGCTGTTGAGAAAAGTGAGGTCCATGGTAGACAAGGAAACTTTGTAAAGTTTAACCAGTGTCAGAACTGGGGTTTAAGCCCTTTCGGGTATGTTTCTTTCTAGTAGTAATATTAATTATGATACTAATAATAGCTACTCTTTATTGAGCTCTATGCTTAGTACTTTTCTATGCCTTAGGTTATTTAGTTATTAAAATGAACTTTGACTGCAGTTACTATTATTATTATTATTGAGACAGGGTCTCACTCTGTCACCCGGGCTGGAGTACAGTGGCACAATCTCGGCTCACTGCAACCTCCACCTCCCGGTTTCAAATGATTCTCATGTCTCAGCCTCCAGAACAGCTGGGATTACGTGTGTATGCCATCACACCTATCTTAATTTTTTGTATTTTTAGTAGAGATGGGGTTTTACCATGTTGGAAAGGTTAGTCTCAAACTCCTGGCCTCAAGTGATTTGCCTGCCTCAGCCTCCCAAAATACTGGGATTACAGGAGTGAACCACTGCACCCGGTCTGCAGTTACTATTATTAATTCCATGTTACAGATGAACAAATCAGGATGTAAAATGTCAAGTAATTTACTGATGGGCAAAGAGATAGTCAGTAGTGGATCAAGGACTCAAATTCAGGTTTAATACGCCAAAGACTATGCAGACCATCTCTATGCTGTTCTGTTTCCCATTTGATTCTTAAAATTATATATGTCTGTCTTTGAAAGTATTCAGGAAGAAGGCTCTGCATACATCAGTTTATCATTTTAAATATATAGCTTAGGGATATGTAGATAAGACTCTAACAGTTGTGAGGAGTGTTGCAAAAATTTACTCCTAATAAGTTTCTTAGATTGCATTCTTTGGGAAATGGACTCTGAGACAGAGATCTGCATATACGAAGTTTGTTTGGGAGTGTCCTCAGGATCAACTCCTGTGTGAAAATAAAGGAAGTAGGATTAAGAAGAGGGAGGAAGGTGAACTATGATGCAGTAGTATCAAAGGCTTAGCCCATCCTATGGGGAGTTCTGGGCTGCAATGACCCTTCAGAGTTGTCTCATCTTAGGGCAGGGGACTGGGCCTTCATATATCATGCAAAAACCAGTAATTGCATGAAGATTATCCCTAAAGAGGGAGATACAGTTTGGGGCAACTCTGGCCAAGGGCAGTTCCTAGAGAGACTAAGCTGAGAGCCATCAGCCACCTGTATTTCTAGAGGCTGGGATAATGAATATTTCATTCTGAAGGGGAACTATTACAGTCCACCCCTTGTGTTCCATACATCCATTTGTTTTGTTTAATAGAGTTTGGAAACAGGTTCTTCAGTGTTCTTGTTGGTTTCTCTACCTGGAAAAATTTACCAGGGGGCAGCTAATAGGACATAATACTCTTTATCTCTGCCGCTGGCCTCAAGGTGGAAATGGACAGTTATTATTTCTGTCTTTTAATATTCATTCTAAGCTCTCTCTGACTAGCATTTCCTTCCTTTTTTTTTTTTTTTTTCATCTGTTGCTGTTCTGGCGTGAGAAGCCTGAAGTGACAGGGTGGAAATTATGGCATAAAACTTAATTGTCTCTGGCTGTGTTCCTGGTGGAAATGTTCCCTTTCTAGGAACAAGAATTCTTAAGCCCTTAGAGTTTCAGCAAATAGAAAAAAGAAATTTCCCATATGGATTGCTGAGGCTACTTCTGCTTCTATCCCTTGGTTCCTAAACCTGTATGTCCTACCTGTTGAAGACACAGCATTATATACTAGTCATTGACTCAGGGTGTATACGATGTCCTGGAGGATGATACCTCATCCATGCAAGAAGGCCTCTACAAGTGGATGTTTCAATCATATTTTCAAAATGCCATCACAGTGATGGGAAAACTGGATATCCATCTGCCAAAGAGGTTGGACCACTGTCTCACGCTATTTACCAAATTATTTCAAAATGGATTATAGGTAGACCTGTAACAGCTAAAAATAGAAAGCTCTTAAAAGAAAATGTAAATATAAATCTTCATGACCTTGGTTTAGGCATGGGTTTCTTAGATATGACATTAAAACCCCAAGTGACAAAAGAAAAAAGAGAAAAATTGGATTTTCATCAAAATTAGGAACTTTTATGCTGCAGAGGACACCAGTTAGGAAGTAAAAAGATAATCCACATAATCGGATGAAATATTTATAAATTTTGTATCTGGTAAGGGACTTAGAATACAAAAAAACTCTCATGATGCAACAATAAAAAGACAAACCTGTTGAAAATTGGACAAAGGATTTGAATTGGTGTTTCTGCAAAGAAGATATACAAATGGCCAATAAGCACATGAAAACATGGTTGACCTCATTAGTCATTAGGGAAATGCAAATTGAAGCCATAGTGAAATATATTTCACACCCACTAAGACAACTAAACTTTAAAAAGGACAAATATAACAAATGTTGACAAGGATGAGGAGAAATTGGAACTTTCCTACACTGCAGATGGGATAGTAAGATGGTGGAGTTACACTGGAAAACAGTCTGGCAGTTCCTGAAAATGTTAAATATAGAGGTCCCATATGATGTAGCATTTGCACTCCTGGGTATCTACCCAAGAGAAATGAAAACATACATCCATGCAAAAACTTGTACACAAATGTTCATTGCAGCATTATTCACAATAGCCAAAGAGGAAATATTCTAAAGTCCATCAACTTATGAATGAATAAGCAAAGTGTGGTATATCCATACAGTGGAATATTATTCAGCTACAAAACAAAATTTACTAACACTTCATGAATGTACCTTGAAAATATTATGCTAAGTGAGAGAAGGCATTACAAAAGATCACGTATTTTATGATTCCATTTGTATGAAATGCCCAGAATAAACAAATCCATAGAAATAGAAAATGAATGGTTTCTGGTGACTCCGGGAGGAGAAGAGAAGAGGGGAGCCTGCCACAGAGTACAAGGTTTCCTTGTGGAATGATGAAAATTAGATAGTGTTCTTAGATAGTGATGATGGTGACACAACTCTGAACATACTATAAACCATTAAAGTATTCACTTAAAAGGTGGATTTTATGGTGTGTGAAGTATACCTTGATAAAGTGGTTATTTAAAAAGTGGGCATTATCACCATAATAAGAAGACAAGCTACAAGCTACAAAAAATATTTGCATTTCTGATAAAGGGCTGTTAACCCAAATAGACGAAGAACTCATAAAGCTCAGCAATAAGAAAATGAGCAACCCCACTACAAAATGGGCAAATTAGTTAATTTTCACACTGCTATAAAGAACTTCCCTGAGACTGGGTATATTATAAAGGAAAGAGGTTGACCTTCAAAAAATGAATGAATCCAGGAGCTGGTTTTTTGAAAAGATCAACAAAATAGACCACTAGCAAGACTAATAAAGAACAAAAGAGAGAAGAATCAAATACATGCAATAAAAAATGATAAAGGGGATATCATCACCGATCCCATGGAAATACCAACTACCATCAGAGAATACTACAAACACCTCTATGCAAATGAACTAGAAAATCTAGAAGACATGGGTAAATTCCTGGACACATACGTCCTCCCAGGACTAAACCAGGAAGAAGTTTAATCTGTGAATAGGCCAATAACAGGTTCTGAAATTGAGGCAATAATGAATAGCCTACCATCCAAAAAAATCCAGGACCAGACGGATTCACAGCTGAATTCCACCAGAGGTGCAAAGACGAGCTAGTACCATTCCTTCTGAAACTATTCCAAATGACAGAAAAAGAGGCAATCCTCCCTAACTCATTTTATGAGGCCAGCATCATCCTGATACCAAAGCCTGGCAGATACACAACAAAAAAAGATAATTTTTGGCCAATATCCCTGATGATCATCGATGCAAAAATCCTCAATAAAATACTGGCAAACCAAATCCAGCAGCACGTCAAAAAGCTTATCCACTACGATCAAGTCGACTTCCTACCTGGAATGCAAGAGTGGTTCAACATACACAAATCAATAAATGTATTCCATCACATAAACAGAACCAATGACAGAAACCACATGATTACCTCAATAGATGCAAGAAAGGCCTTTGACAAAATTCAGCAGCCTTTCTTGCTAAAAACTCTCAATAAACTAGATATCAATTGAACGTATCTCAATATAATAAGAGCTATTTATGACAAACCCACAGCCAATATCATACTGGATGGGCAAAAACTGGAAGCATTCCCTTTGAAAACCGGCACAAAACAAGGATGCCCTCTCTCACCACTCCTATTCAACATAGTATTGGAAGTTCTGGCCAGGACAATCAGGCAAGGGAAAACAATAAAGAGTATTCAGATAGGAAGAGAAGAAGTCAAATTGTCTCTGTTTGCAGATGACACGATTGTATGTTTAGAAAACCCCATTGTCTCAGCCCAAAATCTTCTTAAGCTGACAGGCAACTTCAGCAAAGTCTCGGGATACAAAATCAATGTGCAAAAATCACAAGCATTCCTATACACCAATAACAGGCAGAGAGCTAAATCATGAGTGAACTCCTATTTGCAGTTGCTACAAAGAGAATAAATATCTAGGAATCCAACTTACAAGGGATGTGAAGGACCTCTTCAAGGAGAACTACAAACCACTGCTCAAGGAAATAAGAGAGGATGCAAACAAATGGAAAAACATTCCATGCTCATGGATAGGAAGAATCAATATTGTGAAAATGGCCATACTGCCCAAAGTAATTTATAGATTCAATGCTATCCCTATCAAGCTACCACTGAATTTCTTCACAGAATTGGAAAAAACTACTTTAAATTTCATATGAAACCAAAAAAGACCCCCATAGCCAAGACAATCCTGGGCAAGAAGAACAGAGCTAGAGGCATCATGCTACCTGACTTCAAACTTTACTACAAAGCTACAGTAACCAAAACAGCATTGTACTGGTACCAAAACAGATATATAGACCAATGGAACAGAATGGAGGCCTCAGAAATAACACCACACATCAACCACTAGCTGATCTTTGACAAACATGACAAAAACAAGCAGTGGGGAAAAGATTCCCTATTTAATAAATGGCATTGGGAAAACTGGCTAGCCATATGCAGAAAACTGAAAAGGGACCCCTTCCTTACACCTTATACAAAAATCAACTCAAGATGGATGAAAGACTTAAATGTAAGACCTAGCACTATAAAAATCCTAGAAGAAAATCTGTGCAATACCATTCAGGACATAGGCATGGGCAAAGACTTTATGTCTAAAACACCAAAAGCAATGGCAACAAAAGCCAAAATTGAGAAATGGGATCTAATTAAACTAATGAGCTTCTGCACAGCCAAAGAAACTATCATCAAGGTGAACAGGCAACCTACAGAATGGGAGAAGATGTTTGCAATCTATCCATCTGACGAAGGGCTAATATCCATAATCTACGAAGAACTTAAAAAAATTTACAAGAAAAAAACAACCCCATCAAAAAATGGGCAAAGGATATGAACAGACATTTCTCAAAAGAAGACATTTATGCAGCTAACAGATGTATGAAAAAATGGAGAAATGCAAATCAAAACCACAATCATCTCATGCCAGTTAGAATGGCGATCATTAAAAAGTCAGGAAACAACAGATGCTGGAGAGGTTGTGGAAAAAATGGAATGCTTTTACACTGTTGGTGGGAGTGTAAATTAGTTCAACCATTGTGGAAGACAGAGTGGAAATTCCTCAAGGATCTAGAACTAGAAGTACCATCTGACCTAGCAATGCCATTACTGGGCATATACCCAAAGGATTATAAATCATTCTGTGATAAAGACACATGCACACGTATGGTTATTGCAGCACTATTCGCAACAGCAAAAACTTGGAACCAACCCAAATGTCCATCAATGATAGACTGGATTAAGAAAATGTGGCACATATACACCATGGAATACTATGTAGCCATAAAAAAGGATGAGTTCATGTCCTTTGCAGGGACTTGGATAAAGCTGAAAACCATCATTCTCAGCAAACTATCACAAGATCAGAAAACCAAACACTGCATGTTCTCACTCGTAAGTGGGAGCTGAACAATGAGAACACATGGACACATGGAGGGGAACATACACATGGGGCCTGTGGGGGTTGGGGGGCTAGGGGAGGGATAACATTAGGAGAAATACCTAATGTAGGTGACGGGTTAATGAGTGCAGCAAACCACCATGGCACGTGTATACCTATGTAACAAAACTGCATGTTCTGCACATGTAACTCATAACTTAAAGTATAATTTAAAAAAAAAGAAAGAGGTTTAATTGACTCACAGTTCTGCATGGCCTGAGGGGACTCAGGAAACTTCCAATCATGGCAGAAGTGGAAGCAGGCACCTTCTTCGCAAAACAGCAGGAGGGAGAGAGAGCTTCTGAAGGAGGAACCGTCAAACAGTTATAAAACCATCAGATCTCATGAGAACTCACTCACTATCATAAGGACAGCATCAGGGAAACCAGCCCCATGATCCAGTCATCTCCCCTTTTGGACACGTGGGGATTACAGGTCCCTTCTTTGACACGCGGGGATTACAATTTGAGATGAGATTTGGTTAGGGACACAGAGCCAAATCATATGAGACAACATTCCAAAAAGAGATATTACAGATTGAAAATAAGTGTATGAAAAGATGCTCAGCATCATATGCCAGAGGAAATTTCAAATTAAAACAGCAGCGAGATATCACCACACACATATTACCATGGCCACAATCCAAAACACAGGTCACACAGATGCTGGTGAGGACGTGGAGCAACAGAACTCTCACTCATTGCTAGGTGGCAATGTAAAATGGTACAGCCATTTTGGAAGACAATTTAGCAGTCTCCTAAAAAATGAGGCATACTCTTTCCGAAAGATCCAGCAGTTGCACTTCTTGGAATTTACTCAGATGAATTGAGAACTTATGTCCACACGAAAATATCCACATGGACGTTTATGGCAGCTTTATTCATAATCATCAAAATGTGAAAGCAATTAAGATAGCCTTCAGTAGGTGAATGGATAAATAAATTGTGGTACAACCATAAAATGGAATATTATTCAGTACTAAAAAGAAATGAGCCACTGGCCGTGAAAAGACATGGAGAAACCTTAAATGCATATTACTAAGTGAAAGAAGCAGATCTGGCCGGGCGCAGTGGCTCATGCCTGTAATCCCAACACTTTGGGAGGCCGAGGCTGGTGGATCACCTGAGGTCAGGAGCTCAAGACCAGCCTGGCCAACATGGCAAAACCCTGTCTCTACTAAAAATACAAAAATTACCAGGGTGTGGTGACATGTGCCTGTACTCCCAGCTACCCAGGAGGCTGAGGCAGGAGAATCTCTGGAACCCACGAGGCAGAGGCTGCAGTGCACCGAGATCACGCCACTGCACTCCAGCCTGGGCAACAGAGCAGGACTCCATCTCAAAAAAAAAAAAAAAAAAAAAAAAGGAAGAAGAAGAAGCAGATCTGTGAAGACCACATACTAAATGATTCCAAGTATGTGGAAAACACAAAACTATGTAGACAGTAAAAAGATTAATAGTTGCCAAGGGTTAGATGGATAGAGGGAAGGAAGAATAGGTGAAGTGCTGATGATTTTTAGGGCAGTGAAATGATTCCTGCATGTTACTGTAATGGTGGATACATTGGTCCAAATCCGTAGAGTGTAGGACACCAAGAGTGAACCCTAATGTAAACTATGAACTTTGATTGATAATTAAATGTCAGCGTAGGCTCATCAGTTATAACAAATGTACCACCCTGGTTAGCGATATTGATACTCAGGGAGGATGTGAGCATGTGTGTTGGGTGACAGGAGAACTTAGTACTTTCTCCTCAGTTTTGCTGGAAACCTAACACTCCACTAAAAATAAAACCTACTCATAAAAAATGACCCTATACCTCTTTATCAGTCTGACAGCTTCTGAGTGTCCTGGAGTGTATTAAGATAAGTGGTCTTTGTGCCTGCATCTCTCCTGCACCTCTTTTGCTGTAAAGTAGGCTAGAGGTTCAAACACTCTGTAAGCCCTTGGATAGTGATGTTAGCTAAGGCTCGAACAGGAAAGACAAACCCATTTCTGGAATATGGATCAATTTCTGTCAGGATAAATTACTGCACCTTCTAAGGTACAAGGAGTCTCATGTAATCAACTTACGCCAAGTGGCATGTTGGTTTCCTGAAGGCTAGTCTGTATTGGGGACTTGACATTGGACTCTTGATGGCAGGCTGGCATAGCTTTGCTGAGTGAAGAGACCATGCTTTAGGGCCCATCTGTAGCCTCCATCTGTGCTGCTACTCTATTCATGCATTTATTTTGCCAGCCCTGTGGAGGCTGATGATAAAAGCTGGCTGCTGGCCGGTACAGTGGCTCATGCCTGTAATCTTAGCACTCTGGGAGGCTAAGATGGAAAGATTGCTTGAGCCTAGGAGTTAAAAACCAGCCTGGGCAACATGGCAAGACCCCATCTCTACAAAAAAATTTTGAAAACTTACTTGGGTATGGTGGCACATGCCTGTAGTCCCAGTTACTTGGGAGGCTGAGACAGAAGGATGACTTGAGTTGAGGAGCTCAAGGCTGTAGTGAGCTATGAGTGCGCCACTGCACTCCAGCCTGGGTGACAGAGAAAGACCTGTCTCAAATAATAATAATAGTAATAACAACAACAAGAGCAAAAAGTGGCTGCTATCAACTGACCAAGCAGTTCTTCCTTACCTGAGTATTTGGTGCCTCTTCCAATGCAATTGCAGATGCTTTCTGGTGTTCCTTAAGTTTTGAAACTAAGATCTTCACATTTTGTGCCCACTCCCATGTTTCTGATCACATGCCTATTCCTTATCTACCAGTCTCTTCTTTTAGGTTTCTGACCAAATAGCCAAACTGCTTGCCACTGTCACTCAGTTCATATGTATTCTTCCCTTGGGCTACTCTTCTTTTAATGGAAAATGGATGCCCTGCTCATGGTGAAAATTTCCGTTCACTGCTTTCTTGCAGCATCACCCTTATTGAAGATGAAGTGCAGGATTTTATTTTTGACTTGAACCCACATATGCAGCTAGATGGTCTGACCCAGCTCATGCCTCATTCCAAATCTACCACTTCCATTTTGTGCTGGATTTCTCTTTTGCCTACCTAGACTTATGACTTGGTGTATCTGACTGAACCCAGGTTATGATGGGCAGTTCTGTCAGAATCATCATGTAATGTACTATTAGCAGGCATCTTTCTCTACTCAGCACTCTAAGAGCTGTTTTTCAAATGGTAAATAGTTCTCCACTGCAGATGTCATGTCCCTGTTCCAGGACCCTGAGGGCATATGCTATGATTCTCTCATTGGAACTTGCAAGAAACTCTACAATGCATTTACCTCTTGCTCATAGTTCTAATACCATAGCATCTGTCAGGTTGTATGACCCCATGAGAAGGGTCACTTGCACACCACCATAATCTGCTGCAAGGTCTTTTCCTGCTCTGGGCTCATTTAACACTGGCAACCTTTGTGTCCCCTGGTGCACAGCTTAGAGTATTCAGAAGAGGCCTAACTGGTGATGGGAGGTTTGTCATATAGTAATTTTTCCTTTACTTTGATGGAAATGTCCCAACAAGCCCCAGATCACTGAACCCATTTAAAAAAAAAAGTCCAGCTAGGAGGCAGACCTTTAAATCTTGTTAGGATTTTCCACCCATCTTTTGGAACACATGTCAAGGCCTCTAATATACTTGCCCTATGTCGCTCGTTTGGTCTGTGTATCAGTCCGTTCTCCCACTGCTATAAAGACACACCTGAGACTAGGTAATTTGTAAAGAAATGAGGTTTAATCGGCTCACAGTTCTGTGGGCTACAGAGGCTTCTGCTTCTGGGAAGGGCTCAGGAAACTTACAGTCGTGACGGAAGGGTGAAGGGGAAGCTGGCACATTTTCACATGGCTGGCAGGGACAGCAAAGGGGGAGGTGCTACACACTTTCCAAACAACCAGATCTTGTGAGAACTCTATTATGAGACAACACAAGGGAGGTGCTACACCATTGGAAACCACCCCCATGATCCAGTCACCGTCCAGCAGACCTCACCTGCAACACTAGGGATCACAATTCAACGTGAGATTTGGGTGAGGACACAGAGTCAAACTGTATCCGTCTGATTAACGTGATGTTGTTCGTATAGTGGACCAATGTAATATTCTGTAGAATGACCACGTTACCTAGGTTGTTTGAGAGTATATCATGTCCATGGGTGAAAGAGTTACCATATCCCTGGGGTAAGACCATGAATGTATATTGTTGTCTATCCCAAATAATGCCCTAGAAAAAATGTAGGAAGCTCAGCAATTCATATTATGAAGCTTACATAATTTTAATGTAAAAGCCAATATTGTGTGTAAGTCCTCAAAGCCAGCAGGTTCTTAGAAACTTTGAACTTTTTCTCAGTGAAACAGCATACAGCCGGTCGTTGAATAATGTTATTTCCTTCAATGTTGTTTCAATTATAATGTTGATGAAAAAATAATGGTTTCATTATATATTGTTCCACTTAAAGTCAGTTTCCAAGAACCTATTGGCGACATTGAGGACTTGCTGTATCTAAAGAATTCTAACCAAAATATTAAAAATTAAAATTTAGCAGTGTATTAAAAGGATAATAACAATGAGCAAGGAATGTTTATTCCAGGATTACTAAAGTATTTTACTATATAGTCACAGTCAACAAATTCTTTGGAAAAACCATATGCCTATATTAAATGGATACTGAAAAAGCATTTAATAATGTTCAGTTGCCATTCCTTATTTAATATGTAGATAAAATAGAAATATAAAGTATTTAGATATGACAAAGACTATTTACCAAAAACTGTCAAAACTCATATATATTCATCCAAATGGCCAACTACTGAGATTAAAATCAAGAAATTGTCAGAGATGCTTTTCATCACCATTATTTAGAGAGACATCATGTAACCAAATCCATCTGATTTGTCATAAAAATAGACAGTTAGATTGGTGTAACCAAATCCATCTGATTTGTCATAAAAATAGACAGTTAGATTGGTGGACTAAAATATAGAATCCAGAAATAGATCTTGGGGTAGTCGACTGTAAACCAAAGATAGTATTTAAATTTAATGGTGAATGGATGGTTCATTTAGTAAAGTGGCGCTGATGCAAGGGGTTATCCATCTGGAGTGAAATAAAGGTGGGGCCCTTACCTTATAATATACATGAAAATGTACTATATGGATTAATGAACTAAATATGAACAAAATAAAACTCTTAGAAGGATGTTTAGGAGGCTACATGTTTAATTTTGTGGAGGGAGAAACATTCTTAATCAAGATAGCCATTCAGAAAATCTAGGCTTATTTTCTAAGTAAAACTTAAAAGCTATCATATGGAGAATGTTAGCATAAAGAGAATCCGTGGAAATTATGTTAAGGAAAATTTGTGAAGTAAATAACAGCCAGAGAATTAATATCTGTAGTGCACAAATATGTCTTACAAATTGAGGTTTGTAAATTATATTTCTATATAAATAGCTCAATAGATGAATGAACAAGGAAACATACCAGCAATTCATCGAAGAGTAAAACCAGGGAGCTATTAAATGTGTAAAAAGATGCTCAAATTCAGGATGGTCATAGCAAAAGTAAAAAAGTGATAACATTTGTTTGCCAGATAGAAATATGAATAGTTTCACCCTTTCAGTAAAATAATGTTTTTTTCTATTATAACTTTAAAAATTATAAATTACATATATTTTTATTTCTGGGAATCTACCCCATATAAATAAAGGTGTCAATGTGTGTGTATGTGTGTTACCTAATGGCTATCAAAACATTGGAAAAGGTTGAATACATTTTGATGCGTCTACTCATGATAGATAATCATTAAAAATGAAGTGTTAGAACTATCCCAGTTGATACGGAGAAATTTTCATCAGGTGTTACTAAGAATAGCAAGTTGCTGTAGGAATAATATCTGTAAATTTTATAAACCACTGACAAATCCTCAATATATGTATATGTTTGTGCGTGTATGTGTAAATGAATATATGTATGTGTAAATGAAATTAAATTAATAAAAGTAGGGAAAATTATGGAAAAATACTTGTTCTATTAGCTTGTTAACCTGGATAAGTGGATGGGAATGACAGCGCGATGTGTATAGACAGAAGCATGAGTGAAGTGGAGAACATAAGTCATAAAATAAAAAGTTAATTTTGTGAAATCAACAAAATAAGGAGAAATGAAATAAAGTAAATGGAAAACTTGAAATTTTTTGAATGCTTGTGAACATGAGTATTTGACTGTGTATTAGCCAGGGTTCTCTAGAAGGACACAACTCATAGGGTAGATGTATATATAAAGGGGAGTTTATTAAGCTGTATTGACTCACACAATCACAAGGTGAAGTCCCACAATGGCTTTTGGCAAGCTCGGGAGCAAGGAAGCCAGTCCAAGTCCCAAAACCTCAAAAGTAGGGAAGCCGACAGTGCAGGCTTCAGTCTGTGGTTAAAGGTCGAAGAGCTCCTGGCAAACCGCTGGTATGAGTCCAAGAGTCCACAGGCTGATGAACTTGGAGTCCGATGTTCCAGAGCAGGAAGGATCCAGCACGGGAAAAATATGTAGGCCTGAAGACTCAGCCAGTCTAGTCTTTCCACATTCTTCTGCCCCCTTTTATTCTAGCTGCGCTGGCAGCTGATTAGATTGTGCCCACCCACATTGAGGGTGAGTCTGCCTTTCCCAGTCCACTTACTCAAATGTTAATTTCCTTTGGCAACACCCTCACAGACACACCCAGGAACAATACTTTGCATCATTCAATCCAGTCAAGTTGACAGTCAGTATTAACCATCACAGACTGGTTGCTTAAAAGTTCAAGAAATGGGCCAGGTGCTGTGGCTCATGCCTGTAATCCCAGCACTTTGGGAGGCTGAGGTGGGAGGATCATGAGGTCAAGAGATCGAGACCATCCTGGTTAACACGGTGAAACCCTGTCTCTACTGAAAATGCAAAAAATTAGCCAGGCATGGTGGCAGGCGCCTGTAGTCCCAGCTACTCAGAAGGCTGAGGCAAGAGAATGGCATGAACCCGGGAGGCGGAGCTTGCAGTGAGCCCAGATCGCGCCACAGCACTCCAGCCTGGGTGACAGAGCGAGACTCCGTTTCAAAAAGAAAAAAAAAGAAAGAAAAAAGTTCAAGAAATGAAACGAAATTAAGAAGAAACTTTTAAAACTTACTAAGAGATGGTATGGTTGAATGGCAAGGAGCAGAGATTGGACCCTAGTCTCAAACTTCCCTTTGGGGCCAATGCATAAAGTGTAAACTACTTAGGATCAAGACATCCATATTGACATTGTGATAGAAATCGTTCTTTAAAAAAACTTATCAGTTTTGGGGGTGGGGGTTGGTAATAAATCACACAACAAAAACAAAATTTTAAAAATGGACATTATTTGCTTTATATCACTAAATATCTGGGTACCCCTAAGAAAGTAAATTTCATATTTAAAGATTATCCTGTATCAGAAAAAAGCAAGATCAAGAACTTGTTCCTGAAGTACTATTTAAACAAATTACTTTTCCCTTTACCTTAGTGAACTTATGGCCTAAATTAGTACAGCTACTTGAACTGGGATTATATAAATAAAATAATTATAGTGATGTCTGTGAATAGACAGATGGGGTTTTACAACACTTCAGACATGGTGGTGGAATTTAAATCTCATAAAACTGACACCAAGTGGATTTAAAGTTATGGAAATATCAAGGAGTGTGAAGGGATTCCAAAAAGATAGTTTTCACAGAGTCTTAACGATTGAGGAGGATGTAGGTGGTCACACAGCATAAATATCTTCAGAAAATTATTTTGACAGTTTTGAAGAGCCTAAATTGGCATCCCACCAGAGATTGGAGACATTTTTAAGTAGCTTTCTATTTAGAAATTTTAAAAACAAATAATAGACATCCTACTTTTAGTTTGGAGTAATAGATAATTGCAGTTTATTACTTTTTATTATTTTTGTTTTATTATTACAATTACTTTTACTAATACCAGAGGGTATTTGAAACATTAACCTGCCTAAACCCCAACCGAATACTAGAGGGTATTTGAAGCATTAACCCTGCATGAACTCCAGCAACCATCCCTAGAACTTTTGTCATATTGCATATGGTGTTTTGGAATGATATAATGTTTTTGGGGATTGCTAATTCTTTGCCTGAAAATTATTATCAAGATTTTTCCATTACTTCCCCATCTTATTGTGCAAGAGATTCATCGGCCGGGCACGGTGGCTCACGCCTGTAATCCCAGCACTTTGGGAGGCTGAGGTGGGAGCATCATGCGGTCAGGAGATCCTGACCATCCTGGCTAACACGGTGAAATCCTGTCTCTACTAAAAATACAAAAAAATTGCGGGGCGTGGTGGCACGTGCCTGTAGTCCCAGCTACTTGGGAAGCTGAGGCAGGAGAATTGCTTGAACCTGGGAGGTGGAGGTTGCCTTGAGCTGATATCACGCCACTGCACTCCAGCCTGGGCGACAAAGCAAGACTCTGTCCCCCCCACCACATTCCCCCCACCAAAAAAAGTGTTTCATCCAGGACACGTGTATTAAATGAAGATTCCTTGATCTCACACTGATGTTTTCATTGAGTTAGTCCAAGTGAGGAGGAGGGTTCTGTCACTGAATTTTTAAATAAGTGCCCCAAGGGACTGTGGAGAAGATGAAGATATCTATACATCATTAAATGTTCTTGTGTTCATAAAGCTGTGCTATAAATATTACATTAAAAGCCAAACATTCTGACATGTGTTCAGTAAAGACTTCAACAATATGATCTGAAAACGCAGAAAGGCTCTTTTCAACTTCAAAGTTTCTCAGAGTCAGGCGTGTTATATTCTTGAGCTATTCAGTTATATTGTTATATCGTAAGGGTTTAAGTTCATAGCATAATATATTGAGAAGAAATTCTAATAATGCCTTTTCCCTTTCAGTGCCAACCTGACCTCTATTGTCAGTTCCCTCAGTGTGTTTTCTGCCCTGTGGTCTGTGATCAGTACAGAGAAGTCGGTTTGTGTTCTTTCTGACTCTTGCATTCCTGGAGTTTCTGATTAATTTTGCCTCGATGACTCTACAAACTCCTGCATTGCAAATTGGAAGTTTAACTTGAACTTGTCATTCAAATATGATTAAAAACTACTTTTGAGAAGTGGGCTTTTAAAATACGTTCTTTTAGCAGTCTTTGAACTTGGCCTTCTTTTAAACTGGAAAAACTCTCAATATGAAGACTTGATTAGGTGGTCACAAAATCACTGCCGTCCCCAGTTTCATTTTTTCGACTGTCTCAATTTTTCTTCCCGGCTTGAGTGTTCCTGTGATTTTCTGAGAATGGGAAAATGGGGCTGTGAAGTCAATTGTGGCCCATTTACTTGTTTGACTGTATTGCTCATATTTTTGTGGCTGCCTTGATGACAGTGACCCTTACAGTATTTTTTAGGAGGAGGGGTACAAATTAATATCTATACATAAAATGCAAAATCTGCAAGTAAAATTGGAAAATAATACTGAAGATCTAATATGCAGTATTTTCAGTGATCTACTACTAAATTAGTTGATACCATTTTACCTGGAAAATACTTAAGCTTATTTATATTCATTAATGTTTCCTATTAATCCGTATTTTCATCTTTCTCCGTTTTGGATCTGAGAGTACATTCTCACACCATTTTAACACCTTCTTTTAGAAAACAGTGATGAGTATCCAAACTAGCACTTTGCCTGGAGCATTAAATACCAAAACCCTATCTTGACCAGGTCACTCCTGAGATGTTCTCAGAAGATCTGTTCCCATCAGAAATTAACATTCCCAAGCAATAAATGATTTGCTAGTTTTAAATCTTATTTTTTGATCATATAATCTTCTTAAATACTCCTATATTCAATTTTATCTTGATTGTTTATATCCTACTTTTTCATGCATTTCATGTACTTTCTGCCTATTGAATACTTTGAAACTTAAGACACTATTTTTTTTTTCTAATTTGAGACAAGGTCTTGCTCAGTTGCCCAGGATGGAGTGCAGTGGTGTACACTCATAGCACACTGCAGCTTTGAACTCATGGGTTCAGGGGATTCTCCTACCTCAGCCTCCCAAGTAGCTGGGACTACACTACAGGCACATGCCACCATGTCCAGCTAATTTTTATTTTAATTTTTGTAGAGATGGGAATCTTGGTATGTTGACCATGCTAGTCTGGAACTCCTGGCCTCAAGCAATCTTCCTGCCGCAGCCTCCCGAAATGCTGGGGTAACAGGCCAAAAATTCATTCTTGCAATCAGTATTTTGTTACATTATAAAGAAAATATAAAGCCATGAGAGAACTTTTTCAATTTTAAAAGTTGAAAGCCATAAGTAGGAACAAAATTCTCGAATCTTTTGAACACTGTTTAAACAATATATATGATTGGCAAACTTACACTGTTAGCTACAGTCAAGACTATGATTATGGCCCAGTCATGTCGAACTGAAAAGTTAATTGTTTCTCATTCATCATATTATCTAGTACTACTTAATGCATCTTAGCTGAATACTTAATGTTAGTGTACTTAATGTTTCTCACATCATTGTGTGGATCAGTATGCGTTAAGAAGTTTTTCAAAAATGTACATTCTCAGGCTTCAGATTTTGCTTGGGTAGAGGAAATACACATGGATTTTGAAAAATCTCCCTAGTACTAAATCCACTATTTTAATGGTCTGATTTATTTTCTTATAATTATGCAGGTTGCTGCCAGGTTAATTTTCTTAAATCGCTTCTTTAAATGAATCTTTGTTCCAAAGCCTTGGTGGCTCTTCATCTCTATAGGATGAAATTTATAATTTTCAGTGTTTCATTAAGCCCCTTTTCACCTCTGAAGAGGCTGGAGTATACTACATTAAAAAAATTATTTTATTTTTCATCACCCAGGCTAGAGTGCAGTGGTGCAATGAGCTCACTGCAACCTTTTACTCCTGGGCTCAAGTAATCCCCCTGCGTCAGCCTCCCAAATAGCTGGTACTGTAGGTGGGCACCACCATGCCTGGCTAATTTTTAATTTTTTTTTTCAGAGACAGAGTCTTGCTATGTTGTCCAGGCTATTCTCAAACTCCTGGCCACAAGCAATCCTCCTGCCTTGGCTTCCCAAATGCTGGTTTTACAAGTATGGCCCACTGCACCCAGTCCATACTACATTTTTAAACATAGTTTTTCTGAAAGCTACAAACAAGCAGTGAGAGTTGAAAACCAATTTGTGAGCTACAATTTTCCTTTGTATTCTACCTGAACTCTTTGTCCTAATCTACAGCTTTATAGAGTTTAGAAAAAAGTACTATTTTCTTTTATAGTGAAACATTTTTTCATACAAAAGAATATATGTTGCATGTATGTAACTTATAATGAACAATAAAATAAACTCTCATGACCCCAGCACATAGCTTAATAGGACATTGTCCGTGACTTTGAAGCCTAATTTATGTTCCTCCCTATTTGAGGCTCTTTCCTTGCCCTTGGGGTCACTACTGTTTGGATTTTACGTTTATTATTTTCTTACTTTTCCTTTAGTTTTACTATGTATTCATGTAACTCTATGATTGTTAAGTTTTATAGTTTTGTATTTTATGTAAATAATATTATACTCTATTCTTCTGCAGTGTACTTTTTCAATTTGATATATTTTTGAGTTTTGATTAGGTAGATGTGTAAACCTGTACTTCATTGATTCTTTCTGCTATGTGGTAGTCCATCGACTGAATCTTACTACAGTTCATTTATCTGCCCACTTACTGAAGGACATCGGTTTATTTTATGTTTTTGCTATTAGCTATGATGCTGCTATGATCATGTTTGTGCATGTTGAGTAGTGTAAAAGGGCAAGAGTTTCTCTAGTGTGGGTGTCAAGGAGAGTAACTGCTATGCCTTCAGCTTGAAATGGAATTGCTATGCCATTTCAGCATGAAAATGGTGATGGCACAATGTTTTCCAACATGGTTAGTATGGACCTACACTCCTACAGTCAGGATATGAGACTTCCTTTTGTTTCACTGACTCATCAATACTTGATACCCTGTAACTTTTTACTTCCTGCTATTAGTTTTACCTAGAGTGTGAGATTTTCAGTAATATTTGATGTTACTCTTTTTGGTTTTCTATATTTTATGCAGTGGTTTTGTATTACTAAATTAAAGCAATAAATTTAAAGTATCTTGATAGAAGAAATAGGCTACATAACACTCTTACGATTGCGAACATAGAAATTAAATATACTGCCTGTGTATATATGCACATATAAACTAGAATGAATAATTACTTATTAGTATTGATTAAATAGGACCACTTGGCTTTCTAATTTATTTTTTGCATACTTGTTGAATTAGGGATGAGGTATGTAGTTTGGAAAAAGAGAAACAGAAGAAAGTTTTTGGCAGGTAGGAGGCAGTGTAGTGTAGAGAAGTAGAGAGGTAGAGCTTTGGGGACCTTCTACCGATATGTCACTTAGCCATGTGCAAATTGCTTGATTACTCAAATTGAAATTCCTCATCTGACAATTGGTATACCAGTAGTACTTACCCTGTTAGTGTGAAGATTAATACATATAAAGCACTTTGTGTAGATGCTGACGTATAGTAAGTAAATACTCAACAAACTTCACTGACTGTTGTTAACTAAGGTGCTTACCATCTGCTTGGAGGAACAGGATATACATAAAGAAAAAAGCAAAGAAAACATATCCTAAGTCCCCAAATCAGACGAATTCATTGTTTATAACCAAATCAGTGTTCATATCAACTTGTGATAGGGAAAGAAATATTAACCGTTAAGCACTATGTAAAGGAAATCCCCTAAACTTTAGAATCTAAAACTGTTCCTTGTATCTATTCACACTTCTCCACATGCCCCCACTACTTTTATTGAAAGAGAAATGAGGGGGAATCCATGAAGAAAATCTCGGGTATATGTATACACACAAATAGAAATCAGAGAATTAGGAAGCTCACAGAGCAGCCAGCTTTCTATTTCAGCTATATACTTTTTCCAACATGGATGGCTGCCAGCCCTCAAGAAGGGACGTGTTTTGCTAACTGTGCACTTTCCCAGTTCTTAGAAACATTGTCCCCTGGAGTGGTAACCTTGTAGAAGGCAAGCTTCCATAATAGAATGTGCTTCATGGCGGGTCATACAGGTCTGGATTTTATGTGTGCAGTTCTGGAAGGCTCTTTGCCGAGTCCTTCTGTCCCCTCTTCATAGGGAATGGAACCTCCTTTCCGAACAAATACAGTGTGGAAATGGGAAATAAAGCCTTTACCTTTGGACTGTATTAAGGGTCTTTCATTGTAACTGCACATTCTTTTTTCCTCATTTCTAATCCTAGTTCTTTACCCACCCACTCCATCCACTCCTTAGAGCCTTAATGGAGCAAAGTATGTGTCAGTAAGCTCAAATGTGAAAATAGGAATGAAGGATAACCAGCACTTAACAGAAAAGCAGCACCAGAATCCCATCTACAGATATCTATGTAGGGACTGCCTGGATGATGACGTATTATTTTTTTTTTTCATCCCGGAAGAAACTGGTGTTTTCAACTGGTGAAGGAGTCATGTGGCCATTTCAGGAGGTGGAAACAGCAGCTCAAATTCTAAGATTCCACTGGAGTAGACTCCAGAACCTTGGTGATGGTGGGCAAATCACTTTATTGCCCTAAGCCTTAGTTTCCTTCCTTGTAAATGGAAATAGTCATAGTACTTCCCTCGTATGGCTGGTGGAAAGATTAACCACACTCACCACTGGGCACAAGACAGTCAATAATGACATGAATTACCATCAGCATTTGACTTTTAATACTTGAAAAAGAAACATTTCTTAGCACCAATATTCAGTACTAACTACTTTTAATAAATTGAACCCTGATGTCCCTAAGTGACAGTCCTACTTAAAATGGTACATTAAATTGTTGGATCTCAGTGTCATCATCTATCCTCTGCTAGATATGTGTTTATTGATGCTCAGATCCAGGTCTGTGGGAGACCATAGGGTGGAAAGAAAATATCTTAGCATATATTGAAATTAATGGGAGGCTTTCTTTTGAAAATATTAGAAAAAGACCATTTAGATGGTCCTTTTTAAGGTGAAAAATCAACTGAAGTATTTTTTTTTAATGTGAGAAGAGTGACATTTAATATATTTTTGAAAGAGCATGGTACTGCCCAGTTAGAATGGGCAACAGCTGTGCATAATTGGCATAGCTGAGCTGTGTACACCTGGGCTAAATATCAACCTGGAATCTAGTGAACGCAAGGGTTGGGTTGTGGCTACATATCTTCAGCAATTTCTTGGCTTTCAGTTACGAGTCTCTATAAAAACAGTAGCTTTGTTTTTGATGTCTGTCCTCCACTACTGCCTTAGGGAAGCTTACTTCACAGAAAAGCACCACCTACCAAAGACCTGAATATCCACACATCCTTTATATCCTTGATAGCATAAAATACGTATGTTTTCAAAATGCTCAAATGATAACAACTTTTATTTATTCAAATACACATGCTCCAATAAAATAGAGCATCTCCAAAATGAGCATTAAACAGAAAGACTTTTAGTAGGATACATTGGAATCCGTCCTTTTTGTTGTTTCTTGAAAATATGTCTCAAAGCACCCGTTTTGCTAAGTAAAATAATAGATCTCTGACCCTGCAAATAATTGGGCTCAGGAGGCATACACAGGGAGAGAATTTTAACTGAAGTTCAGTGTTCTCAGCTTTCTTAGCTTGTGATAAAACCTTGATCACTCTGCTTTAAAACTGTAAAATTGGTAGATTATGTAACCAAAATAAAGAACATTCTTATTACACCCAACAAAGTGTTTCACAAACAGTTACTAATTAATCTGCACAAAATCCTTTCATCTAAGTATCAACACCCACCCCAATTTTATATAAAAAGCCTCACTGTAGTTGGGTGTTAAGGATGTCAGTTGCAACTCATCAGCTCAGATGACAAGAAATTGTGCCTCCTGTATTTCTATAACTCAGCTTTTTTTGTTTGTTTGTTTGTGGGCAAACTCTCATCCTGCTTCCCCAGGTGTCCTGTCACATTTCTGAGTAATTGCAGAGCTTATGAATTATGAAATGTGTGATGAGCAAGACTTAGAAGGATGGGCCATGGGTCATTCATTCATCCATTTATCTAGGTTGTCTCTGTCCACTGTCCCTTCCCCTCAGGCTGCCCTTCTCTGTTTCTGGGTCTTGGAATCTCTTGTAGATCCATCTCCTTGCAAGCTCTGGGTTACCATTCTTCTCTTCAATTTTGCCATTCCCCTGTAGACATCCATCCCTCCATCTCTGGGAAGTATTGGTCTTGAAGGAAATCTTCCCTTCTCTGTTCATGTACTTCTTGCTGAGGCTTTTGTTGAATAGTCTCAGTGATTTTTTGGAAACTACTTGTGCTTTTGGAAAACAGCTCATTTGGGGAACAACATGAAATTTTGTTCCATCCCTCCTCTGCCTTCCCTGCTGCAAGGAGTCACAGAGCTAGCAAAAGGGGGAGATTTCAGGGAAAATAAAACCAAGTTACAAATGGTTAAACAACCACCGAGGCAAAGATGCCACTGAGTCTTGTTATTGACAGTTAGGACTGGAATTTGGAAGCTCCTTGTGTCCTAGCTAGTGGTTCCCAAATGCGTTGACAACCCTGCAGCAGAATTACTTTGGAAAGTTTTTTAAAGATACAAATTCTGGGCCTGGTGCCTGGAAATTATGATTCAGTGGACCAGGGGATCTGTGTTTTTACACAGTTCCCCCACATGGTCTGATATGGAGCCAAGCATGGCAACTACTTCCCTAAATCTGACGTTCATTAATTCAACACATATTGTGTTGAGTGTCTGCTATGGCCTGGGCACCGTGATAGGCTTTTGGCTCTTGGGTACTCGTGAGGATGCACGTGGAAATGGCTAGGTGGAAAGTGAGCCCAGCAGAGCGTATTTTTATTTGAAGAGGAATCTCTTAATAGTTTCTTGTTGTTGTTAATATTATCGTACTATTGTTCCTCCTCCATAAGAGTATGTGTTCAGAGGCCTCAAACTCCTGGTCTCAGGACACATCTTGTCTACAGGCAAGTTTTGTTAGGCCAGCTGTGTGTGTGTGTGTGTGTGTGTGTGTGTGTGTTTCAGTGTTTTAAATGAAAAGATGACAGGTTTGCAATTATTGTCTAAAACGGAGAAGTAGCCGTCCCTCTTTAGTGAGTGGATAGGCACCTGGCAGCTCAGTGCCACCACCCCTCTGGCACTCTGCTCTGATTTATAAGGCCTACCTGGTTCTTTAATATCCTCAGATTCTAAGTACATTGAGAAAATTGGAATATGTGTTTGTGAAAACTTCCACTTGTTTTTGTTACTCTGAAATAATAGGCTTGGTGAAGGGAACTTGTTCTGCTCCTACAAAATAAAATGTCTCCAAATGTCCATATGGTGGTACCTTATTAGAGGGTCTAAAGAAGCAAGAAGTAAGTAGAGTCCATGCTGTGAACAAACCAGAAATTACAAAGTTCATTCCAGGAGCATATTTATCACAAATGTATTCATCTAGGCAGAGTTCTAGGTACCGAAGAAACAACACTGGTCTGGTATTCAGAGTTGGATCTCTACTGTTGCTTTCAAGTAAATTTAATTTCATCTCCTAAATCAGTCTTGGGAAGTGGAAGAAATGAAACTACATTGATTACTATTGTGTGATCTGAAATGTGTCAACTCTCAGTTTCACTTCAGTGTTTTCATTAAGGTCCTCAAACTTTTCCTGCTAGTAGTTACAAATGCCTTCCTAATATTTAGTATATGGTACAATTAGAAAAGGTTAGTATCTCTATGGTGCACCGAGGTACTGAGGGGAGGCTTCTGTGGCCTAAGGCATCCTGTTGACACAGGGCTGAGGAGATCTCCTATCTGGCACAGTCTTTGGGACCCTCTGAACATTTGTTGCAAAGTTTTGGTTCTTACATAGGAGCTCATTCAGGAATGAATGAGGACCATCTCCGTAAATAAAATGTAATACCTTCTTACATAACAGAGATGTCTTTTTCTGAAAAGTGAAAGAGATGCGTCCTCTCTCTCAGTGTCCCACTTCCTTCAGTAAACAGAGTAAGAAAATTTTTTTTTTAATTTTATTCCTGAATAGAGGAAAATATTGAATTGTTTCTAATACATAGTGTTGCATATTTCTTTGGAGCAATGGAGTGACCAACCCTATGTTTTAGAGTTTTAGATGGGAAAATACATTTTGGTTAGAGGTTTCAAGATGGGCTGCAGCTGAGTTGCAGATATATTTGGTTTGGTCGGCACTAATGTCGTGAAGTTGTGATTTTCGACTTCAAAACGTGGCTTGCTAAGGTTAAAAATTGGGAGATCAAAAAATATATTACAAAAATAAAAACTGGAAAATCTCATTAGAAAACTCTGGAAGTCCAGGGTCTTCTGAAACTTAATCAGGCTGTCAGGCAGCCCCAGGCTCGCATTGTATGGCATTGACAGCCCTCGAGGCTGAGTTGGATGTGCTCACACACTCCTGTTCTCAGTCTCCACCCTCCGTATGCTTTTGTATCTGGCCTATCAGACTCGGGTGTATCTGCAGATCATTACATACAGGCAGTCAGTTTGTGTCTTTCTTTCTCTCTCCTTCCCGTTGTGTTTTATGCTATTATCTTGAATCATTGCTATTTGTATAAAAACAAATGGTGGCTTGTTGCTGCATTAGTTTGGGAGTACTTCTCCCATCTTCACTCAGCTGAAGTTGATACTGTGGGTATAAATTCAAGCTGCTATCACAGTTTGCCCCAATTTGGGTTTACACTTCTGTGTTGATAGAGTGAATGTTTTACACACCTAGATACAGCCCCTAATAGGTGTGAATTCTAAGCAGATAACTATTCATAGCCATGATTAGCATTTCACAAAGGTGTCAAAATCACTCAATTTGCTG
The DNA here is from genome assembly GCF_028878055.3 of Symphalangus syndactylus. Lineage (NCBI taxonomy): Eukaryota > Metazoa > Chordata > Mammalia > Primates > Hylobatidae > Symphalangus > Symphalangus syndactylus. The sequence continues at coordinate 69,133,882 of NC_072443.2, forward strand.
TGATAAAGCAAATTTTAAAAACACTGTTAAGCAGAACAAGTGTTTAAACAAAAAGATGTAAGCAGCCCAGGAGCAGTGTTTGTCTCTTCAAAATGAGTTAGAGACCTAGGTTTGAATCCTTGCTTTATTTAAGACTGATTTATCTCCAGACAAGGTGTCAATTATATTTAATTTTTTTGAAATCATAGCAGTAACCATCACAACCAAAATACCAGCTCAGCATATAATCACAGTCTTCATTCTTATAACCAATTTATGTGCACCCCATTCCCATTTTACAGTTGTAAAATTTGAAATCTAAAGAGGTTTAAGTATTTAGGTTGGTGCAAAAGTAATCGTTGTTTTTGCCATTACATTCAATTGCAAAAACCGCAATTACTTTTGCACCAATCTAATAACTCGCCCAGGACTACATATGTATATACTTAACTGTAAGTCATTCTGCCTCTTACACATTTAAAAATGTTCTCTTAGTAAGAAACACAAGTTATTTTAGGGCTCAATACTTACAGTACATTGCACTTCTATAGCATCATTTTACAAAGCAGTGCTAACTCATTAAATTCAGTATATCTGAATAGTTTCTGTTCTATTCTACTTCATTTGTTTAAAACAAACAAAAGCTCTACATACAGCATCTTAAACACAACCTACAGTTTGAGAAACACTGACATAGAAGCTTAACATAAAATGGAAAGATCTTTTCTGTATTTTATAATAAAAATAGTTGTTTAAGATTCCATGTTTAAAAAATGGTACAGATAAGACTTTTACATTTTGATGTAAGCAAATTACATAAAATCTGTGTGCAAATAATGAAAAAAATAATAAAGTGGGGATATGAGAGGGTGAGTAGAGCTGTAGACAAAACAAGAATAGCAGAATATTAATATTGATTTTTTTTAAGTTGAGTGACGGGCATAAGGGGCTCATGCTATTCTGTTTACTTTTAATTTGTTTGGAATTTCATATGGTAAAAAGGTCAGTTTTAAGAAGTGCACCAAGCTCTTAGATCCTGTTTTCCCACAAGACTCCTGGTTGTATGAGAGCAGAACATGTGAAGGATGAAGTGTGTCCTTTCTTTGGTAAAGTTCTGAACAGAAAGTAGCCAGGCTATATGGTAGCTGATTCTGCAGTCTTCTGATGATGCTAAGCTGCTCTGAAGTTGGGATTCTCACCTTGACATGATTGTCATTTGGTCTGGATAATTGTTTGCAGTGGGTGGCTGTCCTGTGGTATGGCTGAGTATTTAGTGGTATCACTAAACCCTAACCCCTAGGTGCCAGTAGCTCATCTGTATCCCTCCCCAGCAAGTGGCTACCCAGAACATCCTCAGATATTGTTGAGTGTCTGCTGGGAGCCCATGTCACTCTCAATGGAGAATCTCTGCACTAGAGCTTAAAAATATTACCTCATCTTGCATTTATGCCACTCTTGGCTTTGAACAAAAATACAAAGCTTCAGAGGACCACTTTCTTCCCAAGCCTTAGGGTAAACCTGAAACAGATTAAGCCAAATAATAATACCCAGGGATTGACTAGGAAATACTAGATTCAGGCGTCTGTATGAAATTGGGAATGATGGTTAATGTTTTTCTACCTCAGTTATCTCATCTGTAACATGGGGATGGTGGTAGTAAATGACATAACATGTGTGCATATTTATAAAAGCAATTAGAGTATTGCCTGTCACATGTTCAATTTGAGTGTTTGCCATTATTATCTACCTACCACCCATAGTGCCAGAATTGTGGTTTGGATATCTTGGGGAGTAAAGTGATTCTCTGAAGTGCTGCATTAGTATTATAGTTATCAGTACTCCTAAATGTATCTGAGTGCTCTGAGCATGTTTGCTTGTATGTTTAGCCTAAGAGAGCTCCCTGAGTAGTTTCAGAGTTAAGGAAGTGTGGTGGTAGTATGCAGTTGCTTTCCAGAGCTCCTCAAAATGGAATGACTCTATAAAATCAAACTATGGTTTCTAAATTAATTTACTTATGAATATGAAAATACAACCACAGGCACATAGGACATGCCGAGCATCTGGCACTGGCCAGACATCATCATTTCTGTGACCTCTTGGAGACACTGATAAGGAGCCTCCTAGATGAGCCTGATGGTTCTTCAGAAAATGCCTCCATCCCAGAGCCAGCTTTTCTGTTTTGGCCATGGGATAGGGTTCATCACTTCTCTTCCCTTTTCAGCATACTTTTGACCTTGCTCATGTGATTTTGGCTAAGGTGGAATCATTATCATGCAAGTTAATCCTGAGAAGACTCTTCCCTCTAGAAAAATCAGACCTTTTTCTTCTTACACTTTGAATTTTCCTTCTCACTTTATGAATACAGTAGCCCCCCTTATCTAAGGTATCATTTTCTGTGGTTTCAGTTACCCAACGTCAGCTGTAGTCCAAAAATATTAAATGGAAAATTCCAGAGATGAACAGTTCATAAGTTTTAGATTGCATGCCATTCTGAGCAGTGTGATGAAATCTCACACCATCCTGCTGTTTCCTGGCTGAGGAATTGAATCCTCTCTTTGTCCAGGGGACCCACGCTGTGGATGCTCCCCACCTGTGAGTCACTTAGGAGTCATCTCAATGATCAAGTCGATTGTTGCCATATTGCAGTGTTGTGTTCAAATCACTCTTGTTTTATTTTTATCACAGTGGATTTCTATAATTGTTCTATTTGATTATTGTTGTTCATCTCTGTCTTATTTCTAAATTAAACTTTATCATAGGTATGTATATATAGGAAAGAATAAAGTATACATAAGGTTTGGTACTATCTGCAGTTTCAGGGATCCACCAGGGGGTCTTGGAATGTATGCCCCACAGATAAGGGGGTCTACTGTATGCTCAGGAATTTTCCAACTTTAAACCATTCATCATGGCTGTCTCTTTACCCTCTACCCATCTCTAGCCATCTCTCTTATTCTCACTTATTGAAAGAATAGCTGATTCTTTCTGTTTCTGGTTCCTCACCCATTATTCACACATCTACCCACCACTATGTGGCTGATCCTTCCCAAAGACTCCACTGAATCTGGGCTTGATAACATCACAAAAAGCATTTATTTAGCAAATTAATTTTCTCTCCTTCCTTCCTCTTTCCTCTCTCCCTCTCTTTATCCCTCCCTCCTCCTGTTTTTTCTGTTTCTTTATGACTTAAAAAATTTATAGTGGTAAAGTTTACATACCATTAAATTCACTCTTATTAGTGTATAATTCAGTGCCTTAGTAACTTTGATGGTCGACCATCACCACATCCTGTTTTGGAATGTTTCCATCACACTGGAAGGAACGCTCATGCCCATTTGCAGTTATGCCCCACTCCCAGCCCCAGGACATCTATCTGTTTGAATGTTGTCACTCTCTCGCAGAACTGAACACTCTGCACCCTTAGCTTTCCTAACACAGTCCACATGTGAGTCATACTGGGACTCTCAGAATGTTCCTTTTGTCTTCTTCAGAAGGGAGCTCATCTTCCTCTGCTCACACCCTTAACCATTGGGCTTCTCCAACCTTCTCCCTCAGCCCAGTGCTTTCTGGGCTTTCCCCGAGTCATTTCTCTCATTCTCATGAATCACCTATCTGGCCTAGATTTTCCACTGTTCTGTGTCCCTGTGTTTATCTCTTTCCTTGTCTCCAAGGTAAGCCGACCTTTTTCTCTAAGAATGACCTCAGATGCTATCTATTCTAGGATGGCGCTGTGATGTCCCCCATTTTCTAATTGTTGGTTGTACTTCCTGTCTATAACTGTACATGGAAGAAGCACCACTCATGAGATGTAACCCTAAGTCAGCTTTCTAGTTTTTCCTGCCTGTTATGGGAGTTCTTCTCTTAGCTCCTTTCCTGCTGCAGATGAAAACTCAGGTAGCCCCACTCACTCCACTTCTGATAATGCTTAGGTAAGGGATACAATTTCAAGCAAAAAAATTAAAATGTCCTGTCTTATGTAATAGTTAAAAGGTAAAACTTGATTTAAAGGGAAAACTAATCTCCCTCGCTGGTGCTAAGCTGGTGCGGAGGGAAGATCTACAGTTAAAGAAATAATGTTTTAGCTTCTTTTCTCACCTAGGTCACCTACACTGCTTCCCCCTAACTCGGTAATTCCAATTGTGCCAAGTTTTTTGCCCGGAAGAGAAGAAAGGAGACCAGCAAATTCCACTTGATGGATCCTGTTGTAGTGGCTTGGCATCGTGTCACTTTGGACTTGCTAGAAGTGCAGAACTGGCATTTTTTTCCAGTGGTTCTTCCATGGGTTCACTTGAGATTCCAAAACACTGGGGATATTTCCCACTCAGTTCCCTGAATGTAGTGCTACATTCTCCCTCTTCCCCACCCCAGCTAGCCACTTCCTTCTTTCTCAGCCCCCACAAGTCCAGAGATACCCTAGGTCCTCTGTGAGGTTTCTTTTTCCCCAGAAGGGGGTTCTCCTGCCCAGGATTTGTAATAACGACGTTCCACAGGCACTTACCCGTGTGTGTCTGGCGCACAGAAAACGTCATGTATTCTGTGCCCCTAACATCTCTGAGAATCCCTTTCCTTCACCAGTTGCAACCCTCTATTTGGCTCCAGTGTGTTCTCATTCTCATTTAGTGGTCTCATTTAGTATCATCCCAAACCACTGCATCCCTCCAAAGGCAGCTCTCTGTGGTCTCCTTGATGTGTAACCTTAAAGTGCAACTTAAAAGGAGTACCTGCCTTCCTCTCTGTGGGTAGAGTTCTTTCCAAAGACACCCCTTTCTCAAATCCTCTACTCAGTCTCTGGACAACTCTGATGTGAGTGAGCCATGAGAACCAGGCAAATGGTTTTGCAGTATCTCCCTTAAATGTTTGCACTTCTTTCTGGCACCTCCCTTTGGGATGTAATACCTGTTGAGTCTTGGTGGTCCAGGAAACTTCGCATGAGCATCCTGTTACAGACCTCTGTCTTCCAGTCTAGAATCTCTTATTAAAATGTGGTATAATTATATTTATGGTCAGTGTGCTACTTGAGAGTGTAAGTGCCTTGAAGACATGAATTTATTTTAAAATATACTTTCTCTGTGCTTATACCTGACATGCTGCAGGCACGCAGTGAATTTGAGTTTTTCCCCAAGATCACTCTCCTTCCATGATTATGAGGTGAGGAACAGAATGGTCTGGGCTAGCGTGCACAGTTAGAACTCAATGTTGAAACTCTTTCTATTTCAGCCAAAAAGTTCTCTTTAGCACTTTTCATTTCATTTACCTTTTTCTACTCAACTCTCACAAAAATATTGTTTACAGATTTTTCACATTTTACCATTTCAGGAATAAATTGATTTTTTTTCTTTTAAAAATGTTTCATTCATAATTTATACCACTGTGAACACTAGTGTAATAAATGATTTTAAGAATTTTTGTGGCAGATTACTGGGACATTATCCTTAGTGGTAACCTCTCAGTAGTTTCGGAAAACCTTCAGAATGAGACTGAGGAACCACTCAAATAAGTAAATTATTTTGATAACTATATAAAAACATTTTAATTCTAAAAGTGAATTTATGGCACCTACATACATGTCAAGCTGAAACAAAATTGATTCTTAGAGTTGCCACTATATTTTCCAGTTGGTAAATTTTCTAAACACATGACCCAGGCAGCTGAGGTAGTGACTATGCAAACAAAATTTCAGTGCCACCTGTTGAGCTCTGTACTGTTTGAAATATTTTAATGTGGAAGGTACATTACTTTTCTATTGTTAATCCGTTGTAAAAGTTTATTAATGCTTTGGATGATAGATATAGGTACACTGAAGAATATTTAAAATTTTTGAGAGACTGTATAGTGAAAATTTTTATCTTTCTATTCTCTATTCCTGACCCCACAGTTTTCCTCCCGAGAGTTAACTGCTTTTAACAGGTCTCATCTATCATACAAGAACTATTTTATATAGTTATTAATACATATGCTGTATATATATACTATATACAGCAAATCTGGAGACAAAAAATACCCATATTTCTTTTGCACACAGTGTTTTGCACCTTCTGTTTGTGGTTTACTGTGTCTTTGAAGTATTTTCATTTAATCCCAAAGAGAGTTGCTGCATTCTTCTACATTCGTGCCTATTATAGGGGTGGTGCATTACTGCAGTGCATATGCTTGAAATCAAGCAGTGGAATTTTTATGTTAATAGTCAAGTCCTTTCCCTTTACGGAAGAAGTAACTGAAATTAAACTTTCAATTGCCAGTTATATTAATACAGACCTTTGAAAATACATAAAATGTCAGGTTATACTTTAAGGCTCTCTAATGATCTGATTACTTAAGCATTCCATTTGGTATCTATTGTGTGGGGAAAATACGTTGTAAGTACACAGTTTCTATCTTTATTCCTCTTTGACAGATTTGTTCACCCACCTGTGTCTCTATTTCTTTATCTGAAAAATGGGGGGTGATAACAGAAAGATCCCCGTGAGTGGTTGTCAGGATTATAGTGGGTTAATATATAGGAAGCACTTACAGCCATTATGTGCCTCGCACATAATGGGCACTCCATAAAAGTTAGTATTATTACATTACTATTTAGTTTCCTTCCTGCTATTGCAAAATTGTCTTTGCAGAAAAACATTAATATTATATTATATTATTAAGCTATTTTTAAATCCTACGTAAATATATGGTGGCAAGGAATGTTGTTATGTAGACTTAGGAAAGGTACATTCTTCATTATCGTACAAGGAAGTCTGGAATAATTTCCCATTGAATCAAAGGGAAGGAGAATCTACATTACCCTTTATAATTATTTAAATTTGTCTTTATTCATTTTGTTTCATGTTTAACTTGGAAGATGTCTTGGAAAAGAATAGATCATAGAAGTTGCTTATCATTTAGTTTTCCTTTCATCATTAAATGTGGTAAGACCCTGAAGTCTAAGTTCCTTTTACATGTAAAGGTTATTTTTAGGGAAAATAATGACACTTAAAAAATGTTCCAAAAAAGCACCTTAGATTTGGCTATCTTGGAAAAGCATTAGACAGTGCTGTTCTCCTTCAGGGATGAAGACTTGCTTTCAAAATCCTACAGCACTGTTGAAACTCAGACTTGCTCTTAAACAAAAGGCTTGTCTTGAAACATGCTACACGTGACGTTATTGCATGTCAAGTACGAATAGTCATCCATAATTGCGGAAAGGCTTGTAAAGCAGTGTGACCTGGAATTGGTCAAGTTAATTTGAGGTTTAAAGCAAAGCAAGAACGCTGAAGCAAACCCTTTGTAAAGTATACTTAAAAAGTGTTGACATGTTATCTAACATTTTGAAGCATGTCGGTTGGCATGATTAGGTAACTGTGTCTTGTCCCTTTAGCTTGCACTTGGTTGAAACTAGTGGAACCAATTGAAAAACAGCTTTGTAATTTTTTTCTGGCATAGCATCAGTGATGTTGGTCTTGCCAGAGATCTTCTCTTTGAGTTGAGGACAAATTGAAGGAAGCTCTGAAACCAACACATAGCATCTCAGAATGTTCTGTCAATATTTTTGTATTGCCGCCCCATCTACTGCAATATACATACAACAAGAGCTCTGATTCTGTTTGCTACTACTTATGTCCAGTGATTGCTAGAAGACCAGAAGCAAAAATTAACAGAATGTCAGAGATGACATGCCTCACCATATAAAAAACAATGTCATAATTTAAACTTATTTGTCAAGTTTTTCAACAGTAACCTCAGGAATATTTGTTTCTTTGAACAGGATTTTCCTTTTCTTCAATTTGTATAGTTTAGATTTATTTCCATTTTCATAAAATTTTCATTAATTTATGCATGAAAAATAAGCAAGAAATAAATATTTGAATATACACACATGAACACACGTATCTATATAGGTATACACATGTATACATATGATTCCTATGTAAAAAATTATTTTTCAGTGTAATAAAGCATGGAGTACACACAAGTTAGCTTATATCTGTCTATGTGCGTTTGGACTACAGAGATAGATGCGTTCGTAGATTTGGCTGATTCTAAAAAGGGACCTTAACCTATGAAAGGTTACAAATCACTGTTTTTTGAAGATTATTTTCTAGTAGGAGAGAGAAGCCATGATCTAAATAATACAATAGAAGGTGTTGGAAGTGTTTAGGGTCAAGGGAGAGAATATAAAGTGCTGTAGGTGTTCACGGGAGCATGGAATGACTTCCAGCCGGCATTCACCCTATTTGTCCATTGTTCTGCGGTCAACACAGAACTGTGGGTATGGAAGGTAACATCAAACTGGGCACATGCTATCCTTCCCTCTTTGCTGCTCAACATTTGCGAAGTGCAGGAAAGATGGGTGAGCTGTTGAAGAATTTTGGATTTGGAGCCCAGAGTTCATGTAACATTTATCACCTATCTGGCCAGTTTTCAGCAGGAGGGAGGCAGGGTCACCGTGCAGAATGGATGAACTACATCTCTGGAAGATGTGAAGATTATGGATGAGTGAATGAGTGAGTGACTATGAATGGACAAATCAGTTATGTGATGCATGATTTCTGATCTGACAGGATACACAGTCTCAACAAGCCATTATACTCATTAACTAGTTGACTACCATGCTAGTGTGGTTGCATACCATGAGAGTGAGTTAATGTAAGTTCTAGAAGATTCACAGTACAACACCCATAGGTATCAAACTTTGATCTACTAATAATTGAATATTTTACTATAATAAATGTCTTTAACCTGCTCAAGTTTTTTTTTTGGTGAAGATTAGGAATAATATATATTCATAAAATTTGTTTCTGAAGTATCGAAATTGGAGATGACTTTTTGTAGATGCAAGAGAGGGTGGTGTAGTAAGCAATCCTTATGGTTAAAATTGCTGTAGGGTTTTTCTCTTTGAGAAAGAAAATGCTTGTTAGGTACATGTTATCTGAAAGAAATGCTGCCAAATCATTCTCACACCTAAACTTTCTCCACATAAAGAAATGTAACTCTCAGGATTTGCCAAGATGATATTCAAGGTTGTCGGTATACATTAAAAATAATAAATACATATCAATATTTCACGATATCTGCAGTCTTAGTAGCAGTTTTGTAAAGTATATGACAAGCCACATGGTTTCTTCCTTCTTTTAGAGCAACCAGGCACAACTATTTAGAGCATTTTTGGTTTTGAGTCCAAGGTCTAGCATTTTTTAGCTCAGCTGACATTAAGAATAGATAGTACAGTTGTCAATATGCACTAAATTTGGGGGCTATTTAAAGATTGCCATGAGAACGTGTTGTGAATATATTAAGCTTTAGCCCTTAAATGCAAATGTCTATTAGCGGGGAAAATTCTAAAGGGTATCTATTTTTTCTTTGGCTTAAAACATTCCTGTGAATAGTAGAATATTCTTATTGTAGCAGATGACATTTTGATTTGTAGTTGTCTTGCTTCAGTAGCTTCCTTTGTATTTATTTTAGCTTTGTGATTTCAGAAGTGGGGAGAACTTTAATATGTCCCCTCTCTCCATGACGATACATGGTGATGCTGAGAAGTCAGATTGTGATTGTATTAATTACCTTCATTATTTATAAAGCCAATGTCCTACTTTAACATTGATTAAAAATAAGCAATGTAATTTTAAAAAATCTTCCTGAATGACATTTCTTTTTATCTTCAAACCTTATACAGTGTATGCATGTGTGTACATATAAATGAATATTATATGAGTATTAACGTATCTTTTCTCTTAAGTCAAATTCTTTGTCTGTTGTTTTCTAGTTTCTAATTTCTACGAATTTGTGGGTGAGAGTAAAATCGGTATGTTGCAAAATGTGTTCTCTTTTCATCTTGTTAAGCCAGACACAGATTATAATATTTCTAATTTGAATGTTTATTTCAAATATGATTATTTCACCTCCCTGATTAAACTTGCAGTTAACCTTTCAAGGGTTTTATTCTGCGACTGATACCCATAGCCAGACGTACAAGATTGACCCCCATACATCTGCAGTCTCATTTCATACCACGCTGAGCTTTGCCACATGTATTTCATCTCTTTAGTCTTCTTTCTGTTTGTGCAAGCCGAGAGCAAAAACATACCATGAGCGCCTAAGCCACAAGGCCTTTGCATATTCTATTTCCTATGCCCAGAGGTGATTGTTAAAATATTTAACCAGCAGTAGGGCATGCATACTGATCAATCCAAAGTGACATGGGCTGGAGCAGGATTCTGGAGGCCCTCTGCTGAGCCTTTTGGTTGGCTCCAGGGAGGTGTGGTGGGGTCCTGGGACAGCATGGAGATAAGTGGTAGTTGATGGGGGAGTAGTGTCCAGACATTAGCTACTCACAAGCCTATCTGCCACCTCATAAATCCATACCAAGTACTTGTCTACACTAGGAAAATTTCTTCCTTCCCTCACTCTGCAGCACATACACACACCTCATTATGTCATCTCTTCTTTTCTTCCTCTGTACCCCAGTTCCTCAGAGAAGTTTTCCCTAACCTTCCTGATGAGGACTGTTCTCATTTAGGCTTTCATAGAAACGTCTACCCCTCCACTATACCTTTCATGTGGGCAATTTATAAATACCCCATACTCATTTAAACAAGGTGTCACTCTCAATAGTTGATAAACTCCATGAGTACGGGGATTATCAGTCTCCTGACAATCCCATCACCACCTCTACCTCCCTCTAGAATTGTAATCCCAGCACTGAAGAGGTACTCTATAAATTTTTATTGAATGAATGAGTTTTCAAAAATAATTTAGAGCTTCTTGGAACACATTTATATGTTTTAAATATAACCAATGTACGTGTTATCTTGGGAATGGATTGTTGGGAAGGTAACGTTTTTTGAAAACAGTCACCTTCTTTATGCCCTCTCATACACTTTCCTGAAACAATTTTCAAATGGTGGCCAGATCCCATGCTGTGACTTATCCTTTGGTTCCAGTAGAAATGCTTTTCACTCACTTGATGTCCAGTGCAAAGATTTAATCTCCTGAGTGACTCATTCATTGTTCTTAAAGCTCAGCAAGAAACGTTGCTTGAAAGCCTCCTGTGAAAGGGTATTTGGAACATTGGAGCAACCAGTGATGCGTAAACTGTTGTTCTACCTTCAGAGATTTATCAATCAATCTAGTAATTTACTCCTTATCTTATTTATAAGAGTTTATAGTATTCTCTTTTCCCATTACAATATTAGGACGCAGACCATGTATTTTTTTCCAAATGACATAGGGCAGAGCTTCATATATTTATTTGAATAGTTTTTGATATTAAAGATGAGGATGATAATGGCAAGGTTACTGCACAATTGTTTGCTAGTTTCCCTTTCCTTTCCTGAAATTCCCAACTACCTATTCTTTTTAAGTCTGTTACTCTGTTATTGCCGAATTCTTTCTAAGTTAGATTTCGTGTGTATACTGGATAGCTATAACTTCTTTGAAGAAGGAAGTACCAGTTCAATCAATGTACTCCTCAAGCCTTTGCAGTGGTCGAGTCTTACCCATTGTCCCTAGACTTCAGTACGTGTTACTATCATTTCCTAGCTTCTCATGAGTCTTAGACATATATATGTATCAGATTAATGTATCTCATGTTTCACATGCCTTTTATGACTAGTTAGCATTGTATTTTATTTGATAATTTAAAAAATATTAATGGTTTTCCATTCTTATCTATATGTGTATGCATGTTTGTGTGTGTTTCATCTTTCTCCTGATTTTTGGACCACGGTTTCCTCAAATGCATGATTAGAAGAAAAACTATGGCTGTCGGTTATAAATTAAATGTAATATAGAATGATTTCAGTTATCATTTAAATTAGTAATTGAAAATAATTGTGGGCACAGGATATGTCATTGATTGAGCAGAAGAAGGAAGGAAGGAAGGCAAGATACCTGAGACCCTTTGGTCTAAGCAGGGAAAATCAGCCACTGGAAAGGCTTGAGCAGTTTAATGATTGATTGAGGTGGAATGTGTGTCTCTCCCTCGTATATTTAAATTATTCAATAATTTTGGCCATCAATCACCTGGGACATGATGCTGTTAAAAATAACTTCAAAAAGCCTGTTTTCTGTGCACAGTGTAGCAGACACTACGTGTGCCCTACTCATCCTCTTGCCTTCATCACTTCAGTGCACTCACCACTTTTAATAGCTAGCATATGCATTTCTTTCCTTTTTTTTTTTTTCTTTTTCAACCTCTGGAGTTACTTACTGCCCTAGTAGGAGGTTGCAAGTACTGGGCAATTATTACTATTATGGGAATTGGTGTAAATACTCCAGCTGCCTTGCCCCTTTGCAAGAATAACTCAGGGATGACTCTTGGATGACTCTTAGGCATGAGTTCTATAGGAACTGTACTTCAAGTCACCCATGGTGTTAGAAGGCTTTATATTTCACCCTTTCTAGGTTGCCTTCCTTTTCCTATCCTGCTTCCCCATCCTGTTTTTGTCCTTCACTTCCCAAGTAAATTACTTGCAGTTGAATTCATTTTGTTTTATTTGTGTTGTGGAACCCAAACTGAGACATGCCGTTTGCAGCAGTGGGGATACTGAGTGAAGGTTAAAGGTCAATGGTACTATTGTAAGTTGTTAACCTGCAATTCTTAGAACAGTAGTTCTCAATTGTATTTTCACTTGTTTCAGATTCCAGTGGACCTGGAGAGAGTGATGCCTAGGCATTCTAGCCGCAGTTCCATCTCTTACATCCTACCCAAGAATATATATTAGATTGCAGGCACCTGAGAACGTTATTATAGGAATGCTGACTTAACATATTATTTTAAGTACATATTTTTCAAGTTGTCATATTTTTATTATTTGAATTCTTATTATTTGGGATGTACATAATATGTGATTGCATATGCCACATGTCAGGAACCCATTGTTGGGAACCACTGTCTACAGGAGGCTGAGTTCTCTCTTTGGGTCAGTGACAACTAAAACAGCTCAATCAGTAGCAGCTGCTGAGTCAGAGAGTTGTACCCGTTCCTTACTAAAGTAGCAAACTTTAAAATCATTAATTCCCTGTGTGGTACCAACTGAATTTTAGGAGTCCAGAGATTTAGGTCTGTGTATTGTGCATACTTGATCATTAACCATGCAGCTTAACTAGTTTTAAGTGGCCACTCAAAATGACACAAGACTTTCACATAATTATTTCCTCTCAACCAACATATTCAAGTTTATGAAAATTAAAGCAAAAAAGAAAATGGTTTCATTTGCGAGGTTCTCAGACTGAACATTTTCTACCATTAGCATTTTAAAATCTGTTTTACACAGCATATATAATTAGGAGCTTTCTGCAGTTTTCTAAAAAAATAGGTCTAAGATGGACATTGATAATGCTATCTATAATTTGCATGCTTTATTAGGAATTCAGAAACTGCAAAAATTAGTGCTTCAAGATACCTGCTTATTTGAGTCTGTTAGTTTTGCCAGAATGCTATCGTTAGAGAAAATGGAAAAAGTTAGAATTTTAGGTTAATGTTTTCTTTCTTGAAATTATCTAGCAAAAGTTTTAATAATTAATATATTAAAATTTAATATTTTAGTATTGGTAAACATTTCAACGTCTATAAGAGCGTTTCCATCTACCTATGAGTTACATGTTTTTTAAGTATCTACCTTTCAAGCATCCTCTATTTTATATCAAAACAGATTTGTTTTATCTGAGGGTTTTCAGTGTCTACAAATGATAAACAGTTTTTACGAAAAGAAGAAAATCTCTTTTTTAAAGCAGCTTTTTTTTTTTTTTAACGAACTTCTTTGTACATATATTTTACAGATTAAAGGATTTACCTGAAGACAAAGCATTCTATTCATCAGAGACTGGACAAGAGTTACTCTTGCATTTGGCAATTAAAGATGATGTTTCCATGGAAACAGTTGATCCTGCTTTCATTCATTGGCTGCTTAGGAGGTAAAAAAAATCCTGTATTTTCTAAGTTGAGGTTAGAAGTATACTCGAGTCATATGCTTATATAATTTTTAGATGTTGAAATAAAACTCCACCAATAGCAAAGAAAAACAAATATTTTTTCCCCCAGAAGGAAAATTTAAATTCTCTAATCTGATAATTGGGTTCTTATTCCTTCCCTTATTTTTGTAAGCCATTTTTATTTCCATAGCAAATATAATGACATCTGATATTATAGATCTACTGTAATATTATGCTTTGGTATTATGAATATAAGATCAAATTTGAGCATGTTAATTTGTGACTTTTTTTTTCCCAAAGGAACTTAAGGAGGTGAGATCTCACATATAAAGGAGCATATAAATTTAAAAAATGCTGGTATTTTCATGTTTTACTTTTAGCAAATAACTTATCTAAAGGACCAAAACTGAATATAGATACAATTTTCTTTTTTAATTTTGGAAAATTTGAAATTTAGAATAAAGTAGAAGGAAAAAATGAAAAAAATTATCATCTTTGACACATACAAAAGCAACTATTACAAATCATTTGTTGTATTTTCTTTTGTTAATTTTATTTTATTTTCTGGAGAAATAAGTAAGTGAAGAGTTTTTTTTAAAAAGTGTATATATAACTAACTTTTTGTTTATTTTATTTTGTTTTCCCCCTTTTTATGATATTCTCAAGCACCAAAAAAGCTGAAACAGTAATACAATGAATGAATACATCTGTAGGTATCATTGAGATGTAGCTATTGTACCATTTTACTGTATTTCTTCTGTAAATATGTGTATGAATGTGTGCTTTTTCCTTTTTTTAAATCTGTCTACTTATTTTGGCTAACCCATATGAAAGTAAGTTATAAAAATCATCACTCCTAAAATTCAATACTCATCTCCTTAGAAGACCACTTTTCTACATAAACATAATTTCTTCATGATACCCGAGGAACCTAAGAAAAAAGTAGCTTGAGACTTTTCTAAAAGAAGAAAATGAGTGCGGAATGAGGGCAAACACGTGTAATTTAAAGACATGAATAGATTGGAGTAGACTTTTGGGCTCTTATGTCAAAGTTCAAACATGCTTCAAATATTTACATGATAATATATAGCAAAAATCCATAATCAATAATAGTTACAGATTAAAATCTTTAACTTTTAAAAGAAAGATGTGTTTTATAGTTTTTACAGGTTTTTACTGTGATGCCTCAATTTTGTTCCTAAAACATTTTCATTGACTGCTACTCATCAAGTACTGAGGACAAAAATAATAGTTGTTTAAAAATTTCTGACTTTCAAATGGGCTTTGGAAAAAGTTCAATATAGTAAAATATTTTATTCTTGGAGTCTTTTCTTCATTTATAAAGTTTCAAATATAATCTCTGTTTTAGGAAAAAGAGCAAAAGTGACAGAAAATATACTGCAGCAGTATTACTGTTTATGATATTAAATTTTGTAAAAGCAATGTTGAAATTTTCCAAATAGTTGAGGAGACATTCACAGAAAGACATACTCAGAAAGAGGAAGACATACTTAGAAAGTAGAAAGGCAGCAAAATAAAATGAGATCAGCTTTTAAAAGGTTTCACATTTTTAGTTGTAATTTTAAGTTATGTGCAATTTGTATTGTGTTTCAGCATTTTTGAGATATGTTTTACATATTTATGAACAAATATATAGAAAAAGCAGTGTCCACTTTAGTAAGATGTGAAGACATCATAAAGAATTTAAAGGTCAACTTATTCTCTAGATATGGTGGTAAAACGTTTTATAAGGATTTGTAAGGGAGAATTGGATTAATTTTCATGTGACAAATTATATGTAATTGTATATATTTGCACATGTATGTACATATGTTTCCATGTGTGTGTAATTATACATGTAAATATATGTAATGTATGGACCCCTGAGCTTTATATTTGCCTCTTTAGGGAATTAGAAAGGCAATGGAGGCCTATGTCCATATAAATATACACTTAAGCCTATTATAATTGAGACTACGGATCATACTATATGAGATAATTTAGATTACCTTCATGAAATCATTTTTAAAAAATTATCAATACTATAATGAAGGATAAAATACATGGTCACCAACAGGAACATTGGCTTACTTTAGTATTGTAGATTTAGTCATGGACAACACATGCCCACAAAATTCATATATTCGGGCTGCTTGTTTTCACAGTGATAGTTGCAATGTATGCAAACACAGCCCAAGACTGCTGACACACATCTTCAAATGCTTTCAATCATAGCATTCATCCGTTCTATGTCACGCAAATGTGAATGAATTTCTGTACTAGTCTTCCCTTAATAGGGATTAAGGAATGCTTTGAAAGCAAAATAAACTTTTCAAGTTCTTCCTGAAATGATTGAGGAGTATTTTTCATTTGGTGGTTTTAATAACACCACTCTTATAATCACTGAGAAAATGATCAGGAATGCCTCTGGACTGCAGTTAATCTCAAAGCAGATTTGGAACTTTGTGAGTTTGTGGCGTTGGATGTGGCACTTCGAGTAAGCAATTGTCATAAACTCAAATGGCTGTCATTTCTTCTGTAGTATTTGCACACAGTGTAATATGATTTGATAGCATTGATACTGGTGGAATGGAGATGTCACTGATCCCTGCATGTAAATCTTGACATCCTCCATGTTTTTACAGATAAACTTATTTCACATCATCCCCTCTGTTGCAGCAGACTAAATCTTGAATTGCTTGTCATTTATACCATTTAAATCTTGACAGTTTATCAGAGTGTGCATGTGAGAATCACTAAAAGATGCAAACATTGTTGGTGTATTTTGTTCTTATAACCTTGATCATTGATAACTCCACATATTGGATATTTTGTAAGCTTCGTGGTGACTAACAAGGCATTGGGGAACTTAAAAAATATATTGCAAGTGCTGTTAGAGTTCAACAAACATTTAAGGCTCAATACAACCCACAATTTTATTTAGTTCTTAAAACAGCGGTCTCAAAAGTACCTGTTGATTAGTTAACTGACTCCTGCAAATAAAGTGCTCACTCAAATGAATTTAATTGACTGTTGCCTAAGTGTTAAGCTGTCTTAAAGTACTCACCACATAAAAGTGTTTTTAAATACCCCTGAGTAGGAAGTCTGTTGAAAGCAAAAGAACGGAAGTTGGTATGTTCACAAGGGATGGGTATCATTGCAGGAGATCAAGATAGGGAGGTGTTTGCCTAGTGACAGCAACTGAGGAGAAGGTTTAAGGATGAAGTATGGAGAATTAAATGAAAGGGGCAGGCTGGAACCCACGGTGAAGTGGGAGGGCTTACAAAAGATTGAAGAGAGATGTGGAAGGATCTCTAGTGCAGCAGGATATCATGGAAATTGAGGAAGCAGTTCAGGAAAAGGGAGAGTGGAAGAAGAGGATATCTGAGGAAAAGCCACTGAGGCTTGTGAGTAGGAAGCCTTGGATTACTGGAATGTAGGGCTTTAAGAGGGGAAGAAGATACATTGAGGTCCATAATACTTTGATAAAACTGAATTATACTTACTTACATGTACATATGTATATAGTTGACCCTAGCACAATATGGGTGTTAGTGTTACTGAACGGACGGTTCAGTAAATGAACCATCTGCTTTCCTGGTGCAGTAAAGCCAAACATCCACATCAAGTCTTTGCAGTGGGAGAAAGGAGAGTGTTTATTTGCAGGCAGCCAAGCGAGGAGAATTGGGCAGCTCACACTAAAGACCTGACCTCCTCAGTGGCTTATAAGCAAGAGTTTTTAAAGGTAGTGATAAATTTCAGAAAAGCAGAAGTTAAAGGCCGGATTGTAAGTCAGCACATGCGGGTTATACATTGGTTTGGTCTAAAAAGGTGGGTATCTTGAAGCAAGAGGAGAGGGAGGTTACAGGTCTCTCTCCTAGATGGATTCTGGCTCTCTGATTTGAGTTTGGTTAAGAAAGTGAAGCTTTGTCTGAAAACTTGGAGTCAGCAGAAAGGACTGTTAAGGTCTGGCCTATGGGCGTGACTTCCTCTGGGGCCTTCAGGAAGAAATTTAGAACCAGAAACTGTGGTCAGGGTTCAGTCCTCATTTCCCCCTTATCTGAGGTCTATAGGCCAGAGGTTCCATTTGGTAAAGGTCCCTCTTACTGAACAACAGTTCAGGGACATATATTAAGATGTTGTCTTTGGTTTCTAGAGGAGCCAGATATCTTGTGACTCCAACTTCCTTGGATATTGTTTTAAGCTATTACTATGTTCTTACTTACCAAGTTGCTCATTTACTTATCAGGGCTAGCTCAGCACCTGGAATTTCCCTTGAAAAAACTCAAGATTTTTCTTTACTTCTATGCTTGGGAAAGCCTGGCAGAACCCTAAGAAGGATCTCTGCCCCATCTCAATAGGTGTGTTGACTGTCCCCCCAAGTATGAAAATCTACATATAACTTTTAACTCCCCCAAAACTTAACTGTTATACTTAGAGCCTACTGTTGACCAGAAGTCTTACCAATAAAATAGTCAATTAACACATATTTGGTATGTTACATGTATTATATTCTGTATTCTTACAGTAAAGTAAGCTAGAAAGAAGACAATGTTATTAAGAAAATTATAAAGAAGAGAAAAAGTAGTTACTATTCATTGTGGAAGTGTATCATCCTAAAGGTCTTCATCCTCATCGTCTTCACATTGAGTAGACTGGGGAGGAAGAAGAAGGGGGGATTGCTCTTGCTGTCTCAAGGGTGGCAGAGGCAAAAGAAAATCCATGCAAATGTGGACTTGTGCAATTCAAAGCTGTGTAGTTCAGAAGTCAACTGTATTTACATGCATATCTCTGTACATTCCAGGCCTGCCCATGTTGTAGATGACAGAGTGGGGTCTAGAGCATTTCAGGTACTTGTTCAAAGTCACGTAGCTTGTTATTGACTCAGTAGGGCTTTTTCTAGATGGCCTGAATTTTCATCTAGGGGGTTTTCAGCTGCACTAAGCCTCTCATCAGTATGGTGTGTTGTACATTCTTCTATAGAAAAGAACCAAGTGGTTTCTCCTTGGTGGTGGGTAAGGGAGACTGTTGATACTTATCAGCAGTTGGTAGACAGATGTGCTTGTGCACAAAGACCTGGGTGTGCACTGAGAGGAGTTGAGGAGAGTTGTATTTTGAAAGTATCTCCGAAGATTTTCAATTAATAAGTGTTCTCAAGGTGAAAAGCCTTAAGTGAATGGTCAAATGCTGAACTTCCCAGGAAGGTTGGGTTGCTGAAAGGAAAATGAATTCTTCCAGATAGAGCTGCTTCTAAGTAAAAAAAAACTTGAGGGTTCATTGAGATCAACTGGCTAGGAATTTCCTTGACATGCCAACTGGCTTAGTGAATCAGAATTTCATTCACAGTGTAGATATTTGATATGTTCAAGCCCTGGCTGCTATGTTCACTTACCTTCTTTTTCCCTCTTGAAGACTGTACACTGCTCTTTTGGAATGAATAGTGAACACATACTAATGGTTTCTTGCATCAAATAATTCTTGCTGATTTATTTCACCCACTACTGAGTGTTTGGGAGATTGGGTCCTTAAACAGGACGTGCTTTTCCTTTATAGTATATGTATGCCATCTTGCCAGTAATGATATGAGTTCGATGGTGTGAAAATGGTCACCAGTGTGGAAAGAGGCCTTTTCCTCATGATTATCAGTTGCGAGTCATTGTCTTGAAGCTTGCATACAAGTAATGACCACTATCACTTGACCATCTTCAGAGGTGGGCCCTGTGTGAGGTATTTTACGTATGTTTTTCTGTAATTCTCATTTCAACTGTGCAGTGTCTATCTCCCACATACTTTCTATGTTCTGTTTCCTCTGAGTTTTGAAACTTTTCTTTTTGCTTGATATAACATTCAGACTCTATGGAGAGAAAAATCCTGTGGGGTATCCCTTGAGGGTCCCTTCCTCTATTAACTAGAACACTTTTCCAGTGTTCATTCTTTTCAGACTTCCCACATACCCAACTCCCTCCCCACATCCAGAAATTCAAAGCTTGAACATAAGAAAATATTCATTTCTAAGGACCATTTCTGCATTCTGTATTACTTTCGAGGCAAAATTCTAACTCGAAAAATGGTTGCATATTTTAATTTGAGAACTGGCAGAGCTCCCTGCTCTTGTTTTGTTAGTGAGGCCTAAGTTGCTGTGTGTCTTCTCTTTCCCACAGATAGGTATGTAAATACAATTTATTTTCACTTCTCTGCATTTTGCTTCCTTTGAATATCAACCAATACTAAGTTTGAGACAATGCATAGTGACAGAACTCTGTGGTTACAAATCTAACACTGGATACTATTTTAAATAGAGATATTTTAAATTTAAAATTATTTTGCAAGAATGATACACAGTAGAGAAAAATCAAGTTACACATGCATCCTTACATATATAAGTATCTAGTTGTGTAATTGGATGAAACTATGAGAGAAGATAGAGTTATTTTATCTTTTGTGGTATTATTGTTATCATTTTAAAGCGTCACGTTAATGAACAACTTTTAGAACTTATTTGCCAACTGTGGTAAGAAAAAGTATAGCCCAGATCCCTTCCTAAGGTGGCTGATTGTGTAATGGTTGTCAGTTTTTTCATTTGGCCTAGGACCAACTAATAATGGCTACAAAAACATCATATTAATTTCTTTGAAGAGTGTACAGTGAAATGGCAAATGACTTCTAGAAATGGAGAGATTGTTAGAATTTATTTCTCTGTCAGTAGATAAACATACAAATGAAGATTATTCAACATCCTTTTTATTGATTCCTTTGTCTGTCAAATTGTTGACAATTATTGGAGGGTATTATCACTGCCATTGCGTTACAGATTTGGTTATCCAGTTTTGTATCATTGTGATCCCACTATGCACATGTGATTTCATGTTAGACGGTTAAGGCTGAAATATTGGTGAATATGATATCTTTCCTCAATGTTCTATTAGTTTTGAAAAAATAACACTTTATTAAATATTAAACACTGATTTTTGGTTATCCTACATTGTTGATATTTATCACTTGAAAAGAAGGAAAACAATAAACCTGATGTTGACCAAAAAAAAAAAAAAAGTCAAAAAAATTCTGTACCCCTAGCTGGCCATTAGACTTCCCAATGTGTTTCCAACTTCTGCCTGGCAACTAAGGAAGTAAGCTCTTATCTTGACATTTGCCTTATTACTTTCTCTTTATACCATCTGGGTTTACTTTATTTATAGGACTAGGGGTGACAAAAGTAATATTCCTACCTGTCACTTTAACAGGAGGCAATTTATTCCTCTTAACTACAAGGACAGTTCAAAACAAACTTTTTGCACAGGCTGACCTGGGCCTCAGCTAATGGTGAGTGCCCTTGTGAAACTATTTCTTTTTAGGAAGCTACTCTTTTTTTTTTTTTTTTTTTTTTTTCTGGGCTGCTTGCACAGTCATTGAAGATCCAGCCCTTATTTGTGGAACCCCCTGAGGGCTAGTTATGGGGGTGTGAAATAGCGTGTTAACACATGAAACCATATTTTCTGAACTTTGTGACTGTTTGGTTTCTTTACCTGGACAGCTTTCTAGTATCTGCTGACCTGAGAGAGTGGAATATGTAGGCTGCCACTTTATAAATGGCTCTGGTTAGTTACTCATTGTTTATTCTAAGCATGTGTACATTATTTGCTCCTCCAGTCTTATAAGCAGGGAGGTTGTGGTGAAAGCTGCTATTGGCTGAACTTAACGCATCAGGCAACTCTGGGATCAGTTGCTGCCATGGTGACATTGATTGGTGTCACTTGTGGACATGGAAGCACTGATACGATTAAAGTTTTAGTCCAAAAGCACGTGAATCTTGGGAATAGTCTTTTCTTTTTTTACTTTGTTCACGGCAACATCATGCATTCTGTCTTGTTCTGAAAACTTTTTGACTTAAAGGGCAGTCTGAGTATGTCACCCAGTAAGTAAAGGGAGATGGTAACATTTGTGTGTTTTTACGTTAGCCTTAAGCTTTTGAAGCAGAGTTCCTAGATTTTGTCTCCGAATAAGTTTTTCATTATTAAATTTTTTAGTGGATATTAAAATACCTTGCATGACTTCTTCACTCTATGGCAAAATAGAACTTTTCATTCTTATCCCATGAGTGTGTGTGAGCGAGTGTCTGCACACTTGCAAGCGATATTTAAGCTCAGACACATGTACAAAACGAGAGAGAAGTGGTATTAAGTGGAGCATAATTATGTAGATAATTATGAAGCATTGACTGTTGAACAGTGTACTGTGTGGGTTTCTGAGTGAACATCTATTTTTTCATTAAGGAATAATTTTTCTGCAGCATATACAAGGCCACAAATGACATGTTTCTTTCTTTCTTTCTTTTTTTTTTTTTTGCTTGGTTATGCAGCCAAACAAATGAGAATACTCAGTGCTATGGCCATTATTTCTATTATAGGAGAAGAGAAACAACAGTATAAAAGAATCTAATGCTTTTTTTCTGCCTCATGGGGTTTTTGAAAGCTCTTTGCTGCTTATTTTGTTGAGTTTCCTATTGATATTACTTTGGTGAGTAATTATTTGAAGAAAGGGTAGAAAGTAAATACTTGCTGGAGAATTGTCTCTCAGTGAAAACTGATCCAGGGGGCATTATACTGATTCCCCCTTTTCCTCCTCTTTTTTGAAGTTACTACCTTCCACAGATTGATAGGGACCTTTTGTCTCAGACTTAATACTTGCATTTATTTGCTCAAACCAGATAACTGAACATGGGTACCAGTATTCACAACTACCATGAAGATAACGACAATTCCATCCTATTTTTCAGGCCATGTATATAGGAGGCTATAATGAATAAAATCACGTATTAGACTGCCTTCCCATAAATTATGATTCTTCAGTCAGAGGTAATTAAAAGTTTGATGCAATGCTAAGTAAAAAATATGCAATAATAATATCAAATAACATTTATCGCATTGCCACTGCTGCAATGAAAAAATACTGCTTATCTTTGCATCAAAAATCCTGTATTATAGATATAATTCCCATGTAACAGTAGAGAATTCAGTGGCTCAGAGAGGTTAAATGACTTGCCTAAAGCTAAATGGAATATTAGTGGGAAAAAAAATCATGTTTATTATGGTCCGAAGTCACTGTTCCTCCTAGTAGACATGATCCTTCCCAAAGCTGGGGTCAGCAGAATTTTTCATAACGTGCCAGATAGTAAATATTCTCAGCTTTGTGGGCCATGTAGTCTTTGTCATAACTACTCAACTCTGCCCTTGTAATGTGTAAAACAGCTACAGATGATATATAAACAAGTCAGTGTGGCTGTGTTCCAATAACATTTTATTTATGGACATTAAAATTGAAATTTTATATAATTTTCACGTTATGAAATGTTCCTTTGTTTGTTTGTAGAGACAGGGGTCTCACTTCATCACCCAAGCTGTAGTGGTAAGATAATAGTTCACTATAACCTTGAACACCTGGGCCCAGCAATCCTCTGGCTTCAGCCCTCCCAAGTAGGTGGGACTACAGGCACACCACCATGCCAGGCTAATTTATTTATTTATTTATCTTCTTGTAGAGATGTGTTGAATTGAATTTCTGATAAAGTGGGATTATACTTAGATGTACCTTCAAGACTTTATGCCTTGAAGGATAAAGGGCAAAAATATTCCAGGAGGAAGAATGACATAAATCAATCCAAGATATGTTATTTGATAAACCAACTTATTTTGCAAGTAATTATATGTGAATTTCTTGCTGACATCCATGGATGTCTTACTCCCTGTAAGGGCTGTAGTCCATGACTATGGACATTGTGCTCTATTGATATGGAACTGCTGAGTTGAAGATTGCTAGACCTTTGATTTTTTGTTTGTAAGAAGGTGAAATTTGACTTTATGCCTAAATCTCTGGATTTTTTTTAAATGAAGCCATTCAATTTAAAGGAAGTGTTTTCTCCTCTCCTGAAATTCTTTGATCCAAATTTAAGAAGTGTTCAAGATAGATTTGGCCCAATAGCCACCATCGTGCAGCTCTGTAAACCCAAATTCCCAGTATCTATGATAGGTCATATACGTATCATATGACTGTAGAATTTGTGATTTGCAAAAACTTGAAAAAAACAAACTAGCCCAGGTTCTATCTGAAAAGCAGACCCAAAGCTCAAACTGAGATGAAGGGACCGAGATGTGGAATGTATCCAGGCAGCCAGCAGGTGACTGATTTGAATCCTAACTTTGGAAGATTTAGATTAAAGTAGGAATTGCTTGTTGATTACTTGTTAACTAAATTCATAGCTTGCATAAATGGTTTCTCATAGATTTGGGGATATTTTGCCAAAAGATACATTGCGTAGGAATAGTAAGGCCTTTGCAAATGCTGACCCTTCTTGAAGGTAACTTTAACCACAGTAAACATTCTTAGAGTAAGTGAAACACCAAGCAGAACTCAGCATTTTTATTTTGTTTTGTTTTAATGTCTCAGGCAGCTGTTACTTTCAAACAAGTCATTAAAATGCAGAAAAGGGACTTTAGTTCGGCACTCTGAGGTTTGCAAAAGATTACTATTAGGGTGCTATTGGTGTTGAAAGTGCTATTTTTGTATGTACTTTCACGAAGCTAGGCCTGTCTTGTACCTGTATTGATGGTACTCAGAAGGGTGTGCACGGGGTGTAGGTGATCAAGAATCTGCAAACTGCCTGACAGAAATAACTGCCTAATGGCAGTGGATGCCTCTGTAAGGACACAGTGAAGGTGTTTCATGAGAGTCAGAGACACATTCATTGAATTCGCTTCCATTGTATGTTCATATTTTTATATAATGAATTGTTTTATAGTTGGATGCATAAATTACAGTTGGAGATAAGTGTATCTGATTAGGGTGGTCTCAGGAAAGTCCGAAGTCTTTCTGTGATCAGCCATAACATTTTGTAAATTTAAACCATCTGCAATGATGCTTAAGTAAACACACCTACAGACCCAGGGAGATTCCCAGACAATTGCTAATTTACTAAGTTTTCATATATATATATATATATATGTATATGTATATATATGTATATGTATATAAAATAGGTATGCTAAGAGGTTAGAAGAAGTGTGTGTTAAATATGGTCACTATCTTCTGAAAGTATAAAGCCTGGGGATGAGGATGATAAGAGTGAAAAACAAGTAAATGTAATATATTATAGGATAACGATATTGTGATGAGTAAAATACACAAACATTGTTCTAGGAATTCAGAATGAGGAACGATTACTACAAGGGAGATAATGAGGGAGGTTGAATGGATGAATTGAGAGCAGAGTTTCCTCAGACTTCCTTACACAATTTGGTAGCTTCTCATACATACTGCCAAATGCTTCTTCCAAAACGGTGGTACCAAAAAAGTATAGAGAGATTCCGGTTTAACTCATCCTCACCAGCCCTGTGGGTTACTTATTTATAATCTGTGCCATTGTTAAGGAAAGCAATAGGAATTAAAAGGAAGCCGGGCACAGTGGCTCATGCCTGTAATCCCAGCACTTTGGGAGGCCAAGGCGGGTGGATCACGAGGTCAGGAGTTTGAGACCAGCCTGGCCAACATGGCAAAACCCCATCTCTACTAAAAATACAAAAATTAGTCGGGCATGATGGCGTGTGCCAGTAATCCCAGCTACTCAGGAGGCTGAGGCAGGAGAATTGCTTGAACTCGGGATGTGGGGGTTGCATCACTGCACTCCTGGGCAACAGAGCAAGACCCCATCTCAAAAAAAAAAAAAAAAAGAAAGAAAAGGAGCACCACTTTTTTATTCAGAGTGCTTAATAGTCACTTAGAATTCGGTGATTTAGCAAATGCAAAGTGTGTAATACTGGGCCTAGCATCCCATGTTTATTTTCCCTCCATAGGTTGACATTTTAGAATGTCCATATGTTTATTAACTAAGAATATATAATGAAGAGGGATTTTGTTCCATACTGTATAGCTCTAAGAAATGGTGCTTCTCAAAACAAAATAAAATGTGTTTTTGTTTGCCAAAGTTATCGGTAATACACAGTATTTCTCTTCTCCCTGAGGCTACGGAGGTACCAGTTCAGTAGACTTCAGGAGGGCTCTCTTGTCTTTACTGTATCTTGGGCCCAGTGATACTCTTTCAATTTTTAAGATGCTTATATTTTTTCTTACATTGCCAAGGTTGGTTTCGTTCCTAAGAAAAGGAAATGAAATAAATATCTTGCAGTTGTCACCCATTCCCTCCTAAAATAATCTGGGGCACTGGTGGCAGGAGAGAAGGTTTCTAGACCAAAGCTTATGAAATTGGGGATAAGAACCCATTGATGTTGTGATTATATGAACATAGTAGTAGTTTATGTCTAGTATTTTTAAAAGTAGGATAAAGCACATCAGATGGAATAAAATAGAGTAGAATAGAATAGAATATAAAGGAAAAAAGTAACAGTCCAGCATGCAGTAAGGATTAGTATTATTTGAAGAAATCATTTTATCAGTTGTATGTTTACTTTATCAGTTGTATGTTTATCAGTTGTATGCTTACTGTGTCTACAGTTAATCACGATGATAATTACATTTTTAATTGTGAATCAATTAAAAATGAATGTAACAAATGTAAGCCTAGGCAACTCTAAGACATACCCCAATCTCCGTACCCCATAGTTCCTGATGCGTTTTGGGGAAAGTTGTTGTAATAGTCTGTTTTCATACTGCTATTAAGAACTACCAGAGACTGGGTAATTTATAAAGAAAAGAGGCCTAATTAACTCACATGGCTGAGGAGGCCTCAGGAAACTTACAATCATGGCAGAAGACAAAGAAGAAGCAAGGCATTTCTTCACATGGTGTCAGGAAGGAGAATAGCCGAGCAAAGGGAGAAGAGTCTCTTATAAAACCTTCAGATCTCATGAGAACTCACTATCACTAGAACAGCATGGGGAAACTGTCTGCATAATTCAGTTACCTTAACACATGGGGATTATGGGGGTTACAATTCAAGATGAGATTTGGGTGGGGACACAAAGCATACCCATATCAGTTATCCTTTCCGTTCTGCTTCCTTAGACCTCCATATCTTACCTCACAACCCAACTCAATCCCTCTCAGTAGTCTGGAAGTGCAAAATCAGGATCCTCACTTAAGAAAAAAAACAGGGAGGCCAGGCGCAGTGGCTCACGCCTATAATCCTAGCACTTTGGGAGGCCAAGGCGGGTGGATTGCCTGAGCTCAGGAGTTCGAGACCAGCCTGGGCAACACGCGGAAACCCAGTCTCTACTAAAATACAAAAAGTTAGCCGGATGTGGCAGCGTGCGCCTGTAATCCCAGCTACTCAGGAGGCTGAGGCAGAAGAATTGCTAGAAGCCGGGAGGCGGAGGTTGCAGTGAGTCAAGATTGGGCCACTGCAGTGCAGGCTGGGTGACAGAACAAGACTCTTTCTCAAAAAAAAAAAAAAAAAAAAAAAAAAAAGAAACAGGAAGAGAGAAGTAGATGGTGTTTATACACTCAGACATATACAAACACAGTGCTGGCTTCTGCTTACTAAGGTGGGGGCAGGAATAGAGTATGCTCTTTTCTACTTTATGAGATTACAACTGTAAAATACTACAAAATACAATCACTAAGTCGTATTAGTTCTTTTCTTTTTTTTCTTAGAGATGAGGTCTCACTCTGTTGCCCAGGCTGGAGTGCAGTGGTGTGTTCATGGCTCACTGCAGTTGCAAACTCCCGGGCCCTAGCGATCCTCCCATCTCAGCCTCTTGAGTAACTGGGACTATAGGCATGTACCACCATGCCGCACTAATTGTTATTTATTTATAGAGGTGGAGTCTTGCTGTGTTTCCTAGGCTTGTCTCGAGCTCTTGGCTTCCTGTGATCCTCCTGCCTTGGCCTCCCAAAGTGCTGTGATTATAGATGTGAGCCAGCACACCAGGCCTAGTATTAGTTCTTAATAGCTTCTCCATTACAACTAATTTACAAAAGGAATTCTTTATTGGATAATTATTTGCTCGTAGAAACAGTGACCTTGAACTGGAGTTTGATATGAAACATTCTTTCTAAGGTACATAAAGGGAATTGTGTCTGGTCCTAACAGGCCTTGACCTGAACCCTTTGTTAAAGAATAGAAACTGTTAGAAATAATGGGTTCCATAATAGAAATGAAATCATCTCTATTAAAACCTTTGAAAGTAATGTGTTAAAGAAATGTTTTAAAAAGAGTTGATTAATGCACTCTTTTCATATGGTGGGTGAGAACCTTGTGAATTTGCACATTTCAAAAATGTACAATGAAAGTATAATAGAAAGAGGGAATGTAAGTGTTTTTTTTTTTTTTTTTTTTTCAGATAAATGGACCATTGACTGTTCTCCTGGTGTATTGTACGCATTGCATATTGCATCCAACAATGGCATTCTAACTTTTTTTTTAATCATGTGGTGTTGCTATTAAGCTGTCTAGCAAGAAAGGTATAATTATGGTCTGAGAATTATAGAAGGATGTCATGGAGGTTCAAAAACATTAAAGCTCACATTCATAAAAAGAAAATAGCATGAATTTAAATACAGAAAGCTATGAAGTACTATGAAAACATTTTAATCTCCCAAGACTCCCAACCATCTCCTCCCACCCTGTTTTTCTGCCGAAAACATTATGTCCTGCACTATAACTATAAATTAACCATTTCATTCAACTGTAAAGAACATTTCAACAAGCAAAAATATAGCCGTTGGATTTAAACAGTATCAACATAAAACATTGGGCACTTTTAGAAGTACTCTCAAGTCCTCTTCTTTTACGGAATTATAGTACAGATTAATGTTAATCAGTCCAGTGAAATAGATCATACCTTTAATCAAACTCTGCGATTAATTTACAAAAGCAAAGTGCCAAAATCAAGATACTTAACCTTAAAGACAAACCATTTTGTACTTATATTTTTATATGTGTGGACATTTTTGTGTTTCCTTAGGCAGGTTGCAATTAGAAGATGAATGCAATACTTGGTAAAATCTCCATGCTTTGAAAGGGCTCTGCAATTCCAGCGAGCAGTATTGTTTTACTTGAACATTTATTTCTAGGTCCTGTGAAGCTTAACCGGTCCCTGTCAGTTCCAATTCCCTAATTATTGAATGCCACTTCCCATGCAATTTCTTTATTTCCTGTTTATAAATAAAACAGGAAATAAAGATTGAGAAAAATCATGTAGTGAACTATTAATTTCTCAATTTAAAGGTTTTCATCACTTCTATTGGTGTTATTTTACTATCATACTCCAGGTGCATGCTATACTCTGGCACTTTTTCTTTTCACTTAATTGCTTGCTAACATTTCCAGATGTGGAAAACAGACACGTTAGTTATTCCTAATAAGTATTTTATTTTCCTTTCTCATCTGAAGTGTACTATATTACCTCTTCCTTTTTTTCTAGAGCATTGGTTACAGTATAGCTTTTAGCTGCAGGTGACAAAATGCATTAGAGGTTTATTTTTCCAACACGTGATGTTTGGAATTATGTGGTTCATGTTGGTTCAGGAACTCAAAGATGTGAGAGCTCTGGGTTGCCTTTTCTGTAACATACTCTGTGTGTGTGTGTGTGTGTGTGTGTATTTATGCACATATATAAATATATATTTTATACGCACACACACACGTATAGTGTTCTCCCTCATGGTGTCCACTTGGTCACAGTAGTTCCCAGCATTGTTTCCTCGTGTGAAAGTTTCCATATCAAAAAGGAAGGAAAGCAAGGTCAGCAGTTTATTTACTTCGAAACAAAATCAGAGTGGAGACTTTTACCTGGAAGTTCTTAGCAGCTTAACCCATTGTTAAAGGTTGAATTGTGCTGCTACCCCACTCCCATCCCCAATTCACATGTTGGAGTCTTAAACTCCGGTACCCTATTATTTGAAAATAGGGTCATTGCTAATGTCATTAGTTAAGATGAGGTCATTAGAGTGGGCCCTCATCCATTACGACTGGTACCCATATGAAAAAAGGGGAAATTTGGACACAGAGACACACATAAAGGGAAGATGATATGAAGAGAGATACAGGGAGAAGACAGCCATCTACAAGCCAAGCAGAGAGGTCTGGAACAGATCCTTCTCTCACAACCCTCAGAAGAAATCAACTCTGCTAACACCTTGATACAGACTTTCAGCCCCCTGAACTGTGAGACAAAAAATTCTCTTTTGGAAGCCAACCGGTCTGTGGTACTTCGTTATAGCAACCCTAGAAAATGAATACACCCTCTTGGGCTTTTAGTGGTCTCATAAGCCAATCTCCCCTGGCTACCCTGCTTCCCAGCCGAGAATGACAAAGAGTTCGGGAAAGCTAGTTATCTCTGGAGCTTTCAGTCTCCGCAGTGAAAGGCGGACTCTAAGGGCTGGGAAGAAGAGCAGGCGATAGCTATTGAGTGGACTACCAGCAGCATCTGCCACAGCCAGTTTTTCACATGTGGCACATGTCTGGCATTCAGATATTTGTTAAAGAAATGAAATATTCTAAGATCGAATACTTTATCTTCCACTGACATTGGAAGCATATAAATGGAATTTTATTTTGGTCTTGTTTCTTTGGCATTTTCCAGCTTTAAACTACCATTGCCAAAATAGAAGATATCTCATTTCTAAAAAAAAGTTTCCATCTTTTAAAAGTTTTTCCTAAAGAATAGTGGGGCCTAGAATATGGATCTTATTTCACTGGCGGCATATGATTTTACTTTCTTTGACCCAGGCTAGAGCTCATTCTGTTTGGGTTTGATGCCTTGCAAGTGCATGGAATATTCCTTTCTAAATCCATGTCCTCTTAAATTCTGTCTTTAATTGCATTGCCTACCCTTACACCCTGTTGTGATTTACCCTGTGTTTTGAAATGCACTGCTGGTTTTTGTTTTCCATGTAGATATGACACAAATCAGCAAGGAAAAATAGGACATGCTTTCCTGTTCCCTAGGAATTTCAGATACCATCATTGTCTTTTAGGAATTTCATTTCTTTTAGTAGAGTAATGCGGCTTGCCCAGAGTCCCCTGTCTATGTTTTCTTTGTCAGTCTTCATGAAAATTGTATAGAATATGACCATTAGAATTGATCATCTGCGGTTTGATCTTTTACATGACATTACCTTAGGAGCTCATAAAACTTGTACTTACATCCAAAGGCAGTTCTATTCCTTGTTGCCTGTAGGTGTTTGGGGGGAAAATAACACCTTAGGATTGGATTTTTGGACTTATTAGTCCTGTTCGGAAGTGTCATATGCCCCTTATTTTAGGTTGTACATTTAAAATGGAGCTTTGGAGCCAGGCTAGCATGTCAAAAAAATGCCCCTGTCACAAAAAGTAAAGTTTAGCATCAATATGAATGTTACATTGAATCCATTAGTTAGGCAAAAGGCCCCCTTCTGTTTTCAGACAGGCTGCTTTTTACTGGTTATGAATAGCTATGTGAATAGTCAAGGCTCTGTCTTTCTGAGGATCAAAATTCATTTTGAAGAAAATGTTGGAAAATTTCTTTTAGATTAGCAGAGACTTCAGAATCCATTCCTTTTAAGTTTATATTGCTGGCAAGAGACTAGAACATGAAACCCCAGCATCTCTCATCACCTATTTCATTCCTGTGAAGCAAGATTGAGTGGCCTTGTGTCTTTTCTGAGTATGAAGCATGCACTGACCTGTCACGTTTGATTATTATTTTGCACTTACTTTTTAAGAGGCGTTGGAGGCTCCCAAATGGCTGCTGATGAGCTGAAAGCCTTTAGGAGCCTTACATTTCAGAGATGGCAGATATGTGCCTCATAGGCCGTTAACTCCAGCGCCATCAGGAAATACTGAAGTTGAAAAAGCAGGCTGTTGGTTAATTTTCACCTCTGACGATATTGAGAACAGTGTGGCTTCACGGAAAGGGAAACAAACCAAGAATATGAGGATTAGGGTTGATATCGGGTCTTTCACCAAGAAACTCTGTTACTATGGTCAGGTCATTTAACCTTTCTAGGCCTCACTTCTTCTGGGGAGGCCAAACCATGTGCAAGGTGAGAAGATGAGCTCTGAAATTAAAATCTTAGCTTTATCAATCACTAGCTGTAAAATAGTATCTGCCTCATATAGTTATTATGAGGATTGTCTCATTCATCTTATTCATTCTACAGACAGATATTGAATATCTACCATGTTGTAGGAGCTGAGTATACAGCAATGAAATTCAATACAAATAAATAACAAACATATACATAAGCATGTGTAGTGTTTATGTAGAAAGACCTTGTGAGGTTGTGAGATGTGCTTTGATATATGTGACTGGTGGAAATGAAGGTTGTATAATGACTTTAGATGAGGGAGAATGCGGATGGTCACATTTAAGCTGAGAAGGTGACATTTATGCTAAATTCTGAATGACAAAAGAAACCAGAACACAAGAAGAACAAGTGTGTGAGCCCAGAAGTGACACGAAGCTCAGCGTGTCTGAGAAGCAGGAACAAGAGCAGTGTGGCTAGACGTCAGAGATCAGGAGCTGGGGTCAGGGGAGCTTGAGATAGGAGAAGCAAAGGATGTAAATAGCTGCTTAGTGTGCCTGGCACATAGTTCATGGTGCCTGGTTCAATAAATGTTAGCAAATTAGTAGTTATTATCCTTCTCTCAAAAGGATCTCAGAAGAAAATGCTCCTGGTAGTTTAACATTTTTATTTAAAATTAATAGTGGCCTCTGGAGAACCCATGTAGCATCGTTTGGGACATGACTTTTATTAGATAATGATGGGATGGGCATTTGAGTTTTTATTGTGACCACTTGGAGGAAATTTTTTGAACACCTCTCTTTGCCTTTTTCGTTTAAACCACTACTTTCTTATCTCTACTAACCTTTTTTCTTTTGGTTTATCTCCCCAACTTTCCTGTTATTTCCAAATTTATACCATTATGTTAATGCATTATTGCTTTCAAGCTGTACATACATCAGAATTTGTCAGAAAAAAGACGCTATCCCATCTCATAAATAATGAAATATATGTTATCAGAAGTAAATCAGAAGCTATTACACTAGAAAAATGTTAGGAAATGTTCACTATATTTACAAATATTTGTAAAGAGACATCACAAATATTTTCGACTTTCTAGGACGATAAATTCAATTAATAGAACAGAATGTCATTTTTGTTTTTACTTATTATTTCTATTCAGTGAATTGGTTGAGGGGCAAAAATGAAGAAAATAGCAATATTGCCTCTTTTAAATTAGGGGTGTTAGTAGCAATTTTAAAATCCATTTCTTCTGGAAGTTGCTCTTTCCTAAAAAGGGAAACGGAAGCTTTTTTTTTTTTCGTTTGTCAATTTCCCCTGATAGATAAAAGTAATGATCAGGTAAAGATCAGAGACTAAGGGGGATAGCAAGCTGCTTTCTTAGAGGATGGTGGGGATTAGGAAGGGCTAATTGTGCGGTGATGTTATGGTGCAAAGTTGCCCCGAGTCAGGTGAGCTGTGAGCTTGCCCTCACTTCTAACAGTCTTTGAGTTCAAGAAGTTTCCAAACTATCCTCATTTTTGATAATTTGCTAAAAGGACTTACAAACGTTGCTGAAAACTGTTATACTCACAGTTATGTTATTTATAGGGAAAGGATCCATACTAAAATCAGCTAGAGGAAAACACTCATAGGACAGAGTCTGGAAGGTTTCAAATGCACAGCTTTTGTTGTCCACAGGACATCTGACCTTTCCGGTATCGATGTGTGACAATACTCAAGGAGTATGATAGCCAACCAGGGGAACTCGTTGAGCCTCCATGTCTAGAGTTATTTATTGAGACCTCATTATGCAGATGTGGCTGACTGGTTGCACATGTGGTTGAACTCAGTCTCCACGTCATTTGATACCATGTGACCCAAATCTCTCACCCTTAATCACATGGTTAGTCTGTCTGATGTGGCCAGTTTCCAACCCAAGACTGTTGGGTGTGGCTGGCCCCACCCTAAGATCTAGTTTGACCAGTCCCCTTCCTAAACAGACATTTCAATCAGCTATAGCATAGATTACCTCCTGGAAGCTGAGGGCAAAGATCAGACCTAGGGTAAGGCCAAATTCCTTACATAAAGGGTGAGAGAGTATCCCTGCACAGACTGTGGAATCCATTATTCTAGAATGTGTGTTTTACATTCTGCAAAGCTATGTGAACTTGTTCATGCCACCTAACCACTCTTAGGCACAGCGTTTGTCTTCTGTTGGGAATAATTATGGCATTTACCTCACAGAATTTTCTGAGGATTAATGAACACATTTGGCAACATAGAATTTACTTTAGAATTTCAGCTTTAGCAGTTGCTATTTTTATCCTTTCAATGATTATTTTAATCATATTGTTATTTTATTGTTGTTACACTTATGGTAAATATTTTTATTAATGTTAAATGCTATTTCAAGTAGCCAAAATGCCAGTTCATTGTTTTAGGGCCTTTTTTGCTGCTTTTTGATCTCGTTTTCTTTGTCTGACTTTTCATGGATTCTTTGTCTCTTAGTCTGTTTATTCATTCTCTAAGTTAATAGAGACTCCTCTGTAATTTTGCTGAGCATTCCAAACAAAATAGGAAAGCAAAGAGCTTTTTTTCGGGGGGCGAAATTGTTTGTTTTCAGAAATGCTATGGCAATGATTATACAACTGCAGTCCCATAAGCATTTGGTGGTGGCATTATCTTGTTCATTTTCAAACACGTAGCACAATAGAGAGATTTGTTTTTTGTCTCTATGTGGAAATTCTCCTCAGAGCACGTTCAAGTTCTCTTAGCCAAAGTAGAAACATCTTTAAAAAGACACTTGTTCAGTGCTGTATCTTTCTCTTCAATTTGCTAATAATAAAATGGACATCCCACCAAATATTGAGTGTTTCTCATTCCAAATGGAAAAATAACATTGTCAAGCTTAAGGTTTGCATGCCAAGCCGATTTTATGAAAATACTCAGGTATTGAATTAGTTTTTGTTTTTGTTTTTTTGTTTTGTTTTGAGACGGAGTCTCGCTCTGTCATCCAGGCTGGAGTGCAGTGGTGCTATCTCGGCTCACTGCAAGCTCCGCCTCCTGGGTTCCCGCCTCACATCATTCTCCTGCCTCAGCCTCCCGAGTAGAGTAGCTGGGACTACAGGCACCTATCACCACGGCCGGCTAATTTTTTGTATTTTTAGTAGACACGGGGTTTCACCGTGTTAGCCAGGATGGTCTCGATCTCCTGACCTCCTGATCCGCCTGCCTCGGCCTCCCAAAGTGCTGAGATTACAGGCATGAGCCACTGCGCCCGGCCATTGAATTAGTTTTGAATTCAGCTTTAGTTTGGCAAAAAGGCTGTGACAAAAAAGACTTGCTGTAATAGTTTATTCACCAATCTACACTTAGATGTAGTTTGTTGTAATAAGAAGTAATTGCTGCAGTATGAAGTGATCTTAATATGGCAATATTTTTCATACCAACGTTAGTTCTCATAGAGGTGGTACTATGCTGTTGAGTAGGTTAATTGATTCCCTTTAACAAAACAATGTCTACAGAGCATTTCGCTTTGTAGGCAAATGGAGCAGTACTAGATTTTTACTAGTTGCTTGTTTTCTTCAATGCTGGAATGTAACTTTTTACAATGCCTTTTACTGATTATTATTTTTTGGATGTCTCCCACCCATGTAGGTGAGCTTCTCTTACAAGGCCCTGTGTTTATCAAAGAACCTAGCAACAGCATTTTCCCTGTTGGTTCAGAAGATAAAAAAATAACTTTACATTGTGAAGCAAGAGGCAATCCGTCACCTCATTACAGGTACAGTGAAAAGTTTGAAAATTCAAATAAAAAAAACTAAACACACTTACGTGGTGATTGTGAATTTTTTTTTGCTTCAATATATTTATGCCATCAGTAAGAAAAAAATACTTGAAGCTATAGTTGTATGATATATTCAACAGATTGAATATACGAAGATTTAAATCTACATGTAGCATATATTTGATTAATTGTTGATCATGTCAGAATCCCTAAAGTACATAATGTCTTTTCATTGATTGATGGTGCAATTTAATTTATAAACTTGGATTTACATGTACTTGTCAAGAACGCATTCATTGTAGGGATGAAATTATGTTTTAAAGTTAATTTGAAATCATAGTTAAACAAATACTTCTGTGTGCCACCTTTTGTTCGTTTACCATTTTACTGGATATGTGCTTGGAGGTTGAATAAGTATGGAAGAATAAAATGTATTCTTACCAAAGTCATTTTAATGATTTTTGAAGAGAAAACATATTTCATTTGTTAGATGTATATCAAGTTAAAGTCTGTATTTTTAAGATTATGTAGCAATTCCTCTTCACTGAAAACTTTCAAACATCATGCAAAGGTATAAGGAAAAAAGAAAAAAAAATCCATACTCCCATCACCTTAAGAAAAAAAGATAGATATTTTGGGGATGATGATGGATTATTTGGATCAGATGGGTATTTGTATTATTAAATAACCCAGGATTAATCATTTTTACTCTTAGGAGTGCTTGGGAGACCGACTGTCATGAAGAGATGAATTATTTATAAATTACATGCTGCATTTTTATAAGTGGTTGAAAGAAAGTATTCAAGACACCTTTAAAACAACATGCTCTTTCATGCAATGTGAACATCTACTACGAAAACCCCATTCACATTATTAGTTCGCTTGACAAAACCTTTTCTATAATCTGCAGAATAAGCAAACTTCAGCCAGAATTAATGAAATTTTAAATGTTTTGAGTTGTAACTTAGATCTTATTGAGCCTCTATTGTTGTCTTAAACTGTATAAATAATTGAAGCCAATAGTCATTGGTAAATTGGGTCAAGATTGGGGTAGAAGGTAGGTTTTGTATTTTTGCATCTGGAAGTAATCAAGATCAGCCTCTTTCAACAATATTTAACAACATATTTATTGAGGCCCTATTGTATACTTCAAAAAAATAAACATTATAATTCCAGGTTACTGATTAGAGTTGGCAAAGATGAGAAAAAGTTTTTCTCTGCCTCTACCTCTTTCTATAGAAATAAGAAAGTTATTTAATAAAATCATTTATAAAAGGAAGAAACTATTTCATGAACTAGTTCCATTAATCAGACATAAGCATATGCAACATCTGGAAATATTTTCTTCTTATGGGGAAAGTTGAACAGATCAGCTTAACAATATTTTTTTCCAGCATTTTTGTAAGGCATTCTAACACCTTTTAAATGCATCTGTTTGTTTCTCCCTGAAATGAAAGATTATTCTCATAGACATAGCTGTAAATATGATAAAGCAGCCATGTGAATGACTCGTGTGGGCTGTTTTTCTGTTGTCAGTAAAGTTGTATTTCCTGGTGTTTATCTTATGAATAATTTGGTGATAAATGTGTTCACCTGAAAAGTTGTCAAGATACAAGATTTAGTCATATAGGAATGTATTTCTAAATGAATAGATTAACTATGTTTGTATAGTTTTATCAAATAGTTTTATCAAATAGCCAAATGTCTTGAGCTTAGATATCCAAAAATAACCTTGTGTAGTAATTATGTCTTTAAATAATAGGTGCCTATTGTAATGCCATGGAGTCTGTATTTAAATATATTGATAACATGTAAAATGTTGATAAAGAAGTTTCACTGTTTGCATAGTGATTCTTGTTTTATTATACTTCCTGGGATATCATCCTGGCATTTATATGTTGCAATTTTAACAAAATCTGTTACTGAGACTAGGAGATTTGTGATTTGGGCTGATTTATTGGTTTTAGGTTTGATAAATGAAGAAATTTAACATGTTTGGTATTGTTTGATGATTTTTGGTTTGTAGCCAAATAGAGCAGATACTTTCATTATAACTTTAAAAATTTTCTAAAATGAAGATTTCTAACCAATATAAGATTTCACTTAAACTAAAAGTTTATGACCACTAGAAATTGAGACCTAGAAAACACAAGAGAAGCTCCTTTCATTCTAAGAAATATCAGACTTGGTTTTAACAAGAGACAACCCCTTGTTATTCATGTTATCTGAGTAAGAAATAGATTGTGCCACTGCAGTAAATGGAGTATGGAATAATGTGGGTTATAATGACAAATTTATCTTTTTAGATGACATCTTTATTTTTGGCCTATTTTTTTCCTACCTTTTAATTTTAATATTCAACTAGGTAATATTTCACATTATTCTTTAAAATGGTCCAGAATAAAACATGCTTGCCTATTCCTATTTTTTTATTGTCCTTCAAAAATCACAAATAAATACTATAAATATATAATGACATCGAGGACATAAAAAGGAAGAATATGGTGGATTTTTTTACATGAAGTCAGAAAAAGTATTTTTTAACATATATAATCATAAATATAAGCAGATTGATAGAGAGACAGCCAAGGAGGAATATTAAGGAGCCATGTGAAACCACTTGTTAAAGGCAATCCATACCTGTTTTTAAGGATTCAGAATAAAGTTAAAGAATCTTGTAAAAGAATGTCCTTTGAAATCCCAAATCCTGCCTTATAGACTGATGCCAACTTGTCTGAAGAGTGATCTTGTCTTTGTTTTTATCCCATCAGGTAAAGAGAACTCTTAATTGGCCATGTTAGAAATCCAAAAGTTCAGAAATTCTCAAGAGAAATTACTTGTCTTAGGGTTTAATTGAGGATTTTCTTCTTTCTTTTGCATTTCCCTGCCAGAGCCCCAAAGCCTATATTTAAAGGTTAATTAGTATTCATTCTCATTGTAATTGCTGATAGTGCTGAAGGAGGTTACCCTGAGGAAGTATTAATACTTTTTCTAAATGGGAAAGATTTTCTTCCACTTTTTGTGGGGTTAGAAATGTCCAACCAACTAATGCTAAGATGAAAGACCACAAGTAGGAGAATCCCTGGTCGCTGCTGCTAGTGCCATTTAAAGGGGCCACGTGTTTCAGTGAGATTGGGGTAAAATAGATACATGCCAACAGGGACCAGGCAAATAACAACATTGAAAGAGGAAGGCCTGCCTGAAGAACATATAGACATACAGAATAATGACTGGAAACTGTCCATCATTCAGCCCTAAGCCTATCATTATGTGGTCTAACTGCTTCTCAGCACTGGCCAATTGTTACCATCTAGGAATCCTGGTCCGGTATTACCAAAACTTTCTAAGAGAGTTTTAAAATTTAGATATTTTCATTTTGGAATCTCTAACTTTACTGTTAACTCTGTTTTTTTTTTTAAAACGTAATGTACACCAAAAAAGGTAAGTCAAAGTCTGAATGTGGCCCATGTGGGCCTTGTGTTTCCAACTTTTAGTCTAGCTCAAGACTTAGAGGTTTGCTGTCCAAGATGGTAGCCAGTAATCACATGTGGCCCTTGAAATTTAAATCAATTAAGTTAAATTAGAAATTCAGTTGTTCAGTCACAGAAGCTTCATTTCAAGTGCTTGGTAGCCACGTGTGGCTAGTTGCCACTGTATTTGACAGTACAGATGAATATGTCCAGGCTTGCAGAATATTTCAGGTCGACCCCAAGTCCCACAACTCTTTTCTATAAATGCACTCTCATTTTTCTCTCTTCACAAGGAAGTAAACAGAACATTATTCTCTTTCAGCTCTATAGGAACAGGTAAACAATTTTAACAGAGTGTAAGGAATCTTGGATACAGAAGTTGTAAGGGCTAAATATCATTGCAAAATGGAGGTCTTTCTTGGCCACAATTGCCCTTAAACATGGTTCTCTACAATGGAGTCACATCCTGCACATATTTAATTTACTGATAGTCAACTAAATGCATTCAGTATAAGAAAGAAAGGGAAAATAAAATAATATGCTAATTTCTGCTAACCATTTATTCAAGGAGTGGATGTAAGGATGGGAAGTCTGAGTTTATTTCTTGTCTATATATTGACACATAGTAATATATATCTAGGCATACAGAGTACTATACATAGTACTGTATTTGGCTAGATATATATATATATACACACTATGTGATGCTATCAATTCTATATACATATAGTGTTCCATTTTTAGAATATATAGTACATATATAGTATATGTGCTATATGCTATATAGTCTGTGTCATAATATAGTATATATGTGACATTTTGAAGCATAATTTTGATTATACGCAATTCATCCTTTACATATTTCTTATTGCTGTGTAAGATCTGATATCATTATTATTTTACTTTCATGCCTCAAGGCAAGATGAGTCATTGTTCCTCTAAATTATTTTGGCACTTAAAGAAATGAAATCCTTTTTGTCAGATTTCTAAGTCCAGTTCTCTGTGTTCATGCTCAGGTTCAACTCCTTTCCACATCCTGGCTTCTCCAGCTGGTGAGCTCTGGTCCCCACACCCACAGTCAGCCAGGGAGTGTAATGAAATAGCCACATGGTAGAATGAAGAGAAAACACAAACACTAAAGAATATCTACAGTGCCTGAGGCAAACAGAGGTAGATGCACCTCTTACTGGGCAACTTAAACTTGGTTGCACTATCATCTCTCCCCAGGAAGCCTTCTTGACATCCTTAGTGCTGGATTCTGTGTTCAAACAATGTGCCCAAACATTGCATTGCATTACCTGTATGATAAAGCTTATCAAAGCAATCAGATTGCCCTAGTAGGCTTAACTCCTTTAAAAGTGAAGACACGTTGAAAGGTGAATTGTGTTCTTCATTCGTACTTTCCAAATGCCTAGCAAAATAGTGAATTTTTAATTAGTGGCATCAACAAAGTGGTATAAAGTTAATAAGGTGGAAAACAAATAACAGAATTTGGGATTGTATTATATTTCAGGAGTCAAGAATATCATGAAGGATCGCAGGGTCAGAAGTTGTTAATAGTTTATTCTGTAAGATATTCTTAAATTTGTATTGAGTCTTATTTTTTGGCTCCATTTAAAGACGAATTGCCTTGAGGTGACAAAGATGGCTGCCTGGAACTCCAGGCTACTCATTTCTTCTGCAAACTGTCAACTGGAAGAGTAAGGTATCTTTCTAATAAATGTCATCAAAAGCTCCAAATGGTGTCAGAAAAATGTGAAATAAAAATGAAGCTAATCCTGTCAGTAGTCAATACCCAGCAGAGACATAAAGGTTAGATTTTAGATATTAAAGATGATAGTATAACAAAATAAATCACATCCTTTTTTTGTTTCTCTTTCTTGTGTTTTTTTCAGTGGGGCAGGGGGAATGGATGTACATGTATTGATCAAACACAAGCTAAATCAGTTGGGTCACATTCACATTCTTAAGCAATTGGTAAGGTTGAGCCACAGAATGTTCTGACTGGCCAGGCCAGGGTCATGTGAGGAGGGCTTCTTTAAAGGAGAATGGAGGAGCTGCTACCAGGAAAAGCTAAGATGGCTGCAGGGAAGGCAATAAGGGAAAACATGTGTAACACTCCTTGAAATAATTTTAAGAGAATCCCTGATTGATATGAACCAGGTTAGAACCATGTAAAGTGAACAGTTGTTTTTAATCCCAATGTAGCTCTGTAATCTGTTTTATGTTTTTATGTATGTTCAAAATTTATCGATGAGTGAGAAATGGGAACCTATATCATAAAACACATTTTAAACATTCAATTTTTTTAAAAAACAGCATCAAAACTTTCACTCATTTAGGTTTTTAGCAATTATTGCTGAAGTCTAACTAGTTATTTTTGGATAAAGTATTGAATATGCAAATTCAGACATTCATTCTTTCCAAGGCTGCAATTATTCTCATCACTTCAATAAACATATTAACAAACATTGCATTTGAACACAAACGCATTTGCTTATTAACTTGAAAGCTGCATCTAAAACCACAAATTGCTTCTGTGATTAAATTTCTAATTTTCCTGTCAAACCCCAAATAAAGTATTGCCTGTTGATTTAACAAGTGTTTAGTGTGGGCATATTTCCTAAACCCAAATCCCAGCGCCCTCCAAATTTTAGTAAGTTATTTCGTTCTTTTCACATTGGTTTATGTTGAAGTTTAAAATGCAACGTTTGTTTTTCTCCAGAATGTTGTTTGTATGTCCATTGTCCCGACCAGATCTTGTGTGACAGAGTAGATATTCTGAAAGACAATAGCTTTATTTCATCAACTGTGAGGTGAATTCTATTTGGGGCTTATGTTTTAAACTACTTCAAGCTAGTTTTGTTAGCTTCAGTTTCAAGTTGTGATATTGTCTAACCTTATTAGCAAGTTCAAATGGAAGACACAGTTTAGAGCCTGCTGCCTTAAATTATACCAATGACAAAATAGATCTGTGTTTATATTCATTATTGTTATTCCATATGCTAGTGTGGTTTTGTGGAAAGGTTGCCATTTCTGATGATAACTAATATGTTAAATAATAAGAACTAGTAAGATAAAGGAAAATAATGATGCATTAATTCCCTATATCTTTAAGATT
Source organism: Symphalangus syndactylus (assembly GCF_028878055.3). Classification (NCBI taxonomy): domain Eukaryota; kingdom Metazoa; phylum Chordata; class Mammalia; order Primates; family Hylobatidae; genus Symphalangus; species Symphalangus syndactylus. The sequence goes on from NC_072443.2 coordinate 69,176,087, forward strand.
GTTTATTGACAATATGGATGACCACAGTCAGTGAAGACTATGTGGAGGTTAGTTATGGCTAGGGTAGAGAATAGAATTAGAGTGCTTTATTCAAGAAACTTCTATTAGTCCCTGTCATTGTCATGCAGGAAATATGATGCCTGATGGTAGGTATTCAACAGTGATTGAAATAGTCATTATCCAGTGGAGCTTACATACTTTGAAAACCACCTTTTGACTCTTAGAATTTAGGCTTTTTTACTGATTTAACTCATTATTATACAAATTTGTATTTACAGACACACACATACACACACACACGCATTCATTTTCTTTCTCTCTCTCAAACATAATTTGTTCTTTGTATTGGAAGGCAGTGATTTTTATACCCTCAGCCATTGATGTTCTAGTTTATTTCCTGAAAGAGACAATGCAAGTTTTTATCATTTAGGAGTAATAACTACCAGTTTTGAAATACCTCCTATGTCAGGTGCATTATGCTTGCTATTCAATAATCAAAAATTGTTGGCCTCAGGGCATGCAGCTGTTTTAAGGAAATTGTATTCAAATTCATTTATAGGTGGAAATCTGCCTTAGACTCCACCATTATATTTTATTAGGCTTGGTCCAATTCTCTGAGACACTACCTTTTCTAGTCAGTGTCCCTGTTGTGTGTAGAGAATGTAACTAAGATTTAAAAGAAGGGGATTGATCAAAGGTACGCTCCCTTAAGTAGGCCAGTAACCCAGGAATTCTAATTCCAGTACCCCAAATATTTCTCTCTGATTATTGACTGAGACACAAGTTCACACAGAACCTTCACACAAACCAGTTTAAGAGGATGAGAGCTCACTGAGAATTACTAGATTTGTGAAATATGAGTAATAAATCATTTCTCACTTGTGATTCTAAAAGCAAATTCTAATTTGTGTAGAATGAGTGTTTGAGCACTGAAGGCTGACACTGAACTTATAGGATCATTCAAGAGTGTTACAACATGATAATTACGCAACAGTGTTTAATCTTGTGACATTTACCACCAAGCTGAAGCTACAAGGCTCGTCTGCTTCTGGAGCACAATGTAAATGTTATATGATTGAAATGCTGGTGTGTGTAGCCCCAAGAGACATGAGGTTGTCTTCTTTTGTTCAAGATCACTGCATTAAGCCTTTTGGAATGGGATTTGGGTATGCAAATGTACTTTTATGAAGTTTTAAATAATTTTCATATTTCAAAAAGATTTCATTCTGATACAGTTCCTGGTGAACTTTTAAATTCCTTGCTAAAAGTAGAAATTTGTAACTTTTACAAAGAATTATGAATATACAGAACCAAAAGGCAATGTTTACTACTAAAAGCTTCCCAAATTTATGACCTGAGTGTGCCATTTAACCTGTTACAACTTACTGCTGAATGTTGTGTTCATGAAGCCCAGACAGTTGGATTACAGTTTCCTGCAAAGAAAATGAGTCTAATTTGAAGATTTATTGGGCGCATACTTTGTAAAAGAAGGAGCTGAACCTGGGTATCCCTTCAGGTTTTTTTTTTTGTTTTTTGTTTTTTGTTTTTTTGAGACAGGATCTGGCTCTGTTGCCAACACTGGAGTGCAGTGGTGCCATCTCAGCTGGTAGCAACTTCCATCTTCCAGGCTCAAGCCCTCTCACCTTAGTCTCCCGAGTAGCTGGGACTACAGGCACATGCCATCACACCTGGCTCATTTTCACATTTTTTTTGTAAAGATGGTTTCTCCGTGTTGCCCAGGCTGGTCTCAAACTACTGGCTTCAATAGATCTTCCCAGCTTGGCCTCCCAAAGTACTAGGATTACAGGCATGAGCCACTGTGCCTAGCCCTTATTATTCATTTCTTACATGAATGAAAATACTAAATATACTTAGAAATCAGTCCCAAATATGAGTATTTTGCATTGGGAACTTAGGTATACTAGTTTGTTTCTTGGGATAAAATATTAGTAACTGTTGGCAGCTTAGGCCCAGAGATTACTTGCACATTTCAGAGTTTAAACAAAGACAACCCTTTTGAATTCACATATTTTCAGCAAGAGGAAAAACAATGTTTAATAAGATACTGAGAAATTTTATATAACCTGGGGCGAGTTCCATTTAATGATGAATAGTATTAGGCAGGAGAAAAATAATTACATTGCTTTGTTAAAAGAAAATTAACATTCTTCGGGTTATGGCAAGTATAATTTAGCTCTAAAGAGTTTACTAACGCAAATCCACTAATACTTTGGGAACATATTTAAAAATGCAAGAACATATTTTAAAAATGATAGTCTTTGCCTTTTCACATAGTGAAATAATCTAGGGATTGTGTCTGTATGATGAAGACTGAACTAAAGGAAGTGAGCAGCATTTGTGTGTAATGGAACAAATCTTTTCCATTTTGGTTCTTTAGTCAAAACCTAAGGATGATAGTTTTACATCTTAGACACCTAGTGAAATAAAGTATATTCCAGCATACTTTATGGTTTCTTAAATCTTTCCAGCTGTTAAATACGTAAGAATAAGTGCTTCTCCATATTTTTTTATCTTTAAAATTTTCCGTATAGCCACTGTACCTTGATTATTCTTCAGCTAAACACAAAAACACAATTTTCAAATGAAGCCGTCAGGCATGCTTAGTCAGGCCATAAACATGCTAACTCCTGAGCTAAAAAGTGTTTTTTCCTATAAAAACTGCTCTTCTTAGGTGAGGAAAACTCAAGTGCCCTTTGTCATCAGAGTCTTTCATTCAAAAGTGTTTGAACTTAACTGCGTCTTTCCTGATTTGTGTTTAGAGGAGTTTTTCCTGCTGCAAGCATTTAGTCAGTTAGTAACTGTGAAATCTCTTACAGCTTAAAGATTAAACCCACCCACTTGTGATTTACTGTCAGCTGTGTTCTTTAAAAGTCAATGTCAGTATGTGTTCTCATCCCACTTTTTGCTGACTTCTCAAGGCAGGTACCAACGTCATCCAACCATATGTGGAAGACATAGTCTGTTCCATGTAAAAGGAGAGGACTAAAAGCATTCAATCGAACATAGAACCAACATGTGCTTGATGGGAATGAAACAAAAGAGAAGCAAAGGGGACAGATGGGTTTGCAGCCTTTGATGGGGCCTCATCCCATACTAACCATGGCATTTGCCCATTTGTTGAATGCCTACTCTGTGGAAGCACTGAACTGAGAGCTTTGCATACATTGTCTGAATAAATTTAAAGAGCAAGCCTATTGGATAGATGGCATTCTCTCCATTTTATATGTTAAAAGCTTAGGTTCAGGGGTGTTAGGTAATTTTCCATCGTCATGCAGTGGGTGTCAGGTGAGTCCAACTGATAAACCAATGAGCAGTTGGTACTGAATCCCATTTCATTATGCTGTTGCTTGAAAGGCATGGCTAAGGCCTGGGGATTAGGCAGAGGGGTGGGACGGAACAGAAACTAGGAAACTAGGGAAAACATATCTACAAAAATGTGAGCTTCATGAAGTCAGGGACCTTTTACCACAACTTCAGAATGTAGAAAATTGCCCAATATAGACACTTCATAAATGTTTTTTTACTGACTGAGAAGAAGGGAGGGAGGGAGGAAGGGAGGGAAGGAGGGAAGGAAGGAAGAAATGCAGGGAGGGAGGGAGGTAAGGGGAGGAGAGGGGGAAGGGCTTTCTAATCGACTGTTGAATATGAAATAGGCTAAATTAAAAGTGAGCAGTTCTTTTCTGCTTGTGTCTACTGTAGGCAGTTCATGGTTACTTGCTGGGGCTGGTCTAGATCAGTTCTTCTCAAACTTGAATATGCATATTAGACACTGGGAAATCTTAAGATGTAGATTCTGATTCAGTAGATGTGGGGTAGGGCCCTAGATTCTGCATCTCCAACAGACTCTCATGGGTGATGATGCTGGCCTGCAGACCATATTGTGTTTCAGAGTATTCACAAATAGTGTGAATGGACACTTTTTCTTTATTTTACTTGCTTTTCTGAATTTCTGTAGTTCTAGGACTTGGGATGGAATAAGATGAAAGAAGGTTTATGAGTGTTCCCAGTTCAAATTCAAACCTTAAGGGTAGACTTAAAATCAAAATGAGACATAGTGACACAAATGTTCATGAGATACGGACTTGATTTGGGAAGGACAATAAGAGAATTACTTTACAAGTGAACCAAACAAAAACCAACAGCAGAAATCTGACGTAAATGAAAAAGATGTTGTAGCTTTTTCTTTCTAATTTTGTTCCAGTTCAAAAGAGAAGAGTTGGAATCTCCAGTTTGTTCTCTTAATTTCATTTAGGTCTTCTTATTAAAAATGTTACTTTAAGACCTGAGGAGTTCATATGTGAAGGAAAAAAGAAAAAGTGAGAAAGCCTTGATTTTTAAAATTAGCAAATGATAAAATATTACTTTGAGCAGTACAGATTAAGCTTATAAACTTACCCATTTTCTTTACTACCCAGTCGTTAAAACTTCATTATGCATTATTTCAGATACAGAAAATGATATAGACATACAATAGGGCTTAATGATAAACATCCATATAATTACTTCTTAATTTAAGAACTGAAACCAAAAAAGCTAAATTTCCCAGGGTAGGCCCCCTAAACACATTCTACTCTCTCTCCCTGAGAGCTTTAAAATACGTTAAAGTGGAAGTTTATGGCCGGGCGCGGTGGCTCACGCCTGTAATCTCAGCACTTTGGGAGGCCGAGGCAGGTGGATCACAAGTTCAGGAGATTGAGACCATCCTGGCTAACACGGTGAAACCCTGTCTCTACTAAAAATACAAAAAAATTAGCCAGGCATGGTGTCGGGCACCTGTAGTCCCAGCTACTCTGGAGGCTGAGGCAGAAGAATGGCATGAACTCGGGAGGCGGAGCTTGCAGTGAGCTGAGATTGCACCAGTGCCCTCCAGCCTGGGAGAGAGAGCGAGAATCCGTTTCACAAAGAAAAAAGTTGAGGTTTATAATTTTCATACCTTTTAAAATACACTTATAATTCACTATAAAATATTAATGTATTATACTGTATAATTAAAATATATATAATAATTATAATGTATAATGATTATATATTATAATGTATTATACATTATAATGTAGTAAGTATATTTTAAAAGGTCTGAAAATTATAAACCTCAACTGTGTTTTAAAACTTCACATAAATTGTATCTAACTGAATTTTTTAATTTACCTTTTTATACACCATTGCTTGAGTCATCCATGTTTATAAAAGTGGCCCATTTTCACAGTTGTATAATATTCCATTTAACTGTATGCACTTCTATTTGAGGTGATGTTCACATTTCATCTCTTTTTTTCACAAAATATGTGCAGGTTAAATATTGTATATATTAAAGCAACAATTTTTAGATGGCCCATAACATCATTGAAGAACTCTGAGCTGGAATTCAAGTAGGTGCCACTCCTGATCCCACCAATTAATAGTTTTGGGGACAGTTGTCAACTCACACAGTTGCTTTATTAAAATCATTATCTATAAAATGGGCATTATATTTTTCATTTTTGGCAAACTATTATAAAAAATAATTGATATGACCATTGTTATAAAATGCTACAATTTACAGAACTGATGGCAGTGTATCTTTATTATAAAAATTGGGTCATCTAGGAGGTGGGTGCCCTGTTTTTTTATAGTAATGTGTTCTTGAAATTGTGGGATATGAATGCGTATTCAAAGGTGAAGTACTGTGATATTTCAAGCATACTTACTGTTTAAAAACTTTCAGCTTAAAAACTCTTATTTAAAAACCAGCGTCTCTCTTCATTTATCTTTAGGCTTCTCATTGATAAATGTGCCTCTGGGGTTAGTGCCTTTACTTTTTCCGACCCCCTAGGTGGTGTTTATGGTCATTTACCACAGTGTACCATTTTGTAAATAGCACTGTAATGGCTTAAAAAAGTGGGGAATGCCTCGGGGACAGGTATTTACCCAGACAAATTGAAATGGATAGTTGAGCACTTACCCAATTAATTTATTAAATGTGCTCAGTCAATCTGGATAAATCAAAGAAATGTGCTGTTTTCTTCCTTCATTGTCAGCAGGAGCTTGGCCTAAAGTATCTGAGATAATTATCTCAACTTTCTACTTCCTGTTTGCCTATACAGACCTAGCTTAATTTTTCCCCAGTGAACAAATGAAATCATTCCCACCTCCTAAGAAACGTTAAAAACTTAAACTGCTAGATGCTACTCTGTTGTACTTTCTACTGTGCTTTAACTTTTCGTTTCTGATAAATACTTGGGCATATTTGATCTTCAGTTATGTAACACTTGAATAATATATGTATCACTTTTTACTTATATGAGGGATAATGTTTAAAGTAGATTTTATAATGGAGAGCCTTCTTTTAAGTTAAAAATACTAAGGGGGGAAAACCTTGATATTTGTTTTACAGATGGCAGCTGAATGGAAGTGATATTGATACGGGTATGGAACATCGTTATAAGTTGAATGGAGGAGATCTTGTGGTTATTAACCCCAACAGAAATTGGGATACAGGAACTTACCAATGTTTTGCAACAAATTCACTTGGAACAGTCGTCAGCAGAGAAGCCAAACTTCAGTTTGCCTGTAAGTTTATGTTCACATGTCCAGCAAATCCAACATTAGAAAATATGTAACTTAATTTGTGTAGTTGTTTTGGATTTCAGAAATAATGCATGGGTTTTATTAATTCAATAAATAGACTGAGAAAGCAATTCAGTATGCTTTTTTGGATATTTTGTAGTGTTCAAATCAGAGCTTAAAATGTGTGTATGTGTGTGTATGTCTGTGTGTATGCAGGTGTGCATGTAGGTGTGTGTGTGTGTATGTGTTCTATTTTAGTATTTCACAAGGATTCTATTTAGGGAACAGAAAAGAATGCAGTTGAGGATATTTTTATTGAGCAGCCACTATGTGCATTTTACTATGGAAAAAACGTGAAAGAATTGTCAGACATGGTCCTTGCTTTTGAAGAACTTAGAAAATTCCATCTGACAAACCTGAAAATATTAAGGAAGAAAGACTGTGAGAACAAGAAGAAATTTACCATATGTGGTGACATGTTGTTGACTCCTCTGGGGTCTTCTCACAGATGACCTCACAAATTACCCTCAGCACAGCTCCCACTGAGGCCTGGGCTCTGGAAGCCGTTTTCTACCATGTTATTTGGACCTGGGTGGACACATAGCCCAACCTGAGAAAGTCACATGTTTTCTCTAGGAAATTTAGCCTGGAACCCAGAGGCTCAATTTATTTTTTATCTTTGCTTATTTTCTCTTTTTTTTTTGTTTCTTTTTATTAGTCTCTCTTTATTTTAGTTGTGTATTTTGTACATAATGCATATCATGATTACCTTGGTTCTGAGATTTCTTGTAGTTATTTACACCTCAATAATTCTGAAATTGCAATGCATGTTTCTTATAATGAGGTAGTATTCTTTCTGTTTTCCCCATAAACTTTTTATTAAATTAATATGGGTCATTTAATGCCTAGCCTATTCTTTTGCTTTCTATTTTAACAATGGCAAGAGTTGGCTTTGCTTGTGCCATTATTCTGTGTGTTCTGTTTTTCATATTTATTTTGTTCTTTCCTTTGTTTTCTCTTTATTTTTTTCTGTAGGCAAAATATTTTTTGCTTGTATCTTCTCTGCATATTTTGAGAGCTGTATGTGATGTTTATATTATACAAATTGTTACCCTTAAGTTTACTAAAGTACTTTGTGTATATTTCTCTAGTAGACAGAATTTGTTTATTTTTTCAAAGTTTCTCCATTTTAAACAAAGAGTTTGGTTTCCTTTTTCCTCTTGTGCTATATTCTGCAGTCTTAGTGCAATTTCCATGGTTATTGATTTAAATTACGTTATTTTAATGTATATAGGAATATATATGTTTGTATATGTATAAATATGTACGTAATTGTCTTCTCATAGATAATTGTGTATGTGCATATTGTTGTTAACTAGAATTTTGCCAAAATCTATGATGTATCTATGTTTTACCTGGCATTAGTGCCAACTACCAGACCTCTTCTTATTTTTATATTCTTATTTTTTAAAATTTCTCAGTAAATTAAAAAAATTTGTATCATTTACTGTGTTACACTAAAAATTTCAAGTATGTTTCATGCTTTTTCATTTTAAGGAATGCAATCATATTCCCTTGAAAGTGAGGACATCATTTGGTTGATAATAAATGTTGAGTCTTGGAGCTGTTTAACAGAGAATTCGGAGTGTTTTGCTCTGTTGTCTTCTGGAACTAGTGCTGCTGAGGAGAGGAAGGTGGCCAGGCTAATTTCTGGTTTTGGGGAGCTCACCACCACCCCTTGTATTTTGGGGTTCACTTGCTTCTATATAGGAGGATTATTTTTTCTTCATCTTTTTAGTTTAAAACATATAGATTTCCACCATATAGCTAAGTTTAGGTTATTTTAATTTACTTTGCTTAGAACTTGAAAAATTCTTTCTTTGTACTTATACATTTTGTATACAATTCAAGAGAGTTTCCTTTTATATATTTTAGTTTTATGTTCAATTTATATTTTCAAATGGCATGATCATTTATATTGGATTTCTTTTTTTGTGTCCCATTCTTTGAAATTCTTTTCATCTCAGCCTGTTCTTTCCTATGATTTCCTGTTCCTGATTCATAGGTGCCACATCTTTTTGTATTCGTTTGAAGATACAGTCAGTTTTCTGAAATGCTATTTATGATCTTAGAGGCAGGGTTTCCTCCACCGCTTCCATTTGGTGTTTCCATTTTTATGTTTAAGTATGTTCAATAGGTTCTAAAACAAATCGTGTCTAAACTCAGTCTTTGTCTACAAGATGGTGTTGGTGGACTACCCAGGCCCTGCAGTCTTTGCCCTGTGAAGAGTGGGAGATAATTGGCAGCCTAATTCCTTGTTTCTAGGACTCATTCCTCTTATAAAGTCATATATACCTTCCTCTAGTGATGTTTTTCTACTTTGGATTCTTCATTTCATACCTGATAACATATGAAGAAATATAATTAACTTACAGGTATTTCCTCAGTCAACCCCTCCTGAAAAGTATGACTTGTATGAGAAAAAAAAAGTATGACTTAGTATATGAGAAAATACCTCTAAAATTATCTTGCACCTCTCGCAGTCTGCCCTTAGTTCCTGGCCAGCACTTTATATAGGCAGAGTGGGGGGAAGGTGTTGAATGACGGATGGGATTTTACCCTACTTAGGAGCTAATAAGCTAGTCTGTTACTGTTTCATGGATGCTGGAAGAAGACATGAGGCTCCCAGGTCAACGACTAAGGACTTTATTATTCTTAGCACATAAAGCATCATGAGGTTCAGCATGTTTGATTGAGTTCCCCTTAACTCCAAGTCCCACAGAGAAATGCAGTAAGGCTAGGGTAAATACTGCACCCATCTATGAGAAACGTTGGGCTTAGATAATCCATCTCTTTTACAGCAAACAGTAAGCAAGCCTGGTCCTTGTCCTTGTCCTTGTCCTAGAGGGAGACATTACCTTATCCCCCCAGGTTGCTCTCTGCAAACACATCCCTGAGATGAGGGCATGGCAGTGAGCGGTTAGACCATTCATTACTTCTTGGCACACCCAGCAAAAACTTGCAAGAGAGCCCAGAGCACATGGCAGATTGCCTCTCCCAACAGAAATTATTCATTTTTCTTTGTTTGGTACAGTCCTTGAGTTTCTGAGTTGGGGTGCACCACGTGAGGCTTCATAAGGTGACTGAAGTACAAACTATTTTCCTACCTTTATTATAATTCTCCCTTTCATAAAGCAAACCTAAGATGTAACATTGAATACCTTGGGTTTCCCCTCAGTCTGTCCGCCTCTGCTTTACGAGTTTTATTTATTCCCTATATATTGACATTTGATTGCTTAGCTCTGTTGCTCTACAGTGAAATTATATTTTTTGTTTTGTTTTACATTTTTGGTGTTTTTCTAAGTGTTTTATTTGGAAGTTACAAGAAGCAACATTGGGTATTCTTCACGTGACACCACATTGGACTGGAAAGATAAAAAATGTTTTTTAATATTCATGTGGTTGGGACATAGATTTCTGATAAAGAAACCAAAGAAGATGAGAAAAGAGGTAGAAGATATTTACTACATCAGTAATTCCAAATTATTAGCTACAGTAGAGCATTGCTTTAACTTCGTAGCCTTGAAGAAAAAGTAATATGCTAACTGAAAGAAGGGATTAGAATGGAGACCCTTGTAACCCTTGTATTAGTAGGATGCTCATGACTTCAGAGGAATCTTAACTGTCTTTGCTGCAGGCAAATCGATGTTCAAGTGCTGTAATTGAAAAATGTTCTCTCTAATTGTTCAATTTAGCTGTGTCTCTTCTCTTAACTATGTTGTATATTTATATGATTAGCCGTAACTTCTTTGTTTCTCTTGGCTATGGAAAAAGTACTTCTGTGTCCTTCATGGGTAAATGAGTAAATGAAAATATGGTTGATGTTCCACTTTTAACACTAGTGAAAAACTACAGAAATTGTATCTTAATTTTCGAGTGGCTTGAAAATAGTGGTTTTGATAAAATGAAAGTGAAAAGGCCATACGTCTGATATGTTTACCCTAGATTTTATAGATTCCCTTTATCACTTATTTATCAGCTAGTTTAGTTTTTATAATGAATGATTTATTATTTTAAATTCTCTTCTTAGTTTTACTGGGATAGTGATGCTGTCTTTCTCCTTTAATATGTTAATATGGTGAACATTTACTAGTATTAGGTGACATTCTATTCCTGGGTTAGTTTCAAGTTGGAGTTTATGCAGTTTTAAAAAATACTTGGATATTAGCTGTTTGCTAATATTTTCTGTAGTACTTTTGCCTATTTATCCTTTTCTGGCTATCCTTTTTTGGCTTTACTTTCAAGGTTATTTTCACCTCTAAAAGTGACCTGGAGATCATTCCTTATTTTTTCTGTTCACTAGAATATGTTGAGAAATATTGGAATTATCTTTTCCTTGAAAAAGATGTATAACTTAGGCTTGGAGTTTTCTTTGAGGAAATGTTTTAATTATTGATTGAATATATTGAGTATTATTTCTTTGTGATAAGTTGTATTTTTTCCAGGAATTTTATCCATTTCATTTATGTTTTCTAATATACTGGTAAAAAATGTTTCAAGGGTTTTAAAATTATTTTTCTCGTTTCTGCTTTATCTAGACATATATTTAATGTTCCCTTATAAATATTATCTTGGTACACTTTTAAAATATAATTTGTTAGAATTTGACGTTATTATTCCTCACTTTCAAATTTCTACACTCTATTTCATTCGTCTCTTATCTTTATTGTTCTTCCAAAGTTCTTGTATTTTTTATAGTTTTTTTCTAATAACTTGTATGGTTAACTTATTATTTTGTATACTTTATTGTGTTCTGATATCAATTTGTATGGTTTTAAATTTCCCTGAATGTACAGTTTTAGCTGTATTCAGAGAATTAGACATATAGCAAATTTGTTCTGTTTCAGTTCAGTAAATGTTATAATTTCATTACGATTTTCTTTGATTTGTGAGTTATCAGATGTGACATGTATTTTAAATTTCCAAACATGTGAAGTTTTACTAGTCATCTTTTGATACTGATTTCTAACCTAGTAGCCCATTGACCAGAGAATGGACTGTAAGATATTAATTCTTGGAAATTGTTGGTATTTTTTCTGTGACCCAACGTATGATTAGTTTTTTTAATAAATGATTCATATGTCCTTAAAAAATGGATATTCTCTAAATACTGGGTATGGTGTTCTCCATATGTTCATTGGGTTAAATTTGTTAATTATGTTGCTCAAATCACCTATATCATTACTGATGCCTAATCTATCATTTTTCTCTCACATTGATGGTGGCTTTTTTAGTTTCCCCTGGTATTTCTATTTAAAGTGTATGTATTTAGTCAATTATTTGTGTCTAAAAATTTAGAGTGACTGTATTTTTTTGTCAACAATTGGTGACACTATCTTCAATAGAGCATTTTGCCTTCTAGTTTATATGGTAATATATTAATATTCTTATATTAATACGGTCTGATTTTTATGTTCTTTTTTTCTTTCTTCCTTTCACGTGGATTGGTTGAACTACTTTCTCCCTCAAAAGCATTGGAAGTTATACATCCTACTTATTTTCTTATAGTAACTTCCCTAGAAATTTTAGTATCTATGTTTAACAAAGTCTAAAGTTAATCAATATCTCTAACAATGAGGATTATAATGTTTTAAACAGTATAGCCCACCTAGAGAATCCTATACTATTTTTGCTGAATATTTTTGCTGAATTTTTAACCCTGTGAATTAGACATTAGTGCTAATGTTCCATTTATCTTCTAGTTTTTCTTCTATATCAGAAATAATGTGAGCATGTGCAAACATCTACTTTTTTTATTTTTAAGAAAACATCAAGCTTTTGTCCATATTTTCTCTATTTTTCCTTTTTAGAAGAAACTACTTTCAACATTTTGACTATCTCTTTTGGTATTTATCTAAATTGTGTGAATAACTTGCTTATATTGCCACTTATTGATTTTTTTTTGAGTTTTAAGTATTACTGTTGACCATTAACTATGCCAGCTGATGCTACAACACTCTCCTACCACCACCTTACCACCACAGCAATATGATGTTGCATTATTATGAGGCTTACAAAAACCATAAATTTTAAGCCATAATTCTTACAAAATATATAAAGAAAAAAAGTCAAATTCACACTGCATTTCACTGAATATGCCACAACTGGATAGAGCCCCCAGTGATCACAAGACAGTTTCTCAAACCAGCCCACATCCAAAACTTCACAGAGGATACAGATTTTAGCCTGCCTGTGTTTGAAACTAGAATATGGGAAGAAGACTCTAGAAGACTGGAACCAGTTTCCAGTTGATTCATATTTGAATAAGCATCATCTTAGGCCATGTTATTATAGGATTTTATTGGGCCATAATTTCAGTTAGGTCAATATTCAGTGTTTACACTGAAAGGATATCCAGAGATGAGTTGTAAAGGATATCCAGAGATGAGTTTTGCAGCAACCAGTAATTTTGATTATTTTTCCGTTCATGCATGATTTTTCTTTTTCTAATAGTAGTCTTATTACATTATTTTACTTATTGATTTTCTATAATCTCATAATTAAGTCAACCAAAATTTTGACCAAATTTTTGGATGTCCTCTCGGATACTGAGATGTAATCAGATATTCTGTTAGTTTTATCTTCTTGGGGAATTATATCCTAGAGCCATCGGAGTGCTCCAGTTGGATTGGTTTCCCTGTATATCAGCAACAAAATTGTCTTTCTGCGATCTCCCTTCACCATCGCTCACTCTAATGATCCCCTACAAATCTCTGCTGTGTCCACCCCCCGACACCCACATTCCACATCTTCTTCTTTCTTGGTGTTCATTGTTTTAGGGTGTCATGTCCTCCATGTCCTAAAAAAGGATGTGGGATATTTTTTATTGTTCTAGAACATGTGTTCTAAAAATTAGTATACTGGCATACTCGAGCAAGAGACTTGGCTTAACTTAGTATGAATAATATGTTACAAATCTTTTTCTTTCAGAATGTTGAAGATCCTTCACCTTGCTAACTAGCTTGCAGTGCTGTTGTGAAGTCTGATGACATTTTGATTTGTGGTACCTTGTATAGAGAGGCCTATATTTCTCTACGGAAGCTTCTAGGTCTTCTCTTTGCCCCTAGTTTTCTGTTATGGTGAAAAACACAGTTACTTTTGCACCAACCTAATCAAATTCCACAATGACTTGATTTGTTATGGGTCGAATTTTATTTCACATCTTGGTTAACTTTGTGGATTCTTGTAGTTTCAAAACATGAGTCCTTTAATTATGGGAGATTTTATGATTTCCTGTCTTTAGTTTTCTCTGTTTTCTATTTCACACATATTATTACTTGCATCTTGAACCACCTGGAAAAGATTGTTTCTCTTAACCCTTCCTCCCTCCCCCCAGACAGTCTGTTCAAATTTCCTTCTCTTTGACTTTTATCTCTATTTTTAATAGACCACTTTAGTCCTTTCTTTAAACACTTCTATTGAGTTTTTAATACCTATCATAATATTTTTACAATTTAAGAGACTTTTATATTTGAATTTTCCTTTCTATAGCATATTCTAGTGTAATAGTTGTAATAGCTTCTCATATCCACATCAAGATATAAATGATGGTTATTTGCTTTTATGTTTTCTTCCCTCACACGAACTGTTTTATCCAGGTTGTTTCATTTCAGTTTTGTGTTGGTTTGTTTCTCTCTTTCAAGTGAGAAACCTTTTTGCAACTATCTGGTTATATTTGTTGTCGGCACAAACTTAAGAGTGTGGAACTAAAAGCCTAATGGAAACTTATATGTGCCTGAGCAGAGTTTGTCATCAGGAGGGTCGCTATAGTGTGGCTCATCTCACTGGGCTCACCTCATTATTACCTCTTTCTTTTTGAGAAAATCAGATTCCCCAGAGGGGAAAGAAATCCAGTTTTCTTCCTCGAGGGCAGTCGCCTCCACTGCCTCCTGGGAGCTAAGTAGAGAGGCCTTGGGGGATTGCAGAATCCAGTGTGCATACATGCATTTAATATACCTTACAAGACCCTCCACAAAACATCACCTGCAGTTCAGACAGCCTCTCCTTACCCCTTTTTGAGAGTAAGTTTCTTCTCTTCTGGTGTGGAGGAGGGCACTCACCTGACTATGTGGACGGGACAGAGAACCTGGATTCCTAACTGCAGCTTCAAATTCTTACCTTCCCATTGTCATATTTCATTTCCTCTTCCAGATGTGCCTGCTACCCCTAGTCCTAAGCCGTTGCGGATTCTGCGCACACATCAATCACTTCTATGCTTTGCTCACTAAAAGCTTAAAAGTCATCTTTCTCCATGATGCCAAACCATTTAATATCATCACACCTTTTTCTAACATTTCCATTTGTACTTTGTTCTTCTATTGTCCTGTCTTTGTGGGTTTATGCCTTTATAGACTATCTCTTACCTACTAGTAAGTCTTAGTTTGGGAATATTTCAAGACTAAGAGAGAAATGACTTGTGTGTTTCCCCTAGAGCCTTATTGTTATTTCACTTAAGTGATGTTTGTTTAGCTTTACTCCTGTGGTTGTTTCCCTTGCACCCATTCTTGCGTCTGGAAGCATTTTCCTTCTTTGAGATCTGTATTTTTTAAAATTTTTTAAATTTTTAATTGTTGTGGGTACATAGTAGGTGTATATATTCATGGGGTATATGAGACATTTTGATACAGACAGGCAATGTATAATAATCACATCATGGAAAATGGGGTATTCCCCCACCCCAGCATTTATCCTTCATGTTATAAACCATCCAATTACACTCTTTCAGTTATTTTAAAATGTGCAATTAGCACACCTTATTCTAACTCTTTTTATTATACCCATTAACCATCTCCACCTCCCCAACCACCCCTAATACCCCACTACCCTTCCCAGCATCTAGTAACCATCCTTATTTAAGCCCATGAGTTTTTATTTTTAGATCCCACAAATAATACGCAATGTTTGTCTTTCTGTGCCTGGCTTACTTCACTCAACATAATGACAGGATCTGTTTCTTGTAGAAATCCTTTTACTGATTTCCTCTTGCTGGTCAGTATTGTTTTATTTTTCATCTCTTTTCCTCTTTGGTCTTAAAGTGTGTTTATTTAGCCCTCATTTGCCAAAAAATAATTTTTCAGTACAGCGTATTGTTCAAGGCACAGACACAGTAGCTTACTTTCTGGGTCTGAAGCTTATGTTCATCATTTAGCAGCCATGTGACTTTGGGCAGATTCTAAACCTCTAAGGTTCTTCTTCTGTACAGCCAGGATAATAAAATTTATCTCAGTAGGTGTGTGGATTAAGTGAGCTAATATATGTCAAGCACCTGGAACACTGCCTAGTACATAATGCATGCGATAATCATTTTTATACATTTCTAGAGAGTAATTCTTGGGATGCATGTCTTACGGAAACTCTGGAAAATTCCCAGCCATATATATGTCTTCCACTTTTGCTTATCCCCCATGCCTATACTTGGCTCCTCCTGGTTTTCCTTTTGAGTGTATTTTGAATCTTCTCATTATCTATTCTATCTCTTTTTACCTCTCTTTCATATTTTCCATTCTGTATCTCTTTGTGTTCTTCCATGTTAAGTGCTTAGCTCTAGCCTATACTATATTAATTCTTCTGTCATCTCTGCCTAATTTGTTATTAAGCTACCCTTTGAGGTTTTAATTTCAATTAATATATTTTCCACGTTGAGACATTCTGATTCTTTTTCATGTGTTTCTGTTCTTTATTCAGAGTATCATTGTTTTCTGATTATTTGACCCCTGTCTCATTTTCCTTTGTTACTTTATTTGTTTAAGTCTAAAGTATTTAGGTATTCATTCATAGTGTTGTTCTGTTAGATTATAATATTGCAAATGCTAACCTGTGATTTGTTGATCTGCTGACTCTTGTAGTGAATATTTTCGTCTTTTTAAATTTTTGATGCAAATTTGATCTTTAGCAGAGTTTCTACCTACCCAGACAAACATGTGATTCTTGTTAGCCTCTGTTTAAGTGGTGTCCTTACCTAGCGGCTGTTAATGCTACAGCCAGGAGCCTCAGGGCTATACCGATGTGGGAACTGTCTTATGTTAGCATATTTGCTTGATGTAGCCCACCATAAATAGTCAATTTTCATTACTCATGGTAGTTATGTTCTCTAAAGTCACTGCTAACACTGAATTAATGAATACTGAACTATTGCTCCTAAGGGAAATACAGGATTAGGTTCCTGTGAGCCTCTCCTGTGTGTTTCTCTTTAAAGACACCTTATATATTGTTGCTTCATTAACATTGAACTCATGGCCAACCTCACTATAACTCATACCTGATTGAAGCTCAGATAACACCTATATTTTCTCCGTAGGGCACATCGCAAACTTCTTTCACATAGAAACACTAGACTGTATTTCAGTACTATACCTGGGGGCCATTTTAAACAGCAAGATCACCAAACACAGTGCAAACATATGAGAAATGTGGCACAAAATGTATGGTGAAAAGGACATTTGTTTATAATGAGAGCTGAAACAAGAAGGCAGAATGTCACTTCGGTCAGCTTCGGCTGGGAATGTGCGTGTGAGGAAACCTCACTTTTTCACCACTCTGCACGTGCCTGTGAATGACCTTGAAAGTGCTGCACATACTGATTTTGGGGTTACAAATAAATTTTAGTGAGTTGGTGCATTTTCAAGTATGAAATCCATGAAGAAGAAAAATCGACTGTATATTACATAAATATGAAACCCCAAACCATGTGAGATATAGGCCCAGCAGATTGAATTTTTGGTTGAAATAATGCTCATTTCCACCATTCCTTCTATCTATATTACACTCAACTTCAATGAAAAAGAGATGAACAAATTAATTTTCTAGTCCTTTCCCCATAAGTACAGCCTTGCAGCGATGTAGGATGTGTGCAAAACATCTTATTTCTAAATGGCAATTCCCTAGGCTTAAGATCTCATCTCTTCTTTCCACATGGGCAACTGAACCTAAGCTACCAGGTTACCAAACTAATCCTGTCATCCTCCATGCCCTAATTACACTCTTCCAGCAACCATGGTGTAAACTGTAGAATTTATAAGTCTGCTTTGTGGCTTTCTATTTTTGCTTAGATATGCATTTGATTTAATTTTGTTGTATTTTAACCAACATTGCTATGCAATTTGTGGAACTAGAATTCTACCTTTTCTTGAACTCCTTTTTATTTTTTTTTTCAGTTCTGTTGCTTAGAAAAATAATGTTAGTGAGTGGAGCAAGTTTTGTTTAAGCAATAAGGAGTATTAGGGTCTGGGATGGACCAGAGAAGGCACATGTATTAGTCTGTTCTCACGTTGCTATAAAGAAATACCTAAGACTGGGTAATTTATAAGTAAAAAAGTTCTGATTGGCTTATGGTTCTGCAGGCTGTACAGGAAGTATGATGCTGGCATCTGCTTACATGGCTGGCTTCTGGGGAGATCTCAGGATACTTAGAATCATGGCAGAAGGTGAAGGGGGAGCAGGCACGTCACATGGCCAGAGCAGGAGCAAGAGAGTGGTGGAGAGGATCCACACACTTTTAAGATTTCTCAGCAAAACTCACTCACTGTCACAAGGACAATACCAAGAGGGATGATCCTAAACCATTTCCGAGAAACCACCCACATGATCTAATCACCTCCCACCAGGCCCCACCTCCAACACTTGGCATTGCATTTCAATTTGAGATTTGGGGAGGGACACACATCCAAACTGTATCAGCTTGCTCTTTCTAAAGGGGACTCTCATTTGGGCATGGTGGCTTATGCTGGTAGTCCCAGCTACCTGGGAGGCTGAGGGAGGAAAATCGCTTGAACTTGGGAGATGGAGGTTGCAGTGAGCTGATTTCGCACCACGGCACTCCAATCTGAGTGACAGAGTGAGGCTTGCTGTCAAAAATAATAATAAAAGGGACTATAACTACTCAGCTTCCCATTTTGAGTCATTTTATTACTCCTAAATTTATATTTCCCAGCTTGACCTCTGCCCTGAACTCCAGTGTCCACATCTCTGGGTATCAGTAGACGTCTCAAGCTTATATTTTCAAACCATAATTTTGATTTTGCCCATAAACTTGCTCTTTTCTGATGTTCTCCACCTTGGTAAGAGGGCACATTTGTTGTGTTGTTCAGATCCAAACTGAGAGCCATGTTTCAACTCTGTCTCTCTCATATTCCACATCTGTTTAGCAATAAATCTGATTGCATTTATCTTCAAAGTATACCCAGAATCTGGCCACTGCTCCCTCTTCCCACCAGTACCACTTGAATGAGAGTCGGCTCACCTCTCACCTCCCCTGTGGCAATAGCTTCTGACATACCCTGTAACTATCACTCTTCCTAGTACTGCCCCACTGCTGTAATTTCCTCATCTCCATCCAACAACTAGAATGTTGCCTATAATTTCATGCCAAACATATCAATACCTCCCTGGACAAAACCTCCAGTGGTTTCTCATAAAGACTAAGATAAATTTTACTCATTACCTTTGTTCCAAGGGCTCTGTCCTGGTTCCCATATGTGATCTCCTTCCTCCTCCCTGTACGTCTCTCACACTGATCTTGCCTTACCTTTAGGTGCTGTGAATATTTTCACCCAGACCCTTCCTCCAGGTCTGTACAGTTTGCTCCCATCATCCAGGTCACTGCTTCAGTATTGTTTCCTAAAAATTGTTTTCTACCGTCTGTATTTTCACCACTGTTTTGATTACCTGACATTTTACATCTTTTCTATTTGTTTATTTTTGTCTCTCTTACAGATTAAAAGACTGTGTTGTTCACTGCTACGTTCCTACAAACCGGCAGTGTGCCTGGAATCTAGTAGATGCTCATTCAATATTTGTTCAATAAATGAAATGATGAATGAGAAAATGCAGGACCATATTATCAAAGCTAATCTCTTTTCAAAATAAAGCAGAATCTGTTCTTTACCTGAATTGTCTTGACATTTTAAATGTCGGCGACTAAATTTAAATTTTATAAAAGCAGTAAATAGGCCAATCCTGTAAGCATAAAACAAAACAAGTCTGAGGGCCAGATATAGCCCATGGGTCACTGGTTAATGATCTCTGACCTGGAAGTTGAGGGCAGATACACTATGAAATTAAAAGGATTTTATTAGATTACGAAGGAGTCTACCCCCTCACATAACCAGATATATAAGATAGCATCTAATCAGCCTGGAATTGGTTTATTTTTGCCTTTTCTCTGCCTGTGGTTTTTTTTTTTTTTTTTTTGCTTTTCTGTTTATTTTGCCATCTTTTTATAGAAAGCAGAAATTGACCACATTGCTCCTATCAGCAGAGGGTAGCACATTATTCACTTTTCTTAGATTATATTTTTTTAATTTTTTAATTATTATAGATTATAATATTTAGAAGCACATTTAGACATGGAAAGAGAAGTTTGAAGAAAGATTAAACAAATGCAAACAGTTTTAAGGGTGAATCCCAGAGTGGCTGGCTATATCTGAAAATAAAAATTACCAACAATTAGCTAAAATTGTTGTGTTAAAATCAGTAGAAGCCTAATTTTCTCTGAGTTATAGGCAGTGCTATTTCTCATAACTAACTAGTGTGGCTAAAAATGCAAATTTCATTTTTGAACATAAGTGACTTTGATCACATCCAAAGCTATGATGGTCTAAAACCAAGTTAAATTTAAAACCAAATGCTACAACTCAGTATGCCATTCATAATATATGAACTTAAAACAAAGCAAAACTTTTTAGTCAAGCACAATGCTTTTCAACCTAGTCTCATTAGAAAGTTGTGACTTTTTAAAACCAAGTTTCGGTCAAGATTAACATTTTATCACTAACTTCTCAGCCTATGTATTTTATGTCTTTCCATATAAATGGAACATATTTGTTATTTGCCTTTTGAATCATAAAATCTTTTAGTTTGTACAATAACTGAAGATATCTTAGGCTATCCATGGTCTCACAGTATTATTTCAGGCTCTACATTATCAGGGGAAGAGTTGACTGAGATGATTCCACTGACAGGTAACTTAATCTAAATTTTCACTGGACTTGCTATGTTTACCTACCTATTCTTAGGTTTTTAAAGTGCATATATATGAATGATTGATACAGAGTGGGCAAAGTATGCTCAAATTAACCGTGATGTTTCCTAATCAATTTTCTCCTAAAAGCATATTGATTACGAGTTTCCATCTGTTGGACACTCTGTTGTGTTGGAATACGGGAGAGTAGTGCATTATTTGAACCACTGAGGTTGAGTTGAATTTGGAATCTTCATCACTGAGATCATTATATGAGCATAGCATGTTCGTAATTCAACAAGTGGCCTAATCATAGTAGGATAGCCTCCAGACATAAAGAAACGATTTTCACTGTGGAGTTATAATGATAGCGTGAACAACCAAAAGAAATGAGAGAGACTTCAAAACTTGAGTTCATTCATTTATTCAGTGAGCATGGATTGAGCCTTTTCTGTGTGTTAGACTCTTCACCAAAGGCTGAGCATTTAGGAATGTCCTTGTTTTCATGGAACTTACGGTCTAGTGGGGAATAGAATGTCATCAGATTAATGCACAAATACATACAAACTGGGACAGATACTATAAAGGAAAACACTAGCTTTCCATTTCCCCGTGATCCATCTTCAGTAACTAAAATTCTATCTCCATTCTTCCACCTTCAAGAAAGGTGGAAGAAGTGAGAAAGAGCCCAGTATGTTCTAGACTTGAATCACATGTATTTCAGTATAGCCAACAAGTCACAGAATGACATGAGATGAGTTGGCAGAAGTGGTCACAGCCTAGATAGTTCAAGTTTATGTAAACCATCATATTCCAAGCACTTTAGAGGCCCATAAACAGTGGCATATTTTGATGTGTAAGATAACGCTAGGTGCATTGTGGCAGTGAGGCTAGAGAGGATCAAGAATTCAAACAAGGAGAATAGTAGAAAACTAGGAAATGGTTACTTTTGTTTATAGAGTTCATGATTGTTAAGGAAGAAATCGGATTTTAAAATCTTGAGCTAAAAATGATAAAATGCAGTAATGTATGGCATGTGGGGAATGTGGAGTATTTTTCTTTTTTTTTTTAATTAAACTTTAAGTTCTGGGTTACCTGTGCAGAACTTGCAGTTTTGTTACATAGGTATACACGTGCCATGGTGGTTTGCTGTACCCATCAACCTGTCACCTACATTAGGTATTTCTCCTAATGTTATCCCTCCCTCCGCCTCCCACCCTGCACAGGCCCTGGCGTGTGATGTTCCCCTTCCTGTGTCCATGTAATCCCAGCACTTTGGGATCCCACTGAGGCTGGCAGATCACAAGGTCAAGAGATCAAGACCATCCTGACCAACATGATGAAACCCCATCTCTACTAAAAATACAAAAATTAGCTAGGCATGGTGGCACGTGCCTGTAGTCTCAGCTGCCTGGGAGGCTGAGGCAGGAGAATTGCTTGAACCTGGGAGGCAGAGGTTGCAGTGAGCCGAGATCATGCCACTGCACTTTAGCTTGGGCAACAGAGCAAGACTCCATCTCAAAAAACAACAACAACAACAAAAAACAGAATATGTTTTGGCGTGGTGTATTTTTCTCATTGAGTTGGATGGATAGTAGTGCAGTTCACAGCAACATTGGAAGACCAGTATATTTTTTTGAGTGGGGTAACAGGGAAGAGGAGTTGAAACTGGTTTATGAAGATCATGTGTTTGTTATTAAACACATTGATTTAATGACATCCTCTACAAGTAACCTGAAAAGTATCTATTCCACCTAGTTTCCTTATAGAGTGGTTAATCAGGCAGCCTTGTCATTCATGTTTACCCGGGCCATACTCTGCCCAAGTGCTCCTAGATGAAATCCACCCAAGGTTTTTTTCTTCACTTAGGGAGCCTGGCCCAGGTTTGACTGTGACAGCATGTAGGGAGAGGTGACTTTCTATCTGTCTTTCCCAAAGAAGGCAGCTTTTTATAATTCCTACACAGGCACTTTATGTTCTGACCATGGTCCTGCTGCTGACTGGGGATGTGGTGAGCTGGAATGGAGAAGGATAGATTCAGGCAATATTTTTAAATAACAACTTTTGAGATATAATTTACATACCATGTAAATCCCTGTTTAGAGTATACAATTCAGTGGTTTCTAGTATATTCACAGAGTTGTGCAGCTATCACCACCATTAACTTTAGAGTGTTATTATCGTACCCCAGAGAAACCATGCCCATTAGCTGTCTCTCCATTTCCCCCAAAATTCCCTACTCCAGCCCCTAAAAAGCAGGAATCTACTTTCTGTATTATGTGGTTGCCTATTGTGTACATTTTATATACATGGAATCATGCAGTGTGTGTTCTTTGTTGACTGTTTTAAGGTTCTTCTTATGTAGCATGTGTCGGTACTTCGTTCCTGTTTATTGCTGCATAATATTCCACTGATTAGCTGTATCACATGCTGTTTATCGATTTATTAGTTGATGATCATTAGGGTTGTGTCCCTTTTTTTTTTTTTTTTTTTTTTATTATACTTTAGGGTTTTAGGGTACATGTGCACAATGTGCAGGTTTGTTACATATGTATCCATGTGCCATGTTGATTTCCTGCACCCATTAATTCGTCATTTAGCATTAGGTGTATCTCCTAATGCTGTCCCTCCCCCCTCCCCCCACCCCACAACAGTCCCCGGAGCGTGATGTTCCCCTTCCTGTGTCCATGAGTTCTCATTGTTCAATTCCCACCTATGAGTGAGAACATGCGGTGTTTGGTTTTTTGTCCTTGCGATAGTTTACTGAGAATGATGTTTTCCAGTTTCATCCATGTCCCTACAAAGGACACGAACTCATCATTTTTTATGGCTGCATAGTATTCCATGGTGTATATGTGCCACATTTTCTTAATCCAGTCTATCGTTGTTGGACATTTGGGTTGGTTCCAACTCTTTGCTATTGTGAATAGTGCCGCAATAAACATACGTGTGCATGTGTCTTTATAGCAGCATGATTTATAGTCCTTTGGGTATATACCCAGTAATGGGATGGCTGGGTCAAATGGTATTTCTAGTTCGAGATCCCTGAGGAATCGCCACACTGACTTCCACAATGGTTGAACTAGTTTACAGTCCCACCAACAGTGTAAAAGTGTTCCTATTTCTCCACATCCTCTCCAGCACCTGTTGTTTCCTGATTTTTTAATGATGGCCATTCTAACTGGTGTGAGATGGTATCTCACTGTGGTTTTGATTTGCATTTCTCTGATGGCCAGTGATGATGAGCATTTCTTCATGTGTTTTTTGGCTGCATAAATGTCTTCTTTTGAGAAGTGTCTGTTCATGTCCTCTGCCCACTTTTTGATGGGGTTGTTTGTTTTTTTCTTGTAAATTTGTTTGAGTTCAATGTAGATTCTGGATATTAGCCCTTTGTCAGATGAGTAGGTTGCAAAAATTTTCTCCCATTGTGTAGGTTGCCTGTTCACTCTGATGATAGTTTCTTTTGCTGTGCAGAAGCTCTTTAGTTTAATGAGATCCCATTTGTCGATTTTGGCTTTTGTTGCCATTGCTTTTGGTGTTTTAGACATGAAGTCCTTGCCCACGCCTATGTCCTGAATGGTATTGCCTAGGTTTTCTTGTAGGATTTTAATGGTTTTAGGTCTAACATATAAGTCTTTAATCCATCTTGAATTAATTTTTGTATAAGGTGTAAGGAAGGGATCCAGTTTCAGCTTTCTACATATGGCTAGCCAGTTTTCCCAGCACCATTTATTAAATAGGGAATCCTTTCCCCATTTCTTGTTTTTGTCAGGTTTGTCAAAGATCAGATAGTTGTAGCTATGCGGCATCATTTCTGAGGGCTCTGTTCTGTTCCATTGATCTATGTCTCTGTTGTGGTACCAGTACCATGCTGTTTTGGTTACTGTAGCCTTGTAGTATAGTTTAAAGTCAGGTAACATGATGCCTCCAGCTTTGTTCTTTTGGCTTAGGATTGACTTGGCGATGCGGGCTCTTTTTTGGTTCCATATGAACTTTAAAGTAGTTTTTTCCAATTCTGTGAAGAAAGTCATTGGTAGCTTGATGGGGATGGCATTGAATCTATAAATTACCTTGGGCAGTATGGCCATTTTCACGATATTGATTCTTCCAACCCATGAGCATGGAATGTTCTTCCATTTGTTTGTATCCTCTTTTATTTCATTGAGCAGTGGTTTGTAGTTCTCCTTGAAGAGGTCCTTCACATCCCTTGTAAGTTGGATTCCTAGGTATTTTATTCTCTTTGAAGCAATTGTGAATGGGAGTTCACTCATGATTTGGCTCTCTGTTTGTCTGTTATTGGTGTACAAGAATGCTTGTGATTTTTGTACATTAATTTTGTATCCTGAGACTTTGCTGAAGTTGCTAATCAGCTTAAGGAGATTTTGGGCTGAGACAATGGGGTTTTCTAGATATACAATCATGTCATCTGCAAACAGGGACAATTTGACTTCCTCTTTTCCTAATTGAATACCCTTAATTTCCTTCTCCTGCCTGATTGCTCTGGCCAGAACTTCCAGCACTGTGTTGAATAGTAGCGGTGAGAGAGGGCATCCCTGTCTTGTGCCAGTTTTCAGAGGGAATGCTTCCAGTTTTTGCCCATTCAGTATGATATTGGCTGTGGGTTTGTTGTAGATAGCTCTTATTATTTTGAGATACGTCCCATCAATACCTAATTTATTGAGAGTTTTTAGCATGAAGGGTTGTTGAATTTTGTCAAAGGCTTTTTCTGCATCTATTGAGATAATCATGTGGTTTTTGTCTTTGGTTCTGTTTATATGCTGGATTACATTTATTGATTTGCGTATGTTGAACCAGCCTTGCATCCCAGGGATGAAGCCCACTTGATCATGGTGGATAAGCTTTTTGATGTGCTGCTGGATTCGGTTTGCCAGTATTTTATTGAGGATTTTTGCATCAATGTTCATCAAGGATATTGGTCTGAAATTCTCTTTTTTGGTTATGTCTCTGCCAGGTTTTGGTATCAGGACGATGCTGGCTTCGTAAAATGTGTTAGGGAGGATTCCCTCTTTTTCTATCGATTGGAATAGTTTCAGAAGGAATGGTACCAGTTCCTCCTTGTACCTCTGGTAGAATTCAGCTGTGAATCCATCAGGTCCTGGACTCTTTTTGGTTGGTAAGCTATTGATTATTGCCACAATTTCAGAACCTGTTATTGGTCTATTCAGAGATTCAACTTCTTCCTGGTTTAGTCTTGGGAGGGTGTATTTGTCGAGGAATTTATCCATTTCTTCCAGATTTTCTAGTTTATTTGCATAGAGGTGTTTGTAGTATTCTCTGATGGTAGATTGTATTTCTGTGGGATCGGTGGTGATATCCCCTTTTTCGTTTTTTATTGCATCTATTTGATTCTTCTCTCTTTTCTTCTTTATTAGTCTTGCTAGCGGTCCATCAATTTTGTTGATCTTTTCAAAAAACCAGCTCCTGGATTCATTAATTTTTTGAAGGGTTTTTTGTGTCTCTATTTCCTTCAGTTCTGCTCTGATTTTAGTTATTTCTAGCCTTCTGCTAGCTTTTGAATGTGTTTGCTCTTGCTTTTCTAGTTCTTTTAATTGTGATGTTAGGGTGTCAATTTTGGATCTTTCCTGCTTTCTCTTGTGGGCATTTAGTGCTATAAATTTCCCTCTACACACTGCTTTGAACGTGTCCCAGAGATTCTGGTATGTTGTGTCTTTGTTCTCGTTGGTTTCAAAGAACATCTTTATTTCTGCCTTCATTCCATTATGTACCCAATAGTCATTCAGGAGCAGTTTGTTCAGTTTCCATGTAGTTGAGCGGTTTTGACTGAGTTTCTTAATCCTGAGTTCTAGTTTGATTGCACTGTGGTCTGAGAGACAGTTTGTTATAATCTCTGTTCTTTTACATTTGCTGAGAAGAGCTTTACTTCCAACTATGTGGTCAATTTTGGAATAGGTGTGGTGTGGTGCTGAAAAAAATGTATATTCTGTTGATTTGGGCTGGAGAGTTCTGTAGATGTCTATTAGGTCCACTTTATGTAGAGCTGAGTTCAATTCCTGGATATCCTTGTTAACTTTCTGTCTCGTTGATCTGTCTAATGCTGACAGTGAGGTGTTAAAATCTCCCATTATTATTGTGTGGGAGTTTAAGTCCCTTTGTAGGTCACTGAGGACTTGCTTTATGAATCTGGGTGCTCCTGTGTTGGGTGCATATATATTTAGGATAGTTAGCTCTTCTTGTTGAATTGATCCCTTTACCATTATGTAATGGCCTTCTTTGTCTCTTTTGATCTTTGTTGGTTTAAAGTCTATTTTATTGGAGACTAGGATTGCAACCCCTGCCTTTTTTTGTTTTCCAGTTGCTTGATAGATCTTCCTCCATCCCTTTATTTTGAGTCTATGTGTGTCTCTGCACGTGAGATGGGTTTCCTGAATACAGCACACTGATGGGTCCTGACTCCTTATCCAGTTTGCCAGTCTGTGTCTTTTGATTGGAGCATTTAGCCCATTTACATTTAACGTTAATATTGTTATGTGTGAATCTGATCCTGTCATTATGATGTTAGTTGGTTATTTTGCTCGTTAGTTGCTATAGTTTCTTCCTAGCCTCGATGGTCTTTACAATTTGGCATGTTTTTGCAGGGGCTGGTACCGGTTGTTCCTTTCCATGTTTAGTGCTTCCTTCAGGAGCTCTTTTAGGGCAGGCCTGGTGGTGACAAAATCACTCAGCGTTTGCTTGTCTGTAAAGTATTTTATTTCTCCTTCACTTATGAAGCTTAGTTTGGCGGGATAGGAAATTCTGGGTTGAAAATTCTTTTCTTTAAGAATGTTGAATATCGGCCCCCACTCTCTTCTGCCTTGTAGAGTTTCTGCTGAGAGATCAGCTGTTAGTCTGATGGGCTTCCCTTTGTGGGTAACCCGACCTTTCTCTCTGGCTGCCCTTAACATTTTTTCCTTCATTTCCACTTTGGTGAATCTGACAATTATGTGTCTTGGAGTTGCCCTTCTCGAGGAGTATCTTTGTGGCGTTCTCTGTATTTCCTGAATCTGAATGCTGGCCTGCCTTGCTAGATTGGGGAAGTTCTCCTGGATAATATCTTGCAGAGTGTTTTCCAACTTGGTTCCATTCTCCCCATCATTTTCAGGTACACCAATCAGACGTAGGTTTGGTCTTTTCACATAGTCCCAAATTTCTTGGAGGCTTTGTTCATTTCTTTTTATTCTTTTTTCTCTAAACTTCCCTTCTCTCTTCATTTCATTCATTTCATCTTCTATCAGCGATACCCTTTCTTCCAGTTGATCGCATCTGCTACTGAGGCTTCTGCAATCTTCACGTAGTTCTCGAAACTTGGCTTTCAGCTCCATCATCTCCTTTAAGCCCTTCTCTCCATTGGTTATTCTAGTTATCCATTCTTCTAATTTTTTTTCAAAGTTTTTAACTTCTTTGCTATTGTTTTGAATTTCCTCTCGTAGCTCAGAGTAGTTTGATCATCTGAAGCCTTCTTCTCTCAACTCATCAAAGTCATCCTCCATCCAGCTTTGTTCCGTTGCTGGTGAGGAACTGCGTTCCTTTGGAGGACGAGAGGTGCTCTGTTTTTTAGAGTTTCCAGTTTTTTTGGTCTGTTTTTTCCCCATCTTTGTGGTTTTGTCTACTTTTTGTCTTCGATGATGGTGATGTACAGATGGGTTTTTGGTGTGGATGTCCTTTCTGTTTGTTAATTTTCCTTCTACCAGACAAGACCCTCAGCTGCAGGTCTGTTGGAGTTTACTAGAGGTCCACTCCAGACCCTGTTTGGCTGGGTGTCAGCACCGGTGGCTGCAGAACAGCAGATTTTCGTGAGACCACAAATTCAGCTGTCTGATAGTTCCTCTGAACGTTTTGTCTCAGAGGAGTACCCGGTTGAATGAGGTGTCAGTCTGTCCCACTGGGGGGGGTGCCTCCCAGTTAGGCTGCTCAGGGGTGAGGGACCCACTTTAGGAGGCAGTCTGTCCGTTCTCAGATCTCCAGCTGTGTGCTGGGAGAACCACTACTCTCTTCAAAGCTGTCAGTCAGACAGGGACATTTAAGGCTGTGGAGGTTCTCGCTGAGTTTTTGGTTGTCTGTGCCCTGTCCCCAGAGGTGGAGCCTACAGAGGCAGGCGGGCCTCCTTGAGCTGTGGTGGGCTCCACCCAGTTCGAGCTTCCTGGCTGCTTTGTTTACCTAAGCAAGCCTGGGCAATGGCGGGCGCCCCTCCCCCAGCCTCGTTGCCGCCTTGCAGCGTGATCTCAGACTGCTGTGCTAGCAATCAGCAAGACTCTGTGGGCATAGGACCCTCCGAGCCAGGTGCGGGACACAATCTCCTAGTGTGCCGTTTTCCAGGCCCGTTGGAAAAGCGCAGTATTAGGATGGGACTGACCCGATATTCCAGGTGCCGTCTGTTTTCCCTTTCTTTGACTAGGAAAGGGAACTCCCTGACCCCTTGCGCTTCCCGAGTGAGGCAATGCCTCGCCCTGCTTCGGCTCGCGCACAGTGCGCTTCACCGACTGTCCTGAACCCACTGTTAGGCACTCCCTAGTGAGATGAAACCGGTACCTCAAGCAGAAATGCAGAAATCACCCGTCTTCTGTGTCGCTGGGGCTGGGAGCTGTAGACCAGAGCTGTTCCTATTCGGCCATCTTGGCTCCACCCTCCGTGTCCCCTTTTTAATTGCTATAAATAACACTGCTGTAAGCATTTGTTTACGTGTTTGTATGCAAAATTTTTTTTATTACTGTTAGGTATATACATACCTAAGAGTGGGATTGCTAGGTTTTAGGATAACTCTACATTTAACCTTTTTAAGTAAATGGCAGACTTTTATAAAGTCACTGCACCGATTTACATTCCTACCAGCAGTATTTGAGGGTTCTATCTCCTCCACATTCTAGCCAACATTTGTTATTGTTTGTCTTTTTATTATAACCATCCTAGTGGGTACGAAGGGGTATCATATTGTGGTTTTCATTTACATCTCCCTGATAACTAACAATGTGAGCTTGTTTTCACGTGCTTACTGGCCAACTGTATATCTGCTTTCGAGAAATATCTGTTTAGATCCTTTGCCCATTTTTAAATTGGGTTATTTGTCTTTTTGTTATTGAGTTGTTAGAATTCTTTATGACTTCTAAATACAAGTCCCTTGTCAGATACATGCAAATATTTCCCACCGTTCTGTGGCTCTGATGAGTTTTTGAGTCATCTCTTTAAATCTCTGGAGTCGGTTGTTAGGAATCTTTTGTACTTACTAGACTGACAAAGGCTATCTTCAATTTGAGAGTCATCTAGTGGGGTTAAAATGACATACTCTACTAATCACATCAGTGGCTTGGAGTGGACGGAACCCAAGATTAATCCTGGAAGACGTGGGTTGTAGTCCTGACACCGCTACTAGATGGGAGTCTCTTGTCCTCTCTGGGCCTCAGTTTCTTTATTTGTAAAGAAGGATCAGTCACATTATTTAAAATACTCTTCTGTTCTGCCCTTCTGTGATTCTAAGATTAGAATTTATGCTATGAAACAAATTTAAATTGTTTCTAGTGTGAAACAACTGAGAGCTTTGGATGAAATATATTTTCTCTTATTTTTTTAATTGAGATTTTCCCAAGTATCATAGTATAACAATGGCCTTTAGAATACTCTTGCCTTTTTCCCTGTAAAGCAGTACTTGTTGAAACTAACAACTAAATGACAGGCTTGGAAACTCTATTTTTGTAAAACGATGTAATTCAGTTTGGAAAATAATGTTTAAACCCCTCCCAAATCTGTCATCTGGAGGAGACTCATCTGTCACGTGTATATAGATGGTGATCACTGGAAGTGGCACTTGTTTGCTATAACCACAGGTTTGTTACGCTAGAGAATCCAGAAACCTCCTTATTCCTGTGTTGAACTGCAGTTGCATTCGTGGAAATCCAATTGATAGTTTAGTGTATTTTTTTGTTTTGTTCTCAGCTGTGGATTTGTCTTATCTAAATGGTTTTAGCTGATGCCATTAATAAAAAATAATCTGTTAATTCAGAGAATTCAATTAAGATATTTACCCCAGTGGTGTTTGTATTAGAATGGGGTCATCTCCATCAATATGGGCCCACTGATGGATATGAAATTCAGTAAGTTAGACTCTTTGGTACTGATGATAATATGCCTGGGAACTGAGCATCTAAAAGATTTCTGATGTCCTAGTGACATGTATATTTAATTTTTTAAATTGTATTTCATTAAAAAAAATCTGGATTTTCTTTGATATGTAGCCTTGGCTGGCTCCCGTCCCTTTTCTGTCAGTTACCAGCCATAAGAAACATCTAGACTCAAGATTTTGCTTGAGATATCAATAGCATTTTAACATCTGTAAATGTGGTTTTTGAATACAAAACATGTTGTATGTATCATTGCAGGGATCAAAGGGAAAATGTTGATTAGCTTTCTGTAAAGCTGATTCTGATTCCTTTCAAATTGAGTATGATTTTATAAGACCTAAGTCCTGTGAAATCCATTCTTATTGGAGTCCAGTATCTCCGAGACTTAGAAGTTTCCCAAAGCTGGAGACATCATCAGCCCATTTGGCCCTGTGATTAACTGGCATTCTTCCATGCAGGTTTTCTTTTGTCCCAATTTAATGCCATTGCAATAGAAGTAGATTGAATGCTTCTTGGCATAGATCAGTTTTATTTTCTTGAACCTCAGAAAGATTCTTGCTTAGAAATCATCTGCCTGTTGTTTTGTTTTACTTTCCCTCTTTGGCCACTGTAGGAGTGTTCCTTTATTACTGTTCTGTTGGGATTTTCTTTGTCACTTCTAAAGAACTCTAAAAGCAATTTCTTGTCTATAGCAGAACAGTTATGGCTTGTCTGTGGCAGAAAGGGTTGCCTGGTGAAGGTAGCAGCTGCTTGGGTGGCATATATAAAGTTAAAACCAAATGGCTTGTGAAAGGCTAGAATTGAACTCAACCCCTTAATTTCAGATAAAGCACTATTCTATGTGTGTGGTGTTTTGTAGTGTATCGTGTACCGTAATTTTTAGGCTGTTGTGTTCTCTTGCTGTAGCATGCTAAAAATATTCTGTAATTTCTTCTTCTGTGTGAGCATCTATTTAATTGCGTCCTGGTTTAATGCTTATCCATTATACTGCTGTGATTCTATTTTGCAAATGTTGGAAAATGTCTTTAAAACCATACCTGAAACCCTGTAATTTTCAGAGTAATGATCTCTTTTGGAGGATTTTTTCCCTTCCCCATCCCCCACCATTTTTGTTAGGTTTGGAGTTACGACTTCAAATCAAATAGCTTTGATATGAATATTACCCTCTACATCTTTTCATAATTCTGCATTTGGTAAAATAACTCTTTTTTTTAGTCATTTTAGGGTGATTTAATTTGCAGAAGATATCCAATATCATTTTTTTCTTTTGTGAATTGTCTGCCGTAATCTTTCTCTGTTAAAGTGAAGAACATGTGACTCAAGAGTATAGTATATCTTTTTTGAAAAAAATTGTATTTATATCTTTTTTGAAAAAATTATATTTGCTATAAATTGTACTTCAGAACTTTAATTTCAAAATCCCAAAAGATATGGTTTTAAAAAATGGAATATTTCATCACTTTGGTTATTTAATTTGGTAGAGTTATTAATAAAAATCTCCCATAGAGAACACTAATAAATTATCTTCTTTATATGTGCAGACTGTGATTAAAACTGCTGTCTGTCACTTTCCCACTAAGTTTTTATTTCTTTGCACTCAGTAATACTAATACATAATGATTTACAGTCAATAGGTATATTCATTTCTTTTACATATCTTTTTTATTCCTAATATCTTGATTGTAGCCTTTTGATCATCAAGTTGAAAATTTTTATGTTAGATACAGTCTCAAGTTATTAGATTTGTTTTAATGCATTCACTGAAAATCTCTTCTAAAAATCTACATTTAGCTCCAGGTTGTCCAGTAGACAACTTGTTAATAAAATGTCACATTCAACCCACAATTTTTAGGTACGTTTTCCTCCATGACAACTCATCTCGGCTTTAAGTTCCCATTAGAAGAGGTATTAATGAGAAGACATATAATTATACATTTTCCAGTTTTTTTCTAACACCAAAATAGTTATGCCTCTTAATGCATAATGGTACTTTCAGCATAATAGTTGGGGAATCGATATAAATTTCATTATCATACTTTCTTCCTTTTTTGTCTGTTAACTATGAACATCTTTGTTATTGATATTTTATCCACGATTTTTCTAACACTGTATTTTGGTGTTGTCAGCAGCTCAAAATCCTTTTGTCTTCGATAGGCCCTGAGTCCCTGTGCAAGAAAGTGTCCAGCAAGACTAATGTTATGCCACTTAACGTGTTTATCTTTCTCCTTCATCTGTAAATTCTTCCTAACTTTTCTCTGCTCTTGGTGTGACTCACTTGCCCTCCCACTAAACTCACACATTTTCTCCATGTTTCTCTCCTTCTGACAGCATCTCTTTGTGTCTGCTCAGGTTCCACTTGTTTTAATTTGGACTCTTTCAGTGACAAGTAATAGAAACTCAATGCAGAACTGGCTTAAGCTCTACAGGGAATTTTTGGCATCTGCAGCTCAAAAGTCTTGGGTAAATTGGCTATAGTCCCAGCTGGATCCAGGGGTTCAAATGGTGCCTTCAGGCCTTGGTATCTCTCCATGTCTGCTTTTTTCTCTATTGCCCTCATTCTGGGGCAGCCTCCACCTCCTGGATGTCAGCCAGCATCTGAATTTAGCAGTCTCAGGAGACAGGAACTTGCTTCTCCTTCAGGGTTCAGACACAAATCCCAGGCATAAGCTTGAAATAGGAGCCCTGCCTATCCCTGGACAGCCCTGCAACCTGGTGTCCTCACACACTGGCGGGGTGGGGCAAGGGAGGGTTCTGAAAGTAAACATGCTATTGTCAGAAAGAGGGGTGGATGCCATAAAAGCAAAGACATGTATTGTGCTACAGACTTTTCTTTGTATGGAGAAATTCTTTTTTTTTTTGCATACAATGACTTCTGGATAGATATAAGAAGAAATGGAAACAATCCTCAATTTATCATTCTTTCTAGATTCTTCCATTAGAAGACGTCAGCGGAGAAAAATCATTTCAGTGCTGTTTAGTTAATTGAAGGCTGTAGTTGGAGCCTTTCCAGTATTTTCTGTTTTTACCTTTTATGGTCTAGGTTTTTTGTTTGTTTATTTGTTTTTGTTTTAAATCATATACCAATCCCCACACTCTGACTGAATCGTGAGTGTAATAGTAATGATAAAGACCTTTTTGTTGTTGTGCCTTCTACCTGTCCGCACAATACTTAATACTCTCAGTGGGATCATTTGGTATTCTTTGTATCCCCAGAACAGAACACAAAGCCTGGTGAAAAATAATTTTGGAAGTTAGCTTACAGGCCTGCTGTGTACCAGCCACTTTTATAAGTTAAGATCCAATTAGTTTTAGTAGGAAACTGACATTGTCAGAAGGTTCTTAGGGAATGCTTATTTACAAATTTGAACAGGATCAATGGTAATAGAAATAATAAAACATGGTACATATGCTCTTGACTAGAAATCACCATGACTTTTCCCTGTGGATTTTGTTTCAAATTCAACAGTTGTGTCATGTGGACATCCAAATTTAGGTGCCTCTTGATTTGATGCCATAGAAAGTGTGTAGCACCAACTGTGAATGATTGTTAATGTAAATCAATTAATAAATAATAACTTGACTCTAATTAAACCTCTAGGTCTAACTACCCATTTAGGGGATAGAAGTAGAAGTTAAAGACATTTTAAAAAGAGATGCAATTAACCTATTTTATATTGTAATTAATTTAACAGCACAAATGACTGATTTTCTGCAATAGATAAATGGCATGAGCAAAGGAGGAGGAGGAGAAGTAGTGCAAAACTGCTACAGATTTTTACAATATTATGCCACAAATTCATAACTATATAATATGGATTTTTTTCTGAGTAGTCACTTTTCAGATGCCACCTACTGGATCTAGTAGCTCCTAATTAAATATTTGTGACTAATGTCCTCTGGACTGGGATATAAGCACTCTGGGGCTTGGCAGCTGGATTTTAAGCTGTAAGCATATCCTTCCACTGACATTCTTTCCTTTAAATCCTTCTGCCCATCTCATGCCAGACCACTGTTATTATACATTTCTGCTTTTGTATGTGTATATAGCATCAAGTATTTCAACAAAAAAGAGATCAGAATATATTAGCTTGGGTTCTATAACCAAGTTTATTTGGGGAGCAATAGATGATACATTTAGTTGAGAATTATGGGGGCTGCTTAATAAATGCAGATTTTATGATTTTTTGCATATGTATTTTTGAGCTATTGTAATTATAAATTATACTTGAGCAATTATTATGGACCAAGCACAGTACTAATGACAGCTTTTACATGGTAATCTCATTGTATCCTTATAACAACTCCATGAGGTAACACAGATTGCAAGAGGGGAGCTGTATTGAAAGCCTACTATTTTTCATTCTAAAGTTCGTGTTTTGACTACTGCATAGATTTTTGACTCTGGTGAAAAAGTACTATGGAGAGGATTTAAGGCCCAGCTAAGTTTAATAGGCAACTGACATTGTCAAAGAGTTCCTGAGGAATGTCTTTTTACAAATTTCAACTGCATTAAATGTAATAGAAACAGTAAAAACAGATATATATGCTCTTGGCTAGAAACCACCATTTCTTTTCCCTGT
This sequence comes from Symphalangus syndactylus, assembly GCF_028878055.3. Classification (NCBI taxonomy): domain Eukaryota; kingdom Metazoa; phylum Chordata; class Mammalia; order Primates; family Hylobatidae; genus Symphalangus; species Symphalangus syndactylus. Next base: position 69,211,381 of record NC_072443.2, read on the forward strand.
GGATTTTGTTTTTAAATTCAATAATTGTGTAATATGAATTGATTTAAAGCTGCTGGTGGACCACATAGAAGACTTTAGACAACAGCATCATTTCATTAGAGAGAAAGTGAAGGGTTTGAATAAAACATGCTGGCTCTCCAGGAGATGTTGACCTGGGAACAAAACAACAATAACAGAAAACATGTTTTTCAGGTTTCCTTAAATGATTGACCAAGAAACCAGGCAGAACAGTGTTAAACTGGAAACATGTAAAGTTTCTAAGATAGTCTTGTCCCTGCTGTGAGATATGTCTGCATGAGGTGCAAACTCATTTGACATCTTGTGTAGGAAATCTAGAATCCAGAAAACCAATTAGTTCCTCATAGTGGCACTCACGAAGGGAGTCGGCATCATAATGAGAGAAAGAACCATGGATTCTAACAGCAGGAGGCAGGGATAGGTGTGCCTCACTCTCTCTCCTAGCTGCTAGGAATTCTGTTACCTATATAGCCAGCTTGTAATCTTCATTCAGTTTTACTTACTAACAGAAATTGATATCTATTCCTATTGAAGTTATCTATCAGCCATTTTCAGGTATTCATAGATGCTAAACTCTATGGGAGAGACAAAAAAAAACATGCCACAAACTCATAAGGTTTCCATACTTATTTCAGAAAAGAGACATACACAACATACAAATTAGTAAAGTCTAGACACTATAGAAAGCAAATGCATATCATCACTGGCGATCAGAGAAATGCAAATCAAAACCACAGTGAGATACCATCTCACACCAGTTAGAATGGCCATCATTAAAAAATCAGGAAACAACAGGTGCTGGAGAGGATGTGGAGAAACAGGAACACTTTTAAACTGTTGGTGGGACTGTAAACTAGTTCAACCATTGTGGAAGTCAGTGTGGCGATTCCTCAGGTATCTAGAACTAGAAATACCTTTTGACCCAGGCATCCCGTTACTGGGTATATACCCAAAGGACTATAAATCATGCTGCTATAAAGACACATGCACATGTATCTTTATTGCAGCACTATTCACAATAGCAAAGAGTTGGAACCAACCCAAATATCCAACAACGATAGACTGGATTAAGAAAATGTGGCACATATACACCATGGAATACTATGCAGCCATAAAAAATGATGAGTTCATGTCCTTTGTAGGGACATGGATGAAATTGGAAAACATCATTCTCAGTAAACTATCGCAAGGACAAAAATCCAAACACCACATGTTCTCACTCATAGGTGGGAATTGAACAATGAGAACTCATGGACACAGGAAGGAGAACATCACACTCTGGGGACTGTTGTGGGGTTGGGGGAGGGGAGAGGGATAGCATTAGGAGATATACCTAATGCTAAATGACGAGTTAATGGGTGCAGGAAATCAACATGGCACATGGATACATATGTAACAAACCTGCACATTGTGCACATGTACCCTAAAACCTAAAGTATAATAATAAAAACAAAAAAAACAAACAAAAACAAAAACAAAAACAAAAAAAGAAAGAAAATGCCTAGTGGCTCAGGGTTGTTACAGATCTTCATTGAACTAATGATTACTGCGCTCAGTTTGATGTTGTGTTATTTAAATTAATAATCCTTTAATGAGCAAGTTCTAAGTGCCAGTAACTATGCTAAATGTGCGGGACATAAAGACATGATTCTTGCCCTTAATCAACCCATAGTTTATCGGGAATGACAGATGGATCTACAAGGAAGAATTTGAAGAAATTATGGAAGCACAAAGTAGGAGGAGATTAACAGGGCATGGAAGGATATGAAAGGTTTCAGATTAGAGATGCATTTCAAAAACATGTAGCTCTTTAAATAATGTGAGGACAGGCTTTATCGTAAGGAGAATAAGGGGATCAAAGGTGAATCAGAGAGCTTATAACCTCAGAAAGTTTACAAACTAGAAGGGGAAATAGCATAGGATATAACCATTGAAAAGGAAATGACGTGATCCTTAATTTAATATCAATAGAGGACAACAAGAGTCTGGGGGAGTCAATCAATATATTATGGAGTAAGTGTCCTAGGAAGTAGCTTCCTAAAGAACACTAGGGCTACGGAGCAGGACTGGTTGGCACCCATCAGTGGGATTTACTGGCTGATATTCAGTCTAATTTATTGGTGCCCATGTTACACAGGCCATTAAAAACTTTGAATATTGACACTGCGTTAGATTTTTGGAGTGGTATTCTAGGCATTAGTCCATTTTAAAACAAAGGCATAGACATTAAAGTTCCTATGGATACTAGGGAGTAGTTTTATTTGAGTAAATTTTGCGCAAAGGAGGGTGGATTAAGAGTAAACGACATTAGGTCTTCTATGTCTTTGTATGGAATTTGAGCCTTATTTCACATTGCTATAAAGAAATACCTGAGACTGTAATTTATAAAGAGAAGATATTTAATTGGCTCATGGTTCTTTAGGCTGTACAGGAAGCATAGCAGCTTCTGAGGAGGCCTCAGGAAACTTACAATCATGGTGGAAAGTGAAGGGGAAACAGGCACATCTTAAGTAGCTGGAGCAGGATGAAGAGAGAGTGAGAGGGGATGTTCCACACATGTTTAAACAACTAAATCTAAGCACTCTGTCATGAGAACAGCACCAAAGGGATGGTGCTAAACTATTCATGAAGGATCGATCCTCATGATATAGTCAACTCCCACCAGGCCCCACCTCCAATCCCCAATGGGATTACAAGTCAACATGAGATTTGGGTGGGGATACAGATCCAAACCGTATCAGGAGGCATAGTTTCCTTAATATCCATGTTGTCAGTATTGCTTGTAGTTATGATGCAGAATTGAGAAACATAAGTGGTCTTGACAAGAAAATATTCATTAATAAACTGACCACTTATGAAATCATCCCTTTGAAATATCATACTTATTTAACACTATTGTCTATCATTCCAGTTCCTCAATTTTTTGTCAGACCATCTTAGTTATTGTCTGATACTGTAACTATCTAACAATATGATGCAAAGTAGATACAAAAAGATTGCAATAAAATTGCAGATTTTACTAATGATCTCAATGGATCTAGTTTGGGAAACAAATACATGAACCTACTTATCAATTTTAACATTGCTAAAAGAAGGATATCCAAATTTAGATGCCTCTTGATTTGATGCCCTAGAAAGTATGTAGCACCAACTATGAATGATCATTAATATAAATCAATCAGTAAATAATAATGACTCTAATCAAGCCTCTAGGTCTAACTACCAATTTAGGGGATAGAAGTACAAGTTAAAAGACATTACAGAGATGCAATGAACCTATTTTATATTGTAATTAATTTAACAGCACAAATGACTGATTTTCTGCAATAGATAAATGGCATGAACAAAGGAAGAGAAGGAGGGCAAAACTACTACAGATTTTAAAAATATTAGCAACTTAAATTCTATAAAATATTAAAAGATTTATACATCATGACCAAATTGTTCAAATAGGGTTTATCCCAAGAACGCAAGTTTGGTCTCACATTTGAAATTCAATCAGTATAACACATCATCATATCAGCAAGGGAAAGAAAAGTAATTGTGTGATCATGTCGACTGGCACAGAAAAAAAAGCCTTTGATAAAATTCAATACCTATACATGATAACATTTCTCATGAAATCAGAGGAATTCAAGGTAATTATTTTAACTTCATAAAAAGCATCTTCAAAAATCCTAAAACTGACATAGTATTTAATGGTAGGAAACTGAATGGTTTCCTAATAAGACTGGAAATGAGGCAGAGATATCCATACTCACTTCTTCTTCCAGATAGTACTGGAAATTCTAGGCACCACAATAAGGCAAAAAAAAAAAAAAAAAAAAGAAATGAAAGGTATGTGTGTATATATATATATATATATATATATATGTATATATATATATAAGTAGGAAATAAAACTATCTCTACTTTTAGATGGCAACTGTAAAAACTATCTCTACTTTTAGATGATAACTGTAAAATCCCAAGGAATCTACAAAAATATCCTAAAACTAAGTGAATTCAGCAAGGTCACAGGATACAAGATCAGCACACAAAAACCAGTGGTATTTTAGTATGATAATGAACTGATGTAAACCAAAGTTACCAACACAATATCAATTACAAATTGCTTTAAGGAAATGAAATACATAGGTGTACACTTAACCAAACGTGCAGGATCTTTAAGCTGAACATTGTATAAAGCTGACAACAGAAATCAAAGAAGACCTAAATATAAATGGAGAGACATACCATGTTCATAGATGAAAATATTCAATACAGTAAATATGTTAATTCTCCTCAAATTGATATGTAGTTTTAATACAGTTCCTATCAAAATCCCAGGGAGGTCTTTTTGTTTGCTAGTTAGTTTTGATTTGTTATTGGATACAAAAAAACTTATTCTAAAATTTATATAGAGAGGCTCAAACTGTAAGGTAAAGCAATCTCAGCAAGATCAAAATGTGAAGAATCTCTTGAGCAGATATTAAGGATTACTATTTAGCTACCGTTATCAAGACTGTGTTGTGTTGGTAGAGAAGACACACGGATCAAGGAACAAAATAGAGAATCTGAAAGTAGACCCACACATACATTCTCAACTAATTTTTTGACAAAGATACAGGGACAATTCATTGGAGGAAGGGTACCCTTTTCAACAAATGATTCTGAAGCAATTGTACAGTAAGACTTGGAGAAAATATTTCAAACCACTGTGTGCAATAAAGGTAAACTATTATGTTAACTGAAAAAAGTTACAGATATTATAAATAATTCTGAAGTATTTACAGTAAAATAACAAGCTGTTGTTAGAATGTTTTGAAGTGCTCCAGGAAAAGTATAATAGCCCGAGTTTATGAAAGTGAATTAAAGGTGTTACGGAAGAATAATAAAAGGCATAACCTTGTTTGTGGGTATTTGGGCACACCACGTGAAAGGTTAAAGACAGATTTTAACTGAGAACTACTGGGTGAGTAGGAGGTGAGGAGGAAAATAAAAAGGTAGAGGAAAAGAGTTTCAGCAGAGGGCACAGCATGTGCAAAGCCTTAGTGATAGGAAACTCAGCAAGCATAGGACATGCAGAGTTCTGAAAGAAGTTTAATGTTTGAACCCTAGAATTCACAGAGATTAGTGGAGAGACATGAGACTTTGGAGATAGGCAGGACAGAGATCTTGCACCCCTTCATAAGTCAATAGAAAGCCATTGGGCATAAATTAAGCAGGTCAGTAGGAGAGTGAGATTTGCACTTGGAAGATTGTCTGGGCTCTTTGCTATTAATAGAATGAATTCATGATGGTGGCCTTGATAAGGATCTTGGCTTGGAGATGAAGAGGAAAGGATCAGGAAGTAGGCAGAGGAAGAAGTAACAGAGGTTGGTGATAGATCGATTCGGCATGAGGAAGGGTGAGTGAAGGATGATAGTGAGGTCCCTCTGGGTCTTGAAAAACATGTAGGAAGAGGCAACATGGGGAAAAGGGAGAAAGCTCCATGAAGGAAAGTTATCACAAACAGCCTGGTACAAGGCAGGGATAAGGGGATTCAGGGACTGACCCCTGAGGAATCCAGTCAGTCTGGAATATATGTGGAACACTCAGTCAGTAAAGTCAAGACAGCCAAACTTCACATGAAGCAGATAATTCTAGCAGTCTTTCACTGAATAAAAATATAGCTCTAATATTTAGGGATACCTAAATTGAGACTAAGAATCTACAGTTGGTCTGCAGCTTCCAGCTGGAAGAGAACATATGTGGAAAGAAAACTATGTTTCTGTTGAGTCTCTAAGCCTATGGGCTTTGGAACCAAACAGACCAGTTTTTGTTTTTGTTTTCTTAATTATATATGTTAAAATTCACACCACTTAATGTATAGATCTATCAGTGTTGACAAATATACCAGTGACAAAATCAAGCTACAGAATAGTTCCATCATCCCATAATGTTTTCTCCTGCTGCTCCTTTGTAGTGAAGCCTCTCCTATCCCTTACCTTTAATAACCTCTGATCTCTTCTCCATCTCTGTAGTTCTGTTATTTCCAGAAGGTCATATAAATAGAATCATACAGTATATAGCTTTTAGAGTCTGACGCCTTTGTGGGTCATATGGTCTCATAGCTACTGAGTTCTGCCTTTGTAGTATGGAAGCCACAATATGTAGATACATAGGTGTGGCTTGTGTTCCAATGAAACTATACTCATGGGCAGTGAAATTTTTGTTTCATATAATTTTCACATATCATGAAAAGTTATTCCTTTGATGTTTTTTTCCAGGTACTTAAAATATACAAGCCATTTTTAGCTCTCAGACCAGACAAAAACATGTGGCAGGCTGGATTTGGCCCTCCAGCTATAGTTTGCCAACTCCTGAAACCATTAGCCCCAGGTATATTGTAAGTCCTGAAAAAGATAAACTACTTTTATTATTAATGACTTTATAAGTTTTTTGATTTTCAATTGGTAATTCCAGATATTTCTTCAGCAGAGAGCTGTGTTCCTAGACCTCTTCCTAGGCCTCATCAAATTGCCAGCTATTCCCTTCTTCAGTCTCTATAGAATTACTTTTACTGATAGATTGACTGAGGGTGACAGTTTGTCTCCATTTGTCTGGAACACTCTTTAGTTTCCACCTATGTACCCTGCTTCACGCCTAGTCTTATTTTTATTTTCAAAAGTGTCTTGGTATACATGATAAATTATATGGTCAAGCCAGGGTAAGCTCATCAGAGACTATAGAAGATGCCTTGGTGGATGTGGGGGTGGGTGATGCTCTTTGTAACAGAGTTATCTTCATGGGGACATGTAGAACTCTTTTGTTCTGATCTTGATGTCAGGTGTGGTTGTGTTTCATTTAAAATTTCTTAGATCCTTTGAATTTGTTTGTTGTCCTGTATTAATTTATCTCTCCTCTGAGCCATGCAACATTTTTTTCTTAAGGAAAGGTGTTAAAAATTTAATGGATTTTATATTCTGACTTCATTTATAAATGCTGAATTTAAAATATTTTAATAGTGAGTATGCATGTGGCACGTGATAAATCACAGTAAACCCTTTTTCACTGATTTTGAAAGGGTAGTAGAAATGACTCCATAGCATCTCCTCCCCGCTATACTACAAATAACATTTTATGTTTGAATATTGGGTTTATTTTTGGGGGGTGGCTCTTGTTCAACCTGGCTGAGGTCAATGATATTATTATATAATATCTATTCTACAGATGAGATTATTAAGTCTCAAAGAGTGAGGTAATTTTCCTTAGGCACATAGTTGATGATAAAGTATAAAAAGTTTTGACCAATTGCTTGTAAATCAATGGCTGTTAACCCCTATGCATACATGACCTCTAAAATTGTATCATTTTTTAATGGAAAGTTATTTGCTGAAAACTGTTTCCCATTGGGAGTAAATTAGACTTTTGCAAACAATCAAAACACTTTTTCATTGCTCTCTTACACTAAATGGTGATTTCTTTTTTTCCAACAAAGACAATTTTGTAATCTTGTTTATGAAGGGATTCTGCAAAATATCAGGTGTTAATAATATTAAAACAAAATAGGCCATTAATGGGAATCTGAATTTTGTTTTTTCATAGAACTTTATAAAATATGACATTTTAATAATATTAAAATAAATGTGACCATTAACAGACGTTGCATATTTGTGAAAGAACTTTTAGAATTTTGTGTTTATTGGCCATTTGAATTATTTCATTTGCTTTATTTTTATAGTATGTAGAATGTACATAAAAAAACTTATTGGTAAATAGATTTTATTTTTCCTTTGAGTGTAATCTCAGTAATTTGATCTTTCGACATAAAAAGAATATTTCAAACTCTCTGCTAGATGAAATGAGCAGCATATTTTCATGTGCCAAAAAAGTTTTGAGCTAAGTCATAACAAGGAAAAATCACAGCAATTTTTTTATTGAAAATGTGAATCAGCTACAATGAAGTTTGATACCAGTCATTGGCTTCCTATTTAAAGAAATGCTCAGCAATCCAACTGTTTTGTTTTAGGCAGTTTGCTTTCCACACCTGCAACCTGTGTGAATGTCGGGTACTTTCACCAGCGCATACCTCCTAATGGTAAATGAACAGATGATCTTTTTGGGTTTTCATCCATTCCTCCATGCTAACATTGTTAGTATTTTAACATTGTAATTTGCTGCTACAAAAGAAACACATCTTTTTTCATATCTGTTCCTCTCATGTTGAGATCATTAATGCAACATAATCCTAATGTGTTGCCAAAAAATATATACAGAGAGCTGTCTTTAGGATTCTCTAGATTTCAAATTTCATGCTACTGCAATAAATTTGGAGTCAGATGCTCCTGGCCTAGGAAGATGATAGGGGTTTTGTAAAGCAGTTTAAAAGTAACTAACTAAACATGAATATTCTTAAATTGCTTTTTTCTTTTTTTTCAGTAGATAGCTCTTCATTTAAAAATAATATATACACATGTAAAACATTAAAGTTATACAATAAAGAGGATGTCCTCCCACCCCATCTCCTAAGTCTCCAAGCAGCAATTGCTATATGCCTTTTCAAGCCTATGTATGTATAGACATTTTACAGTAGTAATACGAAGAAGAGTGCTCAGCACCTTACAATTTTGGAGATTATTCTGTTTTAGAGCATATGGCTCTGATTTTTTACACATATGTGTAATAATCTATGGCAAAACCAGTTAGATTTCAATGTGGTTCTCCAGACTAGCAGCATCAGCTTCACTGGGGAATTTATTACAAATGCAGATTTTCAGGCCCCATCTCAGACTTGCTGCTTCAGACCTTCCTGGGTGGGGCAGGGCCACAGGTAGTTTAACAAGACCTCCAGGTGATTTTGATGCACGGTGAAGCTTGAAAACCAGGGCTTCAGATAAACCATATTCTTTCAAGAATCATTTAGGTTGTTTGCGGCCTTTTTCTTTTGTAAATAGAACTGCAAAGATCTTTGTACATAGACCTTTATAGGGAGAGTCATAGAAATTTATCAAACTTTCCAAAGTTGCACCAATTTACATTTTCACCAACAATAATGTATGAGATTTTTCTTCGTATTTCTGAGACCATTTTTCTTGAGATTTCCTTCTATGTTTTTATAACTGCAAGATTGAAAAAATTTGTTTTGTTTCGACGTTATATAAAAAACACATGTATTTTTTAAATGTTTCAAATATTTACAAAGCAGAATATAAATTATTTCCTACCAAAGAAATATAGCTACCATTTATTGAAAGCCTACTGTGTTTTATAAACTTAATTCATTTCATTTTCATGAGCCTCCCAGCAAAGGACAATTCTTGTTTCTTAGGTAAGGGCTATTGGGAGGATAGGCTCAGTTTGATTCATTATCTTGCTATTAAATGATTGTGTAACTACATATGATCATAACAAATTATTATAAAAATAAGAAATGTACTTTAACATGCTTTTTGAGAAATATATCATTAAATTGCCTTGTGGTCCAGAACATTAAAATACTTCTTTTGCTTTGTGATATTGTTCCCAGAATATTCCTATAAATGCAAAGTTTCTGTGTAGATAGTTTTGACTTACTTTATAGCAAAGTATTCAGCTATTCATTCTGAGTATTTGATAGAAAACCAATTAATGCCAAGTGGCTTTTGGTAAATGTCTGCACTGAAACGACTTCAGCCAACCCAGGCTTACATTTTAATGAAAGCTAAGGTGCATCAGAAGGTTTTCCTGCATAACATATAAATTACGGCTTTCTGCAAAGTTTCAAAAGGTGTGGTCCTCAGATCACTGGCCTGACTTACCTGTTTCTTATTTATATAAGGTGCTTTATATTTAATAGATCCAAAACCCCTTCCCTAACTACGGAATCAGGAATTTTAGGAGTGGGGCCTGGAAATTTGCACTTGAAATGTGTTTCCCAGCTGATTATTATAAATAAAAGTGGATTTCATTGTTCTCTTTATCAAAAACAACTGCCATTTTTTTGATTCAGCAGAGATGACTACAGAGATTACTGTTCTAAAAGAGTACATAAATAATTCAGATTTAAACTCTACTGCAGTGGTATGATTTACTTAAGACTCAGAACCTCCTCTAAAAATGATTAATTTAATTTTCATTTCTTTTCTCTTACTTTGTCTTGCTTGTGGCAGGATGTCAGTTGGCAATGAAACGGCCCCAGAGCAGGCACAATAAGAAGCCACAAAAAATTACCTTAATTGTTATTGTATAATACATAGATATTTCTTTATGATTTATACTCAAGGGCTTCTGTAAAGACCTGAGTTGGCTTACAGAAGGAAATTAATCTAAAATAGGACAAGCACAGATAAAAATAGAAGGAGACCATTTAAAAGGATTTGAGGCACCTGGGAGACATTAATTCGAACAGCTGGGAAGTGTCCTGATCGCTGAAACCAAAATGGAAACATGTTGGTTTATAAATTTTTCATCTTGGATATAGAAAGCATACACAATTATCAGAAGAGGCAAACTTTTTCTTACAACTAACTAAAAGATGAATGTGTGGTATATAGTGATAGATCTTGTATAACAGAGAAAACAAAAACTGTTTTTCAAAGGATATAGAAAAATAGTTATGAAATGGACCGCTCTGGTAGACTCTGAGGGCATTTTATTAAACATGGCCATAAAAGACCTTTCTGTTTGAGCTGATACTTTATAATAATAGCAAATATTTATCCTGCCTTTGCGTATGTTATTTTATTGTCTTCACAACCCAAGAAATGTACGCAACATTGTTCTCCTTGTTTTATAGTTGGAAACCTGAGGTGTGTGTAGGCAAGCTAAATAATTTATAAGTTCCTCAGGTTGGCAGGTGTCATTCTGTCTTTAGAGCTAGTGTTATTACACTCTACATGCTACATACTTGTCAGATATTTCTGAGTTGTTTGCTTTGTGATAACATGAACTAAAATAATACAATGCACATTTTGGAGAATAAGGATGAAGAGTGAGTTCATGTTTACATCATCATAGTCTTGTTTATTTTCTAGACCAAGACAAGTGTCTTAATCACATTATCTACATAGTGTCATGAGATAAAGCCCCTAGTGTCCAGAAGTTCTGCTTTTACTCTATATTGTTGGTTAAAAGAAACTTATCTACTTGTTTGTCTTGTGTGGCAACATACACAACATAAAATTTGTGTTCAGAATGGACGTAAACACCAAGAAGATGAAATTATACTCCTGCTCTCAACTAGACACTGGGCTCCCCTACCCATGGGAAATCCATGAATCATATTGAGTAAGTGTATGCATACTTGGTTAAAAACCTTAGAATTCTGCTGCATGTAGCATAGAAGACAAAGCTTTAACCTGGAAAATCTTAAAGCAGATGTTCCCAGCTGAGTGTCTCATCCATAACATGACATCAGGCAACGGTCTACATGCATCATCCAATTTTAAGCTGGGCTGCATCCTGATGGGTCTGCCAGAATGAGTTATTCCCCTAGTAGCTGAAAAACATTGACCTATTAAGATTGTTTTTATCTGCTTATTTAAAAATGGTTCGTGTTTTTACATAGAGCAATTTTAACTTGGGGTCCAGGTGAGTCCTGCCCTTACTCTTAGCAACTTAGAACAGAGCAGGCCCTTATGAACTCTCCACCTCAGGGATGATAACATCTGCATATTATGTCATTTGTCCTGTGTGAGAGAGTTAATGGTAAATCTTAAACTTGAAAATAGGACAGGTGGTAAGGGTATTATCATGCCATCACTGAAATCAGAAAGAAAATCTCAGACCTGTTAACTAAATTCAACTTGACATGTTTTGGGGAGCATCTTAGCAGGTCTTATTTTCCATGCAGTTGCTCTCTCCTTTCATTCACTTAATTGACAAGAGCTATCTTTTCGACCAATGAAAAATGCATGTTGGGCTAGATGTCTTCCATTTCTTCCAGATCCACCTTCCACCCTGCCATATGTCCCAGGGGACCCATATGGACTACATCTCTTGCCTTCTGGCTTTTGGGTGGTTTTAGCTAATGGGAGGCAATGGCAAGAAATTGGAGAGTGGGAAGAAGAAAGGTCAGGATATTTGTTCCCCTGGCTTCCTCCCTGCTGGATCACCATATGTTGTTCAGTAGTCATCCTACTGCAGGCCACAGCTCCTAACAGTACCCCTTTCTGTACAGCTGCCCTCTCTGGGTTCTGGGAACCTCTCTTCTCCTTACTGTTCAAGCCTAAGTATGGTGATGGTTCCCCACTGTCACCAGCCTTGCAATACTACATCATTCTTCTTGGCTTCTTTCTATCTTTCTCATTGTCAGGCGCTCCTCCATTTACCACCTTGAAGTGTGCCATCTGTACACTGCTAGGAGACTGATGAATACGCATCTGTGAAATAGTTGTAAATGAAACAAAAGAAAGAAAAACGTCTTTGAAACTTTTCAACTGCTTCGTATTACATCCATATATAATAAGACCTCATATGGAACATTTCTACAGAAGATATTAGGGAGAAATTTATTGCCATGCCCTAGAATGCAAATCTGTCAGTCTGACTTAAAAAAACTTGTACCCGATGACCCTGATCTCTGGGAATGCATGTAGGAGTATTTTGGCTTCCAGAAGTAAAATACTCTAGGGTAGCACTGTCCAATAGAAATATAATGTGGGGCCACATATGTAACTTAAAATTTTCCAGTAGTCACATTTAAAAAAGCAAAAAGAAACAAGTAAAATTAACTTGAATAATATATTTTATTATTTAACTCAGTATTATTTTAACATATAATCAATATAAAAATTCTTCGCAGGGTTTTTTTTCTGTACTAAGTCTTTGAAATCCATTTTGTGTTTTACAGTTAAAGCACATCTCAATCCAGACTGCTACGTGTCACTGGCTTAGTAGCCACATGTGGCTAGTGGCTGCTTTACTGGACAGCACAGCTCTAAGGTTTATGATATCAACATTTAGTAAAAGAGTTTCTCCTCTCTACACACACACACACGACTTATATTGTAAGCTATTCCCCTGTCAATCTCAATAAACCTAAAGACTTGCCTATCTGCATATCTAAATGCATGTCTTTTTTCTGTCACAATTAATGCATGCAAATCACTTAGAACAGTGTCCATTGCATAATAAAATTTCACATATGCTATTTTTGTTGTTGGTTCCTAAAAACCTCCTGAGGTAGTTCAGGTACATATTACTACCATCTTACGTATGAGGAAACTGAGTCACAGATCAAATAAGCAACTGGTCCAGTCACACAACTATTAAGCATCAGATCATGGACTCAAGGCCAGTTCTTCTGACTCTACAGCCAGAAGAATGAATGTAATAGAAGTCAGGCAGCTGAGTTTCACTGGTTTGACTAGTAATCAGGAGGACAAAGACATGGCCTTTAAGCAGTGCTATCATGTGTGGTTGTGACAATTAAGTGCTGCACAAGTGCCATTCACATCACTGTTTCTGTGAATGATACCCTCTTGAGTTGTGCAGTGCACAACCTGTGAAGTCCTACATGGCAGCCCCAATTTCAGGTTTATTTCTGCCAAAAACTGAATTTAGACAAATTGTGAAACCTTTCCATCTGTATTCTTTAAACACCAATGAAGAATGTTTGCTGATGCTACCTCAGCAATCCTGTCTTGTCCTGTGATTCTTAATGATAGTGCACATTGTTTTCTACTAGCATTCTTCATTTTTGTACCATTTGATTTGGCAGTGCACATTAAGAGGCTATATGAAATGCATTACTTTCCAACTTCATGCCTTAGTAATGCTAGGTTTGCTTACTGTCATAGTTAAATACATATCTTATTAAAGCATTTCTACTTAATTTCATTGATTCTGGTAGAAGGCTTTCATAAAACAAGAGCACTTTGGGAGGCCGAGATATGTGGATCATTTGAGGTCAGTAGTTCAAGATCAGCCTGGCCAACATGGTGAAACCCCGTCTCTACAAAAATTAGCCAGGCATGGTGGCAGGCACCTGTAATCCCAGCTGCTCAAGAGGCTGAGGCAGGAGAATTGGTTGAGCTTGGGAGGCAGATGTTGCAGTGGGCCGAGATCCCGCCACTGCACTCCAGTCTGGGCATCAGAGGGAGACTCTGTCTAAAAAAACCCAAAAAACCAAAAATCAAAACAAAAAAGTAGTTACAATGTTTCTATATGTTATTGTCAGAAGACTAGGAAATTTTAGAAAGCGTTGCATTGCAAACATCGTGTAACCTCCTAACTAAAATATATCACAGTGCATTAAATATTATGAATGCCATTAGTGGCATCAAGCATACTGAAAGACAGATATTCAATGGAGCAATACTGCAGTAGTTGTCTAGACACTACATACTTTATTGAAGTGATTCTGTTTGCTGACTTCAGGAAAAATAGTTGTATTTAATCCCTTCAGGTCTAAGAATTTTTATCATCTTTTCATATTAGGATGTGTGGCATTGTGGGGAAGATATTTTGGGGCTGTGTAAAAATATTCATAATTATTTATATTTCCTATTTTCTAATCTCATTCATTTGTGGATTTTAATTAAGATTAATATTTTTGTGGTTGATAATATCCTTTAATTGAACAGCGAAGAAACAGCCCATATTCAGCTAGTACCTGATAGGCTTATAATTGATAACATTTAAGTTTTTGCTGAAAATGCCTCAATTAAAATGATTTTCGTAGGAGTAGACCAAATCTTCCTTAAACTGACAATTAATAATAAAGCTGTCCCACATTTAGTTTAAAGTACCAGTTTGGGTAGGGAAAGGGGACGCCAAGGCAAAGAATCTTTGCTTGAAACAAGAAAGTTAGCATTGTTGGACATTAAAAAAAATTATGTCATGACCTAGAAACTTATAAGTAAACAAGGAAGGTCTATTGTCAGGTAGATGAAAAGTTCTGGGAAGAAATGTGGAAAGCCTATCCCATAGCTTTCTGGAAAATATCTACTGCTCAGGCCCTCTGAGACACAAATAGCTTGTGTGAGAGGTGCTCAAGACTCTATTATTAAGCACCCCTTCTACCCTAGACGTAACATTTTCACTTGTTTTATTTATTCATAGTATTATTCACCACTTGTTATGAGTTGAATTGTGCCCCCCAACCCCCTCAATAAGAGACATGATGAAGTCCTCCCCCAGTGCCTCAGAATGGGATGTTGTTTGGAAATAGGGTTGTTGCAGATATAAGTAGTTAAGATGAGCCATACTAGAGTGGGGTGGGCCACTAATCCAGTGTGGTTGGTGTCCTTATAAGAAGACATCCGTGTAAACACAGAGACACACAGGGAGAATGCTATGTGACAATGGAGGCAGAGATTATAGTGATGCATCTACAAGTCAAGGAACACCAAAGTTTGCCAGCAACTACCAGAAGCTAGAGAAAGGCAAGGAAGAATCCCCCTTCTGGTTTCAGAGGGAGCATGATCCTGCCAACACCACGATTTTAGAGTTCCAGCCTTCAGATTTGTGAGACAATACATTTGTGTTTTTTTTTAAGTCACGCTGTTTATGGTACTTTGCTGCTGTGGCAGCCCTGGAAAGCTGATGCACCACCCACTAAGTATTGGGTCTTGACCGAGAGTTTCTTGTCCTCATGAAGCTCACAAAGTACTTAAAAATGCTATGCTCTGAGAAGGAATCTATTAACAACGACCTCCTAGGGGAAACAACACCTAAGTTGAGACTTGAGGGATTAATAGTAGTTAGCCAGGTGGAAAGAGTAGAGGAAGGGAGGCCTGAGAAACAGAAAAGAGTGTGTCCTGTGCCACAGAGAGAAAGGACTTCCATCTGGCTGAAGTGCAGATGTGCCACAGGGGATGGAGAGATGGTGCAGAGAGAAAGATGGGACTCAGATCATTCTAAACCACATCAGCCATGCAAAGGAGTTTGGGTTCATCTTAAGGCTGGTGGGGAGCCACTGAAGGAGGGGAGTGGCAGGATTGGATAAGTGTGTAAGAAAGATGAATCTGGCCACAGTTGGTAGACTGGATGGGAGGAATATGAGACTGGTCAGGAGGACAAGTTTTCATTTGTGCATAAGCAGCATGTTTGGACTTGAATACTCATCACTGGAATGAAGCAGGAAGTAGGTGGTGAGACGGAAACGATCCAAGGGCCCAGAAGGAAGAATAGCGCCAGACAGGCTAGGGACTGCCCAGGGCTTCCCACTGTCCAGCTCTGGAATTACAGCTCTGTCTCTGGTGGATGAACTGCTTGGTCTGTGCCTTTCTTTACTCCTCCAAACCCAAGACCTTCTCCTTAAAGCTGCTACTATCCTCCTTAAGGTTGAAGTTCTTTCCTTCTCCTCCACCCTAAGGCCTTCCCACTTGCCTTTCTGATTAAACCTGAATGCAGGTAAGTATAGAATCCAGGGGAACTGAATGCAGGGATCTTGTTTTGTAACTTCCTCATTGGAGGCAGATATGGAATCTGTAAGCATCTTGTTTAAGGGCATGGGCTGTGGAGCCATGCTGTATGGGCTTAAGTCCCAGATCTGTCACTTACTGTGTGACCTTGGACAAGTCACCTGATGTGATTATGCCACAGTTTCATCTCCAAAGCAGAGAAAAATAAAAGTACCTCCTACCAGGATTGCTGTGAGAGTCATGCTATGAATTAACTCAGCAAAGAACTTAAAGAAGTACTTAGCACTTAGTAAGATCCAATTAAATGTGAGCTATTATTATAGTTGCTGAATCTTTGCACCACCCTTGGAGCTACTGGGGAACTCACATACAGGCTTGTATGTTAGTCAGTCCCTATAGATGGGTGATGCATCTGAATTAAGATTGTGGAAATAAGGTAAAAAGGAAGACAAGGATTTTAGAAATACATGTAAGAGAAAATTAGGTAATTGATTTTATGCATGAAAAATTTATAAGGAAGAAACAAAAAATGTGATAGACCTTAAAAGGAACTAATTATTTTTCTTGGGGTGGAAAGCAGAGGAAGAAGACCATCATGAAACGGAATTTTTAAAGTGTGAATAAAATGGCTATTATTCGATAAAAGTGAGGAAGGAAGGGTGTTATTGGCAGCAGCCACACTATGTACAAATGCAAGCAGAGCTGACATGTTTAGTGATAGACCTTAGCCTAGAAAAAGAGAAAGATACTGGAGGTATTTAGCCAGAGGAGAAGAGACTGATTTATAGTGGTGGGCCACCATGAGTATAAATAACTCTTAGCACACGGGATATAAAAATAACCTCTCTCTCTCTTTCTCTCTCTCTCCTCTGTGTGTGTGTGTGTGTGTGTGTGTACTTGCATGCACTTACCTGTTTGTTTACAAGGTTACCTTGTCATCTAACAATTAGATTTCTGTGTATGAAGGGGAGGTTTCAGAAGGCAGACTTAGGTTAAATGGAGAACCCCATTTTCAATCTATTTTACTGTAAAAGCCTCCTACCTCGGTTTGTAATAGTTATGCAAAAAATGAAATTGAGTGGAATAGGAACATAGACACCTTTATGTGTGGAAAGTCAAGCTTATGGAATATATACTTGTATAGAAATATTTTCTATGAGAATGGTAACCTAATTTGTCATGTTAGCTAAATGCAAAAGATAATTTATTTTATAGGGAGCAATTTTATACATAGGATTGATGGAGTGCGTTTCTCCTGCCAGTTTTGAGATTTCTGGCATTTTCAATAAACAAACAGGGCCAAAGGATAATATCACCCATTTAATAAGTTGGTACATTTATTCCAACAGACATATGTTTACATTTGTCCCATTTTCATCTCATTTTATCCTCCGTATCAGCACAGTTGCCCTAATTGCTTTCTAATTTGTATACATTTTTGCACTTAAAAAATTTAAACTAAGAAATCTTTTTCAAGGACTTCTTAAGTACCAAAGGGTGGGGCTCTACTAAACTAATGTATCCATGTGTCAACCGGCATCCTGTGTAATGCATTTCTGAAGTACAAAATTGCACTCGTTGCACTCTTGCTCTTGGCTTATTCTGGATCTCAGATAAAACTTGTGAAGAAAACAAGTAGTATGAATTTGTGCTTGTGTGCTTAGCCAGAGAAACAAAGGCAAATGCATATTCAGAAATATACTGATAGCGATGTTTCCATGGAAACAAGGATGCTATCATAATATTTACATCCCTCTATTAGGCTTTAGTTTATTTTGGGGTAAGGTGTTAAAATGATAAAATATATGACTTTCTTGTCTCAGGATACAAAATTAATGTACAAAAATCGCAAGCATTCTTGTACACCAATAACAGACAAACAGAGAGCCAAATCATGAGTGAACTCCCATTCACAATTGCTTCAAAGAGAATAAAATACCTAGGAATCCAACTTACAAGGGATGTGAAGGACCTCTTCAAGGAGAACTACAAACCACTGCTCAATGAAATAAAAGAGGATACAAACAAATGGAAGAACATTCCATGCTCATGGGTTGGAATAATCAATATCGTGAAAATGGCCATACTGCCCAAGGTAATTTATAGATTCAATGCCATCCCCATCAAGCTACCAATGACTTTCTTCACAGAATTGGAAAAAACTACTTTAAAGTTCATATGGAACCAAAAAAGAGCCCGCATCGCCAAGTCAATCCTAAGCCAAAAGAACAAAGCTGGAGGCATCACGCTACCTGACTTTAAACTATACTACAAGGCTGCAGTAACCAAAACAGCATGGTACTGGTACCACAACAGAGACATAGATCAATGGAACAGAACAGAGCCCTCAGAAATGATGCCGCATATCTACAACTATCTGATCTTTGACAAACCTGACAAAAACAAGAAATGGGGAAAGGATTCCCTATTTAATAAATGGTGCTGGGAAAACTGGCTAGCCATATGTAGAAAGCTGCAACTGGATCCCTTCCTTACACCTTATACAAAAATTAATTCAAGATGGATTAAAGACTTATATGTTAGACCTAAAACCATAAAAATCCTACAAGAAAACCTAGGCAATACCATTCAGGACATAGACGTGGGCAAGGACTTCATGTCTAAAACACCAAAAGCAATGGCAACAAAACCCAAAATCGACAAATGGGTTCTCATTAAACTAAAGAGCTTCTGCACAGCAAAAGAAACTATCATCAAAGTGAACAGGCAACCTACACAATGGGAGAAAATTTTTGCAACCTACTCATCTGACAAAGGGCTAATATCCAGAATCTACAATGAACTCAAACAAATTTACAAGAAAAAAACAAACAACCCCATCAAAAAGTGGGCAGAGGACATGAACAGACACTTCTCAAAAGAAGACATTTATGCAGCCAAAAAACACATGAAGAAATGCTCCTCATCACTGGCCATCAGAGAAATGCAAATCAAAACCACAGTGAGATACCATCTCACACCAGTTAGAATGGCCATCATTAAAAAATCAGGAAACAACAGGTGCTGGAGAGGATGTGGAGAAATAGGAACACTTTTACACTGTTGGTGGGACTGTAAACTAGTTCAACCATTGTGGAAGTCAGTGTGGCGATTCCTCAGGGATCTAGAACTAGAAATACCATTTGACCCAGCCATCCCATTACTGGGTATATACCCAAAGGACTATAAATCATGCTGCTATAAAGACACATGCACACGTATGTTTATTGCGGCACTATTCACAATAGCAAAGAGTTGGAACCAACCCAAATGTCCAACAACGATAGACTGGATTAAGAAAATGTGGCACATATACACCATGGAATACTATGCAGCCATAAAAAATGATGAGTTCGTGTCCTTTGTAGGGACATGGATGAAACTGGAAAACATCATTCTCAGTAAACTATCGCAAGGACAAAAAACCAAACACCGCATGTTCTCACTCATAGGTGGGAATTGAACAATGAGAACTCATGGACACAGGAAGGGGAACATCACGCTCCGGGGACTGTTGTGGGGTGGGGGGAGGGGGGAGGGACAGCATTAGGAGATACACCTAATGCTAAATGACGAGTTAATGGGTGCAGGAAATCAACATGGCACATGGTTACATATGTAACAAACCTGCACATTGTGCACATGTACCCTAAAACCATAAAGTATAATAAAAAAAAAATATATATATATATATGACTTTCTTTTCTCAAAAAACTGTATATTAGGTTGATGGCTTTTTTCTGGGTTAGATGTTTTTAAAGGCTTATGTCATGAAAACTATCAAGAAGTCACATTAAAAAATTTAATTTTAATTATTCCCCATAAGTTATAAATTACATTCATTTGCTTGTTTGTAAAATTTTGAAATTGGGATACATGACACAGTAAGTCTCACCCAATGTTAAAGTTAGGGGTAGATACAGTCATCCTTAGGTGTCCGTGGGGGATTGTTTCCGGGACTCTCGTGGATACCAAAATCCAGGGATGCTCATGTCCCTGACATAATGGCATGGTATTTACATATAACATAGGCACATCATCCTGTATACTTTAAAACATTTCTACATTACTTATAATATCTAGTAAATGAAATGCTTTATGAATTGTTGTTATGCTGTATTGTTTAAAGACCAATGACCTAATGCATATGAGGCTTAAAACCTAGGTGACGGGTTGATAGGGGCAGCAAACCACCATGGCACATGTATACCTTTGTAACAAACCTGCATGTTCTGCACGTGTATCCCAGTACTTAAAGTAAAAAAAAAAAAAAAAAAGGAATAACAACAGGAAAAAAAGTATACATGTTCAGTGCAGACACAATTTTTTCTAAATATTTTTGATCCACAATTGGTTCAATCCACCAATGGGGAACCTATGGATACATAAGGCTAACTGTACATGCATTTCTCTACATTCCACAGTTATATTTTATGGGAGAGTTGTTTGTTTTCTGTTTTTTTTTTTTTTGCTATTTGCTTTTTGAGCTTTAAGTTGGCGATTCAAGAGATCTATGGTAGGAGAACAGAAATCAACTCTGCAAGGTAGGGATCGAAGATATTATTAATCTCCCACCAATGGACATATATTACTTGTCTCATGTAAGATTAATATGGGGTATAAGAGAGTGAGATCTCGTATTGAAATCACTTAATACATCTATTTATGTACTTAACACATAATATGTGCGAAGCAGTGTTTTCTGTGCTCAGGATGTAAGAATGATCTGGAAAAATGTCCATGGTTTTGTGAAGCTTACATTCTAGTTATTGGGGGAGATGGGTACTAAACAAACAAAAAATGCACCACAGAATATTATACAAAACTTTGAAAAAATGTGCAGGAACATAGGGTTATATAAACTGATAACTAATGGAAGCCAGTTATACCCAAATATGGTGTTGTCATATACATTTTAAAAGCTTTGTCTCATTTATCATTGCCTTGGGTCTTTATATCAAACCTCAGGGGGTTCCTGGGTAGGTGTTATTCCTAGTTGCTGAGAAAGAGAAACCAAGAAACTGCATGGTTAAGGAACCAGTTGGCCAGATTCGGAAGGTCACAACACAGGCCTTTTTCACTCAGCCTTGTAGGCACTTAATTAGAGTTGTTGAATAAATGGGTGAATGATTCAAAGAATGAACATACCTAAATATGACTTTCAAATTGGACATACTATCTTTTTCACCTTTTGTAGGTGAAGTTTCTAAGGACTGAAAAGGAATCAGGAGCTTAAGCTTCAATTTGATTGTGATGTTTCTCTGTTTTCTCCCTCTTAGAAAGAGGATGGGCCATCAGCCTGGCTCTGACACTTAACCAGCAGTGTGATCTTAGGGAAAACCTAATCTCTCTTGGCCTTGATTTGCTCGTGTAAAAATTGGGAATAACAATATCAATATTGCCCATTTCACAGATTTTTTTTAGTATCATATAAGATGAAATATATGCAACTTTAGATGATCATACTTTTTTATTTTTTGGAGTGCAGTGGCTCAATCTCAGCTCACTGCAACCTCTGCCTTCCAGGTTCAAGAGACTCTCCTGCCTCAGCCTCCTGAGTAGCTGGGATAACAGGCATGTGCCACCACACCTGGCTAATTTTTGTATTTTTTAGTAGAGGTGGGGTTTTGCCATGTTGGCCAGGCTGGTCTCGAACTCCTGGCCTCAAGTGATCTGCCTACCTTGGCCGCCCAAAGTGCTGGGACTACAGGCATGAGCCACCACACCCAGCCTGATTGTACATATTGAAGTCATCATTGATCCTTTAAAAAGTAATCTTCATTTCACTTGAATCAGAGAAGCATTTTTTTCCCAGATACTTCATAATCTTTGATGTCCCTCTCTTATTCTGATGAAAATTTTCAGTGTGAGTTGTCATACCATTAAAGAAAAAAAGAAACCTAATTAGTTTCTTTTTAGATAGGAAGTATACTCTTTGAATGCCAGATCACAGGAGTTCTCACCACCTGTGAACTATGCTATTACTCTGGAACTGTGTTGTTGCAGGGTGAAGTGTTAAAAAATGAACTATTTGTAAGTAAGGGTAAGGATTCTGTGTTCAATATTTTTGTGTTGAGTCAGGAGAATTATTGCATGTGCTAATTTATTTTTATTTTTCCATATTGCTATAATTGATAGAAGTCAACTTATAGCATCTTATATTCATTGCAAAAATCACATGTGTCTTAAAAGCAACTATTTTATGAAATTTCTAAACAGGCTCAGTGACGAATATATTTAGCCAAACACAGATGCTAAATATCAAGAGCTTTAAGACTCTAGTGTTGAATTCAACAACTATTATTAAACAACTACTCCACTAACTAGGGGGAAGGAATAGAAATTATGGTGTCCTTGGAGAGACAGACATGCCTATAAAAAGCAAGAGGATAAATACAGGTAAACTAGAGTAGTTGTGAAGGCCTCAAAGGAGAAAGCAATAATTTAGCTGGGCTTGGAAGACAAGTAAGTCTGGATAGATGGTGGCTGGGAAAAGTCATAGGGTTTATCTTTGCCTAGAGAGGGGGAGCAACATGCTAACACTTATTGAGCACCTGCTGTATTCCAAAATCTTTGCATTTATTTTCTCATATAATCCTCTCAGCTGGCGTGTAACACAGGTTATGTTATCTTCATTTTTCAGACTAAGATCCTAAGTATCAAAGTGTCTAAGAAATTTGTGCAGAATCACAGAGGGATTCAATCACAGAGTGGTGGATATTACCACTGAAGTCTAACTGCAAATTCTTTGCTGAAGAAACCACTGAGACATTTTAATCTACACTATTAAAAAGCTCTTAAAAATGTTTGAGTACATAATTAAGATAACTGCATTGAAATGGTGTAATTTGTTCCCATATTCAGAATAATGTCATTTTATATGATCTCTTTATTTCCAAATTGGAAAGGAGATGTTACTAAGTGAGAAGACCAGGTACATCTTTGTATAACTAATGGTTAAAACTCCTCTATGGCATACCCAGTACAGTGGTAAGTTTTGGAAATATGATATTGTGTAATAGTCTTGAAAATACAGCTTTCTTTATTTGATAATGTTTTATGTAAAAACATTGGCTTTTTCTATTGCCCCATTGAAATCCTTTTAACATCTACTTTGCACAGAGATTTTCTGAATTATCTCAAACCTCTGATATACCACCTGGAGGTCTTCATTTCAAAACAAAGAATGTGATTCCTGCTCTTGCCACAAAAATGGGGAAAAAAAAGTGTAGTTTTGAAAGAAAAATTCTAGGGCTATATATATGTATATATATATACACACACACATATATATATATGCTTGAAGTATAAGAAACTCTTTTTAGAAAGCAAAGAGTTAGTTGACTTTTCAGTTTGTAGTAACTGTTTGTGTTTTAAACTTTAGTATTGTAAAATTAACATCCATAATCAAATGGGGAGAGTTTTTGTTGTTGTTATGTGTTTTTCCTAGAATAGATACTTTAGAAGAGCAAAACTGTCAATAGCAGAAACATGAGTTTTTTTTTTTTATTTTTATTTTTTTGAAATGGAGTCTCGTTCTGTCACCCAGGTTGGAGTGCAGTGGCGCGATCTCGGCTCACTGCAAGCTCCGCCTCCTGGATTCACGCCATTCTCCTGCCTCAGCCTCCGGAGTAGCTGGGACTACAGGTGCCCGCCACCACACCTGGCTAATTTTTTGTCTTTTTAGTAGAGACGGGGTTTCACCATGTTAGCCAGGATGGTCTCAATCTCCTGACCTCGTGATCCGCCCACCTTGGTCTCCCAAAGTGCTGGGATTACAGGCGTGAGCCACCGCGCCTGGCCAGAAACATGGTTTTTAATTTTATTTGTTTGATTTAGCAAATGAGCTTTTTGTTTTTTAGTTTTTACTCAGTACAGAAGGGGCTTTCTTATTTGATATAGTCAGAGGCAGTACTCTGTTATATGAAAAATTGTTTTAAAACAGGTAATCATTTTTAAAAGGTATATAAATACCATAAACAAGTTATTTTGCTTTGAGTCTGCAACGTGTATGTTTTTTGTTTTGTAATGTGCCAAGCATTCTTCTTTTTTTTTTTTTTTTTTTTTTTTTTTTTTTTTTGAGACAGAGTCTCGCTCTGTCGCCCGGGCTGGAGTGCAGTGGCGCAATCTCGGCTCACTGCAAGCTCCGCCTCCCGGGTTCACGCCATTCTCCTGCCTCAGCCTCCGAGTAGCTGGGACTACAGGCGCCCGCCACCGCGCTCGGCTAATTTTTTGTATTTTTTAGTAGAGACGGGGTTTCACCGTGGTCTCGATCTCCTGACCTCGTGATCCGCCCGCCTCGGCCTCCCAAAGTGCTGGGATTACAAGCGTGAGCCACCGCGCCCGGCCAAGCATTCTTCTTTGAGAAAGGGTTGGACAGTAGGAGTTCACTTTATTATTTATATAAGCCACACTCATTATGAATTTTCTGTGATTTCCAGTTGCTGTTTTACTTTGCAATTGAGTTATTTAAAAAATATTTCTGAAACAATCTGGGTACAGAAATAGAATAAACAGAATGAAGATTTTTGTTTTGTATTTTCAGCTTTTATGGTTGTCTTGCCCAATCTCTTTTATCTAATTTGACACTGGTTTTGGGGAGAGGAAGGGTGAATTTCCTTTATTGAGCTTTTCAAAAGCCTTTATATTTGTTTTTATATAAACAACAGATCCCTTTTTTCATATTCATATTTCTTCTTTTTTTGGTATTTTTCTAATAATTTCAGGGAAATTGTTACTAGCATAATTAGTTTTGTTAACAAATACATCTAATTGAAATGACGAAAGCAGAAGGGCTTGCTAGAGATCAGCTACCAGGCACAAGCATTGTGTTTGCCCTGGACAACTGACAGTACCATAGAGGGAGTGGATCGTACTGCTTAGGTTGAGGCCATCTGTACTGGGTAGGTGTGGTGTGAGGTCTGTGGAAGGCAACAAGGGGAGCTGGAGAAGGATCATGCCCTCAGCCTTAGTCTGACTGAGCGGACACACCTACAATGCTTCCATAAACATCCAAAATATTCAGAGAAGCTATCTTTCACATAGGAGGAGTGTTTTTAATTAGACCTTGAGGATTATTAGTAAATGTAAGTTGAAAGGAGAAAGAGCATAAGCATAGAGTTAGAATCAGCAATACTCTAAGTGACAGACTATGCTCTCTTGTCCAACTACTCGGAACCTAGGCATAAACTTCATGTACACATGCATATGCATACACATCTGTTGAATAATTGAATGAATGTTAGGACAGAGAATGTGGACTTTATTTTATCATCTTGGCAGTGGGAAATATGTATATAGGTGTTTTAGCAGGTGTTAGAAAGTGAGAGTGTGTTTTATAAAGAAGACTGAACTCTTTGTGTAGAGGATAGATGGACTGGATGGGAGGAGAGAGGCTGCAGGTGGGGAGACCAGCCTGAGGGTTGGATGGACCTATTGCATAATACAAAGATAAAAAGAACTGGACTTGAAATCAATGGGACTGGATGTGATCTCAGCTTTATCAGTTATTGTATCATGTTAGTCACATTCCAAAATAGCTTTCAGCCACAGTTTTCTAGAAAATGCAAAGTTAATACTTTTAAAATAGAACTTTTGTGAAAAATAAATGAGTTAAATTCAAGAAAATCTCTATCACAGTGTCTAGCAAATCCATCCATCCGTTAATTCCTTCATATCTCCATATACTCAGTGTTGATGAAGCATGTTCTTATGACACTGGGAATCTAAGGTGTAAAAGCCAAGCAAGCATATGGGCCCATATGCTTCATACGTGACAGCTGAATCTGCATTATAAAATAGTTCCAGGCTGAGTGTGGTGGTTCATGCCTCTAACCCTAGCAGTTCAAGAGGCTGAGACAGGTGGATTACTTGAGCCCAGGAGTTTGTGACTGGCCTGGGCAACATGGTAAAACTCCATCTCTACAAAATAATACAAAAACTAGCTGGGAATGTTGGCACATACCTTTGGACCCAGCTACTCGGGAGGCTGAGGCATAAAAATCTCTGGAGCCTAGAAGGGAGAGGTTACAGTGAGCTGAGATGGTGCCACTGCACTCCAGCCTAGACGACAGAGCAAGACCCTGTCTCAAAAATTAATTTAATTTAAATAGTTCCAGTAAAATTGATATTATGGTAGTGAAAAATCAGAGAGAAATCAGAAGAGAAAGCCTGGGTTTTGTAGAACAATTAACTTGATCAAATTTAATGTATTGAGCAAATGTAGGAAAAGAAAGAGCCAAATTGGATGTGGGGGTCTTTGAGAGAATAACAAGAGGGAAGTTGGAAGAGGAACTATGATAGAGGAAACACCAAGAACATAGGAAAATGCAGTGTCAAATATGAGATGGCAATTGGACATCCAAAAAATATCTGGAAGGCATGCAGAAAATGAATGTTTTGAATGAAAATTTGATCGACATATCATTGATATATACACAGTGGTAGGATCTTGAGACTTCGTGAGTTTCCTGAAAGAATATGAAGAAAAATGATAGTACCTGTCATTTATTTAACATTTATAAATTAAGCAGTGTTTTAAGTAATTTACACGAGTTATCTTATTTCTTCCTTGCAACAATAGCAGAGGTAATTGTTGTCTTATCCTTAATTTAGTGATGGGGAACCTGTGGATCAACAAATGAAGTAATATGCCCTGTTCAAATAGCTAGAGAGTCAGACAAGGGATTGCACCTAGGTTTGTCTGACTCCACGGGACAAAGACTTGACTTCAACCCAAGTTAAAAATTGAAAGGAAACAGATGTTCATGGACCTCTGGGGGTGGGCAGTAGAGAGAGTGTTCAGAAAAGTTGGACATGAGATCATTGGAAGATGTGTTTTATTTTTAAGATGGGGTGAACTGTGCATGTTTGAAAAACTGTAAGGAAGACAAAAAGATGGAAACAGGAATTGTTATGAAACCAGAGGCTCAAAAGGAAAAATGAAACCTTGTACTTGTATAATTGTTTCAATTTTTCAAAAGGCTTACAGATCTGGGATGCTAAGGTTGCTCTCTTGAAAAGCCCTGTGAGGTTCAAAGGGCGGATATTGTACCCACTTTACAAATAGAATGTGTGAAGACACAGGGCAATCAAGTGACACACCTATAGATCTGCAGGCCTGGATTATGGTCAGAATATCCTGATGTTCCAATTCCTGTGTTCTCTTCCTAAATTTCACTAGTAGAAACTTAGGAACTCTGCAATGCAGACACCAATAATTTAACTTTGGCGGGAAGACCCATGATGGAGATCCTAAGGAAAATGAGATGATGGATGCTTATTTCAGTCATTCTTTGACGACCTACACAATGCCAAGAAATGTGTGACAGTCTAGAGATAGAAAGATGAAAATGACAAGGCTCTAATCCTAGCAGAGCCCCCAGAATAGAAGAACAACGTGGGAAAATATAAAAGTATAGAAAATAAGAAAGAACAGCAATAATTTCAAAGATTTCAAAAAAGGGTTGTGGCCAAAGCTGGTTTGGAAGATGAATAGAAGTCTTCTGTGTCAGTGAAGGAGTGAGAACCTTATGTGCATGGCATGGGCTAGCATTTTTGTGATTGGGGAAAATGAAAAGTTTGTTGTTGCTTAGTGTATGTGGCTGGGAATTGACAGTGTTGGAGCAATGTATGGGAGGCAGATGAAGCTGAACTATGAAATACCTATGTGGAAAGGTCTTGTAGATTATACTTAGGTGCTTAGGGTCCACCCTGTGCCTACGTTTTCCAGGTTGTGTTTCAGAACAAAACAACAGATCCTGAGGATGTTATGATCTTATTAGATGCTTTGCTACGTTTCCTAAATAGGCTTAGAAAAATACGAAACACTCCAGTCTCTGCTTGGAGACTTACAATGCACACCTGTTTTAAAGTCTCTCCAAAGGCTCGGGCTTAAGGAAAAAATCTGTTTGTGGTAGACATTTTTTGACACCCTGTATCACACCTCTGATGCCCACCTCCCAAGCATTTGCAGAGCGGGTAGACAGTTCCTTGCAGGTTCCTAGTAGAAGCTCTGATGGAGATGAGGGAGTTGTTGCCCCCAAGGAAATTCCTCCACTATTGGGGTTGGAAGCCTGTATATACCCCCAACTCCCATCTTTCAAATGGATGATTCTGGATGGCATTTTGTATGGTTGTCAGAGGTTCATTTGAAATCAAGTTCTCATTCACTACTGTAGCAACTTCGATAATGTACCCAGATGTTGAATTTTCCTCCATCTCTCCCCTTTTCTTCCCCACTGCCTCTAAGATCACCCCACATAAACTATGTCACCCAAGTCTTTTTGGAGGCTCTGGCTTGTGAGAAACAAAACTAAAACACTATTGAACTTTTGTTGAATAAGCTATTATTTTTCATAAGGATAAAGTTTTATTTTCCTAAGACACACTTTGCCATGGGAGAGTTTTCTGTTAGGGGCTTCATACATAATTAAATGTTTTGAGAATTGGACCAGCAAGAAAGGGAACAAGAAAGGAGGAGACACTTTGAATTTGGGTGTTGGGGAATAGAGCAAGAAATAATGAAAGTAATGATTGAGTTTTGAACATGCTGATACTGAAGATAACTAAGAGTCAGTTGTTTATGTCTAATATTCTGATTTAGGAGACCTTCTAAGTGCTTCTGCATGTGCCATAATGCAGGAAGAAAGGTGTGGTCATTCACTGAACCGGGATTTTTTTTTTATTTTTGTAGTGGGCATGCTTTAATGAGATTTATCAACTAATTGAAACTTTATCACTTGATTGCGAAACTGAATTACTGCATGGGATTCTTTTTTATAGCAAACTTGTCCAACCTGTGGCCCATGGTGGCTTTGAATGCAGCCCAACACAAATTTGTAAACTTTTGTAAAACATTATGAGATTTTTTTGTGATTTTTTTAGCTCATTGGTTATTATTAGTGTTAATGTATTTTATGTGTGGCCCAAGACAATTCTTCTTCCAGTGTGGCCTAGGGAAGCCAAAAG
Organism: Symphalangus syndactylus; assembly: GCF_028878055.3. Classification (NCBI taxonomy): domain Eukaryota; kingdom Metazoa; phylum Chordata; class Mammalia; order Primates; family Hylobatidae; genus Symphalangus; species Symphalangus syndactylus. The sequence goes on from NC_072443.2 coordinate 69,240,678, forward strand.
ATTGGACACCGCTGACTTACAGTAAGGGTGAAAGCCGTAACTGAATTGCAGTCTTGATTTTGATTGCTTTTCTGGGTCTGTTCATTGGGTTTCTTCTTAGCTTTTGCATGGCAGTGCACAACTTTCTTTTATTGGCAGCGACCTGATTCTTTCAAAGGCAATCTTGTCATTTACACTGTTCATGTAATGGTTTAATTTGATAACTACCAATCACTAAGCATTTCAACATTAAACATTAAGGATGTTTAAGATATTATGTATGGAAGACTATTATATTGCCTGTGTCTGTGTTCCTGGTACAGATTATCACTACTGGATAGTATTTTTCATTTTAATTGAAGAGGTAACACTTCACCTCGTAGCATCAAATAGCGTTGTGTTATACAAGTAGTAAAGCTCACATCCAGTTTTCGGTGACAGTGATTTTATTTGCTCTTCATGCTGTGATCACAAGTAGATATAAAGCATTTTGAGGCAGAGCTCTTCAGTTTTTAAATGTTGAGACCATTTAGTCAGCTGGCAACCATTTCAGATATATTGCCACTATGATGTTCCATTTTAGTTCTTTTAGAGGGAAAATGGCTTGTTTTATTTTGCAGTCCCTTATTGACATCTTTTTTAATATTTATGTGCCCAATTGCACATATGGCCTTTTCAGCATTTGCCATAAAATTCTCTACATATAATTATTTGGTCAAATACATTTAGGATACTCTGTAATAGCCATTCCACTTTAGTAGACATTATCCGTCCATAGTTTATATTAAGGTCTCTGACTTATTCTGCATAAAGAAACTCATTTAACTTGGCTTGACACAAGTTTACTCAAATTTACTTGTTGGGAAATGGTGGTCGTTCTTCTGGTTGATTTCAAGTCATACAGAGACAGACTTGTGCACTATACCCCTTGCAGTTACACCAAGTGATATTTCACATACTCTGCTTGATAGTTCACTACCTAGGTCAATTCAGGTGAGAAACCAGCACCAACAATATGTAGGAAGGGGAAACAGATTGAGCACAGAATGTCAGAGAAAGTCAGAGTGACCCCAGTTTCTTTTCTCCATATGCATTGATGGTTTCCTGGGATTTTCCTTGCTACTGCGTGGGAAGATCAACCTGAAGTGCAGAGCTTGGGTAGGCAATAGAAAACCTGGCCCAATATAGAAAATTAACAGACATGTATCAAAGTGAAGACTTTTATACACCAGAAATGGTCCATGTGAATTTTTACAAAAAGCTAGTCACAAGAAGGAGTGTTCTTCCCTAAGGGCTCTGCACACCTTTCTTTGATGTCAACTTCAGAGATACTGGCCCCATGTTGTGGCTGGAGCTTTGGGCTCTGGTAGATTAGCACACACAGCTGATGGCCAGAAGCAGGGTCAGTGAGCCACTTCTATCCTGTAGGTAATGTAGGGGAAGAGAAAAGAAAATAAAAGGAAATAAGGAAATACGGGGAACTGGATTTTATCTTTGCTTGCTTGCTTATTATTTTTTAATTCATATTTCCCTGGTTTATACATACTCATTATGTATGTGTATTTAGTTGTAATTTTATCACATGGATGTTCATGTGTTGACCACCACAGTCAAGAAAGAGGACAGTTCAGGTCCCATGACGATCCCTCATAGTACTCTTTGATAACGACACTCCCACACCTCCCTCCACCTTCCCTAAACATTGGCAACCACTAATTTATTCCCATTTCTGTTTTTGTTTAAATTTTTTTAAGAGAGGGGGTCTCACTATTGTTCAGGCTGGTCTCTAACTCCTGGCCTCAAGCAATCCTCCTATCTCAGCCTCTGGAGTTGCTGGGATTACAGTCGTAAAACACCATGCTCAGCACTAAACCCTATTTCTAAAATTTGAATTTTTTAAAGTTTTACATAAATGGAATCATATAGTAAATAACCTTTTGGAATTGGCATATTTCTGTCAGCATAATTTCCTGAAGATTCATCAAAGGGGTTGGGGGTATAAAGATTTCATTGCTTTGAGTTGCAGGGTAGCATTCCATGGTATGGATGTAGCACTGTGCATTTAGCCATTCACACATTGAAGGAAATTGGGTTGTTTCCAGTTTAGGGTTGTTACACATAAAACTCTGTGAACTTTTATGTACAGGTTTTTGTGTGAACAAGTGTTTGCATTTCTTTAGGATAAATGCCCAAGAGTGCAATTGCTGGTCATATGGTAGAGTTATGTGTGGTTCATTTTACAGGAAACTAAAAGGCATGTTTTCCATATTGGCTTTGACATTTTACACTTAGGAAGACAATGTCTGAATCATCCAGCCTCCTTACATCCTCTCCAAGATTTAGTGCTGTCACTGTTTTGTTTTTTGTTTTTAGCTACTTTGGTAGGTGTGGAGTGATAGCTCATTGTCGTTTTAATTTGCATTTCCCCGATGTCTAATGATGTTGAACATCTTTTCAGGTCCTTATTTTCCATCCGATTCTCCTCTTCAGTGAACTGTTTGTGTCTTCTTCCCATTTTCTAAAGGAATCGTTTGTTTTATACTATTGAATTTTGGGCAGTCTTACTTATTCTGGATACTCTTTCATTAGTGGATAAGTGGTTTTCAAGTATATCCTCCCAGTCTGTAGCTTTTCTTTACATCCTCTTCACTTGAGCTTTCATGGAGCAGAAGTTTTAAATGTTGATGCAGTCTGGTTTATCAGTCCTTCCTTTTAAAAACCATTCAATTGGTGTCAAGTCTAAAACTTTTTGCCTAGCCTTACATCCCAAAGATGGTTTCCAATATTTTTTAAATAAAAGTTCTGTAGCTTTATGTTTTACATTTAAGTTTGTGGTCTTTTTTGAGTTGGTTTTTCAACTGAGTAAAGTTTAGGTTGATTTTTTTTTCTCTCTTTCCATTGAATTGCATTTTTTCAAAAATCAGCTGAGCCCATTTTTGTGAGTCTATTTCTGGGTTCTCTGTTTTGCTATATGGATCTGTGTGTTTCCCTCTGTGCCACTAGCACAAGGTCTTGATCATTGTAGCTATATTATAAGCCTCAATGTCAGGTAGAGTGATTCTTCCTGCTTTGTTTTTAGTCTAGATTGTTTTAGGCATTCTAAGTCCTGTGCCTTTACATATAAATTTTTGAATAAACTTGTCTTTATCTACAAAAAAAAAAAGAACAAACCCAAAACCATGCTCATATTTTGATCGGAATTATATTAAACTTATACACTCATGTGTCACCTAATGACAGGGATATGTTCTGAGAAATGCATCATTAGATGATTTCATCAAACATCATAGTATGTACTTATTATACCCAGATGGTATAACCTACTACCCACTTAGGCTGTATAGTATAGCCTATTGCTGCTAGACCACAAACCTGTACAGCAGATCACTTTACTTAATACTGTCGGCAATTGTGACACAATGGTGAGTATTTGTGATTCTGAACATATCTAAGCATAGAAAAGGTACAGTACAATATAAAAGACAGGAAATGGTATATCTATGCTGAACACTTACCATGAATGGAGCTTGCAGGACTGAAGGCTGTTGTGGGTGAATTGGTGAGTGAGTGGTGAGTGAATGTGAAGGCCTAGGATGTTACTGTACATTACTGTAGACTTCATAAACACTGCACACTTAGGCTACACTGAATTTATAAAAATATGTTTCAGTAATAAATTAATCTTGGCTTACTGTAACTTTTGTATTTATAAACTTTTTAATGTTTTATAAATTTTGACCCATAATAACACTTAGCTTAAAACACACATTGTAAAGCTTTACTAAACTATTTTATTTTACACTTATTCTGTAAGCTTTTTATTTTGTTTTCTTTATTAAGTGTTTTTACCAAAAACATTTAAAAACACACATGTTAACCTAGGCCTACACAGGGTCAGGATCATCAGTATCACTGTCTTCCACCTCCACATCTTATTCCACTGGAAGATCTTCAGGGGCAATAACATGCATGGAACTGTCATCTCTTATAATGACAATGCCTCCTTCTGAAAAACTCCTGAAGGACCTACCTTAGGCTGTTTTATGGTTAACCTTTTTTTTCAATTTGTAAAAGTAATATATTCTAAAATAACAATAAAAGCATAGCATAGTAAATACATAAACCCCTAACGGTTGTTTAGTATCATTCTCAAGTATTATATGCTATACATAATTTTATATGCAAAACTTTTATATGACTGGCAGCATAGTAGGTTTTTTACACCATCACCACAAACACAGGAGTAATATATTTCACTACTATGTCATGATGTCTATGATGTCACTGTTGTAAATATGGTCTGGCCATATATGTGGTCCAGCATTTACCGAAATGTCGTTCTACAGCGTATGACAGCGTATTAATTTGGGAAGAACAGCAATTATGTTGAATCTAACAATCCATGTACATAGTATGTGTCTCCATTTGTTTAGGCCTCTGCATTTTTTTCCTTTTCATTAGCATTTTGTCGTTTTCATTATACAGATCTTTTGCATGTTTTGTTATGTGTAATTTACCTGAGTATTTTATTTTATTTGGAAAAATTGTGAGTAGTTTTGAGTTTTTAATTTCAATTTTTGCATGTTTATTGTTAATATGTAGAAATTGTATCCTGTGACCTGCTTAACTCCCTTGTATTTCTGATGCTGGGGGGGAAAGCACTCGGTCTTTCACCATTAAATATGATGTTAACTGTAGTTACTTGTAGGTGTTCTTTATCATCTTAGTTTGTGTTTAAAGTCCAAAATTGGACTATATATAGCTTGACTTACATTTGGGTGACACATATAATCTTCCACTAGATATTTTAATGATCTGAAGCTTTTCAGACATTGACACTACTCTTTTCTCATAGTTCCTAGTGTTGCAAAAAAGGAGAAAAGTCTCACTATACCTTGACTGTAACATGTATGTTCTTATGTATCTATGTTGCTCCATTTGCCTCAGAAAAATGCCCACCCTGGCCCTCTGACTGCTACTACTACTGTCCGTCTACTTGGCCAGGTTCTGCTTGTTAAAGCCTTGGTTACACCCATAGATTAACTATGCAGTCTTCTGTGTACTTACCACCTTTTCAGCAAAGTGCCACTTAAAATATGCCATTACAATTAAGTTATTTTTCTTTGCTTCCTGATGCTATGTCCATGAACTGGCCATATCAGATATCCAGAACAATATTCCTTGCACCCGTGCACTGCAGAAAGAATAGCCATGCATGTCTCTAGACCAGTGGGCAGATCTGTGCCAGCTATATTTGTGCTTAGGCAAAAGAGATTTTACCTTTGGAGGAGACATTACTGGTTTCTGTAGAATTATTCCATACATTTTTGCATATTCTACCTAAAATCAGTGATAGAAAACGTCCACACTGTGAAATTATATGGCAGAAGATAACAAGGAATTGGACAGGAAGGCAACAATGATGATACATACTTGATCATCAAAAAATAATCTTTGGAAATTCCATGTATAAGCTACATTCTGATATGATGTACTGCCCCATTTAGCCATTGGGAAACATTTAGGTGGTCCAGTTTTGCAGTTCTAACTCAGTTAGTTACATTCCAAGAGCCTTAATGTTTTGAGAATGTTGCATTTTAGTTACAGATTTAAGGTGATACAACGCTATGTTATTGTATCATTTCTGTTGGATAGGCTGTGGTTAAAATAAGTCCATCAACTGTTTTTTCTTCTTTTCTAGGCACACACAAGAGAGTTTTGCTGAATCACTTTACTCCATATTTATAACCTAGCAATTTAATACTATTTTTCAGTAACAATAACATGAGGCACATAGGCCCTCTTATTTCTCTCTGATATACTGCGATATGGTCCTTAGAATATCCTTAAGTGTCTACAGGTTCTGGTTTTATCAATTTGAAGATAATTATTTTGCTTTTTATATTTTTCAAAGAAAAGTTGAAAATCTCCAAGTTGTATTCTAAAATACATATACTGCTTCACTCTGTATAGACACCACTTAGGCAATTTATATCAGCCCTTAAGAGCTATGAAGTGAATATATTCCTTCAGAAATTGACAGTACAATTGTTCTGATACAGAAAGTGACACCATAGAGTATATTAACTGTGTAATTCACAAGCATTTTTCATAAGTCAGAGTTTAGAGAAACAGATCTTTCTTCCTCTTTCCCTATAGACTAAAGCATTTTTAAAAACGAAGTCAACAGAATTTTCTCTCTCCTGTAATTGAAGTTGGAAAGAATGAATCAGTATTTGCTGTACTGGATTGTCGTTGGAAGAAATTAAATGTTCTCTAAAAATAACCGCTGGTAATCAAAATAGTATTTGCACTTGATGGCTATTTTTTTAACTTTTTTATACACTTGAAAAATTCTTTGGATACTTATAAAAATAATTATTTTTAGCCGCTATAAATAAAAGGGAATATGCTGATTTAAATTACTGTTATCCTTTAAGTTCTACGTTCTTGGTAATTTCCAGTGACAATATATCTTCTACAAAGCCCTTCAGAATATGGGAAAAATAGGACTTGTACTCAGAAACTGAATATTTTCAAATATTTTTGTAAATAAAAATAATTATAGGTAGAATAAAATCTATTTAGGCTATTTATGATAAAATATTTTAGGAGGGAAATTCATGAATAGTTGGTCATTATTACAAGTTGAAGCTAAAAGTATTCATGATATGGTGAATCACTGGTGAATGTGAAAGTCATATTTATGTTTATTTTTGATTTAGGATATTTCATTTCCTTTTTTGAATTATATTGTCTGGTTAGTTCATTCCAATATACACTTTGTCTTTGGATAGTTCATGCCATTTTTGACACTATTTCAGCAACATGGGATCAGTGGGTATATATTTATATTGTATTGCTGAATTTCTAGAAGCTTTAATAAAGAAATCAGAATCCAGCTTTTCTACCTCAAAGCAAATGGTTTTCTCTCTAGGTTCTTGGAAAGAGATTTTAAAATTGTTTTCCATGCATGAACAGAAAACCAAATACTGTATGTTCTCACTTATAAATAGAAGATAAATATTAGGTACTTATGACCATAAAGATGACAAAAATGGACCCTGGGGATGACTACAGTGGGGAGGAAGGGAGAGGGGTAAGGATTAGAAAACTACCTATTGGGTTCTATACTCACTTCCTGGGTGATGAGATCAACCATACTCCAAACCTCAGCATTACACAATATAACCACATAACAAACCTGTACGTGTACCTCCTGAATCTAAAATAAAGGGTGAAATTCTAAGTAAATAAAAATAAAAATTTTTAAAGAAAAAAAGAAAAAAAAATTGTTTTCTAAGAGAAAGGAAGGTCTTGGTGTAAAATTTGTCATTTAATTGGCGTTTCTGAAATTCAGTTTTGTTTTGTTTTCAAATCAGATCTTGAAAATTTTAAAACCAAAATGAGGAGTACAGTGTCTGTGCGTGAAGGCCAGGGAGTTGTGCTGCTCTGCGGCCCCCCACCACACTCTGGAGGTAAGTCATGCTCTGTTTCTGCTTTTCACATTTATTAAGGTTCAGGGCAAGGCCTGCAGTGCATGTACTGTTATTGCATCTGTAAATTACTCTGAGAAACTTGATAACCTGAGCATTAGATTTTGTCTGCTGAGTTGGAATATGAGGAACTCCACAAAAAATAGTCCATCCAGAGAAGTTTCTAAACAATTGACTCATTGACTTTTTGGGTTATAAAGACAAGAGAGATCGCATTTGCTTTGGTTACCTAACGGTGCTAAACAATGCTTTGTCATTCCACCATTATCATTTGGTTTTTAGTTTTATGCCATGTCAAATTGGATCTTTGCTGTTTGTCTGCCTCTCTCTCTCTCTCTCACACACACACACACATACACACACACACACACGCTTATTAGTATGTGCCAATAAGCCTTTTTATATATGTATTATCTATATATATACACACACATAGAAATGATACGTGTGTATATTCACATCATTTACATTGGGGCTTTGGAATTGCAAATTTTATGCTATATTGGTATAAATTGAAATATTACTAGAAACTCAGAACCTTACCAAGATAGTGACCTAGAGTAAAAATGAACTTCAGCACGTATGAAAATAATTTTATTATCTCCCCAGTATGAGCCTAGAGTGCTGGTTTGATTTTCCTATCGTGCTGTCTATTGCAAACTTGGTCACTTGCAGGAACAAACGGGGCATCATTAATGAATAAATCACTGTTCTCAGAGAAACACACATTTTGTTATTGAGAGGATGAGAATTACTGGGAGATAAACAAGTTAGAGTGGATCTTTCTGACCAGAAGCGAAACTGAGAAGTCTACTTCTCATTGTAGTAAAACTTATTCAAAGAAAAACATGCTGGACTTTATTTGTTCTGTGACATACAAATTACAGTCCTTTCTACCCAGTGAGTTGTCAATTTTGATCACAAACCCTCAGCCCAATAAAACAGCTATCTCCCATCTTCAGGATCTGGCCACTTGAAATTCGTGAACCATCTGGAGACTGCAGACTTGGAGCTTGATTAACAAATAGGATTGCCATCATGTGGTCTACTGTGCGTTTAAATTGTCTTCTCCAATTTATTTCAAGAGTGTTTGTAATTGCTGGAATCTTGATGTTTCAGAAGAACTTTAAGTTTGAAGGGAAGCACAGAGCCTCTTGATTGCAAACAAAGTAACAGAAGTCAAACTGTCTTGACAAAAAATTGGGAGTTTGCCGGTTCACATAACTGGGATGATCAGATGGCTTCTGGCAGCACTGTGAGGTTTTACAAAGAGATACGCCACCCAGAAGGATGTGTTGCCTCGCCATGGGGTGTGGAGTTGGCGGATGACCTCCAGCTCTCACTTCTTCCTGGTCTGCCCCAGCTGCAGAGAGACACTTGCCCACAGTCACACCCCTCCTGAGGAAGCCTACATCTAGTGACTGAGCAAGGCTGGGATATGAAGGGTCAACCATTTCTGACCAACATTGGGCAATTCTGATTTAATCCATAACTTTCTGTCGGGATGACCATGTCTTTGTTGGACCACATCACAATTCAGTTTCTTTCTCTTCCCTGTTGAATCCTAGTTTTTTCCTTTCATGGGTTTTGATCATTGATTAAAAGCTTTTATTCCAAACTCTATTTAGGGGTCTGCTCCCTGAAAACCCAATCTGTTGGATTCAGGGATTGAACCAATTCCATAAACAATCCATTTGTCTCTGTATTTCTTGACTCCACTTCTCTCCATATTGCCTCCATTCTCATGTCTATTCCTTGAGGAGGCAAAGGTGGCCTCTGACCGCTCTAAGCTCTGTGATCCTTAATGCTAAATATCCTAATGAAGCAGACACCCTGTTTCTCTATGGCTCCTGATTCTTTTAGAATCAGCCTTATTTATGGGAGCCCTGAAGCTGAGGGCTTGATTCAGTCCACCAACTGACAAGCACTGGAAAGAGAAAGAAGCAGTTTCTAAAAGAAGTATTTTATTATGAGAAAAAAGAGGAAGATATATTAGATAGAAATAAATAATTGCTAAAACTACATCTAGGAAGGAAGCATCAAAATAATTTAAATTTATATTGTCTCAAATGAACATAACATAATAGCTGGATAGTCCTGGTTGTGATCAGTTTTATAGGTGTTGGCCCAATTTAAAATTCCAACTGAGTGATTTTGTTTAAGTGTTATTATGATTAGATACATTCACTGATCGGAAAGGAGGAATTTTTGGTTGCCTAAGTATGCACACAGTGAACATGTCTTAGTAAGCTGTTGCATGAAACATGTCCCAAAAGATGAATCTATTCAAATATTATAAAATTGGAGAACTGTTAGCCCATCACACCTATCCTAAATAATGATATCCTGATCTTTCTCTGCCTTTGGTGACTTCAGGTAGTCCTTTCATTTTTAAAACACTAGGTTGGGTTGACAGTGGAAGTCAAATAGGATTATAGGTGAAGATGGGAAGAAATCTTCCCAGATGTCAGATATGAGCCCATAAGAACCCAGAGCATGCATAGGAGAGCAAATAACATTGACCAAAAGCATACTTCCCTCAGTTCCAGATTGTGCAGATTTAGATGCTAAAAAATGTGATACTCGTTGATCCAAGTATCTGTAATGCTGAGGTATTCACAATTCACATCCACTGTCTTAACACATTGGCTTATGAGCTTCTTGAGGGCAGGTCTATCTTGGTGTTCTTCTGCACCCAAGAGCCTAGTGCAAGGCTGGTTTGTAACAAACAGTAAAAATTGGTTGAACAAATGAACACATTCATGTAAGGAACACATTTTTTAAAATTTGGCCAGTTATACTTGCTTTTTGAGAATTCACTGGAAACTTTGTGGAGATATAAGCATTTAACAGTCAAAATACCCTGGATGCCAACCAGACAGGTGTGGGCACTGACAGATCAGGGTAAACTCTGTCCACAGCAGCTGGTATCAGCCCCGCTTCATCACCTTTTGACTTATGGCCTTTAATTCAGTAGAGGGTGTGAGCCAGGTCAGAGAGCAGCTGAAGCTGTAACTCCAGGGTAGATCAGTACAAGTGGTGAAGGATTAATCAGAGAGCTCATGGCCTGCACTGTGGTCCGTTTGGTTTTCTTCCCACAGAGTCGCACAGTCCCTGCAGGACATGTGCTTGCCCTTCTCTGTCTCTACACTTTGTATTACCTATATTCACTTCACATTTCTTCATTTCTTCTTGGTTCCCTCTCTGTGGTTAGAAATGTTTAAATTTGTTATTTTTCTGATTACTGAAGACACAATCATATTTTATTTATCTGTCGTATTTCCTCTTATGTCAGCCTAACAGAGTAAGCAAAGAAAGGCAGTAACAATAATAATAATAATCATTAATAATAATAATAACCAGCTGGGCACAATGGCTCCTGCCTGTAATCCCAGCACTTTGGGAGGCTGAGGCAGGCAGATTGCTTGAGCTCAGGAGTTCAAGACCATCCTGGGCAACATGGTAAAACCCCACCTCTACCCAAAATACAAAAAATTAGCTGAGCATGGTGGTGCACACCTGTAGTCTCTGCTACTTGGGAGGCTGAGGCGGGAGGATCGCTTGAGCTCGTGAGGTAGAGGTTGCAGTGAGCTGATCACACCACTGCACTCCAGCCTGGGCAACAGAGCGAGACCCTGTCTCAAAAAAAAATAAATTAAATAAAAATAATCATAATAGTATTAGCCTCTGTCTATTGAGTGTTGCTTAGATGCCAAGCAGTGTTCTAGTCCTTTGTAGAAATTACCTGCTAGTGAGATTCTTTTTGGGTAAAAGTATGGTGAGGAAGATAAGTGGCAATGTATAGTAGAGTCTGGAAGCTGAGCCTGCAGATGCTAAGAGCATGGGCTCTTAACCACCTAGTGTCTAGTGCCTTGAGCCCAGACTTCCTGCTTAGAAATGGCACATGAGGCACGAGGCCAGAAAGTAAGCTCCAGCACAAAACCCTCCAGCTTTTATTGAGGGCTACAATTTGGGAGTTTGCAAAGTGTGCCTCAGAGAGGAGGCAGCCAACCTAAAATCACAGAGCTGTGAAGAAGTAAAACTAGAACCTGGATGCTCTGACTCATGACCAGGGCTCTTTCTAGTATGGCATTCTCTAAACCAGCACCCTGTTGCCATTCTCCAAATGAGAAGGCACAGAGTCCTCAGCAGAAGTGACACTGTCCTAAGCCAAAAGCTTCTGACATTTCAAAATTGGAGACAGCACAGTTCATGGTTTTGTTTTAATTTTCCAGCCCATTGTTTAACACATCAGCAATGCTTAAAATCACATTAGCAGAAATATCCCGAGTTAACTAAATGTTTTGACTCATAGTAAAATTGTGTTAAAATCTCCTTTTAGTGCAGTAAGTTTATAACTTTTTTTGTTTATTTGGGATAAAACCCAGAAATGTTCTCCATAACTAGATTAGGAAGATAGATGTGGAAAAAGCCTAAATAAGGATCCCAAAGTGTGGAAACTGCATATGTTAATCATATTTCCTTAATTCATCGATGTAATTTACAAGATAGTGTCAGCAACTTGGGGCAGCTTTGCATAAGAGCATCTGCCATCTATTTGATACTATAATAATAAAAAATTGTTTTATGGTGGGAGACAATGAGGAATTTTCCTAGGAATCCCTGTAACCTCGCAGCAACAGACTGCTGTCATCTGAGAGGGTTCTTATCTCCCCATCATTCTGTGTCATTTTCTGCCACCTCCCAGTCATTGCTTTCTCTGCAGAGCAATCCAGCAGCTCTATGAAGCGGGAGGAATTAACCTCCCAAAATTTGTCAGAAAACTAGGAAATCAAAAGCCAGAAAGAGAGGACTGGACATCCATCACCTGTAGAATAATTATTAATCTAGTTATCAGTCATGTGAAAAGCTGGGAGTTCGTGTTAATTACCATTCAGTTGCTGATGTCACCACACAATCATTAGACATTGAAATACATGAGAAAAATTACCCTGTTTTCAGTAAGGTCATAAGACTAGTCCATGGGCACCTTATGATAAATACTAATTACTCAGGAATTCATAGGTTAATCAAGTTATTACATACATGTATGTTAATAAAGAGATGAGTTCTGTTCAACAATGGCTGATAGAAATTTATTCTGAGTAGAAAACAGGCTTGAGTCTGTCCCAGTGTTTAATCAGCAAATGACTTTGGTGTCTTGATTCAGCTTTCCGTATCTCTGCTATGCACATATTCTTGAAATGGAAGTCTTGTACACTGCCATTCACATATTATAACAACATAGCCCTTGGGATGGAAAAAAGAGAATGTGAGATGCCAAACAGCAGGTAATGGAGGCTGAAGTGACATTATGCTAAAAATTGCCTTGTAAACCCTGGTGTGACAAAGGTGAGAACTGTTAGCAGCATGCCCAGATGGCATGGGATTTGCAACTTCTGTGTCAACATCTTTATTTTTTTTTTTCTTTACCCAAGACGGATAGACTGAAAAACAGAAGTCAGCTCAGGTAGCTTAGCTGGCAGAACCTGAAGAAAATGCACTAAATAGGCATTTTCATCTCTAGGAAGACTTGTCCAGTTGCTAGAGTCTCCGTCAAGGCAGTGAGACACATGACTACTGTTTTTGGATGTGATTATGTCTCAAAACAACAATTTCCTCAAACAGTTTAATCTGTAAGTATAATACAGCTTCATCTTAGGTACACAGTTTTCCTTGAACAACACTTTGCTACTGTTCTTCAGGTAATAAAGTTAAACTTTAAAACAGGCCAGGTGCGGTGGCTCATGCCTGTAATCCTAGCGCTTTGGGAGGCCAAGGAGGGTGGATTGCCTGAACTCAGGAGTTCAAGACCAGCCTGGGCAACATGGAGAAACCCCCTCTACTAAGATACAAAAAAAAAAAAATTAGCCAGGCATGGTGGTGCGTGCACCTATAGTCCTAGCTACTTGGGAGGCTGAGGCAAGAGAATCGCTTCAACCCTGGAGGCAGAGGTGTTAGTAAGCCGAGGTGGCGCCATTGCACTCCAGCCTGGGCGACAGAGTGAGATTCTGTCTCCAAAAAAAAAAAAAAAAAAAAGATTAAAAAAAATTTAGAATAAAATAAACTTTAAAACATTAGCATTTTTCAAAATCTTGAAGAATGCATAATGTATGTATAGGTAGTGTCAAAATAAAAAAATACAGAGGTGAATCTCTAAATTTGATGCTTTATTTGGGAAGAAAGAATATGCTTTCTAGCTGGGCATGGTGGCTCATGCCTGTAATCCCAACATTTTGGGAAGCCAAGGCGGGCGGGTTGCCTGAGGTTGGGAGATGGAGACCAGCCTGGCCAGCATGGTGAAACCCCGTCTCACTAAAAATACAAAAATTAGCTGGGCATAGTGGCAGGTGCCTGTAATCCCAGCTATTTGGGAAGCTGAGGCAGGAGAATTGCTTGAACCCGGGAGGCAGAGTTTGCAGTGAGCCAAGGTTGTGCCATTGCACTCCACCTGGGCAACAGAGTGAGATGCTGACTCAAAAAAAAAAAAAAAAGAATATGCTTTCTGCAGTGGACATGGTGGCTCATGTTTGTAATCCCAACACTTTGGGAAGCCAAGATGGGAGGATCCCTTGAGGCCAGGAGTTTGAAACCAGACTGGGCAACATAGCAATACTTTGTCTCTTTAGAGGGAAAAAACAGAATTAAGAATATGCTTTCTGGCTCCCATCACATTTGCATCAGAGGTCACTGTGTAGACTGTTTCTCCAATAACCCAGTGGTTTTCACCTTCCCTAAAGGAGCGGGTGCAAAAGTTGCATTACAGCAGCACTTATGTCACCACAAACTGCAAGATCAAGACTAGGATGCAGATGATTGATAGGCTATTGAGAAATTGGCATCTGTACAATGGAATATTACTGCTTATTTATTGCTCCTATCCTGGGGATAGGTTAGAATGTCATGGCAAACAGTTAGATAATCCATCTGTAGACTGAATGAATCTCAAAATTGTAAACTATTTTTTGAATAAGTCAATACTGATGTGCCTGTTGACATTTTCAGGAGTTCAGAATATTAACAAATTGATAGTCACATTAAGACAGGTATGTTCTGAATCAATTTACACATAAACCTTAGCTGCTTTTATATGGATAACTAAAAAATATTTTGATCTCTAAAGGAAACATTTGTTGTACTATATAGACCATTTTGTAGTTGGAAATGGAGATAAAAATCCTGAAGTTCTCCAAAGTCCCTGAATGTGGAAGCTCTGAATTTAAGATATTAATTGAGCCTGGCTTCTTCTTTCCTTTTCTCTTTCTTTCTAAGTCTGTCCATCCTGGCATATTCCATCCATCCATCCATCCATTGTATTCATTCATTGATTTACTCAAGTATCCATCAAATAGCTATTTATTTGTGGAAGATGTGATATGTCTTATAATAAGGTTTTACTATAATAAATATGTCTCTTCACTTGAATAAGATTGATGTTAAATAAGAGAAAAACTGAGCATATTGCTCTTGGAGTCGATAGAAATATATCCAAATTGATACTTGTTGAATACTGCCCAAAACCACTCCCCAAGAGAAAAGCACTGAGTTCAGTTTGCAGGAAATAGGAAGATAGATAGGAATTCTGTCCTCAGGTAGATATGGCCCCACAGGGAATGAAAATGATGAGTTTGCTAGTGACTAGTTAACCCTAGAATGACAATAATAGGTGCCAGTATTATTGGCCAGACACAGAGCTTATTGCTCCTAACAGAACTTCAAGGAAGAGAGTATCACTCTCATTCTACATTGACAAGCCAAGGCTCAGAGCAGTTAGGTGATTTGTCCAAAGCCATGTCATGGTAGATTTGGGCACCTAGGTCTGTTGCTTTCTTTCCTTTTTTTTTTTTTAGAATGTCCCTCTGTCGCTCTGTCGCCCAGGCTGGAGTGCAGTGGCACAATCTTGGCCCACTGCAACCTCCACCTCCCGGGTTCAAGCGATCCTCATGCCTCAGCGTCCCGAGTAGCTGGGACTACAGGCACACGCCACCAAGCCTGGCTAATTTTTGTATTTTTAGTAGAGATGGGGTTTTGCCATGTTGGCCAGCCTGGTCTCGAACTCCTGACCTCAAGTGTTCCACCCACTTCGGCCTCCTAAAGTGCTGGGATTACAAGCGTGAGCCACTGTGCCCAGCTGGTCAGTTGCTTGCTGATGGAAAATGTTCCTGTGCTCACAAACATTATAGGCTTCAATTTATTTTTATTTACAGATTTTCCACCTTCTAAAACAGTGTTTTTCAGACTCCTTTAATGGATACTCTGTAACAATGAAAACCTTTTTAAGCACCACCCTGCCACAATCACACTCACACGTATACACATATGAAGGAAGCAGAGAGGCTACATTGCAAACTGGGCACCTAGAGCTAGACTGCTTGAGTTCCAATTCTAACACTGACATTACAAGCTATGGAATTTGGAACAGGTTGCCTAACCTCTGTATCTCTTATTTCTTATCTGTACATGGGGAATAATCACAGAACCTATCCTTATAGGATCATTGTGAGTATTTAAGAAGGCAATCCACGTGAATTGTTTGAAATGTCTCATTTATACACGTACAAATATACTACCATCTTAATATGTTTATGGAAAAATGTAAAAATTTAAAATATCTAAATAAAAGTAAATCTATGAAGGGGATTAACTATACTTTCTTTCTGTACCCTGGGGGATTGGCTGGGAATATCTGAACCCCACTTTAGAAAACATGGTTCTAGAAAATGTTTGGGTTCCTTTCCTCACTGGATTATCTGTGGTCGAGGAGGAAAACGTTAAAACAATTATGTTTAGAGAAAAGGAATGGAGATGGCTTTGAGATGCCCATCCTGTACTAGCATCAGTGACCCCAGGGGCCCAGCCAGCACATTCCAACTGGCTTCAACCGATTGGCCCAGGGAGGACACCTGCCACAAGATGAGCCAATCAGATGCTGTCTCCTGGGAGTTTGATATTTGACCTGTGAGCCTACAAGTCTGAATTTGAGAGTTTGCAACAGAGCCTTCCTATCATGTAGATTAGGCAGCCAAGAAAGCTGATGCCTCAGGAGCAGAGATGTAGCCTGACAGAAACAAGAAGAGACCAGGGGCAGAGATTAAGGACGAAAGACTGCCTGGCCTGCAGCCTCCCCAGCTCTCATTTCTTGGTAGCTGTTTTCTAGCCTTTGGGTTCTATGAAACAGCTTGTGTCTGTATATCACATTCTGATCCTTACTTAGGCTGACTGTGGTAGGTTGTTGTTTCTGACAAACAAACTCATAACTAATGCAATGGACATCATTTTAGGATGATATGTGTGTATGTATGTAGTAATGAAACTGATGCAAGGAGAATAGGAAATTTAATTTAAAAAATAAAGAAATAGTAGCTATATTTTTTGACAGCTGTCCCTGGGGCTGTCATAGCATCCCTTTTGGATTAAAGTCAGCATGGAACATACCACAAAGAACTCTGGAAAGAGAGTCATGGAAACAACTTCTAAGAAACTGGATTCATTCCTTCATTACAACTTACACTTTGAGTCTACAGGTGAATTTCCCCCAAGCTTCAGAAATGCCTCGACCATTTCTTACATTGTTCTCACAGCAGCATGGCTTCACACTTCCCCCTTCCAGTTTATTCCCAGATCCGCTAACTGGTCTGCAGTAGTAGGATGAGAAAATCATTCTTTCTCACTCTAAAGACGTACGAGTCTTCTTGCTCTGATTCCATCCACCAATAGACAGAGGAGCCTTAAGCCCATCAAAAAATTACGTTTGGAAACTTAGGGGTTTAAATCCACTGTTCGAGAGATAGTGCTTCAACAGAATTTATTTTAATATGGCAGAGTCCTGACCGATGTTTTCTGCTTTAACTAAAAAATTAGCTATAAACCAAGAATGGTAAAGGCTTTGTCTCTTATCCCAAAAAGAAACAGGAAGACCATTAGTTTCTTTTTTGGTCAAAAAAAAGACTATAGCAAACACCAGGTGAGATCCAAGAATTGATCTGTGCACTAGCAGTTGGGGGCAATAAAACATGGGTTGCTTCCATTGCAGTGCATTTGTGTGCACCTGTGTTTTAATTAATATTACACATGCTGCTGTAACAAAGAAACCTGACAATGTATTAGATCAAACTGATGGATATTTCTTACACAGAAAAATCCAAATCAAGTGTTTTTGGTCATAGGGCAGTGTTTTGTAAACTCTAGTGGCTCATTTAGGGGGCTTGTTTAAAATGTACATTCCACAGTCCCACTCCCAGAGATTCTGACCCCATAGGGTGGGGTCTTTCCTGGAAACCTTCATTCTTTATCAGTGACCCAGGAGAGTCTTCATTCAGATGGTTTTTGAGCCACACTTTGAAACACATTGTCTTCAAGTCATACAAATGTAAATGCTTTCAAAAACCATTTAAAGGAATAGAGAAATATTTATGCCAGAGCAAGTACAAGAGTTGAAGTATTTCTGTGGGTGAATTTTATTAGGTAGGACTTTTTTTTAAATTTTATTATTATTATACTTTAAGTTTTAGGGTACATGTGCACAACGTTCAGGTTTGTTACACATGTATACATGTGCCATGTTGCTGTGCTGCACCCATTAACTCGTCATTTAGCATTAGGTATATCTCCTAATGCTATCCCTCCCCCCTCCCCCACCCCACAACAGTCGCCGGTGTGTGATGTTCCCCTTCCTGTGTCCATGAGTTCTCACTGTACAATTCCCACCTATGAGTGAGAACATGCGGTGTTTGGTATTTTGTCCTTGCGGTAGTTTGCTGAGAATGATGGTTTCCAGTTTCATCCATGTGCCTACAAAGGACATGAACTCATCATTTTTTATGGCTGCATAGTATTCCATGGTATATATGTGCCACATTTTCTTAATCCAGTCTATCGTTGTTGGACATTTAGGTTGGTTCTAAGTCTTTGCTATTGTGAATAGTGCCGCTATAAACATACGTGTGCATGTGTCTTTATAGCAGCATGATCTGTAATCCTTTGGGTATATACCCAGTAATGGGATGGCTGGGTCAAATGGTATTTCTAGTTCTAGATCCCTGAGGAATCACCACACCGACTTCCACAATGGTTGAACTAGTTTACAGTCCCAACAGTGTAAAAGTGTTCCTATTTCTCCACATCCTCTCCAGCACCTGTGATTTCCTGACTTTTTAATGATGGCCATTCTAACTGGTGTGAGATGGTATCTCATTGTGGTTTTGATTTGCATTTCTCTGATGGCCAGTGATGATGAGCATTTTTACATGTGTTTTTTGGCTGCATAAATGTCTTCTTTTGAGAAGTGTCTGTTCATGTCCTTTGCCCACTTTTTGATGGGGTTTGTTTTTTTCTTGTAAATTTGTTTGAGTTCATTGTAGATTCTTGTTTGTTTTTTTCTTGTAAATTTGTTTGAGTTCATTGTAGATTCTGGATATTAGCCCTTTGTCAGATGAGTAGGTTGCAAAAATTTTCTCCCATTCTGTAGGTTGCCTGTTCACTCTGATGGTAGTTTCTTTTGCTGTGCAGAAGCTCTTTAGTTTAATTAGATCCCATTTGTCAATTTTGGGTTTTGTTGCCATTGCTTTTGGTGTTTGAGACATGAAGTCCTTGCCCACGCCTATGTCCTGAATGGTATTGCCTAGGTTTTCTTCTAGGGTTTTTATGGTTTTAGGTCTAACATGTAAGTCTTTAATCCATCTTGAATTAATTTTTGTATAAGGTGTAAGGAAGGGATCCAGTTGCAGCTTTCTACATATGGCTAGCCAGTTTTCCCAGCACCATTTATTAAATAGGGAATCCTTTCCCCATTGCTTGTTTGTGTCAGGTTTGTCAAAGATCAGATAGTTGTAGATATGTGGCATTATTTCTGAGGGCTCTGTTCTGTTCCATTGGTCTATATATCTGTTTTGGTACCAGTACCATGCTGTTTTGATTACTGTAGCCTTGTAGCATAGTTTGAAGTCAGGTAGCGTGATGCCTCCAGCTTTGTTCTTTTGGCTTAGGATTGACTTGCCAATGTGGGCTCTTTTTTGGTTCCATATGAACTTTAAAGTAGTTTTTTCCAATTCTGTGAAGAAAGTCATTGGTAGCTTGATGGGGATGGAATTGAATCTATAAATTACCTTGGGCAGTATGGCCATTTTCACGATATTGATTCTTCCTACCCATGAGCATGGAATGTTCTTCCATTTGTTTGTATCCTCTTTGATTTCTTTTTTTTTTTTTCTGAGACGTAGTCTCGCTCTGTCACCCAGGCTGGAGTGCAGTGGCGTGATCTCGGCTCACTGCAAGCTCTGCCTCCCGGGTTCACGCCATTTTCCTGCCTCAGCCTCTCCAAGTAGCTGGGGCTACAGGTGCCCACCACTACGCCCGGCTAATTTTTTTTTTTGTATTTTTAGTAGAGACGGGGTTTCACCATGGTCTCGATCTCCTGACCTCGTGATCCGCCCACCTCAGCCTCTCAAAGTGCTGTGATTACAAGCGTGAGCCACCGTGCCCGGCCTTGTATCCTCTTTTATTTTATTGAGCAGTGGTTTGTAGTTCTCCTTGAAGAGGTCCTTCATATCCCTTGTAAGTTGGATTCCTAGGTATTTTATTCTCTTTGAAGCAATTGTGAATGGGAGTTCACTCATGATTTGGCTCTCTGTTTGTCTGTTGTTGGTGTATAAGAATGCTTCTGATTTTTGTACATTGATTTTGTATCCCGAGACTTTGCTGCAATTGCTTATCAGCTTGAGGAGATTTTGGGCTGAGATAATGGGGTTTTCTAGATATACAATCATGTCATCTGCAAACAGGCACAATTTGACTTCCTCTTTACCTAATTGAATACCCTTTATTTCCTTCTTCTGCCTAATTGCTCTGGCCAGAACTTCCAGCACTATGTTGAATAGGAATGGTGAGAGAGGGCATCCCTGTCTTGTGCCAGTTTTCAAAGGGAATGCTTCCAGTTTTTGCCCATTCAGTATGATATTGGCTGTGGGTTTGTCATAGATAGCTCTTATTATTTTGAGATACATCACATCAATACGTAATTTATTGAGAGTTTTTAGCATGAAGGTTGTTGAATTTTGTCAAAGGCCTTTTCTGCATCTATTGAGATAATCATGTGGTTTTTGTCTTTGGTTCTGTTTATATGCTGGATTACATTTATTGATTTGCGTATGTTGAACCAGCCTTGCATCCCAGAGATGAAGCCCACTTGATCATGGTGGATAAGCTTTTTGATGTGCTGCTGGATTTGGGTTGTCAGTATTTTATTGAGGATTTTTGCATTAATGTTCATCAAGGATATTGGTCTAAAATTTTCTCTTTTGGTTGTGTCTCTGCCAGGCTTTGGTGTCAGGATGATGCTGGCCTCATAAAATGAGTTAGGGAGGATTCCCTCTTTTTCTATTGATTGGAATAGTTTCAGAAGGAATGGTACGAGCTCCTCCTTGTATCTCTGGTAGAATTTGGCTGTGAATCCATCTGGTCCTGGACTTTTTTTGGTTGGTAAGCTATTGATTATTGCCTCAATTTCAGAGCCTGTTATTGGTCTATTGAGAGATTCAACTTCTTCCTGCTTTAGTCTTGGCAGGGTGTATGCGTTGAGGAATTTATCCATTTCTTCTAGATTTTCTAGTTTATTTGTGTAGAGGTGTTTATAGTATTCTCTGATGGTAGTTTTTATTTCTGTGGGATCGGTGGTGATATCCCCTTTATCATTGTTTATTGCATCTATTTGATTCTTCTTTCTTTTCTTCTTTATTGGTCTTGCTAGCGGTCTATCAATTTTGTTGATCTTTTCTAAAAACCAGCTCCTGGATTCATTAATTTTTTGAAGGGTTTTTTGTGTCTCTATTTCCTTCAGTTCTGCTCTGATGTTAGTTATTTCTTGCCTTCTGCTAGCTTTTGAATGTGTTTGCTCTTGCTTTTCTCGTTCTTTTAATTGTGATGTTAGGGTGTCAATTTTGGATCTTTCCTGCTTTCTCTTGTGGGCATTTAGTGCTATAAATTTCCCTCTACACACTGCTTTGAATGTGTCCCAGAGATTCTGGTATGTTGTGTCTTTGTTCTCGTTGGTTTCAAAGAACATCTTGATTTCTGCCTTCATTTCATTACTTACCCAATAGTCATTCAGGAGCAGGTTGTTCAGTTTCTATATAGTTGAGCCGTTTTGAGTGAGTTTCTTAATCCTGAGTTCTAGTTTGATTGCACTGTGGTCTGAGAGACAGTTTGTTCTAATTTCTTTTCTTTTACATTTGCTGAGGAGAGCTTTACTTCCAACTATGTGGTCAGTTTTGGAATAGGTGTGGTGTGGTGCTGAAAAGAATGTATATTCTGTTGTTTTGGGGTGGAGAGTTCTGTAGATGTCTGCTTGGTGCAGAGCTGAGTTCAGTTCCTGGGTATCCTTGTTAACTTTCTGTCTCATTGATCTGTCTCATGTTGACAGTGGGGTGTTAAAGTCTCCCATTATTATTGTGTGGGAGTCTAAGTCTCTTTGTAGGTCACTCAGGACTTGCTCTATGAATCTGGGTGCTCCTGTATTGGGTGCATATATATTTAGGATAGTTAGCTCTTCTTGTTGAATTGATCCCTTTACCATTATGTAATGGCCTTCTTTGTCTCTTTTGATATTTGTTGGTTTAAAGTCTGTTTTATCTGAGACTAGGATTGAAATCCCTGCCTTTTTTGTTTCCCATTTGCTTGGTAGATCTTCCTCCATCCCTTTATTTTGAACCTATATGTGTCTCTGCACGTGAGATGGGTTTCCTGAATACAGCACACTGATAGGTCTTGACTCTTTATCCGGTTTGCCAGTCTGTGTCTTTTAATTGGAGCATTTAGCCCATTTACCTTTAGAGTTATTATTGTTATGTGTGTATGTGATCCTATCATTATGATGTTAGCTGGTTATTTTGCTCGTTAGTTGCTGCAGTTTCTTCCTAGCCTCGATGGTCTTTACAATTTGGCCTGTTTCTTCAGTGGCTGGTACCAGTTTTTCCTTTCCATGTTTAGTGCTTCCTTCAGGAGCTCTTTTAGGGCAGGCCTGGTGGTGACAAAATCTGTCAGCCTTTGCTTGTCTGTAAAGTATTTTATTTCTCCTTCACTTATGAAGCTTAGTTTGGCTGGATATGAAATTTTGGGTTGAAAATCCTTTTCTTTAAGAATGTTGAATATGGGTCCCCACTCTCTTCTGGCTTGTAGAGTTTCTGCCAAGAGATCAGCTGTTAGTCTGATGAACTTCCCTTTGTGGGTAACCCGACCTTTCTCTCTGGCTGCCCTTGACATTTTTTCCTTCATTTCAACTTTGGTGAATCTGACAATTATGTGTCTTGGAGTTGCTCTTCTCGAGGAGTATCTTTTTGGCGTTCTCTGTATGTCCTGAATCTGAATGTTGGCCTGCCTTGCTAGATTGTGGAAGTTCTCCTGGGTAATATCCTGCAGAGTGTTTTCCAACTTGGTTCCATTCTCCCCATCACTTTCAAGTACACCAATCAGACGTAGATTTGGTCTTTTCACATAGTCCCATATTTCTTGGAGGCTTTGTTCATTTCTTTTTATTCTTTTTTCTCTAAACTTCTCTTCTCGCTTCATTTCATTCATTTCGTCTTCCATCACTGATACCCTTCCTTCCAGTTGATCACATCGGCTACTGAGGCTTCTGCATTCGTCTCGTAGCTCTTGTGCCTTGGTTTTCAGCTCCATCAGGTCCTTTAAGGACTTCTCTGCATTGGTTATTCTAGTTATCCATTCGTCTAATTTTTTTTCAAAGCTTTTAACTTCTTTGCCATTGGTTCGAATTTCCTCCTGCATCTCGGAGTAGTTTGATCGTCTGAAGCCTTCTTCTCTCAACTCGTCAAAGTCATTCTCCGTCCAGCTTTGTTCCATTGCTGGTGAGGAGCTGCGTTCCTTTGGAGGAGGAGAGTCGCTCCGATTTTTAGAGTTTCCAGTTTTTCTGCTCTTTTTTTTTCCCCATCTTTGTGGTTTTATCTAGGTAGGACATTTTAAACTCTAAAACAGAAGTGAACTTTGTGGCTTACATAGAACTTTGATACTCATTTATTTATAAGCTAGGTATTTTCCATCTCAGCAGATTTTTTTCCCGAAACTTTAGCTGTATTGGAGAGACAAAAATATGAGGATAATTTTTTGAAAACTTTTACAAAAATGGTGTCTTAGAGAGCAAAGTTGCTAGTCTGCCTAGTTGTGTAACTGAAATTTCCTGGCTTTCATCCATCCACCTGCCCAGGTGTGGAGTAGCTGGTGGGTGCTTCGCAGTCGACTGCACTGATGCTCACAGAGACTGAGCACCTCTCTCACCACTTGGTTAAGGTTTTATGGCTTTTGATCCTCACAGGCACTGCTTCACACCTCACCCCAGAGTAGTTTGGATTTGTTTTTGTTGTTATTGTGCGTCTGTGCCTGTGATTGTTGCTCTGTCTGAAGGAAAACCCACATTGGTCTTGTGGAGAGGGAATCAAAATTGTTCCCCTTCCTTTTGAGATCTGGCTTTTATTTAAAACCTGTTTTTCCTCATTAAATTGAGCAAGTTGGACTTTGAAATGATACCAGGGTTAAAGGTAAGAGTGGAATGAATCACACATGAAGTTTTCAGTAAGAATTCATTCACAGAAACTCCACAGTGATCACCTTTCCCTATTCCCGCAGGTCTGCAGCAGCCAGCCAAGTGATTCAAACGAAAGGAGGGCTAGGATTTGAGGCTTGGGCAATTATTTTCCTGGTAACAGCTAAATCTCTAAACAGCATCAATTACTTTATTTGCATTTTTTAAATTATAGAGGATTCAGTTCTTTTTTGAGTTTATTAAGGGTTTGGCACATGCATTTCCCATTTGCTGGTTACAGTTCTTACCATGGCTTTTTTTCCTAACCGTGGCTAAGTTAAATTCATAAGACACAGACACATTTTGTATATGAAACACATGGAGATATTTTTCACTATTCATGTGAAATTTGCTCTGCATCCATCAGCTTTCACTAGGTTATGTTGCAGCAACGAACAACTCCAAAGTCTCAGAGGCATCTAAGAATAAAGATTGATTTCCTATCCATGTAGCCTCTAAGCAATGGGTTGGCTGAATCTGTATTCCATGTGATTTTGTCGTTTTGAGAAAGAGTGGTCCCTACCTGGGATGTGTCATTTTCATGACACAGAGAAAATAAAACCGTCTGAACTATGGAAGCTGTTCACAGGTGGTATAGACATCATTTTTCTCATTCCATTTTCGAAAGTAACTGTTAATGGCCAATGCTGACCAAATGGGCCAGAACTGTCCTGACACATGGAGGAGCTGCAAATAATCATAATGTAATTCACCATATACTCTCTTATTTTTTCTTGAGTTATTTGACCTTTGTAGTCTTTCAATTTTTCCATATTTGACAGAGTTCTGCATATGATAACCAGTCTACATTATTCCAACTCTACTATAAAGAAAATAATATATAATGAAAAATGGTATAAAATTCAGTATAGAAGGGATTGTGGTAAACAATGTTCCACCTGGAGGGTTCATGGGCTACTCAGCTCCAGTGGATTATTGCCATGGAGGAAGTAAATTTTTAAAGAAAAGCCAGAAACTGTATGCTGGTAAAATTTTCCAATATTTTTTAAATGGTATGGATGAAACACTACATGGTTTGAAGGTGCCTTCAGCCTACAGGACACAGCTGAAAGTCTCCTCCTTTAAGGACATTCTTTACTGATAATAAAAAAATGAATAATCCTCATTCACTTAGCAATCTGAGGGAATACAAATATGAGAGACAGTCAAGGGGATGCTTTATAATAAAGTCTTTAAAAATCCACTTTTCATTAGATTCAGGGGTACATAAAATAATTCCAAACGAAGCTAATTAAAGCAGCTAATTATAGGCCATTGGAGGCCTGTAGTATCTGAAAGTAGCATCTCAGTCCTGGAAATAGTTTTCCAAATTTATTTTACATACTTTTTCTGAGGTAATTAAACATTCTCCCCTTCCAGTCTAGTTTGCATCATTACTTTTCTTAGCAAATGTTTTATGCCCCCAAAGTGAGGATAAATCAGTCAGCTAAGCACAACAGAGTAGGGGAAGTCTAAAGAGTGAAATTCTATTATACATAAATACAAACTCTGTAATATTTCAGATCGATTTTACCTGGAAGAAGGTGAATTTGAAAGATCAGTTGACAGATGTCAGCTAAAGCTCAGTTCCAGTGAGGACACATCATGTTCCCCAGAGTAACCACCATAACTAAGCAGAACTATACCTAATTCTATTGTAGCTATAAATAAATCGCTTGTTTTTTTCTAATGCAAATTTTATGTAAATTCAGAAATTTAAGGACTTTTCCTTTTTTTCTAACATATGCAGTGTTTTCAGTGACATTATTATATCTGAAAGTATTAGGTGTTTTGCAGCCCACTCCTGTTACTTCTTCTAAATTCCGATTTGGTTTTTATGCAGCCTGCCACATTCTGTCTTTACTACTACCATTTACAGATCATCTTCCACAGCTAAGTAACATTGTTAGCACTGCCTTCCTGGCAAGACTATCTAATTGATGGGTTGATACGTGAAATACAATTGGTAAAGTCTGTGTTCCCAGCAGAGACTCCTTATTTTCTCTCATGGTTTTATACTTCTGTCAGCATATGTTATGCTTAGACATCATTTGGGTGACATTGAGCAGCATTTTCACACTGTGTTCTTGCGGAATGGTAATAGGCCCCATGGAAAAGTATGAGGACAATTAAAAACGAAAACTTTTTCAAAAATGCTAGGGAAACAAGAATGCATCTTTCTTTTATTTCTCAGAGCTTTTAATGGGATAATATTGATTTTACCTATCAAAGAGGAATAATCCAGCGTGCAACATTTCCTAAACTTACTTGAGAAGAAAACTCTTTCTTTATGGAGCATCTTGCAGGACCAGATGTTCTGAGCAGCACATTTCAGGAAGTGCTGACCTAGCTTAAAGATAGAGTTCACCAGTAATTTCCAAAATATCCTCTGCCGAGTGCTCTAAAGGTTTGTGAAAATACTCGAGGGGGCAGCTTTGTATACAAACCCTAATTTTCATAACTTTCTCTTCAAATACAGTGATTTTTTTTTTTTTTACCTATTTGAAATGTTATTCTTCCATATGAATATTTTTAAAGATAGGACACTGGGCTGACAAATTAAAGAGGATAGGACACTGGGCTGACAAATTATAAAGAAAAAGAAACAACAAAAGGAAGAAAGGGATGGATGGAGGAAGCAAGGTAGGAAGAAGGAAGGGAGGGAGGGAGGAAAGGATAGAGAGGGGAGTCTCTCCTCTTATTTTATCAGTGAGTAAGTAGAGTCAGTTGCCTGAATTTATTCAGATTCGGCTTGACTGTTCACTTCTTGATACGTTAGTGGGTCATTTCTTTACTACATCATTATGAAATCTGGAGGAGAAAATTAAGGGATGTTTTCACTAGTTAATGTACTTCTGGCATTTGTAAATTCAGTTAATTATGTATGGATCACTTTACATCTATTCTAGTAATAACAGGCTGGTGTTTTCTGGTGGGGAAACTAGTCCATCAATCATCTGTAATCATTGATCTTCAGATAAGGGGACCTATTCTGGCAGGCTTACGGTAACCATAATGTGTTTTCAACTCTACTGCCAAAACATATTGTATCCCACAAATCTCTTAAGAAGGCCTATTCTGTTTCCACTTGAGACATGAAATGACATCTGAAGTGGTGATACATGTAGACTTAAAGCAATCTTTTTCAATCATTATAACCTTTAAATACCATTAACTTCCCCCAGGATTCTTTGACCTTTTCTCTCTGTATTATGCTTTTTGACAACTCAGAGAGAGAAGCAGTACACCTGACATCTGGTATAAACATGACATGTTAATTCTCAGCACACACTTATTATTGTCAACCACTTACAAATACTCACATGATGTGTTTTGTTTTTCCTGTGGCTCTCACATGAAATCTATTTGGGTTTTCTTAATCCAGTGCTAGTAAGCAGTAAAAGTTATTTTTGATTTTCATAGCTGTGGTTCTGAGTCTCAGATTCACAGGTTAGGCGGAGGGCAGGGGTTGGACAGTTCTGAGCCATACAATGGGAGGATTCTGTTCTATGCATTACAAGAGTAGGGAGTAAGAAGAATTTATGGGCTATTAGAACAAGATACGGATACATAAAGAGAATTGTAACACCCACAGGGTGCAGTTAAGGCATTCTGAATCTTTCTATGAGTGGAGTGTAGGAGAAGCAAAATTCCGTATTTCCAAAATGCATTGATTCACACTTCATCTCATAAAAGGTGTTAAAGAATTCATGACTTCTTTCTGATCCTTGGTGAAGTATGTTGGAAGTAGTAGTATTCCAAGCTGAGAAACATCAAGTATCTTCAACAAAATTGAAAGAAATGCAGTTTTGCTAAAACCAAGTCATCACAATTAGAACATCATAATGCAATGAAGACATTTTCCAGGAAGTAAAATGAGCGAAAAAATCCAAATTGAATGGATATTCCAATAACTCTAAGTTGCAAGAGCTTCAAAATAAGCTAAAAATTGACTTCTTAGTCAAAGAAAGTGGCATTAAACAGATATCCTGTGAGTCTCAGTTGAAGTGTCATGTAGAGAAAATTTAAAACAAAAAATATGAGACTGTTCTGTCCAAGGAATAGTTTCTATGTATAGTTTTGTGAACTTCCAGTTCTTATACACACACTTAGGGACAGACTTCTAAGATAAATTGTAGTAGTGTGGAACAACCAACAGTTGGATTAATAGTACTGTTAAAAAAGAAAAACCTTTAGACAAAATAAATGTAAGAGAGTTTATTTGAGCAAAGAATGATTCATGGATCAGGCAGCACAAAAAACTGGAAGAGGTTCAGAGAGCTCTGCAACAAAAGTAAAAGAATTTTATATGCTGATCATGAAAGCAAATAGAGAAATTACCTGATTGGTGATAGCTAGGTGTTTGCCTAATTTGGTACAATGTGACCAGGCATTCACCTTACTTATCTGGATATGATTCAGTGGGAGATTCCTATCTGTGTAACCAGTTGCGTCCTTGGCTGTTCATGATTGGCTAAGTCTTGCTTTGTTTGGTTTTCGTCAGTTAAAAAAATGTTTCCAAGGTAAGTTCCAGTTTGTTTACCTAAGAGCTCTGGTCTCAGAGACAGCCTCAGGCGAATGGCCTTCTTATTTACTTTAACATGACCCAAGACCATGGTAAGACATCCTGATAAAGGGCATAACATATAGCCCTTATATATATGCAAGGCTCTTCATGGAAGACTGCTTCTTCTAAGCTGTGTGTAGTGCATTGGCAAAAGAAATAGAGAACCTTTACACTTGAAATAAAAAATAATATAATACAGTGAAGAACTGTATAGACAATTTTACTCTATGTTAGTTCCAGAAGGATACTAGTTAAGACTTTGGGAAAACAACCTTCAATTGCTCTTTATGAAACAATGATGTAACTTCATTAGAAGACAAAGAAGAGATGAATGATATGAAATTCTTCTAAGATCAGAGAATGCAAGAGCACCTCGTATAGGGTAATTACTCTGAAGAAGGCAGAGGAGATTCTTACAAAGATGCATACAAGATTCCAAATGAAAAGTCTAGAACATAAATACCCTGTCTAATTACAAAAGGTTAATACAATCTCTGCCATAAATTGGGAGTTGAGATATGAATGCGTATAGTTGAGAATGGCCCTCGAGATCTGGCTGCGTTAGGAAATGCATTGACAAGGATCCAAAAAGCAAGCCAGTTTTGGGCCTCAGTTATGTCCCCTCTAAAGACAGGGATAACTTCCAAATCTCAGTTAAAAGAATGAACACATGTACTGCCTCCTGAGTGAGCATGTCATATCGTTGACTTTCTTTTTCTGTGATACCTTTGAAAAACCAACCACTGTTACTTTCCCTGGGAGATAATCCAGGATAAGACTTACTCAGTGCAAATCTTTTATTAAAGGCCTACAACATTATGTTCTGAAGAATTTTGTTTTCCTTTTTTTTAAACATTAGTTAGATCAGATTTTCAAAAGCATCTCAGAAATATTCCTAGTCTTAAATCCAGGGATTTATATAACACAAACTTGCAAGACCAGTGGGAAATTAATTTCCTTTGAAGCACATTAGCTTGAAGTTTGCACCCTCCCACAGTGGAGCAGAATTTATTCCAATGTTGTTGATGACCTCTCAAGGTCCTACCTTCCCTGAGCTATAAGCTGACTGCAGAAAACCAATGATTGTCTGGGCCATTCTGGCTAACCTGGAAAACATC
This sequence comes from Symphalangus syndactylus, assembly GCF_028878055.3. Taxonomy (NCBI): domain Eukaryota; kingdom Metazoa; phylum Chordata; class Mammalia; order Primates; family Hylobatidae; genus Symphalangus; species Symphalangus syndactylus. The sequence goes on from NC_072443.2 coordinate 69,270,429, forward strand.
AAGTCAAAGAAAGGTTAACTGGAGACTCACCATGCTGCTCACAACCACCAACAACCACTGGGGAACCTATTGTGCATATGGCCTCTATGATATGTTTCCTATCATACAGGAGAGAGAACACAGTTCCTTTAAATGTCAGCGAGTTCTAATACTTTATTAAAATGAGATACCTTTCAATGGATGCCCTGAGGTGTGCTACCATCAAGTATGTATTTGTCAGTCTTTTTCTTTTTTTGCTTGTATATATTCGTGGGGTACAAGTGCAGTTTTGCTACATTGGTGTATTGCATTGTGGTGAAGTCAGGATGTTCAGTGCATCTGTCACTATACTCACCAAGCAGCTGCCCATCGTCCACTCCCCAGTGTTTTCCAAAGTTGCTATTTTAAGAAGCAAGTTTCGAGGTCTTTTGCTAGACCTAGGTCTTCTGCTAAGAATATTTGGCCTGGCCAGGCACGGTGGCTCACACTTGTAATCCCAGCACTTTGAGAGGCCGAGGTGGGCAGATCACCTGAGGTCAGCAGTTTGAGACCAGCCTGACCAACATGGAGAAACCCTGTCTCTACTAAAAAAAAAAAAAAAAAAATTAGCCAGGCATGGTGGCACATGCCTGTAATCCCAGCTACTTGGGAGGCTGAGGCAGGAGAATCACTTGAACCCAGGAGGCGGAGGTTGCGGTGAGCTGAGATTGCGCCATTGAACTCCAGCGTGGGCAGCAAGAGTGAGACTCCATCTCAAAAAAAAAAAAAAAAAATAGTATATTTGGCCTGGCTGTACTTTACCCACGTCTTCATATTCTCTCCATTGTGATGCTTCTAGCACCCACACAGTGTATGTATTCTGGTTTATGGTTTTTCTAAAGTTCCACATTTATATATCTTAGCATTACATAGAAAGATAGAACAAATTCCAGTTTAAATTCGAAAACTTAACATCCAACGTCCTGTTGTAAGAGAGAATGAAAGATCCCTTCCATTCTGCCACATTATTCTGTACATCCTCGGCTTTGAGAATATGCTTCTGAGCAGGAGAATTTGTACTTTTCTTTTATTCCTTTTTATACTTTTCAAGATTCAGCATAATAGACAAGGTAGAGTGATCACTGTAGTCCTGAAAAAAATTAGTAAGTGCATGTCCTCTGCTGAAATTCTCCTATATGCCTTTTTATTATTGGTTTCTTCCTCTAGCAGAAACAAAATAATTACTAGCAATGAGAGATAATGTGTTGTTATTTATATTTTAGCCATTTCCCTTTGTATGTGTGTGTGCATATATGTGTGTACCTACACATACATAGTTTCTTTTCCTGTTGGTGAAATTATAGATTTGCTAAGGAAGTAAAGTATCTGGATGAAGGAAAATTACACATAGAAAAAAATAAGCAATTTACTGGTGTACAGTTGCCATTGCATACAGTTAAACTAAGGAATCTAAAAAAAGTAAGATTTTAGAATGAACCGAAGCCTTTCTCTTGAAGATAATTTAAAAAAAAAAACACGTAGTTCAGTGTGATTTTTTTCAAATAATAAAAGCAACGATGCTTATTATAGAACATTTAGAAAATTTATCATGTTTAAATAACAAAGGTAAAATCATATTACCACAATGTCAACATAACCCTCATTTTGGTCTATTTATTCTGTCTTATTTTTTCCTTACACATTTTCCCCATAATTGAAAACTATAAAGACAATTTGTACTTTTAAAATTACCATTATAGTTTAAGCACTTCACAATGTTAGTATAAACACCTTAGAAACAATCTTTGTTGTAAAAAGAAATAACTTTAAAATAATATCTTCGAATCATTGCTTATCTTTTAAGGCAATTAGCATTTTGTTTGTCTTGTTTGATACATTTTTCCCTAATTTGTCACCTTTCAACATTATATTTTGTAGATTTTATTTTGATTTGCTATTTTGCACTGGAATACTCAAAAGACACTCATAGCATTATAACAGCAAAAGACTAAGTAATCTAAATGACCAACAATAGAAAAATGAAGAATGAGAGGCTACTGCCCCTAAAGTGGATCAAGATTATCTATCAGAACAACAGAAAGCAGTATCCTTACTAATAAAAGAGCAATGAGATTATCTTCCTGGATAATTCAAAAATGGCTCTTGTCATTGTATCTTCTGAGAACTCATGAACGTCACCCACAAATCTACTGAAACTAAAATAGTGTCCCACACATTTACAAATAAATATAGAAAACTGGATAGTCTTCTTGGATACTAGCCACAGTCATTATAAAAACAATATGTAAATGGCTGTATAGGCAATACTTGTTTAAAAAGGTATGTGTAGTTTATGCAGAAAGAAATAGCAGTTTACTGGAAAACATTACAATTTTAATGTTGGAGATAGAAACCATATTTGTGAATATGAAATCTCATTATTGTAAAGATAGCAATTTTTCCCAAAGTGATATACAAATAAGAGGTGCTTGTAATCAAAACCTTAAAATTTTTGGAATAATTATATTGATAATGTATTTAGAAGAATGAATTTATTTGAAAGATTTTTTTGGAATGAATTTATTTGAAAGTTGTTTAATATGGGAACTTGCCCTATGAATTACTAAAACAATATGGAACTAAAATAAATGTAGCACTGAACTATTATAGTTATTCTGTAGGAACAGGGCAGTAACACATAGTGATGAATCAAAAAATTGATCCATGTATGTGTGTATGTATATATGTATCTGCAAATGTATCTATATGATATTGTTGTATGATTAAGGGGGCATTTCAAAGAAGTGAAAGAGTAGATTATCGATGAGTGTGGAAATAACTGTCTATTCATTTGGCATAAATGATGTCAAATCCCTTTCTTTACTTTTAAATTTAAAAATATTATTCAGATACTAAGATAAAAATATAGATAAATGTATTTTTAGTGTAAGGATAAGGCACACTTTACCAGCTATGACTCCAAAGACAGAAACCATATATAAATCTAAGAGACATAATGATAGAATATGCTTAACAGAGTAGTTTGCCTAAATACTGACTTTTTCTTCTTTTCTTCTTTCTTTTCATTTTGGTCTATGGAGATTTTTTTAGAGTAGGGGAAAAGAAATGAAAAATGTGATGGAGTCAACTAGAATGGTTTTCATTCTAGCTGTGGAAATTGCTTTACCTGTCCTTACCACTGGTGCCCTTGAAGGACAGTTCACATGAAAAAAATCACAATAATCCAAACTAGAGACTGAATTTTATGTAGACTGTTGTTTTATAACTGCTTTAGTATTCAGCAGTATCATGGTGGGCATGAAACACACAGTAGAAAAATCTTGTCTGGTTTCCTTATTTTTCGGATGAGGAAACTGAGACCTCAGTGGGTCTCAGTTTGATTTAAGCAGTGTCATGTGGTGTGTGGCAGACCCATACTAAAACTTAGCTTTCCTGATAACTCTAATTTTTTTTCCAATACAGCATGCTGTCTCCTGAGTTATATTAAGAACATGTTGATGTCTACAAGGAAAAATCGTTTCTGAACTTTTCTGAGAAGGAAATAGACTTCAGTCTCTGTTGGGAGGAAAAGATGGAGTTGTAGTCAAAGAGAGATAAGCATAGAAATAATTTGGTATGTTCAAGGTGCCCTAATTAGATAAACCAGAGTAACAGACATTGAGAAAATTTAACAACCATCTTCCTTTTATTTATACAATGTGTATGAAATCCCTGACACATTGCAAAAGTAATTAGTTGCTGAACTTAAAAAAATGTTTGTAAGTTCCCCTTTCAACCAAATTGAATTAAGAAAGAAAATTCCTGATCTCTTGGCACTTGCTCCACAGAAGAAAGGACTCCTCATAAAGATAAATTTAGCCCAGCAGTTGAGGTAATTGCTTATTTTCTGTATATTTATTTTGATCCTACTATATTCAAAGTATTGTATTGGGGGAGAGGGTGCTATCAAAAAGATAAATCAGAAATGGTTTATGATGTGTAGGAGGAAGATTTAGACCTAGATTTAAATAAGAAAAGACAGAGAATAGTGAGTCCTATAAGAGCAGAATAGATGAAAGTATTATGAGTTTGGGAAGAAGGAAGACATCAGGGAGGAGGGGGGTGAGTAGAAAATTATTTTACATGATAAGGGGTTTCCTGATTCAAAAAAATAAAAAAAAGGAAAGAGAAGAGGAGACAGAGCAGGGAGTCTCAGTCAATCCAGAGACAAAAACAGAAAAAGAGAACCAGAGAGAGAATTAAACTTTTCTATTTTAATGAGTTTACACACAAATAAAAAGAATAAGGAGATCAGAATATTTCTAAAAGCCCAATAACTTTCTTTTGGTTTCATGATCACCTTGAATAGGCTCCTATTTCTTATAATATTTTAATAAAAGGATGAGCTGTTAAAAATTTAAAACTGAAAATTTAAAATACTGAACACAAATTGCTTTGTGGTAAGCGGATGTTGTAGAGGAAGTTTAAACACCAGATCAGGTTGTGACAGGATCAGATCTCACGTTCCTTCCTGATTGCTGTTTCTGCGTTCCTATCACAGAACTAGAGAGAGCTTCTGAACTGAAGTTTCTGGGTTGAGTCGGAATTCTGGTTTCGTTCCTGACTCAACCACCCAGTGCTGTGTGACCTTTCTCAAGGGATAACCATCAACCTCCTAACTCCCAAAGTTGCTATGATAATTAATTCAGAAAATGAGAGTGAAGCACCTTTGACATCTAAATATCATATGAGCTCTATTCTTCTCTTTTTCTCCTACCTCATATTCTGTCAGCAATTCTTCTCAACAAAATATTGCACGGTTTTGTTGAAACTGTCCGTCTCTGTTACTTGAGGAGTCCCCTATTTGATTTCTGATTTCCACCCTGATTTCCTTCTGCAGTCATCCTCCATACTGTAGTCAGAGTTAGGGCTTTAAGATGTAAATTCAATCACATTACTCCCTTGCTTGCAACACCTCAGCAGCTGCTTTTCACAGGTAAAGTCAGGTCTAAGTTCCTTACTGTTCCCACGAGGCCCAAAACATCTGGACTCAGCCTGCCTCACAATGCCTCTGATTTCACTATCCTAACCCTTCAGATTACCTAGAATTATTGTCCTCTTGCTCCTCCCAGAGCTCACAGCACCATGCCCAGTGTTAGGGCCCTTGCATTAACTGTTCCCTCTGCTGTGAAAGTAGTACACTCTCGAATCTTTGCATGGCTGACTCCTCCTTGCCATTACAGGCTGAACAAAGAGGTCCACTTTCCTGATATTGCATCTAAAGTAACCTTTCTTTCCAGTCACTCTTTATCATATCATCTGGGTTTATTTTCTTTATATCAGTAATCATTTTCTTCCATTATATTGCTTATTTATTTCGTGTATTTTAAAAAGTGTTACCTCTTGACCACCTTCAATTGGAATCCACCTCCATAAAAATTAGGGCTTTGCTAAAGTTTTCAGCACTTATCCTCAAAGCCAAAAATAATGCTTAGTATATAGGAGGCACTCTATTAACAGATGCAGGTATCTGCTGGAATTCTAACAATGTCATTTGCCACCTACTTTATTAAAGGTCATGTGTTACAGGAGGTTTCTATTATAAAGATTAATCAGATATAGTTTGTGATATAGAAGAAGAAAAAGGAATGCTTCTAAATAAGGTAGAAATTGATGAGTTCCAAGAAAGATTTACATTTTATAAGATTAAATGATATTTAATTTGGTGGGCTACTAGTAGGAGAAAAAAATGGCCCATCGTTAAATCCCAAACTAAACAACATTCATTCTTGTCATAGTTTCATATCCATCCCTTAAATAGTGCTCCTGTATTTTTCACTGGAAAGAGGAGAGAAAAACACAAACCTTAGGGGGTTTTGGGATGTAGCCATAAGACAGCAACCAAAAAGCTTGTTTCCTTTGAGGTTTCATGCCTTACTTTGAAGATTCATGCAGTTTTTGCATTCTACCCTATAATATATCCACATGGTCAAATTGAAGCCCTGGGAAAAACATGTGGAGTGAACCCCAGGGCCTAACATTTCACAGGCTGCTCCTGGGGAGCATCCCCTCTAATCTAAGAAACAAAGAAGACCTTGTATCTTTTACAGAGCTTATTCTGAAAAGATGGGCTTTACTCTTCAGTGTTTCCCAACCAAAGCCTATTGCTTAAGTATAAAGTGATTACAGATACAAAGGTTGGGTGATTGGAGAAAGATGAGTCTGGTTACAAGAATGGTTATTCTGGAAAAATGTTGCACTGAGTAGCAGAGGTGAGAGTGGGGGAAATGTGAAGATTGGGGAGCAGTTATCAAAATGTTCGCAACTTCCTGTCACCATAGCTCCTTTTAGCATTCTCTAGCGTGAGTTTAATAGCCCACATTACATTATGTTGCTTAATAATTATGCTCTAAGAGGTAGTTATGTTCCTCAGACCCAATTTACTAAGAGAAAGAAGTGTCTCATACATTGTAGCATTATTCTTATGAATGTTATTTTTAAATGTTTCATTAGTCCCTTAAATCAGCTTGTTTCAGACAACTCTGTGTGTGTGTGTGTGTGTGTGTGTGTGTGTGTGTGCGTGCACTAGAGAAAGAGAGGAGAGAGTGAATATGAGTGGAGAATGTGTAAATTCAACTAGAGCTATTAAAGCCCTGTGACTTGGAGCTGAATTGCTTTCAAACATTTTCTATAAATACTTCAATTCTCTTTTTTATGTTGAGTGCATGCTTTTATGAAAACTAGTTTTGTTACAGTAAGGACAGTTTGAATCTTTTTTAGTATCAACATTTAAAAATCTTGGTTAAAAATCTCATCTTGTAAGTGATTGAGTTTCAAGAGTAAATTAATTTGGATCTTACTAAGCAGTGGAACTAGAATGCATTAAACGTTTTTGGGGGGACATTTTATTAATAACTGAGTTTATTTCATAGTAGCCAGGCACATATAACCTGTCAGTTAAGAAGCCTTTCTCCATTACAAGGCCACAGGTTTATCCCTCTTGAGTTTTTCTTCCCTCCTCTTTTTACACAAACATTAATAGCTTTAATAGAAGCAGTGAAAATTATGAATCTTTTCTTATTTTGAAATTCAAGATATAGGGAATCCTTCTTTGCTTTGATCTTATAACTAGTATTAAACACTGACCCACAAACTCATGCAAACATAAATACCATATTAAAGTTTCCTTTGGTGTGCAAATCAATCCTTAAAGTCTTGTAGTTGTTGCTGGAGTCTTACAAATGTTTCCCAAGAGTTGAAATGTTTATATAAATACCTTTGTAACTCAAGGTAATTACCAGCACTGATTTATAAAGCTGAATACCCAGAGCTTTAATTTTGTGCTTTGTATAGATCACTTGGTATGGCAAATATGGTAATAATAATCCATAAATAGCCCTCTAATTTTTAAAAAATAAACAACTAGAAAGGGCTTTGTCCTGTTGCCATAGTTGCAGAGAATTGTTGATCACAATCACACTCTTAAACCTAAGATGGCCCAGTGATTTTCATAATGGCCTGCAAGTGCAAGTTCATATAAAACTTTCTGAAATACACCTTTCTCAAATGGAAGTTTTCCACACTAGAGCTCTACAAAGGATTATTATTTTGCAGGCTAAAGAAAATGTGTTAATGACTAGGGATTCTAATTGAAAGAGTAATGGAAGATGCAAGACTTCTATCACGACCCCAACTGGGACGGTGCTGTTCCTCGAGAAAGCAATTTAACAACAGCTCTGAACTTCAGTGTTCCGATCTGTTAAATGGAGATTGTTAAGAACACTGCCTGTTTGAAGATAAACAAATGAGAAAGTTAAAAGAAAAAGTAATGGAATCTTTGAAGGAGAAGAAAGAGCCTTACGTTAATTTGCAGATTTTTTTCTTTGTGTAAAGTTTACTGACAAATTTTAATTAGACACATCATTCAGAAATTTATTTTTTAATGATTTTATAACCCAGTTATAAAACTCTATGCAAAACAGCTTAACCATTTGATTTGTGTACACTAATAATGACGTTTTAAAAGATTCCTTCAGTGTAACTAGGTCATTGAATTCACCAAGCATTTACTTTACACTTATTCTGTGCTGGACACAAATGATAAAAACATCAATAAGACACCATGGTTGCCTTCATGCTGATCATAGTCTAGGAAGGGCAAGAGACATATAATAGAAATGCTTTTCAGCCATGTGAGTAAAAAGTAGAACAGAGAACACCAGAGGCTGGGAAGGGCAGGAGGAAGGGGGTTGTTGTGGAGAGATTTGTTGAAGGATACAAAATTACAGCTAGACAAACTTACACTCCCACCAACAGTGTACTTATTAGTTCAGCAATTGTGGAAGATAGTGTGGCAATTCCTCAATGATCTAAAGACAGGATTACCATTTGACCCAGCAATTCCATCACTGGGAATATACCCAAAGGAATATAAATCATTCTGTTATGAAGACACATGCATGCATATGTTCATCAGCACTATTCACAATAGCAAAGACAGGGAATCAACTGAGATACCCATCAATGATAGACTGGATAAAGAAAATGTGGTACATATACACCATGGAATACTATGCAGCCATTAAAAACATGAGATCATGTCATTTACAGGGACATGGATGCAGCTGGAGGCCGTTATCCTTAGCAAACTAGCACAGGAACAGATAACCAGATACCACATGTTCTCATGCATAAGTGGTAACTAAATGAGAACAAATGATCACATGGATGGGGGGAACAACACACACTGGGGCCTATCAGAAAATGGAGGGTGGGAGGAAGGGGAGGATCAGGAAAAATAAGTAATGGGTACTAGGCTTAATACCTGGGTGATGAAATAATCTGTACGACACACCCCTGTGACACAAGTTTACCTATGTAACAAACTTGTACTCGTATCCCTGAACTTAAAATAAAAGTTAAAAATAATAAAAGATAAAAAAAAAACCTTACAGCTAGATAGGAGAATAAATTCCAGTTCTCTATAGCATTGTAGGGTGACTATAGTCAATAATAATATATTATATAATTTCGAATAACTAGAAGGAAGATATTGAATCTTCCCAACACAAAGAAATGATAAATGTTTGAGTTGGTAGATATGCTAACTATCTTGATCCGATCGCTATACATTGTATGTATTGCAATATCACTGTATATCCCATAAATATGTACAATTACTATGTGCCAATTAAACAGTTTTTCTTAATTAAAAAATTAACCATGTGATAAGTGATCAATCAAAGCTTATATAAATTGCAATAGGGATAAACAGGTGGGAACCACAGGTTAAACAATCTACTCATTTTTCACCCTTACCTAAGTGTCTTTAATGCCTTGCTAATGGTATGACTTCTCATCATTGAAACTCACTGTACCGAAAGTAAATTATTTTAGAACACTGTTTGACACACATTTTAAAAGTTGATACCAAAAGTAAATTATTTTAGAACACTGTTTGACACACATTTTAAAAGTTGATCTAAATGAATTTTTAAAATTTAGACAAAAACCATGGGGAAAAACAAGTACAGACATATCTCAGAGATATTGTGGTCTGGGATCCATCTGTACCACCTCAATAAAGCAAATATGGCAACAAAGCAAGTCACATAAATATTTTGGCTTCCTAATGCATGTGAAAGCTATGTTTGCTTATTAAATGTACAATTGCATTATGACTAAAAAACAATGCACATACCTCAATTTCAAAATACTTCATTGCTAAAAAATGCCAACAATCACCTGAGCTTTCAGCAAGTTGTGAACATTTGCTGGTAGGGGATCTTGCTTCAGTGTTAATGGCTGCCGACTGATCAGGGTGGAGATCACTGAAGGTTGGGGTGATTGTGGCAGTTTCTTAAAATAAGATGACACTGAAGTGTGCCGCATCAATCGACTCTTCCTTTCCCAAAAGATTTGTCCATAGCATGCAATATTATTTGATAACATTTTGTCCAGAGTAAAACTTGTTTCAAAACTAAAGTCAGTCCTCTCAAACCCTGCCACTGCTTTATCTACTAAGTTTATTTAATAGTCTAAATCCTTTTGTGTCACGTCAACAGTGTCCAAAAGGATATTCACTAGGAATTGATTTCATCTCAAGAAGCCACTTTCTTTGCTTATCTACGAGAAGCAACTCCTTATCCATTGAAGTTTTATCGTGAAATTGTAGCAATTCAGTCACATCTTTGGGCTCTACTTCTAATTTTGTTTTACTTGTTATTTCCACCACGTCTCAGTTATTTCCTCCACTGAAGTCTTGAACTCAAAGTCATACATGAAAGTTAGAATCCACTTTTTCCAGACTCCTGTTAATGTTGATGTTTTGACCTCTTCTCATGAATCACAAATGTTCCTAATGGCATCTGGGATGATGAGTCCTTCCCAGAAGGTTTTCAATTTACTTTGCCCAGATCAGTCAGAGGAATCACCATGCATGGCACCTACAATCTTGAGAAATGTGTTTCTTAAATATTATAACTTGAAAATCAAATTTACTCTTCCTTTCACTTGAACACTTAGAGGCCATTGTAGGGTTATTAATTGGCCTATTTTCAATATTATTTTGCCTCAGGGAATAGGGAGGCCCAATGAGAGAGAGAGACAGAGAGAGAACACCTGTTGATGAAGTAATCAGAACACATAGAGCATTTATTGCCATCTTATATGAGCACAGTTTGTGCAGCCCCAAAACAATTACACTAGTAACATGGGCTGCAGAATAGATGTATTTGCAGGCATGTAAACAGCATTTATCTCCTTGTATATCATCAGAGCTTGTGGGTGCATCGTTAGTGAACAGTAATATTTGTAATGGAATGTTTTCTCTGAGCAGTAGGTGTCAACAATGGACTTGAAATATTTGGTAAACCATTGCTGTAAACAAATATTCTGTCACCCATGTTTTGTTCTTCCATTTATAGACCACAGGCAGAGTAGATTTAGTGGAATTCTTAGTAACCCTAGGATTTTTGGAATGGTCAATGAGCATTGGCTTCAACTTAAAGTCATCAGCTACATTAGTTCCTAACAAGAGAGTCAGCCTCTTCTTTGAAGCTTTGAAGCCTTGCTTGATTTCTCATCTCTGGCTATAAAAGTCCTAGATCACATCTTCTTCCAAGAGAAGGCTATTTCGTCTACATTGAAAGTCTGCTGTCTGCTGTTTAGTGTAGCCATCTTCATCAGTGATCTTAGCTGGCTCTCCTGGAAAACATGCTGCAGCTTCTACATCAGCACTTGCTGTTTCACCTTGCACTTTTATGTTATGGAGATGACTTCTTTCCTTAAACCTCATGAACCAACCTCTGCTAGCTTCCAACTTCTCTTCTACAGCTCCCTCACTTTTCTCAGCTTTTTTTGTTTGTTTGTTTTGTTTTGTTTTTTGAGACAGAGTCTCACTGTGTCACCAGGCTGGAGTGCAGTGGCATGATCTCGGCTCACTGGAAGCTCCACCTCCTGGGTTCTTGCCATCCTCCTGCCTCAGCCTCCCGAGTAGCTGGGACTACAGGCGCTCACCACAACGCCCAGTTAATTTTTTGTATTTTTAGTAGAGACGGGGTTTCACCATGTTAGCCAGGATGGTCTCGATCTCCTGGCCTCGTGATCCACCCGCCTCGGCCCCCCAAAGTGCTGGGTTTTCCCAGTTTTTATAAAGTTGAAGAAAGTTAGAGCCTTGTTCTGGATTAGGCTTTGGCTTAAGGGAATGTTATAGCTGGTTTGACCTTCACTCAAACTTTCTCTAAATCAGCAAAACACTATATCGCTTTCTTACCATTCATGTGCTTACTGGAGTAGCACCTTTAATCTTCTTCAAGAACTTTTCTTTTGCATTCACTACTTAGTTAAGCATTTGGTGCATGAGGCCTAGCTTTCATCCTTTCCTGGCTTTTGACATAACCTCTCTTCCTTACTACACTTAATCATTTCTGGCTTTTGATTTAAAGTGCTCTTCCTTTCACTTGAACACTTAGAGGCCATTGTAGGATAATTAATTGGCCTAATTTCAGTACTGTTATGTCTTGGCGAATAGGGAGGCCCAACAAGAGAGAGTGGAGAAAGAGAGAGAGAGACAGGGGAAACACCAGTTAGTAGAGTAATCAGAACACATAGAACATTTATTAATCAAGTTTGCCATCTTACATGAGCAGGGTTCATGGAGCTCCGCAAAAATTACAATAGTAACATCAAAGATCACTGATAACAGATTATCGTGACAGATGTAATAATAATGAGAAAGTTTTAAATATGCAAGAAGTATCAAAGTGTGACACAGAGACGTGTAGTGACCACGTGCTGTTGGGAAAATGGTGCCAATGGACTTAGTCTACACAGGGCTGCCACACACCTTCAATTAAAACACACACACACACACACACACACACACACACACACACACACACACAATATCTGCAAAGCACAATAAAGCAAAGCACAATAAAACAAAGTAAGCCTGTAATGTCCTGAAAACCTCTCTGCTAAATACTTTTTATTTTCACATTTTACCCCTGGCAATAACCCTGTGAAATAAGGAGTTTTATCCCACTTTTCAGAGATAAGAAAACTCAGGCTCAGAGCAATAAAATAACTTTTTCAGAGTTGACTAATAGCCAGCACGGCCTGGGTTGTATTTTTCTAAATTAGGCGCTTACATAACCTTTACTAAATAGTAGCCACTACTTTAAATTCTTTATAAACAGGTACTCATTGGAAGCCAGACTCTTGTCTGTCTTGCTGTTTTGCTCTAATCTCAGCATATTTCCCGTCGTGTGTGTGTGTGTGTGTGTGTGTGTATGTGTGTGTGTATAAAGATATAACAGGCAATGTGGATGTTTTAACATTTTTTCAGATTACCTAAATCAAGTCAGTCTTGGTTATGTTCTTCAAAGCATGTATGATGCCCTTAGCTGTTGATTGGGTAGAGTGGTTTGATTACATGAATTCTATTCCCAAGCTCGTGTATCATCCTGTACGCTGGGGACACAGAGATGAAGACAATGTTCCTGTCCTGTGATGCTGAGGGTCTAGTAGGAGAAACAGCAAAGGACATTGTAGGGAAGCAATAAATACTCTAGACACGTGCATGCAAGTATCTAATCTAGACTTCTCAAGCCACATTGTTTATTACAATTTAAAAAAATCATTAGATTAATTTATATTATTTGCATTTTATCTTATTAATTTGTTCATATGTATTTCATTTGCATTGCACAGGAAACATTTTCCATATATTAATGTAAAATAAAAGAGTCTTATATTTACAGAATCTTTTTTCTTTGAATTCGAAGCACTTCCATGCACATCATTTTACTTATCTTCACAGCATCATAACAAAGAATAATTAAAATCCTATCTTCTTTTAAGATTAAAAGTCATTAATAATGAGTTGAAAGAAAGCAGTGGTTTTCTTGTTTGTAAAGGTTGTTTCAACTTTTGTTGCAAAGGCGTAAAAGCCTTTCTCTAACTTTGCTATTTTCACACCATCTTTTTTAATCAAATGACGTTACAGAGAGATTAACTTTCATTTCAACATTTGAAAAATTATGTGTATCTCTAGATAAACAAATACACTTCTCTTAGTGTTTACTTTTCTTTGCTTCTTTCTTTTCACGGAAAATTTAGATAACAATGATCATCTTCATAGTGAGTTTTTACTGTCAACCAGAGAGACAAATTGAGATTGGATGTCATCTCCCAATAAAATGTACACCCTTGATGTCACTCGAATGATAGATCTTTTGCCATTTTGCTCTATACTAGATTTAAAAATTAAGTCGGCTATTTCTGTTCTCTAATAGCCTTATAATACACTGCTTCAAAATCACATCATTTTGCTGTGACTCCATGGTTAATTAACATCTAGAGAGTCTATGTACTTTATTCAGACTCACTATATATTATTTCCACTAATCAGATGTAGTTTTTTTCCTTCAGTTTTATAGTTATTAACTTACTACCCTTTGAGTTTTCACCTTAATAAACAAGAAGAACAGTTTTGTCCATAAATTTAAATCTCAAAATCCCTGACCTTGTGTAAACTCGTTTCTATATTAATTTGAGTTGAGCATCTCCACAGACTTCTCTAATTAGATAAGTTTATTATTATTATTCTTTCTGGCGTTTCCCATGAGGAATAAGCAATTTTCTGAGTGTTTCTTATTCTGCTGCACAATATCTCCTCTACCTAATATCTCATCTTTTACCTTTTTGTTATTGAGATTTTTATAGAATGTACTTTTATGATGCTCTAAGTGCTTTGAATCGCAAGTGTTGATCTATCTTTATTGCTATTAAACTTTCAGAGATACATCAGCTGCAATTGTGCTTGTCATTCTGTGTTCATTGATGGATAGTAAAAGGTCAGGTTCAACATTAAAAGATTCTGCAAATGGAGCAGGGAAACTTGGCACACTGTGGCGGATTTGAAATTGCAGATCTCTTTCTGGCCCTCGTTTCCTCTCTGACCTCAGTCCTACTTTTCCCATTTCCCTCTGTGTTCCAGCCACACTGGCTGTCTTGTGTGTTCCTTCTACCTGGCAGCCTCAGTCCTGCCTGAGGGCATTTGTCCGAGATATTTGCACAGCCCGGAACTCCCTTATCTTTTCAAGGTTGGCTCCTCCCTGATAATTACATTTTGGTTTAAGTGTTAGCTCCCTAATAACACTCCCTCTGCAAATCATCAAGAAAGGGAAGGTCACATGCTTTGAAAAATATACCAGGGAAGGAAAAGTGAATTTCAGAGAAGGAAATTAAGTTTTAGAATTGTGTGAACAGATTTTCAAAATTATGAGATAGCAGCACATACACATTTAAACACCAACAATCACATCTGTGCTGCGGGTTGGGAGTGCATAGTGACGTGCATTCTGGCTTGCAGTCATACATTGGTTAGTCAAATGCGTGTTCCCAGACACAGACCTCCTGCTCCTAGTCATGTATTAAGAAAAAAAAAATCTCACACAGCTCAGGATGGATTCATATTCGAAGACGTTTTTTTCAGTCTAACTTGGACTGTTGAAGTAATGGAAGCAAGCTTGGAGTCCATTACTGGGATAGAAGATAAGTTAAATATGGCGGATGCACTTCATGGAGTGTCGTACACAAGTTAGAAACCACAATAAAAGGTACAATGTGGATAGATCTTAAAATAGCACCTTTTGAAAAAAATTAAGATAGAAATTAGATATATAACACAGTACCATTTATGAAAAAAATACATAAACCAAATTGCTGGGAATGTTCTATACCTTGATCTGGGTGATACTCGCACAGGTGAATACATCTGTAAAAACTCACCAAGCTGTCCACTTAACATGGTGCACTGTACTGTATGAATGTTAAACCTAAATTCAAAAATTAAAAAAAAAAAAAGCTCTTTCCCTGACTACCCTGCTCAGAGTACTTCTCCCAAGTCCATTTCTATTGCATCAATCTTTAACATTCTTTTTGTAGCACCAATCATCACTTGGTATCTTTCTGATATCTATTCGTGTGTGTTCATTAATGGACTACCTCCCACTACTAGAATGTAAGCTCACTAGGACAGGGAGCTCCTCTAACTTGTATGCTACTATATGCTCATAAGCACTGAGTTCTCTCTGTCTTATTCTGCTATACAATATTCTCTTGAACTAGTATCTCACCTTTTGGCTTTTAGATATTAACATTTTTATAAATATTCTTTTATGATGTTCTAAAGCCTTAGTGATTGCTGAATAGATGTTTATTTGTTGAATGAAAGGAAGGAAGAAAGAAAAAGAAGAAGCAGAGTGGAAGGGAGGGAGGGAGGGAGGGAGGGAAAAGGAAAGACAAAAGTAAAGAAGAATGGCAAAAAGAAAGAAAGAAAACAGGAAGGGAGGGAGGATATGTAAGTAGACCAAATGCAGCCATTATCTTGTCAGCTCTAATTTACTTCATCAGTAATTCCCTTGCCTCTGTTGGAGTAACACTCTTTAATTAATGTCCTTGAATTAAATACTTCACATTCTTAGAACCTAGTTTACATGTTCTCTCGCTGTTGTTTTTTTTCTCCTTTGTCTCCTTCCTTCACTTCCCCTTTCTCCTTGGTTCCTCTTCTTCCCTTTTTCTATCACTTCTTGTATTTTTCCCCCATCCCAGGGCCTATCTCTACTTATCTAAGCAAAGTCACATTGCAATTCTCATAGAAATTAGAAGACAATGTCTTACTTAAGAATCTAAGTATGGGAGTCTGGGTGCTGTGGCTCACACCTGTAATCCCAGTACTTTGGGAGACCGAGGTGGGTGGATCACTTGAGGTCAGGAGTTCAAGACTAGCCTTACCAACATGGTGAAACTGTCTCTATTAAAATACAAAAAATTAGCTGGGCTTGGTGCACGCGAATGTAGTCCCAGCTACTCTGGAGGCTAAGGCAGGAGAATCGCTTGAACCCCAGAGGTGGAGGTTATAGTGAGCCAAGATGGTGGCACGTGAATGTAGTCCCAGCTACTCTGGAGGCTGAGGCAGGAGAATTGCTTGAGCCCCGGCGGTGGAGGTTATAGTGAGCCAAGATTGCGCAGCTGCACTCCAGCCTGGGTGACAGAGCAAGACCCTGTCTCAAAAAAAAGAAACTATGGGAGTACAAAATACTAACAAGTAACATTTATTGAGCATTTAATTTCATATGGGTCACAGAGATGCACTTTACATATATTAAGTTATTTTATCTTCTCCACAGCCCCATTATTTTCTGCATGTTACAGTTGGGAACATAAGCTCAGAATGTGTAGCTTGCTCGAGGTCACCTAATTGGTAAGCAGTAGAGCCAGATCAGAGCCCATGCACCTGAGCAGTACCTCCTACTGTCCTCCAGCGTAGTAAACAAACATTTACTAGTGACCAAATCTACACATTGTTAGCAGTGTTATGTCTTTATGGTAGTATAATATTCCATATCTTCTTTAATCTGAAAAACTCCCATTTTAAGGAGGAAGCATGCAGTAAGAGAAAGCATAGATGATCCTGGTGGAGCCTGTTTGCGTCAAACAAGGCTGCCACCTTCCATGTAAATCTCAAGATGGTCATCATGTTTTATGGGGCTGTCAAATCCAAAGTTATTAAAACCCCTTCATTCATATTACAAGCTATTATGTGTTTAATTCCTCTGGTAAGACACATATCTGGTAATTCATGACTAAAAATGAGTTCATATTATCATATGATAAATACAGTAGTGGCAGAAAAACGAATAAATGTCAAAGGAAATACTTTCGGAGTACACAGTGCCTTTTTAATGTCTTTCATATCTTTTTGCCTGTATTAACCTTTGTATCATAATTCTGATTGCTCAGTGACACTCACCCATTTATCTGAACACTGCTAAATCTTTTATTATTATCCCATTACCACGTTTATAATGGTGTAATTTGTGTTTGGGAAGCATCTGCTAAGTGTTAAGTAGGCATTTGAAGAACATATGGGTGGGTGGATCCTGTCAACTAGGAAAGGTTTCGGGCTGACCCGATTTGCCTGACAGGCTGTGGCTGCCAGTGTACGATTCCAAGTAAGGACTGCTTACCTTCTGTGACTTCTGCTTTCCTTTCCCATGCCTACCTTTCAGAGTGTATTGTAGAGCTTCCAAATGGGTTAACTCGATTTCTTGATTTTTTTCCCCCCAAAGCAGCTCAAAGCTTTCTGGGGCCTGATGGAAGGAAGAACATTGACCTAGAGAACTGTGGAAGCAGAGTCAATTATTCTGTCATCAAGTAGCCTTTTCTAAAAAAAAAAAAAAAAAAAAAAAAAAAAAAAAAAAAAAAAAACAAAAAAAAGCATACTGTCAGCAGACTGATAAAGTAAAAACAGCATGCTGTTAGGGCTGTTTAACATTTTTCTTCTATTTAGTCAAACCCTTGAACAAAAGCCCACATTCCAGGCCTCAGTCCCACCCCGGTCAAATACTGCAGGATTTGGGAATCTAGGTCTATTAGAGCCCTAAGTCAACTGCTGGAGTAATGCTTCTTAATGAGATCAGTTGACTAAGCGATGATACTTTTGTTCTTGTGAGTTCATAGGGTACCTTTTGAAGATCATTGCGTATAATTCCTCATACCATTTCACTAGAAGGAGAGGTGATGGAGGCATCTGAATGGGGGGTCAGTTTAAAAGAACAGATCTGAAGAAAGACAAAGGTTTAGCGTTGTCTCCTACAAACTATCACCATGCTTGTTTCCAAGAATCCTAATTATGTCCTTCAGGAGCCCATTATTTACTTCAGAGAGAGTAAGAAGGCTTCCTTCCAAGTCATTAGGTTTGGGATCTAAATTGTAGCTTCATTTCTCTCTTTTTTCTTTGGTGTATGGAATAGAGCTTGGATTTAGGAAGGAGAAGGGGACAATAATGGCCAGTCTGAGTTAGTGTGTGTAGAATTGCTTAGATTTGCGGAGCAGGGACTTAGGAATTATGCGGGGTTCAAACCGTGCTTCCCCCACTTATTATGCCTGAGATCTTTCACCTTTATGGGCTTCAATGCTCTCATCAGTAAAATGGGGATAATACCTACTACCTGATGGGATGGCGTGAAGATTAAAAGAGATGTCAGTGTGCAGTAAGATAACACATGACACAGTCAATTCTCATGAAGTGTTAGCTATTACTGTCACTCCTGTAACTATTAGTATTGTTATTATTACAACTATAAAATACTTTTCTCAGTATGTGTAAGGGTTTTCAAAGCATAGGATGTAATGCACAAAAATAATGCTACAGGCCTTTTGGGACTTATTTTTATTTATCATGTTTGCTTCTGTAAAATGGTTTTTAAATAGGCTTTTATGAGAGTCAGACATAACCTTCCCAAGAAAAAAGGAGAATACCTGTTTTCCCTTATGTAACTAGCAAGCTCTTACCTATTGAGCAATGTGTTAAAATAACTTCCAGAATTAATCCAATTTATTAATTCAGTGACCACATAAAGGTGATTTGATTTAATTGTCTTTAAATACTAATATAAAAGCCAGTATAATCCTATAAAGTTTGCCTATAAATATCTACTCATATACAGTATTTGAGAGATAAAGATCAGTAGTTTTTAATAATTAAAATTCTATTTTTAAACACCTCAATTTCTCCTCTCAGTAACTTGCACACAAAGTTGGTTGAAGCTGCATGTTGACTGTATGAATCCAAAATGAAAAATTAATCACTCATGTAAGACGAACAGCCAGAGTACATGTATGGATCTCTAATACAGAAAACTGCAGGGATTGACTTTAATAATCAAATTAAAATGTGGTAACTAACATAAGAAATGAAAAACGGAAGTGGTGGACTAGCTGTTTTTTAAGTAAATATAAGTAATTGATAAATCCTTATAAAATATGATTTCTCTGATTTTATCCAGGACTTCCTATGATATCAAATACAAGGGGTTTCTTTGTTGAAGTTGTAAAGGCCAGTCCATTTTATCTTGCTTGTATGCTTGTAGGCAATTTTGTGGAATGCCCTGTGAAGAAAAAAGGGTAGAGCATATTGTGTATTCAAAGACTATTTTTGCTGTTTCTTAGAATATAATTTATCAGGAAATGCGTGTTAGACTAAATATAATTACTGGGATTTATTTTATAGATTTTTGGGGGTAGAGAAGTTTTTTATAAAAATAAATCTATTACTGAATTTTAAGAGCTATTTTCTATGTTTGTGTTTTTTCTTTTTTAACAGTTATGGAAACTTCTGTGTACTCACTTGCTCTAATTTTTCTTAAACTGAATTTTTGAGTCATACTTACATACTTGAAATTGAAATTCTAAAATCAGTGATTTGAAAGCCACTCAGTTTGAGTGTATCTGATTATCAGAATTACATAATTAATATTCTGGGGATGCTTTATATACTCAATAAACTTCTAATATATTAGATTCTCAATAAATATTTACAGTGTAGACTTTTTATTTAAATTCATGTACATTTTTATATTTATCATTGTTAACTGGTTTTTGCTGTATGTTAGATGCTTACTTTTTGAGAAACACTAGGATGATTTTAATTCAGTGAAATTACATTTATCAGACACTGTCCTGGCACTGTGATGGACTAATGACTGGCTATTCCAAGAGCCAGTGCTAGACCATCTTCCTCAGCCATCAGCCGGGAGGGCTACTGTGGGTCCACCATCCACCTTTAAACATTTCCCCTTTAACCCAGGATGCAAATTTATCAACTACAGGAGAGAAAAGAACATTTTTAATTACCAGAGTCCCATTTTATAGATGAGTTAGAATGTTAAATATAAATTAAGTTTCTTTTCCTACCTTGTTGTATGTCATCAAGCTTCAAAAGTTAAGTAGAATGGAGACCTTTCTCTCATATTCAATTAATATCTGGATACCACCCAAAACAATGGCATGGGGATGAGCATTTAATGAACAACTGTTCTGATTTTAAAGGCAAAGCAAGTTCTCTCTAGCCACATAGGGAGGTGATGAGGTATTTCCACGACTTTAAGATTAGAGACAGTCTAGTGACATTCAGAAATAATTATTCCCATTTGGAAGTAGCAAGCTAGAAATAGAACTCCAAATCACTGCTAGCTTTTGACACTTTTCAGAGCCATAGACCGACTCCCAGCTCAATCTGCACCACCTGTACTGTGAACCCCTGCCTTCATGGCAAACTTAGCTCTATCCGATTAATTTAGCAGAAAACATGCTGTCTTTTGGCATTTCTGCATTTTGAGTATTTCTCAGAATCGAAACTCAGTCCTATTAACTTTCTATTCAAGGGAGACCAGATGAGTTTTTTGGAAACATTTTCATTGGCTTATATTCTCTTGAGAGTAATATTTTAATCCTCTTTTATTTCCTGCATTGTTCTTTTATTTTGCTCTGTCTATAAATATATACAATTTAGCCAGTTGTTTTGATGGTTTATTCTTGCCACTTTCCCCATCTATTTTTAATGTATAATAGTATTTATGTATCCAGGAGTGTTTATCTCTGTGTCTCCAAAAATTGCAGCAAAACACTATTAAAAATCAGCTTCCACCATTCAATCTGGTTGGCCATAGGAGTCACATCTCCACACATCATCAGTTTGGAGTTTCTTACTGTCAACAAAGCACAGTAGACTTGTTTGACACCTGCTTGCATCGCTTTCCACTGCCAGTATCCTAAGTTCCTCCAGTTGTTTTTGTCTGCCCGCTCATACACTATTTCCTCACTTTTTGAATCAGAAAGGGCTGGTTCACTGCAATGTATGTGGTATCCAGCCCTGGCTCTCTGCTTCTCCCACAGAACCTACATTTTGATCCTCCTTTGTAGGATACCCTCTGAGGACAATGAAGCAAGACCAAAATGACAACAAAAGTAAGAACGCTAACCACAAACGTTTATTGAACACTCATCATTTGTTATGCATTCCTGTATGGACTTGGTATGCATTATCTTATTTAATCCACATGACACACCTATAAGGTTATCGTTTTAATTTTACAAACAAGGAAACTGAAGAATAGAGAGGAAAAGAATCTTTCCCTGGCTTACAGAGCTAGCAGATACCAGAACCAGGGTTGGAACTTAGTCATGTGTTTTAATTGTTGCTTTTAATTTGCTTTGTTTGTTTTTTGTGTATGTGTCTTCTGTTTTGTTTTGTTTTTGTGACAAGGTCTCACTTTGTCATTCAGGCTGGAGTGCAGTGGTACAATTACGGTTCACTGCAGCCTTGCCCTCCCAGGCTCAAGCAATCCTCCCACCTCAGCCTCCTGAGTAGCTGGGACTACAGACACACACCACTACACCCAGCTAATTTTTGTAGAGACAGATTTTCACCATGTTGCCCAGGCTGGTCTCGAACTCTGGGATCAAGTCATCCACCTTCTTCAGATTCCCAATGTGCTGGGATTACAGGCATGAGCCACCGCCGAGCCATATGCTCATGTTTGTAACCACTACCCTAGACCTTCTTTTGTACAAAATGAAAGCTGTAGAGGAGACTTAAGATTTTAAGGGTGAGAAGAGATCTTAAACACCTGCATTCCCCAACCCTTTTGAATTCTGGGATACGTTTTAACTGTCAAAATGTTACTGTTGCTCACGTGATCGAGCAGCTACATAGAGAGGACAGCTTTGTGTAGTGGTTCAGGCTCTGACTCACACTCCCTGGATTCAGATCCTTCCAACTATATTATGTGGGGCTTCCTCCATTATCTTAGTTACCTCATCTGTAAAACAGGATGATAATAGTACTTTCCTCCTATACTTTTTTGAGGAAGAAGTAAGTTAATATGTGGAAGTTGCCAAGATCAGTAATTTGGCTCACAGTGAGAAGTCAACTTAGATGCTTTTATTGGTTTTCATGTTTTTGAAAGAGAAATTATGTGATACCCAAAAGTTATGAAGAATTCAGGAACACTATTTGGCTGAAGTATATTTTTGTTAATCACAGTATTGCTCACACGTTTTAAAAAGCGGGACCTGCATACATATTTTATAATATAGAATTAGTTCAGTCTCTCCATCAACCACAGCATGCATATTGATTACCTAATCCTTGTGGAAATTCCACAGGCCCTAAAGAATTCACATCCCACAGGTTGGCAACCAGAGCTGTCTCGTGCAACCCTCTCATTTTTCAGGTAAGAGAAAAAGCTGAGACCAGAGAGTTTAAATGAATTTATCAAAGGGCACATACCTAGAGGACAAAGACAAGTGTAAACCTCAAATCCTGTGACTCCAATGCAGAGGTCTGTCCTCTTTCCAAAAGCACCCAAAAAGCTCATTTCAGGTTATTTAACAATCAGAGATAGCAATAGTCAAACACTTTTGTGTCCTTAAACAGTATTTTGTACTCTGAATATCTGTTCTCTACATTAGCTTTGTTGTTTCTCCTTGTTAAGTGACAGAGAAACTTCCCTTCATATATTCATATATAAGAGGACAAAAGGAAATTTGGAGAGATGTTCTATGTTCTGTCTACCAGCCACCATTAAAGGTCATCCGGCACCCCAGGGGATGATGGCCAAAACCTTATTGCTAAGACTGTTCTTATTGCCTTTTTTCACATTTCCTCTGGGGACCAAATGGTACAAAAGAAAATTTGCTAATTTGAATTTGAAAATCCTTCTCTAACGAGAAGTGATAAAATTTATTATTTTTATCAGAGCCCAAGTAAGATAAGTGTCTATGAGTGACAGAAATAAAATATAGCTATGAGGTTGCTTGATCTAAAACATGGCACTCTAAATAGCCTGTGATTTAAAACATTCAAATCAGACCCTAGAAAGGCCCTTCAATACATGCCAGTGGAAGACCAACTAATTGAATTAATAAAATAAAGGGATGGAAGAAATAAACATACTTATAAATATCCCAGAAGATATGTTGTTGAGATAAAATTTGGTACAAAACAAATATGAGCAGTTCAGTAATTCCCAGAGCCCTATACAGCATATGGTCTCAGAAAAGACAGAAAAAGTGTCTAGAAACAGAGGACTCAAGTCCCACAGAGTAACCAAAATAGATGTGTTGCTTTTACTTGTAACAGAGTATGAACTGCCAAAGTGTAAATGACAGAAAAGATCTTTATATTACCTCAGTTAATATTAAGAAAAAGAATTTTCAAAAACCAAGGTAAATCATCAGGACAACTTGTTTAATAGGAATTTATTTGGAAAATAGGGAGAATAAATGGAAGATGTAATATTGAATCACTAGTTGAAGAAATAAAGTTCAGTATTTCTCCATTTGAAAGAGAACCAATGAATGAACATTTGTGTCAAACAGATTAGAATTCCTAGGTAAGTTTATTCTGGACTTTGATCAAGGCAGAATCTAATGCTCTTTTACTGCAGATCTACATAGTTGCTTCTTGGAAACAAAAGCATTTTATCATGTCGGCAGAAGAATACTCAAATGATTGCTGCTTTTTCTTTTCACAAAGAGATCTGTTTCCTTTATTAGAATTGCTTCATACAAAAATGTGTGGAAGAGGGAGCAGGTGGTTGCACTGCATTTCCTTGTATTGGTTGTT
This sequence comes from Symphalangus syndactylus, assembly GCF_028878055.3. Lineage (NCBI taxonomy): Eukaryota > Metazoa > Chordata > Mammalia > Primates > Hylobatidae > Symphalangus > Symphalangus syndactylus. Next base: position 69,294,364 of record NC_072443.2, read on the forward strand.
TCAGGTAAATATAGTTGGAACTAAAAAATGTCAGGGGACAGTGCTCTTATAACTTCCATTATTGTTGTTTCTTTTTTGAAAAATATAAACAGAAAGAAAATTATTTAAGTAGTAAATGTAAACTTCACTACAGCATAGGGATAACTGTAAATAGAACCATCATGTTTAGATTATATTAAATATTCAGTTTGGTTTGAAAGGCTAATGCCCTTTCTACCAATTGAGGACTATGGCATGAGCTTTGAAAGCTTTCTGCCTCAGGCAAAAATGAGCTGAGCCACTGCTTTGAAGTTGAGTTAGGACGCATTTGCTTTTATTTCTGTAACTCTATCTGCCTCAGTGAACTGTTGTGTAATTTTGAAAATCACAATGAAGCCAATATTCAATCAATTCAGTATTTTTATATTAGAGCAAGAATCAGATTAGAATAACAGTCTCCTTAAAAATGAAAAGGGCCAGGTGTGGTGGCTCATACCTATAATCCCAGCACTTTGGGAGGCCGAAGTGAGTGGATCGCTTAGGAGTTTGAGACCAGCCTGGGCCACATGGTGAGATGCTGTCTCTACAGAAAATTAGAAAATTAGCCAGGCGTCATGGCATGCACTGTAGTCCCAGCTACTCAGGTGGCTGCGGTGGGAGGATCACCTGAGCCCTGGAGGCCAAGACTGCAGTGAGCCATTATCTTGCCATCACACTCCTGCCTGGGCAACAGAGTGAGACCCTGTCTCAAAAAAGAAAAGAAAAGAAAAAAATCTGAGATCTGCATAGCCGTGAAATACAGTGTTATAGAATTCCTTGGTTAAAATTTTGCCTTTCATATATGGTACATCAGGATGCCTGTCATTCATTCTTACATCTTTACCTTTATTGACCAATTCAACACACATCTATTACTTAAAATGGTGTGCTGGTAAATAGATAGGTGGAGTGTTGAAAAATATAATAGGGATGAAGAAAACCCATTTAAATAACAAGAATATGGCTACTACTAGAAATTATTTTTAGATTGAAATGTCTTTATATCACTTAAATGACATAAACAGCATCATTTCTGGGAGGCTCGTAAGAACAGGATATGAATAGAGTAAGAGCAAGTTTTATTTTCTTGCTAATGTTCACTTCTCACTGTCTAACTTTGCTTATTCTCAAGTAGTGGTAATTGTGAAAGAGACTCTGAATTAGACTCTGAATCAGCTATTTCTTCAGGGGTAAATCTTTAATTGATCAGAAATTATTTATTGCATTGATGTATACTGTAAGGAAGGAGCAGTTGATAGGAAAGTATCAAATATAAAATAATGACAATGGAGGATTTGATAAAAAGGCCAATTGGTCAACGTAAAAACTGCTTTCAATCAAAGATCAGAAAGAGACCATTTCTGAAGAGATATCTGCACTCCCATTTTCACTGCAGCACTGTTCACAACACCCAAGATAGGGACTCAGCCTAAGTGTCCATCAATAGGTGAATGGATAAAGAAAATGTTGTATATATACATGGTGGAATATTATTAAGCCTTTACAAAGGAGGAAATTCTGTCATTTGTGACAACATGGATGAACCTGGAAGACATTATACTACGTGAAATAAAGCCAGGCATAGAAAGACAAATATCACATGACCTCACTTACACTTGGCATCTAGAAAAGTCAAGCTTTTAGAAACAGAGAGTAGAATGGTGGTTACCATAGGCTGGTGGTGGGGGAGCGGGGGAGGGGGGAATTGAAAAATGTAGGTCAAAGGGTCCAAAATTTCAGTTAGATAGGAGGGACATGTTTTTGAGATCTATGGAACAGTACGGTGACCGTAGTTAGTGATAATGTATTATGTAATTCAAAATTGGTGAGAGTATATTTCACCACAAAGTAAGGATAAGTATGTGAGCTAGTTGATATGTTAATTAACTTGATTTAAGCATTTTGCATTGTATACCTATACCAAAACATCACACAGTACCCCATAAAAATATATAATTATAATTTTTCAATTACAGATAAACATTATTATTATTATTATTTTTTGAGACGGAATTTTGCTCTTGTTGTCCAGGCTGGAGTTCACTGGCGTGATCTGAGCTCACCTGAACCTCCGCCTTCTGGGTTCAAGCGATTCTCCTGCCTCAGACTCTGGAGTAGCTGGGATTACGGGCATGTGCCACCATGCCTGGCTAATTTTGTATTTTTAATAGAAACGTGGTTTCTCCATGTTGGTTGGCCTGATCTCGAACTCCTGACCACAGGTGATCCACCCGCCTCGGCCTCCCAAAGTGCTGGGATTACAGGAGTGAGCCACCACTCCTAGCCAATAAATATTATTTTAAAGATTTTAAGACTCAAACATTAAACAAATGAGAATTTTAACTGAAATCTGAATTTGAGCAGTAACCTTATATTTCTTCATGCATATTTCTCTACATCAGGAGAGCTTTTTTTAGCTAAATTATTAAAATTGCAGAAAGGCTGTTGCAATTATTTTTTCAGGCTTTGAAAGAGTTTTCTACAGAGTCATAGAGTGACAGTTTTTTTTCCTGGACATATCTCCATATCCCAGATAGACAAGGATTGGAAAGATAGTGTAGGGGGGTAGGAATGAATGTATGTATAAACATATATATTTATTACTGAGGTAGTACAAACACTATTTTTATTACTCTTTTCTATAACTTTCCTCAAAGCCTGTAAAACTGCTATCTGTATTTGACTTCAATCTAAGGTAGCTATGAAGTCTCCAACATGTCCTTTAGTGCCTGAAGAAATTAGCATTTATAGAGCCCTACTGCTTTGAAGGACGGACTGGGGTTACTTTTGATTATTGGTTTCTAGGGGCATTCTTTTTGTCGTGTCTATTTTGCATATCCAGACATAACTGCATATCCTTTCACAATCAAGTACTTATATAGCCACTATTTCTTAAGTGTCAGGTGGCTCTGATATATTTTAATTGTGCAATTTATAATGAAGCCATCACTTATTATTTTAACTGATTCAGAAAAGGTATCATTCAGAAAGAGTAAAAGATTCCTTTTAAGATAAGGGTTTTTTTTAATGGTGTTTAACTCTATTTGATGAGTAGTTTGATGTGCTACTAATGGTCAGTAGTAGTACTGTGTGTGCGTGTGTGTGTGTGTTTGTGAGAGAGAGAGAGAGAGAGAGACAGAAAACCATTTCTCTAGCTTTCTAAGGAGTCATTCATTGTCCTTGGTAAGAAGACCCTTGTGATTTGGCAGGGCGACTTCATCTTCTGCTAATGACCTCATTTCTGTTTACCAGTGAAAATGGACATTTTATTAAGCTTTTAAAAATCACCCATAATGCAAGAAGAGAACAGTGAAGCCCCATGACATTCCTTAAAGGAAAGAGTTTAAATTTTGATAAAAGAAAATGAGATGTAATGTGGAATGGACAGTGTTATTGTGATGCAGCACCTTTATTCACTAGCCCTTAATTATTTCAGATATTTTATTGCACATTTTCTCTGTCTGTATGGTTCTTTTGTATCATTTGCAACCTGATGAAGCCCCTCTCTGGAGTTAGCTTCTGAGAGTTGGTGTGGGAATGATAAACCAGAAGCACTACCTTTGGATTCATTAAGGGATGGGCTTTCCATAGTTAGGCTGTACTAAAGAAAATTTCTATTTTGCAAGGGCAGTGTAAATTTTGCATATCATTTTAATAGCAAGGCAGGTCAATCAAATCGTAATTGTCTACAATTAGCACTCACATGAGATGTAAGCTTCTTTATCTTCTCCGGGACTGAACTGAAAAAGAAATTGTTATTTACTGTCACCGAAGTCATAGAAAATGCTTGCTATTCAATATAAGCGATGAGGAAAGCGTGAGTCTGGCAACAGGGCTTTGGCATAAATTTAAGATCTGCACACCAAAATGCACGTTGTGTCAAGCGTGGCTATGTGCAAAATGTGCTATTACAAAGCACTTTCTTTCAGCACACAAAGCAGGTCTTGGCAATGAAATGTCCAGTGTTGACAGCATTTTGGTTTGGAGCTAATCTTAAGATTGCTTTCTAGCATTTTCAGGAGCTCTAAACTCTTTTGAAAAGGTACATTTTGATACTAAAAATGAGGAAGTAGGAAGAAACGCATTATATTTCCCAGTTCGTTCTATCTGAAGTGCCAGTGCTGTCGTTTTGGGAATCTTTTCTTGAGCCTCATCACTGTACCAGAAAGTCCAGGTACAAGCTGGAGGTTGCAGGAACTGCAAGCTGGAGACTGTGGCATGAGGGAATTGTCTAAGCTTCTTAAAATATTACAGTAACTCTATCCAGCTCTCACTATGTCACATTCTCTGCTGTGAAAATTTAAACTCCTTTCTTTAGCAATGCCATGCCTCTTTAGCAGCCTTGCCAAAGGAAGGAGGTCAATAAATGTCTTGCCAATGCTGTTGCTGGTCCTCTTCAGTACCCCCCAAGCCATTGCTGGGCATCCTGTTTCGAGTGTCTTCGAATTTGGTCCCATCATTACACTTCTTCATCTTGAGATGTCTTTGGAGCAAGGAGTGAAGGGTAGTCAGTCCCACCGAAAGAACTTGAACTGGAGATGAGAGAGGGGATGTTCTCTTTAAAAAAATTCCTCATGAGAAAAAGAAAGGATACAGAATGCAAGCAAAAATACAAAATAGCTTCCAGAGTTGCTCTTCACATTTTTTGCATTTACAGATATGAAGGTAAGCACTTCAGTTGGGCACGTGAAGGACATTGCTATATCAATAGCAGCAGCCGTGGTACCAGGAAAGAGACATTTGTTAGGAAAGATGCTTCCCTGGAAGAAGCATTAATAATGAAGACAATGAGGCAGGTGGATCACCTGAGGTCAGGAGTTCAAGACCAGCCTCATCAACATGGCGAAACGCTGTCTCTACTAAAAATACAAAAATTAGCTGGACATGGTGGTAGACACCTGTAATCCCAGCTATTCGGGAGGCTGAGGCAGGAGAATCACTTGAACCCGCAAGTCAGAGGCTGTAGTGAGCTGAGATCATGCCACTGCACTCCAGCCTGGGCAACAGACAAAGACTCTGTCTCAAAGAAAAACAAAAGTGAAGATAAGGGGTGGCAATATATTGTACATTTACAATGTGATGAAAGATGCTGGTACCCAATGGTGTCAGTTCCTGAAAGAAAATGGTGGAACTGAATATAGTGGAATAGTATCTCAGGAAACTGTTATCTCTTGGATAAGTGTTATCTCTATTACCCAGTAGAAATGGCTCATATATGCTCAACTAAAAGCAGAGACTAACAAGAGAGAGAAAAAGGAAATAGTGAGTACCAAAGTCTTAGGGGCCTAGCATGAGCTTTGTGAAGCTTCGTGTAGGAGTTAGGACACCGTGGTAGCCCTACAAAGGCAAGAGGGGAAAAAATAAGATAAGACAGTTAAGGAATTGTCAAGCTCATAACTTGATCTCTAGATATCACTGACCTAGGACAAGGTTCAACAAACCTTTTCTTAAAAGGTCAGATAAACATTTTAAGCTTTATGAACCATACACTCTCTTTTACATCTACTTAACTCTTTATAGTATAAAAGCAGCCACAGACAATAGTAATTGAATGAGTGTGATTGTGTTCCAATATATTTAGTTAACAAAGCAGGCAAGTTGTAGTGCACTAACCTCTGGCCTAGAACCAGACCTAAAATATGAGGTGAGAAAGGAAATAGCATTTTTAATGTTTTTCCTCCTTGGTCATTGTTCTCCTTATCTTAGGACCCTCACAAGTCAGACTTGGTAGTATCCTAAATCAGAATGGATTAGTAGACATTTATAGTCTAAACAAGGAAACATACAATATATAATAGTGTCATCCACAAAGCAACAACTTGCAATACAACTTTTAAAAGATAATGCAGCGAAATGTTAAACATGCTGATAGATGTCTTTTGCTTTACAGTGCAGACTCTTCAATCCTAACCATTGACTATGTGTTATTTGAACCTTAAATTATCCTTAGTTTTCTACATTGTTTTAGATCATTGGGTACGTACTACATCCCAGACTTTCCACCAAAGTGGTGTGATTTGTAAGCATCAGAGCAAAATTTTCTTCCTGTTTGTATAAATCGGTGATAAAAATCTTGGATGACATCAAGCAAGCTTTCACACACTTTTAAATATGCTTTGTTTTAAAGTAGGTCAGACTTCCCAGTTGGCATCACAGAAAATGGCCCAAGTTACTTTTAAATTTTGCCTAACTGCAATTTTGTTTGACATAATTTCTTCTGGAAAGTGGCTATAGAAGGATTAAATGTCCTTCATAATAGAATTTTACAATGGAACTACAAATGAAAACTTAAATGTCAGTATTATATGTATTAATGTATCTCCAGGTAAACACCAGAGTGACAAATTTCATGTTAAATTGACTGGTCTTATACTTAAGTGACCAGGGAAGGAATGTAGCTAGAGGCAGAATGTCATTCATCACATGTTACTTTTTAGAAAGCAGAGTTTCAGGACTTCATTTTTTAAATTTATGGCTTTGACTGGTAAAACTTCTTGGCTTTTGAATTAAAAAAAATTCATATTCCTAGTATTCACATAGCATTGTTAATAGAAAGCCCACTGGCCATATAGTTTGGCATAATGTGCTTGTGATTTACACAAGAGGTTGTGAAAGGTTTTGTAAAGTCTAGCTTGTTTGAGTATATCAAATTATCATTTTTATTACAGCTTTTTATTTATCATAGTACATAAAATGATTTTGAGAAATCTCCAAAGAATGCTGATTTGATATGGATTTTGCTTTGATACAATTAACATTTATTGCAAACACAGATTTTTATGATAAGTAAACTCTGATAGTATTACCATAGATTTTTTTTTTACTATATTCAGAATGTATAAATCACATTATTCTCAAATATTTTCAGTCAGAATGATATATATTTACATATATATATAAACATAGTCATGGAGGCAATAAATGAAAAGTTAGTGCAGCTCTTCTCTCTAAGACATAAAAGTTATGTTTGATTCCATCCATTAAGAGAAAGTCTATAAACAAAGATAGGTGCTACAAATTTCTGCATACCTCTCATGACAGTGTACAACTCTATTAAATGCAAATTTGTTTTTTTTCTATGTCTTCAAGGGTGTGAATCTTTGAAAAGAGTAATCACTCATTTATTTGTTTGGGGGTTGTAGTTTGATATCTCTTTTGGAATACCTCAACATTATATTGATCTTATAATCATATTAAATAAAATCTGATTCTTCTTGAGGCTTTTCAATTACAGCCTTTCTTTACTTTTTTTTTTTTTGTCTCTGTTCATCTGTATTTTTTTTTTTTTTTTTTTAAATTCTAGCCAAAACACTTAGCGCCATACCTGGCATATAACAAACACTTGATCATTGTTAGCTATCATCATTTGTGTTAATTTCCTATTGCCAATATAACAAATTACTACAAACTTAGTGGCTTTAAGTCAGCAGTCCCCAAACTTTTTGGCACCTGGGATCTGTTTTGTCGATGAAATTTTTTTCCGTGGACTGGGGTGGGTGTCGGGGAGAGTTTAGGGATTATTCAAGGACATTACATTTACCTATTGTGTACTTTATTTCTGTTATTATTACATTTTAATGTATAATAATTATACAACTCACTATAATGTAGAATCAGTGGGAGCCCTGAGCTTGTTTTCCTGCAACGAGATGGCCCCATCTGGGGGTGATGGGAGACAGTGACAGATCAGCAGGCATTAGATTGTCATAAGGAGCACACAACCTAGATCCCTCACATGTGCAGTTCGCAGTAGGTTTTGTGCTCCTATGAGAATCTAATGCTGCTGCTGATCTGACAGGAGGCAGAGCTCAGGAGGTAACGTGAGCAATGGGGAGCAGCTGTAAATACAGATGAAGCTTCACTTGCTTGCTCACTGCTCACCTCCTGCTGTTTGGCCTGGTTCCTAACAGGCCACAGACCAGTACTGGTCCGTGAAAAGGGGGGATTGGGAGCCCCTGCTTTAAACAACACACATTTGTTCCCTTACAGTTCTGCAGATTAGAAGTCCAATGCAAGTCTCATTGGGCTCACATCAAGGTGTCAGCAGGGCTTTACTCCTTGGGGCTCTAGGGGAGAATCCATTTCCTTCCCTTTTGCAGCTTCTGGAGGCTGCCCATGTTCCTTTGCTCTTGGCCACCAGCAAGTGATTATATGGCTTAGACCTCTGCTGGTGTAGTCATACCTCCTTCTGTGACTCTCCTGCCCCTCTCTTTCCCTTCTAAGGTCCCTGGTGATTACAGTGGGCCTACCAGAATTCACAGCGAGATGGCTAACTTAATCACCTTTGCCATGTACATTACTTCCCTATTGCTCTTGAAACAAATTACTACAACACAAATTTATTCTCTTACAGTTCTGGAGGTCCAAAGTCCAAAATCAGTTTCACTTGGCTAAAAATCAAGAAATTGGCAGGCCTATGTTGCTTATGTAGTTTCAAGGGGGCAATCTGTTTTTCTGCCTTTCTGGCTTCCTGTGGCCACCTGCACTCCTTAGGTCATGGTCTCTTTCTCCATCTTCAAACCAAGAGCACAGCACCTTGCAATGTCATTCTCTGACTACCATACCTGGTTCTGTGGTCATGTTTCCTTTTCCCTTACTGTGACCCTCCTGCCTCTCTCTTATAAGGACTCTTGGGTTTACATTAGGCCGATCTGGATAACCCAAGATTGTTCCCATCAAATGGTCTTTAACTTAATCATGTCTGTGGATTCCCCCTTGTCATATCAAGTAACATATTTTCAGGTTTCAGGCATTAGAGTGTCGACTTTTTCTGGGGACAGTTATTCTGCCTACCCCACCATTATTAGGCCCAGACTCTCTCTTAAGCTTACATTTGAATCTGCCAGCCACTCACTGAACATTTGTGTCTAGACCCTCTCTGTCTGAGTCTCAAAAACTATTTTTACTATACCTTTTTCCAGCCCCAGAGTGGCTCCTCCTACTTTTCCTGTTTCTTCCATTTCTCCAAGCTCAAAACCTTAGAGTTAGTTTTTCTTTGTTGTTCGTCAAGGATCTTTACTCTCTTGATTTTCTGGGGTTGTGTTTGGGAGAATTGGTGGAGGAAGATCATTGGATTATTCAGTTACATATCTTCATTTCAATAGGTAGACCGTATTATTTTCCTTTTAATATAAAATTATGCTTATTGTGCTGCTGAGATACAAAGGGAAAGGGAGTGTTTATAAAACCATTTTTTAAAATGGCTTTCAATACCATGAAGTATATAGGATGTGTATTTTCTGGACAGTTTTATACAGATCACTGAAATTTTGCATTGAATGGTTGTTCAAGAATGTAAGCCCAGTGTAATTCCAGGGATATTAGTATACCACTCTGAGATAGACCTCCTAATTTGCCTGATTACACTAATTCCTAAACGAAGGATGCAGAAATCCTAACTTCGACAAAACAGAAGCTTCTTTCCATTTGTTTTCAAGGTTTATATGAAGGTTTAGGCCTGCACAGCAATTTGGCCCATGGAGACGGTGAAATATTTTCTTCTTTGGTGGTGAAATCTGTAAATGGTGAATTTTTTTCTTCTTCCTTCTGTGGGGATCTCAGAGTAGGCTCACACTGTTTTTCTCTGGGATGCTGTCTTGCCTTCACTTGTCTGGAGGGCAGGTACCAAGAATCAATCAGGAGTCAGTTTGCATATTTAAAGAATGGGAGTGACGTGAGGGGATTGTCTCAGTGGAAACTGGGGAGAGGGACAGTTACCCCTAGGAAAGGAAGTCAATGAAAATGGGCGTTCTCTCAGAATTCAAGGGGGAGGAGCAATTTTAAATACAGAGGAGAGTCTGTTACTCAATTTCAGAAACCCCATGTTGAGATTCCCTGAGACACATACACCAAGATGGGACTAAAGGATCAGACTTATACAAAAAAAACTGGAGAAGTTTTTTTATTAAAAAAAAAAACAACTGGAAAAAAGGTGAAGGAGCAGAAATGGGCAGAGAGCCTCAGACTGCGAGTCAGGTCCCATGTTGGTGAACAGAGAGTGGGGAGGAAAACTTGCTTAGGAAGAATGTCAGACTACAGCACAGTTCTGAGGATACCGTAGCCGTAAAAATGGGGAGTTGCCGAGCCGAAGTTGCCCATTAGAGAAATCCTTCATGGGGCAGGAACGAGCCAGCATTAGCACCTCCATCCAGTTCAGTACTAGGAGTAGCGCAGGGAGGTGTGTGGCCACAGTGCTCCTGGGGTAGCAGGTAGAGGCCGTCAGTCAACTGTGTTCTGTGCCGTAGCTTCTCTTGAAGTGAAACCTAAGGAGGAACCTCCATGTCTGCACCCGTCTACACCTTGATTTGTGCCTATCCACTTCATGTTCATTTTGGGAGCAGCCTTAAAATGATTTTAATTTTGGCTTCCTTCCTTCTCCTACCAGTCAATCAGTTACTGTGTCATATAGGCAACGCCACCACAGTATCTCTATAACTATATAATAATGTTTAAGTATCAATAATATTAACCTTTAGATTAAAATAAACATTATAAACGGAGTTATGTGCATATTTTGAGTTAAACATTTTGAATCAGAATTATATTTGTGATATGTTGCATGGAGTTATTGTTCATACATTCTTATTACTGTATAATATTATCTTGCATAAATTCACCAGATTTTTGGTTTTCTGACGCTGAATAAGAGTTCTTTTTCTCAGCCATTTTTTTTAGTATAAACTGGGTAAGTAGGATTGACTTTTTATTCCTAATGCCCTGCTAAGGACTGCTCTATTGGAGAACAGTAGATATCTGGCTGGATAAAAGGGAGAAGGACAATCTTGTTCATTTCCTGTGTGGAACACTTTGGAAAGCAGAGAAAGATTGCTTTCCCTCCTTTACTGCAAAGTGAGGTTGCCGGAGTTGGGGAATGTTGGGGTGGAACTGGATGCTTAAGAGCAGCAGGAAGACCCTGAAGGGCTCTTGCTACAACAGCTGCCAGTTTTAACAACTGCAGAACAAACTCAGCCTACCTTGCTAGTGTTATTTTCCTCTGTGGTTTATTCAATACTATTGCAAGAGAAAAGCATCATTAGGATAGGCATGAGAATAACCATAGAGTAATGTTTGAGATGCATTTATTTCATACAACCCAATAAGTGATTTTAGAGCTCACGACTTACCACATGACTGACTGAAATTTCATGAAACATTATACCACTATGACAGCATGGTTTAAAAATCAGTTTGAGGTTAAAGCCAATGTTTCTGGATGTCTGTATAATTTGCAGTTGGCTTGCTAATTTTTGGAAACATCAAGCATTTGCATTGTGAATGGGAAATAGTCATCATGTTTTATTTCTTCTAGGTCCTTAGCATGTTCTCTTCTCTGCTGGCCTTTTCCCGTGTTCTTCACTCTACTTGGAGCGCTTTTATCCCTGCTTGTTGCGGTGTTCTCCTGTCCTTTAAGGCCTGTTCTTCAGCCATGAAAGAATGGCACCTGTCCTTCCTCTGAAACTCATGGGAGCTCTCATCTAACCCTTCTCCTTATCTCATTGTTATTTGCATATTGATTTACTGTTCCCTTTACCAAAAAGAAATACTTTCACCATTGGAATTATCTCTTAAATATATTTAAACTTGTTATTCATTAAATTTATTTTGATTCCATGTTTTCCAAAAGTTTTTTTTTTTTTTTTTTTAAAGAAACTCTATTGGGAAAGCACTACAGTAATGAATCAATGCAGTAGAGTTAATGCAACTAAGAGAAAATAGGGCTCAGGAAATCAGGAAGCCAATGAGCCAACCACAGTAACTGTGCTTAAATCTGAACTTGGCACTGAACAACCTGGGCCTCCAGAACAAAGTGGCATATTATTATCTAGCCCTCATTATCACAAAAGAGAAAAACAATGGTTCCTTTGCAGACAACTGATTCACCTTGGCCATAAAGTTGAAGAAAACTCTCATACTGTACTTTACGTAGATGTTAGTCAGTAGCATAATTGTATCCTTAACTAACTCCATGAATCTTTATTGAGGACCTACTAAATGCCTTTGAGTGTTTCATTTTGCTAATTTGGAGGAGGGAGAAGGGCAGGTGAAATAAAAACTAACATCGCTTGTTTAACAAGTGATAGGAGGACAGACAAGTAAGTAGAATGTTACATACTGATAAGTGTTTTAGTTGAAATAAGCTTAGAATTACTCTATATAGGAGCATCAATCCAGAGAAGGAGGATTAAGGAAGAGTTCACCTGAGGAGGTGATTCCTTATGTTGGAACCAAGCTTTGAAAACCATTTGAAGGTTATCTCAAAGAATGCGGTTGGTGTTGAAAGTGGAGAAAGCCAAAGACAGGACAGAGACAACAGGAGTTACAGGCCCCAGAAGCAGCATGTGCAAAAGACTCAGGGACAAAAGAGAGCATGGGGCTTCTCAGAGGCTAAGGTTTTCAGCAGGACCTTAACCATGAAGGGCCTCATATTCAGGTTAAGCAATTTTGCATTATGCCTGAGAGGTTAAAGAACTTCGCTAAGGTTGATGTCAGGAATTGACGTGATTAGATTGTTAATTTTGAAATATCATGGTAGAGGCAGGATGGAGATACGAATTAAAACTGAGCAAGACCGGAGAAGCTTGTTAGAAGGTGCCTGAAGCAGAGATATTATGACAGTAATAATATTGTCCCACCAGGATGCTAATCAACGGTGTCCTCTATAATAATAAAGAATAAATTGAGAGTTATTTCTCTTAACTGCTTCTCTTCATGGCCTGCAACAAAAACACTCAGCACTACTTGGAAGTAAAGTTGATGTTTGTATAGATACATTAAGGACACAATGGAAAACTGTCCTTAATGATGGAATTTCTTTCTCTCTTCAACAATTTTATTAGAACTGTCATATGCTTGGATCTTCAATGAATACCCATCGTTTGTTGAAGAAGATAGTCGGAGATTTGTCTCTCAGGAGACAGGGCACCTCTACATATCTAAGGTGGAGCCATCTGATGTGGGAAATTACACATGTGTGGTGACAAGTATGGTGACAAATGCCCGAGTGCTGGGCTCTCCAACTCCTTTGGTGCTACGTTCTGATGGTAATGAAACTTCTCCAAGTGCAATTCTGAGTGCAAATGGTGCTGAGGCTGCAAACAAAAGCAACTGGGAAAATGTAAAAAGTACATCTAGAAGAATTGTCACTTCGCGTTTTTTGGCACAAAGACTATTTTATGAGTACACTGACAAAAATGATTCGATAAATCACAGTCCTTATGCATAATTCTTACCCAGGGCAAGCTTCATAATTTGCAGGGACCAGTGCAAAGTAAAAATGAGTGGCCCCATGTTCAAAAATCATTAAGAATTTTAAGACAGCAATGGCAAAGACTTAAACCAAGCATGAGACCCTTCTGAGCCCGGGGCTCAGTTTGCACTCCCATGAAGTCACCTGTCCTGACCTTTGCCAGCTTGAGGTTTTTAAAGCTCTGGATATTTTGTTATAGGCTAAAAAGCATCACTAAAAAAACCGTTAAAGAAAAAAATCTGTTTCATCAACACCTTGATGGCTGTTTAAGGGGAGTCTATGAGCTGCCGAGGAAGCAGATCCGTAAGCCTGGGTAGTTGACCCATTTACACAAAACCATATCTGATACAGCATAATGCTATGACCACAAAGCATTGAAGCACTTTTTTCCAGTCAGTTATAATTGAATTTGACCTTTCCCATTTATGAAGTCATTGTTTCTTAACTCCAGGGAGCCATTTAATAAGTTTAAGATTGGTATCTCTGCTACTAGGGTATCATTAAGTAAATTCCCTGCCATAACTTTTGTTCTTTAGGGAAATTTCAGGAAGCAATAATATATATGTCAGTTTGACTAGCAATGTCAAAATTGAATACACAATTTCAAAGCCTCCCATTTTGTGTAATGTAAAAGGTTTAGTGGTTTTCTTGGGACTGCTCTGTACGTGGTAACCTATGAATCAGCAAATCCAAAGTTCTTAAATGTTTATTAATATTGCATGTTTGACCCAAGTTAGTTCAGGTTTTTTAAAGCTCTGGATATTTTGTTATAGGCTAAAAAGCACCACTAAAAAATTGTTAAAGAAAAAATCTGTTTCATCAACAACTTGATGGCTGTTAAAAGGGAATCTGAGCTGCATAGACTAAATTTTATTTAATTGAAATCACTAGAAGAGCTGGTTCAAAATGGGAGCAAAAGAAAGTTTTATTTAAGAAAAACAAGGCAATTCTAAAGGAAATATTGAAACGATTAACTTTATATTGTGGATTTATAGGTGTGATGGGTGAATATGAACCTAAAATAGAAGTTCAGTTTCCAGAAACTCTTCCAGCAGCTAAAGGTTCGACTGTGAAATTGGAATGTTTTGCCCTTGGAAAGTAAGTTTTATAACATTTACTCCTATGTGCTGAAATATTAGGTTGCTATAAGAAATCAGGATGGTTTTTGAAAGACTCTTCTTTTTTATTTTCTAAAATTTACTTTCATTTTGAGGCAAAGGAAAAATAAAATGCAGGGGAAATGCACATATAAAATTTAGTTTGAAACTTTAATATTTAAAGTCGATTTGAAGAAAATTACTCTGCCTGCCTAATTTCATAAATTGGTGGGTGTTTTTTTTTTCTTGTTCATTTGCTGTAATCTAATACAGTGGGTCTGTATTAGGCTTTTTTCTTGAAATCATGTCAAGAAAAATGCAGTTTATTTTATTAAAATATCAACTTAAAGAGTTAAGTTAAATCTTTTTATCAGGTTTATATAATTGACCATTGAAAGTGGTTTTCTGCATTTAAAATCCTGTGCCTTCTTGTTCAATCTTAAAAGCTTTATTTTCTCAAGTCGAAAAGGCTTCCAGACAATAGCAGACAACTTGACGATTTTCTTCTTAGTCCCATACCTCAGATTAATTGGAGAAGAAGTGATGGGCTGCCATTTTCCAGCAAAATTAAATTAAGGAAGTTCAGTGGTGTGCTTGAAATCCCCAACTTCCAACAGGAAGATGCAGGTTCCTATGAATGCATTGCTGAGAATTCACGAGGAAAAAATGTTGCCAGAGGGCGTCTCACTTACTATGGTGAGCATCTGCTTTGGGCAAATTGGAGTTTTAGCTTTTACTTTCTCATCTATAAAATATGGTTGTTGTTTAGGGGTGAGAGATTATAGCAGAATCCCAATGTTCAACTTGTTGGTTAAACGTTTTGTTCAACATTTTGTTAAGTGATGATAAACATTTATCATGGGGGAATTAAAAATAAATTTTTGTAATGAAGTTGGCGACATAATATATTCATTTTGCATTTTAAAATGATTCATGCAAAGATGAAATATTTCATATTTTTTTCCTAAGAATAACCTCTCACACACTTAAACACGTTAGAGAGAGATCTCTTTTCTGTTTGTCTTCTCCTCTAGAAAACAGGTTGTGTATCTTTCTTTGTTACCTCTACTAAAGAGAAAAAAGAAAAAACTGCCTTTTGAGAAAAGTTGCAATTACTGTATTAAGCAAACCACATGAACTCTGGCTCTTGTTGAGTTCTTCAGTGTTATTCTATCCCTTCCAATAATGTATCTGTACTCTGTTTGCTGCCTTTAATTTGCAATCACTTTTATTTGATGTACTGCTCAATTGGGGTAAGGAAAGAATAATAATGTCACCTTTATTTAGAGTCTATTTGTAGGAAAATTAGATTGCCTTTTTTTGAAATTTGTTTTCAAACCTCTTATTTTAAGAAAACTAGGCTTTTGATGAAAACATGACTTAGAAAAAATAAATATATAATTTTACAAAACGGACTTATAAAATATATGGAGACGTATATGTTCAGCTCAGTGAATATGTATTTGCACTTTAATCATTACAAACATTGTAAAACTAGTGGGAATTGACCACTCTTGTAAAAGGTAAATTCAATTATATTCTATTTATTTTAGAAATTGGAAATTGAAACATCTTGCAATACATCCTTGGATAGCATATGTGCATGTTGCAAAGAAGAAAAGTTTGCAAAGGCAAATACTAAAATTATAGGTGTTATGACCCCCCCACCTTGAAAAATATGAAGTCTACCAGTGCATTACTTCTGGCATGATTAACACTTGTTATTATATTGTAAGATTTTAGGATCTGTCAGAAACAAATGGAGGCATTGTTTGGTAGCATGAGTCATTCTGTTTTGTAACTCTCCCATCTTGTTGCATAATTAGTTTAGAATGTATAGCACAGAACTTACCCAGGTTTCAAGGTCTTTGGGTTCCTAGGATTCTGGGGAAATAGGGGGTGAGGGAGCAAGCACGTAACCCGTGTGGCTGTCCAGCTCTAAGGCCCCAACAAAGCAAGTAACCTTTTCTCATACTCTAGCTTAGTTCCTTCCTTCTGCGCAACCACTACTTGATCTAGGATAAGAAGTGACCACTATGGGAAGACACAGGATATTCCAAGTGTATTAATGTTTCAGTAAAAGTATTTTTAGCTCTATATAACAGAAACCCTGTATACATAATAAACAATTGTATGTTTCATATGATGAGGATATCCAAAGCTAAATTGTCATTTAATTACCTTGTCATCAGGCCACAACCCAGTTTCTTTGTGATTACTTTTTCTGCCCTTGACTATGTTTTTTCCCTTTTTCTGCATGTTAGTTTCCATTATGATCACAAAATGGCTGCCAGCAGTGACTAGCACATCAGTTGTTACTCATCCTTCCTTTCTCCAAAACATCTAGAAGTCCTCTCCTCAAACCTCACTGGCTACATGTTCATTCCTAAACCAATCACTGGCAAGGAGAAATTAGATTAGACAATTAAGTGCTTCACTTTGGAACAGAGGATAATGTCATGTTTCTATGGACAATGTGAGGTCATGGAAGAGTGGACAACTGAATTAAAAATTGGTGTTATTTTAGGAATAAGGAAGAGAGGAAATGAATGCACAACAGAAAACCAACAGTGTCTGCTATACTTAGTAAAAGAGGTAGACTATTGCCTTAGTCCATTGTGTAGGTAATGTGATACATACCTAAAAAGTAAATCAGAAATTAATGGCATAAAGCATTTCATGAAAGTTGCCTTACAGTTTCTGTTTAACATTAATATATTAAGTAGATGCCATGCAGTTCTCTGGTTGTCTGCTCTAATATTTCATGTGAAAAATAGTCTATAGAATATTTGCATCTCATATGATGGAATAAGGGGAGAAATCAGAATTGATGTGGCAGTTATGATTTCAGGATTTTTTAGTCCAGCGAATTATCCTCCCATTTGGAGAAGAGTATTACTATGGGAAGCTTGTGGGATTTTTTTTTTTTTTTTTTTTTTTTTTTTTTCAGAAACTCGGGTCTCTATAAGAGGCTGATGTGTGAGTCTATTCACCGTCATATTCCATCTCAGGCTGATCATTCCTAAAAGAAAAAGAAAATGTGTTTTAATATAGAGAGAAGTGATTTGGTACTGAACTGCACTTCATACTGAGCAAGTTATATATATATATATATGTATACACACACACACACACACATAAAAGAGAAAACTTAGACCAATACATTTTCTGTAAAAGCTAAATAGCCATAGTTTCTTTTCAGTTTCATTTATAAAAAAGTAATTTTATGAGCTAGAAATGGAAAGACAAATCTTCCCATGGTTGCAATTAAATAGAAATAGATAAACTGTTTCTCCATATGGAGGATGCAAATGTGAATCCCACAGTACACATCACATGCATAATGCAATGTGAAACCAGTAAGACATCTCACCTCCCAGTTTTGGATTTAAAAGAAAAGCTGAGACTTGGCTGGATATACTGTATATAGTAAGTGAATTTCATTGTAAGTGGTACGATGCTTTCATCTGTAAAATGAATTTTCCAAATACCCTCTAAAGCATAAGTTGAAAATGATAAATTCACTTGATTGAACTTATTTGCATACGTAATTTAAAGTTGCATCAGTTACTTCTTTTTCTGGCAAAAAATCACATGATTCACGTTGAACCAACTTATCCATCTTTTCCTGCTTTGATCTTAATTCACTCAGAGGTTCTTAAGATGCTCACTGGTTTGTATTTAATTAAGTTATTTCTAACTTGTGGAAAATATTTTTTCCTCGGCTTATAGAAGTTTCTCTCCTATGGATGTTAATTTTTAGTTCATAATTAAGAACAATATATGCTGTCATTCACTTATTAAGTTATCATCAGTTGTGATCTCATGATTCAAAAATACACTTGGAAAACAAAATCAGTTTTGTGTACCTGTATTACTGTCTACTAATAGATATCTAAATAATATAATACAGTGCTCAGAATTTTGAAAATAGAGAAAGCATACTTAATTTGCCTTAGGAAATAACAGATTGCAACATCCATCCTCAAATGTAGAAACGTTTCATACAGCCAGTGAGTAGATACTTAGTAAATAAAATATAATTCTAACCTCTGTTCTCAAATCAATCTGTTTCTCATTATCATGTCCATTTCTATTAGTCCAGATAAGATAATAAAATAATAAAAACATTTTATTTGCTGGGTGGTTTAAATTTCTTTTCTTCTCCCTTTTCTTTCGTTGAAGCAAAGCCCCATTGGGTTCAACTCATAAAGGATGTGGAAATAGCCGTGGAGGACAGTCTTTATTGGGAATGCAGGGCGAGTGGCAAGCCCAAGCCCTCCTACCGATGGCTGAAAAATGGAGCAGCCCTAGTGCTAGAGGTAAGGTAACATGGATCTAAAATGGATTTAGAGGCCTGGTAAATCCACCCTTTCCTCACGTTGTGTTTAGCAAATGCTTTCTTTAGTCTCTAGTACCAAAATAAACCATTGAGTTTGCACACTTTCCTTTACTTCTAAGCAGCGGTACAGGAGGAAAAATATCAAATCAAGTACCAAGTCTGCCAGTGAGGAGAGCTTTTCAGCATGGCATTTCACTGGGAAGAAGTCACGGTGTGAATTTAGTCTGTAAAATAATCTACTGTTTTTTGGTATTGAAGTTAGAGAAGGCCTTACTTTAATCAAATTTAGGATATAATTTCCTTTTCCTGTTTGACAACTTGGTGTGGCCTCTGGAGAATGAATGTATCTATTACTTGGTTACCTTGTTATGTAAGTACTTATTTTCCCCATCACTCTCCTTCTCAAGCCATGTCATTTTTGCCCATTTTTTGTATACTAAGTCAATTATGTTCTTTCAATTTCCATACCTAACCTTTCATACTACCTAGAAACTCTGGTAAATATATGTGTTTCCCAGAAACCTTTCTAATCCACAGATTTTATAATGTTTTTAACTTGCATGATTTGAAAAAACATAGTGAAAACATTTCCAACTGATGGCGTAAAAATCAACCTCATAAAACATTTTTTAAAGTCATGGTACATTTTTAAGAAACTTTAACTGTAGGGGAAAAAGTGAAATGGTTGCATATTTTACCTCTTGCTTTGTTATCTATTTTATGATATACTTTTGGACTGAAGGATGTTAATTCGTATTTCTAATGTGTAGCTATTATGTAAATTAGTCTTTCATATTTAAAATAAGGAAAAGGAGGCTGGGCGCGGTGGCTCGCGCTTGTAATCCCAGCACTTTGGGAGGCCGAGGCGGGCGGATCACGAGGTCAGGAGATCGAGACCACGGTGAAACCCGTCTCTACTAAAAATATAAAAAAAATTAGCCGGGCGTGGTGGCGGGCGCCTGTAGTCCCAGCTACTCGGAGAGGCTGAGGCAGGAGAATGGCGTGAACCCGGGAGGCGGAGCTTGCAGTGAGCCGAGATCGCGCCACTGAACTCCAGCCTGGGCGACAGAGCGAGACTCTGTCTCAAAAAAAATAAAATAAAATAAAATAAGGAAAAGGTTAAATTTCAGGCCATCCTGTCTAATACTCTCAGAAAAATGCAGGAGGTTTGTGTATGAGTGAAATGGTAGTCAGTTCATTTTTATTCCAAAGTGGTATGTTTGTTTATATGAAAGATTTTTATTATCATCTAGGAGAGAATACAGATAGAAAATGGTGCCCTTACAATATCAAACCTAAGTGTGACTGATTCTGGAATGTTCCAATGCATAGCAGAAAACAAACATGGCCTTGTCTATTCCAGTGCTGAGCTCAAAGTTGTTGGTAAGACTGATTTTCTCTGTTCTTCTCTTAATTTTTTGTCTTAAATCTTTCATTGTTTCCAGAAGCAGTAATATTTACTTTTCACATTAGGTTCCTACATCTAATAATATCTACAGTATTACAACACGATCATTCAGTTTCTAATCAAGGCATACCTTTTAACAGTTTCTAAGGAAAAACAGCAATTATGGCCAGAATTGAGGACCAAGGGTTAAGTTAATCAACAGTAGGAATCAAATATTGGCATAAGATATCCTTATCCACCTCCAATATTACCAACTAAGCAAAGCCTTTTAGGAGAATAAGTGATTTTGGTGTTCTCTGTTGCCGGTCCGTAATAGCAAATACCAAAATTTGAATCAATCATATTTGATTCAAAAAGAGTTGCCTTTGCCTTTAGTGGCTCTGTTAGAAGCATAACGAATTAGATACATTGAGGCTTTCGTTGTCCAAGGCTCCACTACTTGAAATTATAGATGATCTTCTTCTTGTACTTTAGGTATAGGAGAAAAGGAAAATGTTCTATCATATTTAAAGCAATTGTCCAGAAGAACATTTACATTGCAAATGATTGAAAGTCCAAGCAAAACGCCATGGCATAGTATAGCATAGCAGAGATGAATGGAAGGAAGGGAGGAAGGGAGGAGGAGGAGGAGGGCTTGTTCATCAGTCCATGTTATTAAAATGGAGAATTTGGATTTCAGCATAATTTGGTCCAGCATTCAAATATCATCACCATTATCAGGTTCTATATGATGTTTCCCAATGAAATGAATGTATTACCACGGTCATTCCAGTGGAAGAAACACGGCTGTCTTAATTGCTCAAAGGGAAGTCAAAGTGTCGCATGCCATTGGCCCCATATAACCTGATTTGGGTTAATACTTATTTCTGAACCAATCCATATGGTTAGCAAGTGATAAGGCCCTGCATGATTTAAGTCAGTGTTTCTCAACCAGGGACAATTTTGCCCTGAGGGAAATTTAGAAATGTCTGGAGATATTTTTGGTTGGTGTGGGGAGGGAGAGGACCAGTGTGTGGTATTAGCATCTTGTGGGTGAAGGACAGAGAGGCTGCTAAATATCCTACAGTGCACAAAATAGCTTCTCACAAAAAATAATTATCCAGCCCAAAATGTTATATGTCAAGAGTGATTGAAAAACCCTGCTTTAATGGGCTATCTCATCTCTAGTGCCTGGCAGTTAGAATTGCATCATCTGTACCAGGAGGACTGATGCCTGGAGGGATGATCAACTGAAAATCTGGCTGCTGTTATCCATGATAGAGAAGTAGCATATTATGACAAAAAGAGGGAGGAGTTTGCATATAAGTATTAACTTGAAAGACTGTAATTATATTGTAATAAATTAAGCTGATGAGCCATAGTTTATCCATCTTTAAAATGGGTGGAGTCCTACTGTGTGGGATTGTTGTGTGTGAAGGAATATGAGGTGCATAAACAAAGGATTGTATTCAAATATAAACAAGTTTTTGTTTTAACAAAAATCACTCTTTTAGGATTTTAATTTTTAAGGCCAACAACCTCTGGATTCCATGTTTTCTTTACCACAATCACATATATAATTACATAATATGATTCACTCTAAGATTGCCACTAATCAAATAAATAAATTGTTTTCACCTGGATTTGCCATAAGACACAGCATTAGCTTTTTGGGAAATGCACTAGGTTTTTACCGTTTTTCACATTTGCAGTAAAAGGAAGAGTGATTTTTTTTTTTTATTAACATACCCTTTCATTCAAATGATACAATATTATGTATCTGAAATGTTCAAGTGTTGTTTCAGGATTAACATCCCATGAATTATTAGCATATGTAATATTTTCTACTCATTATTATATTTCATGCAATATTATAGCATTTAAAATAATATGTGCATAATATTATTTTTCCCCAGTTTGGAAGTCAACCTAATAATTTGAATATTTTATCATAGAACTTGATACATGCATATGTATGAGAATATTAATTCAGTGCTTAGCCTCAGTTCTCAAAGCTTTTGCTGAGCTTTGTTGAATGCCAGGCACTGTACCAAGTGCTATGTCCTAAAGGTTAGCAAGAGAGACAACCCTGTTCCTGTCTTCGTGGAGCTAACATTTAAAAACGTTCTATACCAAATGTTTTCCTTACACATGATTGAGCTACTTTGAATCTTCACCATAAACTAAACATTTCTGTATAAAGTAATTGTCTCACGATTTAGACTTGCTGGAAAACATAATAGCATGAATTATCCTGCGTGTGGCACACAATAAGCCAAGTAAATCAAGCACTGACAGCCTGAATGTAAAGGAAACTTTTAAAACTGTAAAAGTGGACCTTTGAAATTGACAAGTTTTGTAAATGATCCACTTCTCCTTCTCTCTTTTCTTGCTTTTCAGCTTCTGCTCCAGATTTTTCAAAGAATCCAATGAAGAAGTTGGTTCAGGTGCAGGTGGGCAGCCTGGTCAGCTTGGATTGTAAACCCAGAGCCTCCCCAAGGGCACGCTCTTCCTGGAAGAAGGGGGATGTGAGCGTGCAGGAGCATGAAAGGTATTCTGATGTCCAGAAAAGTGGTCGTTTACTTTCCTCTCACTTTCCATACTGATGTCAACATAGGTTTTAAATATGAAATGAAACAAAATAGCATTTCAGTAGCATGTGAGATCTTTAAGAACTAAAATAGTAGTATTTTTGTTCTTTAATACCTTTGTAAGAGTATTCAGTTTTTTGAAATCTAAACACAGAAAATATATCTAAGGTCTTCCCACATAGAATACTTTCTCTTAACAAGGATTTTCTTCCTGAATCGCTGGAAAGACTCAACCAGAATGATGAAGGAATGTTGGTCCCAGAAGCAGATCCACATCCCAGGACAAAGAAGAGAAGGATATATAATAACAGCACATGCCAAAGAAATAGAAATATTGCTGTTATCCTGTACTCAAATAATTTAGCATGACTGGTATTTAGTTTAAGCAAAGGTGTCCCTGGTTTCCTGGTTGTAATTATAACACGGAGATGAAGAAGCAGGATGGGCTTAGTGAAAAGCACAGACTCTGGAGCTAGACCACCTGGATTCAAATCTTCATTTTTGCCTTTACTTGCTCAGTGCTGTGACCTAATCTTTCTGTGCCTCATTCCCTTATTTGTTAGTGGGAATGATAATAGTTCACACCTAATGTCAAGAATTGTTATGTGGATGAAGTACATAAATATTAATAAAGCACTTAGGTAAACACCTGCCAGAAAGTAAGCATAAGTATTGGCTATTACTGCTGCTTATCTATTATAAGTTTACCGTATATTTATTATTTATTATTACAGTTTACTGAGTATTTATTGCCTGGGATTACGCTCAGAGCTTGTGATAAGCAGAATAATTGGCCCCAAAGCATCCCTCTATCCTAGAAACCTGTTACTATGTTATATTACATGGCAAAAGGTAATTAAATTTGAAGGTAGAATTAAGGATGGAACTAAAGTCGTAGTGGTTGACTTTAAAATAAGGAGATTATTCTGGAGTATCTGGGTGGGCCCAAAGTAATCACCTGAGCCCTTAAGAGAGGAAGAGGAAAGCAGAAGGATTGGTTAGAGACCTGTGATAATCACAGGAGAGGCAGGAGAGACCTGAAGCCTGAGAAAGACCCTGATGAGTGTTGCTGGCTGTGAAGATGAGGGAAGGGGCCAGCAGTAAAGAAAACAGGGACCTGGGTTCCATGACCACAAGAGGCTGAATTCCACCAGCAACCTGACTGAGCACAAAATGATTCCAGATTCGCAGCCCTTCTGAATCTTGATTTTAGCACATTGAGACCTATACTGGACTTCTGACCTCCAGAACTGTAAGAGAACAAATTGATGTTGTTTTAGGTCATCAGGTTTGTGGTCATTTATAACAGTAATAGGAAACTTAACACAGAACACTACGTGAATTATCACCTTTAAATATTTCTACAGCTAATGAGAAAACAGAAACTTAGTGGAATTAATTTGCCTAAAGTCATATAGCCAGGATTGGGAGCCATTCTGTTTGACTCTAGGACATAACCACTAAGCTTTATCAGTGCCGCATTTTTTACAGGGAGCCCAGAATCTTTGAGATGGTCTCAGCCATTGAAGTCATAAAGTCCAAATTATTACTTTGGAAATGAAAGGAATACAAACAAACAATAAAAACTTAGGCCAAGAAATGTGGATTTGCTTTTCTAAAATCACAGCATCAGGTTGAACGGCTTTTAGATTATAGGCCCAAAGGTATATTTAGACAAGTTGGTTACAACAGCACAATCTGCAGTTCCTCCAGTATTCAGCCGAAGATGCCTTCATTAAAAGGCAGACACAGCAGGATGACAAGATAAAATTGTGAATTGAGTGATTCAACACAATCCAGCCAAATGCTAGGCTGCACAGAATAGATTTCTGGAACAGGAGGTTAATTAGTGATTTGCAGTTTGATTTTGTAAGCCAGTTTAAACAACTACAGGCTTGTGGCACAAACTAGTTAATTTTGGCTATGCTAGAAGTTAACTCTTCATATGGAACTGCTGACATTTTTGTGTTCAAAAATTTTTTAATTGATTCAATAATATACATGAATTAGAGATTATTTCCCATGGCTATCAATGCTTTGTACAATGCTAAATCAACTTGTCCTCATAGCAGCAAATACAGTAGGTAGAGGCTTTTAATCTTAATTTTTAAAAGGGATAAAAGGATTAAGAGATTTAGCTAGTGACACACAAGGAGATATTTATATCCACGTTGTATAGTGATGGTGCTGGTAAAAGTGTATAAGTTCCAGGATCTAACCTGGAATTTCTGATTTAGCCGCTTAATGCTTTAACCTATACTTAATACAAGTATAGATTCATGGCACAAACTATTTAATTTTGACTACGCTGGAAGTTAACTCTTCCTTTAGAATTGCTGACATTTTTGTGCTCAAAGATTTTTTAACACAAAAATTGAGTGTCATTAGATCAGCTCTGTAATACCTCTGAACCTCCGTTTCCTCTTCCATAATATAGAGAGAATATATCCTTCCTTACACAGTCACTGCAAAATCAGGATTTAGCCTGATATTTGTACATATACGTATACTGATCGCTAAGAATGAGATCATGTTATAAATAAAATTTTGAAAGTAAAAGTGGCTGAAAAAGAATTTTTTTGTTTGTTGGTTGGCCTTTCATTGGTTGGTTGGTCACTGTGAAGGCTGACAATCAAGGCTACCTGGACTCTCCATTCAGCAGGGATGCAGGCCCTGCTGTCCTGCTGTCCCACCACTCTCAACTCATGAACCAAAACCACTGTTTTGTGCCAGCCTCCCAGTGACATCCCAGGCAACAGCAAAGAGGAAGGTAGAAATAAGAATACACTTCCTTCCCTTTAAGAGTCTTCCCAGAAGTCCCATACAACACTCTTTCTTATACCATACTAATCAGAAATTCATTCCCTGGCCACATTTAACTGCAAGAGAAACTGGGAAATACAGATTTTTTGTTTTTTTCTGGGCAGGAATGCACCCAATAAAAAAATTGAGAGTGTGTTTTCAAGGAGAGAGAGGAAAATAATTGCTAACCCAGCAGTGTCTCGTGGTAATAAAAGTTAGTTCTCTGTCCCTTTCAAGCCTTCTGACACTCTGCTTTGTATGATATATTTCTAATATCTCCCCTACAGATCATAAGCTTTCATATATGAAGATATCCTTAAAAAGAGGGAACATATTTAAGAGAGGTCCGTAGTGTTCCAATCCGCCTTAGATCTGTGGTTTGAATTTTGTTTTTATCTTTTTGGACAGCAAAAAACACTGATGAGCCAGGGCCTTGATGCTTAGGGAGAAGCCTGCTAGAAGCAATTATCGAACAAGTTGCGGACTTGAACCTTCTCCAAGTCCATGGGAAATCAGAGTGGCCGCAGTCATCACTTGGCAACAAAAGCCCCGTATCCATCCCTCCTGACTTGGTCTGCAGGCTACAGCCAAATCAGAAAAACACATTAAATGGTAGATTTATTGTGGTTGTTAGATCATGGATTGTTACAACTTTAAAAATGAGGACTCAATCTTATTTGAAGGAGAAATGAATTCATTGGTGCATTAAAGAAGAGAAGACAATGTTTTGATGGGATATTTATGACAAAATTTGAAGTGTATTTGATTTTTTAGTTTTTTTAAGTGGTTAATTTGGACTTGTCGATGAATAAGAAACTTATGATAAAGATGAAAGCTTTCTCTAGCCTAACATAGAGGCTGCTGGCAGCAAATATATTTTGATTAAGCCAATATTCTATATATGTATCATTCAAGATCTAAGTCAGAAAACAATCAAAGGGTTAAATACTTTTCTTAAGCGCTGAATAAACTGAGGCCGGCTGCAGTGGCTCACGCCTGTAATCCCAGCACTTTGGGAAACCAAGGCAGGTGGATCACCTGAGGTTGGGAGTTCAAGACCAGCCCAACCAACATGGAGAAACCCTGTCTCTACTAAAAATACAAAATTAGCTGGACGTAGTGCCGCATGCCTGCAATCCCAGCTACTTGGGAGGCTGAAGCAGGAGAATCACTTGAACTTGGGAGGCAGAGGTTGCGTTGAGCCGAGATTGCACCACTGCACTCCAGCCTGGGCAACAAGAGGGAAACTCCTTCTATCAAAAAAAAAAAAAAGAAAAAAGAATTGGATAAACTGATAAGTGTGCCTTCTATGTAAATCATATAATAGATTTGAATAATTGACCAGGCACGGTGGCTCACGCCTGTAATCCCAGCACTTTGAAAGGCCAAGGCAGGCAGATCACGAGGTCAGGAGATCGAGACCATTCTGGCTAACATGATGAAACCCTGTCTCTACTAAAAAATACAAAAATAATTAGCTGGGTATGGTGGCATGTGCCTGTAGTCCCAGCTACTCAGGAGGCTGAGGCAGGAGAATGGCGTGAACCCGGGAGGTGGAGCTTGCAGTGAGCCGAGATCATGCCACTGCACTCTAGCCCGGGTGACAGAGCAAGACTCCATCTCAAAATAAATAAATAAATAATCATAATCCACCTGGTTTATAAATTTTTATAGCAGCACAATAACAGCTTTGCAATTATGAATCAGCCGTGATCATGTGGGTCTCAGTCAGTGAGGCACCTAAATTATAGAATCGCTTTGAAGAAATGAGAGTTGTTTCTTTCAAGTATGGAGAGCATTTCAAGCTAGAGTAGTAAATGGATTACTGCCCAGCAGAGGTCTTCAAAAAGCTGCTATGAGTAGATAACAAAGGCTTATCCTGCAAAAAGTAATTCCTGGGCTCTCACAGTTAAGTTCACATTTGAAAATACCTTGAGTACCTACTATATGCTAGGCACTAGGTATTTGTTATTTATCAGATACATCTATGCCATTGTTTGTAGCTTTTCAGGGTATACAGACAGGTAATAGGACAGGTACAATAAAACTCAATTGGCAAAGTACAGGTTGTTCAGGGATCACCTGGGAAGGCTCTTATCTCCAAAAATTAGGGATCAGGACAAGCTCTCTGGAGAAGGTGATGTCTGCAGCAGGACTTGAAAGATGACCGGGGTTTTTGTTTGAGAAGAGTATTCCAGGAAGAAGGAACAGCCAGCATGTGCAAAGGTACAGAGGCCAGTCATGGTTTGGGTACTGCCTTAGTTCATTCGGGCTACTATAACAAAATACTAGATTGGGTCATTTATAAATAATGGAAGTTTATTGCTCACAGTTCTGGAGGTTGGGAAGTCTAAGAACAAGGCACCAGTCTGGTGAGGGCTGACTCTCGGCTGCATAGATGGGGCCTTGTTGCTGCATCCTCACGTGGTAGAAGGGGCAAGGCAGCTCCATTCAACCTCTTTTATAAGGGCACTGACCTTATACCCCTGTGTCTTAATAACTTCCCAAAGGCCCCCCTTCTTAATACCATCACAATGAGCATGAGGTTTCACCATGGATTTTGGAGGGACATATTCAGAGCATAGCAGGTACTTGAGTAACTGATTGTTCAGTGGACCTCCATTTTAAGGTGCCGTGGGGGGTAGTGTGCAGAGAGAATTGGGCAGTAGAGGTAAGGAGGGGTCTTATTGTCAGTGACAGTGTATGCTGAATTAAGGAATTTGGGCTTTATTCCACAAGCACTGGGAGGCAACAGAATAAAATCAAAGTAGAACACATACAGGATTAAATTTCTGTTTAAAAAAGAGGACCAGCAGGGTGTGGTGGCCCACGCTTCCAATCCCTGCACTTTGGGAGGCCGAGGCACGTCGATCATTTGAAGCCGGGAGTTTCAAACCAGCCTGGCCAACATGGTGAAACCCCATCTCTACTAAAAATACAAAAATTAGCTGGGCATGGTGTCACACTTCTGTAATCACAGCTACAGGGGAGACTGAGGCATGAGAATTGCTTAAACCCAGGAGTTGGAGGTTGCAGTGAACCGAGACCTTGCCACTGCAGTCCAGCCTGGGCAACAGAGTGAGAACCTGTCAAAAAAAAAAAAAAAAAAAAAAACTCACTGGTACCAGCAGATGGGTTGAAGTGGTACCAGGACTGAAGGCAAGATCCCTCATTAGCAGCAATCCACCAATCTGAGCAAAACAGTATTACAGCCTGAACTAAAGAAATGACAGTGGGAATGAAGGGAAGCCTTGAGGAGTTTGAGAAAACGTTACTTCAACAAGACCTGTTGATTAGAGGCATGATTTGAAGAGAAGACAGGAGTCAAGGATAAATCCTAGATTTCCAGGTTAGGATTCAGGGAGCATGGCAGACCCATTCAGTGTGACAGGGAACCTTATAGAAATGGCAGAAATGAGGGCAAATAGGATAAGTTCAGTTTGGGATTGGTTGAGTTTGAAGTACCTACTGAAAAGCCAACTGGATATATACGTGCATACAAAGGTTGACTGAATGTGGAACTTAGGATAAAGACTCAGCCTGTAGAATAGAGATTTATGTGTCATGAGCTTGGAGACAGTAGCTGAGCCACTGTAGTGAATACAACTTTCCAGGAAGGGTAGATGTCATTAAATGGTAGAGGCTGTACAGCTTGCCTCTGAAACTCTTGTACATACAAGTTATGAGTAGAGAGAACTGTGTTACGGTCTCATTTAGTGATTTAGTGATTGATTTATTAAGTAAATGTCAAGTCACCTGGTGCTCAACTATTCTAAATTACTGGCATTCAGTATTGAGTAAAGGTTTTTCTTTTTCTTATTTTGGCTTTTTTTGTTTATTTGTTTTATATTGGTATTATCCAATCCAATATTGGGTAAAGTTATTCTGCTTTTTTTTCTCCCTGCAGCAAGAAACATTTTGGAATAAACAAAAATATCCTGCCTTTTTCAGTATTCAGTAGTATTTCACCAGGTGTCAATGTTTTTGTGCTATTTAATTCATTCGTTCACTTAAATCCACCTATTTCCAAAAGAGACAAATCAAAACTGTATGTTTTGTCACTTTTAAGGAAACTAACATTGAAAAAGACCCTTGAGAATGTGAACAGGCATGGTTTGTGAGAAAGAGCCAGTTGGCATATTTTAAATATTATTTAACTTATCTCTATCACTTAGTGGTACTTAAAACATAGTAGCTAATTATTTTTTTAAATGGGGTCCTTCATTTGAACACTATTGCTTATAATAGTAAATATTTTATTGCAATAACCTCAGTCAGAAGAAAGTAAAAGAATGGCTCATTGCTTCTAATTAACACATTAAAATTATTTCAAATGTTTTATGCAACATTTAATATTATCGAAAATTAAATGCCTTTTAAAGAAAGAGTGAATTTTTTTTTCCAAATATGAATAGCTATAATCCAGGCAATGTTTTTAAAAGATATTACCCAATCTTAATGTATTTCCTGCACATAGATAAAAGCTGGCATTAAAATGCAGTCAGCATTATATGCTGTATTATTAGATTTATATGACATTTTTGAAAAAGGAGCAGTTTTAGGGAAAAAAATAGTGATCACTGCTTGCCAGAGGCTGGGAGTGGGTGTAGTGGTTGACTCTCGGGGACACAGAAGGATTTTTGGGGTGAGGGACCTGCTGTAGCCCATGATTGTGAGAGATGACATAACTGCATCCATCTG
The DNA here is from genome assembly GCF_028878055.3 of Symphalangus syndactylus. Classification (NCBI taxonomy): domain Eukaryota; kingdom Metazoa; phylum Chordata; class Mammalia; order Primates; family Hylobatidae; genus Symphalangus; species Symphalangus syndactylus. The sequence goes on from NC_072443.2 coordinate 69,324,548, forward strand.
TTAAAATGCACAGAACTGTGCATCAGAAGAAGGTGTATTTACTGTATTTAAATTATGCCTTAATTTTAAAAGTTCCATGCAATTTTACATTCATCTCCACCCTGATCAAGTAGTTCCATAAAGGAGTTTAAAAGCTCAAGAAATGCCCCTAACTGGCCACCTTTGCCATTTGTGAAACACTGAGTAATGAGATGATGGTACTTACAGCAGAATCTAAACTTTTGCAAATAACCAGGATGATTCTGCCAGAGCCAAGACTGCTTAGCATTTCTGTCATTGCCACTCCTAGTGGCCACAGCATCGCTTTGATAAAGATGTATCTAGAAACTCTGTCACTATCCAACAAATCTGTTTTAGGTGGCACTTACCCTTGGCTCAAGCTTTTAAATAAAGAACAGGGATTCCTTTGCCAAAGGAATTGTGTCTGTCTCCATCTCTTCCCCCTTCCTTTACACTACCTGGCTCCTCTCCTCACAGTGGAGTCCACTTTTCTTCATACTGTTCAAAATGCTGCTCCCATGTCTCTCAGCCTTCCACTGCCCCCTTCATCCAAAAGCCTGACTTTATTTTAATCTTCCCCTTCATCCATGGTCTACCCATCAAAACAGTTGTTCCCTCGCAACTGTCAGGTAGGTGTGCAAGCTCAGTGAGTTTCAGTGAATCCACCCTCAGATACATAGCTGAGATCTCAGTGAGTCTTTTGCTCCTGTATCTTACTTTAATCTCTAACTGTTGAATCTTGAAGCACAGGGAGAATTTTATTTCATATGTGGATGTCATCATTTTTAAAAAACAGATAGATTGATGTCCCTGCCTCCTGCCTGGAAGGAAGGTACTCCATGTTGTTTACTAATTTATCATATTGTTATTTTTCACTGGGTATTATGTCCAGCTCTGGGAATATATAGATGAATAAGAGACATCAAGGAGCCATCAAAAATCCCACAGTCTGTTTAGAATGTGGATAACTAAACCATCAATTACAGTGGAATAGACTATATGATTAAGGTGACCATGGAAGTTATTCTACAAACTGGGGCATTTTAGAAGGGAAAGGGGGCACTGTTAGTAATTACCTCCAAGACAACACATGTAAATTAGGACTGGCTGAGCATACTGGACATTGCCATCCTGCCTCTAGTGAAGGTGTTTATAGAGACTGTTGCCACATGGCCTTTTAAACCAGTAAGAAGCAGAGAGAAGAGATGCTATCTCAGCCCTGGGAAGCAGGAGAGCAGCTCCATGAGGGCAGAAATCTCAAAGGAAGGGATGTAAAATGCAGCAAAGCAAAAGAGTAGGGAACATGCTGTCCAAACAGAAAGGATTGCACGGGCAAGAAGCAAAACTGGGTATTTATTCTTTTATTCCAGTTGTGTCAGTGGCAAAGTTCACATATGATTATGAAAATAAGAAAGCCTGGCTTGAGTTCTTCCACAGATAGAAAACCATTCTTCTTCTTCAAAGGAGGTGAACATTGGAGGCAGATCTCTTCTCTTAAAGGAATGATTGAGATGCCTGGGTAAATAAGCAAGAGTTCTAGAAAGTAGAGAACAGCTTCCTTCCTGACCTGGCTTCCCCAACCCATACCTCCATTTCTCTTATGCTTTCAGCTGGAAAAAGAAAAGGAATGAGGTCCTTTGCCAATAACTCCCATACTCTATGAGAAGATTAAGCTGATTTAAGAGTGAAGTTAATCAGGAGAAGAGTCAATGAAATCCCAGAGCTTGGGTTTGGGATGGGGCTCATGGTGTGATAATCACCTCCTCTCTCCAATACCCTACCCTCCACCACCAGCACATACCTACAAATCTTCCCCTATTAGCCACCAGACAGCTTCAGTTTCTGTGTGGGTATCTGTATCATTATTTACATGAATTATTTATGCCTAATTGGCATGCATTGTAGGAATTTCTATGCACATTATTCACTGTGTCAGATGAAGTTAAACATACGTTTTACTTGCTTCTTTAATTTTAGCATATGGAAAGGGCAAAGCATGGAAGTCAGAAAGATGTGGGTCAGATCTTGGCTGTGTCACTTGCCACCTATGGGGTGTTAGACAAGTTACATAATTCCTGAGCCTTGGCTTCCTTACTGGAAAATGAGGCCAGGAATTCTTAAACAGAGTTAGTCAGCCTCGTGGGTGGCATTTGTGTGGCACATGCTCTTAGTGAGGGATGAGTTAAAGAAATTGGTTTCCCTGATAGGCAGAGAAACCCAAGGTTTCCTGTGGACAAATTATTTCCAACTTTGTCGCTGCCCCATTTCTCTCACATTCTGCAGGACCCCCCCCTTTTTAAATCTCAGTGGATTGCAATGATCAAAATAATGTGTGTAAAGTATCTACTATAATGACTTCTCTGTAGATGCTCAGAAAAAGGTTTCTGATGCTGTTAATATGACTTTCATGTATTTATTTATCTACTTATGTCTTTACTTACTTAACTGGAGGTTCAGAAGGCAAATGTGCAGGTTTGTTACAAGGGCATATTGTATAGTGCTGGGGTTTGGGTCTCTATTGAACCCATCACCCAAATATAGTGAACATGGTGTCCTATGAAAACATGGTTTTTCAATCCTGGTCTCCGTGCTTTCCTCCCCACTTTTGGAGTTCCCAAGTTCTGTTGTTTCCATATTTATGTCCACGTGTACCCATTGTTTAGCTCCCACTTTATAAGGGAGAATGTGCGGTTTTTGATGTTGTGTTTCTCTGTTAATTACGATAATGACCTCCATCTGCATCCTTGTGGCTGCAAATAACATGATTTCATTCTGTTTTATGTCTGTATAGTATTCCATGCTGTATATGTACCATATTTTCTTTATCCAATACACTGTTCATGAGCAACTAGGTTGATCCCATGACTTTACTCTTGGGAATAGTGCTGTGATAAACATAGGAGTACAGGTACTTTTTCATTAGAATGATTTATTTTCCACTGGGTAGATACCCAGTAGTCGGATTGCTGAGTTGGATGATAGTTACATTCTTAGTTCTTTGAAAAATCTCCATGCTGTTCTCCATAAGGATTGAACTAATTTACATTCCCACTAACAGTATATGTGTTCTCTTTTCTGTGTACCCTCACCAACGTCTGTTGTCTTGACTTTCTAATATAGCCATTCTGACTGGTGTGAGATGGTATCTCATTGTGGTTTTAATTTGAATTTCTCTGATAATTAGTGATGTTGAGCATTTGTTTCATGTTTGTTGGCTGCTAGTATGTCTTCGTTATTATTACTTAACTGTTTCCATCATGTTGCTTAGATGCCTTAAGACTAATAAGTCTGAGCTGAAAAGAAAGGTAAGTACAGACCTTTCTTTTTTAGAACAATCAACTGAATTGCACATTATTTAAACCTTCTTAAGTAAGTTCCGCCCAAATATTATTTTAAACAGATTGCTGACACATGGTCTCTAAAATCATATCAACTAAATTTTGCAGATAACCATACAGTTCTTAGATCCATATTTCAAATTTGGTTTTTATGGATTATAGAAGTTAAGGCCATCTTAAAATATATTTTGTCAGTGTTGTGATTTTCCTTGGGGAATGCAGGTTAATGAATCTGAATGTGCTGGGGATTTGAATCTACTTCAAGCCAGTTCATTGTTAGAACTGGATAAATAATTCATATCTTTGCCCAATATAAGTGTTTTATTTACAGGGAGTAAGTACCCATACCATATTCTTTTGGTCATATAGCATTTCTCACTCAGGCCCAAAAATCCCACATGCATTTAGCCATAGACAAATCCCTGTTCTGTTTCCCTGCTCTCGCTTGAAATTCAAAGAAAAAAAATTAACTCAATCACAGAAACACCCAATATCATTACCTGCTACTTTTGCATTTTTTTCTTCTAATATATATATATATATATATATTTTTTTTTTTTTTTTTTTTTTTTTTGAGACGGAATCTCTCTCTGTCACCCAGGCTGGAGTGCAGTGGCGCAATCTCGGCTCACTGCAAGCTCCGCCTCCCGGGTTCACGCCATTCTCCTGCCTCAGCCTCTCCAAGTAGCTGGGACTACAGGCGCCCGCCACCACACCCGGCTAATTTTTTTGTATTTTTAATAGAGACGGGGTTTCACCGTGGTCTCGATCTCCTGACCTCGTGATCCACCCGCCTCAGCCTCCCAAAGTGCTGGGATTATAAGCGTGAGCCACCGCACCTGGCCTCTTCTAATATTTTTAAGTTGGGGAAAAGGAGCTTTCTCTAGAAGTAAGAATATTGACTGTTTTAACAAAATCAAGATGCAGTACAAGAGTTCATATATCATTACCTTTTGAATAATTTTGAAAAGAAAGAAGAGAAAGAAGCAGGATTCTCCTTGCATTCTGTATTTGAAGTCTTGCGGTTTTCTCTGGCTGGAATGTCTTTTCTTCTCAACCGAGAAAACCCTTACATATCAGTGAAGGTCCAGCTTTATTGTTACTGGCTATGGGAAGCCTTCCTGGAGCTGAATAGGCAAGATTAATTGCTCTTTCTTATGTGTTACCACTTTGGTTTCTTTATATATTCAGTAGTATCACTTAACACAGTGTATTATGTCTGTTTGTGTAGAAGACCATCTCACCTGTATTCTTGCAAAGCCTTCACCTTATCCCTCTTTGTACCCTAAGCCTCTGCTTTGTACATGTTTGTTCATTTCAACATTCATTTATTCTTCAAATATTTACTTAACATCTACTGTTCCCATTAACTTTTGCTGCATAACAAATCACTCTAAAACTATTTTTTTTTTTTTTTTTTTTTTGAAGAGACAGGGTCTCACTGTGTCACACAGACTGGAGTACAATGACATGATCATAACTCATTGCAGCCTTCAATTCCTGGGCTCACGTGTGTCTCCTGCCTCAGCCTCCAGAGTGGCTGGGACTACAGGCATATGCCACCACACCTTGCTAATTTTTATATATTTTTTTAATAGAGATGGGGTCTCAGTGTGTTGCCAAGGCTGGTCTCAAACTCCTGGCCTCAAGCAATCCTCCTACTTCTGCCTCCTAAAATGCTAGGATTACAGGCATGAGCCACCATGTGCCCTGCTAAAACAATGTAATGGTGTAAAGCAACAATCATTTTATCATCTCTCAAGGTTTCCATGGGTCAGACATTCTGGCAGAGATTGATCGACAAGGCAGCATTTGCCCAGTGTGTCTCCTGTGGCTGCAGTGGGATGGGGGCTGGAGTCAGCAGCTGGAAGATAGGTGTACATTACACTCTCTCCTTTCATGAAGCCGAAGGCCTCTGCTTGTGGTCTCTCCACATGGGCGAGTGTAGGCTTCCTATGCTATCATGGCCTCAGCGAGAGTCCTAATGCCTACCTAGGGCAGCTAAAGGCGTTAAGAATGAATGTTCAAACTAGCAAGGTGGAAACTGAATTGCCTAGGCCCTGAAGACACCATCACTCTCCCTGCATTCCACTGGTGACCAGTGAGTCACAGGCTATCCAAATTCAAAGGGAGAGAAGTTAGACTTTACTTTTTTCCCCTCAGTTTTATTAAGGTATACTTGACAAGTAAAAATTACATGTATTTAAGGAGCAGAAGGTAATATTTTGATATATGTATACATTGTGAAGTCAGTACCACCGTCAAGCTAATTATCATATCTATCACTGCACGTAGTTACCATTTTGTGTGTGTGTGTGTGTTGAGAACACTTAAGATCAGCTCTCTTAGCAATTTCAAGTACATAATACAGTGCAATTAACTATAATCCCATGCTGTATACCAGAGCTCCAGAGCTTACTCAGTCTGCATAACGGAACCTTTGTCCTTTGACCAGCATTTCTCCATCTTCCCCATTCTCCAGCTCCAGGCAATCACCATTCTACTTTTTTTTTTCCAACTGTAAAACATTCCACATATAAGTGAGATCAAACCTATGTCTGGTTTACTTCATTTCACATAATGTCCTCTAGGTTCCTCCATGTTATGACAAATAGCAGGATCTCCTTCTTTTTTAAGGCTGAATAATATTCTGTTTACATATGTACCACATTTTCTTTAGTCATCCATCAATGAACCTTTTAGTGGGAGAGTGGCAAGGATTTAGTGGGGCAAGAGGGTTGAGAAATACTGTGTTCACCTTTTGGAAATGCAATCTGGAACACCTACCATGTGCCCTGCCATGTGTAAGGCTCTGAGGACATCGCAGTGAATAAGACAGACATGGTCTCTTCTTCATGGAGCTTGCATAAGGAACAGAAAGAATATAAATAAGTGGAAAATCCATAAATTTTTTTTTAGCCATAAAGAAAAAGAAAGTATCATTATATGGTACATTTCAAGAAAGGCCTTGTGGGGTGGGCTCAGTGGCTCACACCTATAATCCTAGCACTTTGGGAGGCCAAGGCAGGAGGATCACTTGAGGCCAGGAGTTCAAGACCAGCTTGGGCAACAGAGTGAGACTCATTTTGCAAAAAATGTAAAAAATTACCCAGACATGATGGTGCACACCGGTCGTTTCAGCTATTTGGGAGGCTGAGGCAGAAGGATGGCTTGAACCCATGAATTGGAGGTTGCAGTGAGCCGTGGTCATGCTGTTGCACTCCAACCTGGATGACAGAGCGAGATGGAGATTTGGTTTAGGGTCACAGTAGTGGCAGCTGAGAAAAAGAGACTGTGTATTCTTGAGGTAGAGCTGGATGAATTTGTACTTATGACATAATATTTCTTACCTAATGATCACATTTTATGTTTGGTGTGCATGAATTATACAGCTCCCAACTTGGCCTTTAGACTGTATCCTTTGTGGGAATAATTCTTACTCATACTTGTATTTTCCAAAACACTTACTGCATTTTAAGTACTCAACAAATATTTGTTGAAGTGCATTTCACTCTTTCTTGGACAGCTTCCCATGTCTTAAAAGTACTTATAATTTTCCAATTTAATTTATTGCAACTATTTCTTAGAAATGTAAAAAATTGATTGTTTCATAGGTTTCTACTTGAGGCTATTAAAAAATATGGAGTGTGCTATATTTTAGTATGTTCTTCCCCCTCCCTGAAGCCCTTCACGGAAACAGGTGAGTGGATGGATGGATGGATGGATGGGTGGATGGATGGATGTCAAATGAGATGTCGAGTGAAGTGCCGTTTCCATTGCACTTCTGTGAAAGATAAATGAAAATGCAGATTGGTAATGATGATTTCTGCCTCCTGTATTCTGATCCCTGGAGAGGACTTACTCATAATTTGTGATCTGTTATACAAAGTCTACAGAATTGTTACATTGAGGTAAATTTCTCACTGCCTCACTCAAAACAATTCATTTTGTACTTTGACCCGTTTTCCACTTTGTGATCTTACTTGTGTATTTTACAATTCTGTCTTAATGCAGATTTCATTGCTCGAGTAGTATTTATGGGAAGATGAGAGTATCTGACCCTTTTTGAGTCTGAAATTCTAAAAAAAATATATAATTGAGGTGGAATATATAAAAATCTATCCTGTTTTGGAAAAGAAGAGATTATTTTCTAACCTTTTACATTCAAATACTAAAAAAGAGACACCTTTAACTTTAGCTTAAAGATTATTTTAAACACTTATATTTTCCTAGTATTTATGAATTTACTTGAGAAAATGGTAGTATTTCAAAGTTTAATAAAATCTTTTTTTTAGTTTAGATAATTTTATAAACTTATACTTTATTGTATTTATTATTTCTTTGTTACTCTAGCCTACTTTTAATAACTTTATATCTTCTAGTGTATTTCATTTACTTACGTCATATTTCACAAAGAATTTGAGACAGTTTATCAAATAATACACAAAGTGAACACTGAGGAGAAAAAATATGCCAGTGTTCCAGTTGCCTAGAATGTAAGTTTCTTTAGAACAGCATAAATCCTCACCAGGGAATCTTTATTGATTATGACACAGCAAGGTCCATCTTAATACATATTTGTAGAATGAATATATGAAGTTAGTTTACAAAATATATACCAACTTAGTTGAGATCCACAATTTTGGCTGAGAGCTTTGTGGTAACAAATGAACAGAGAAAAAAATACTGTGAATTAACAATCCACAGCATCTGTAAGATGAAATAAAACCATTTGATAAGGAGATACACAACTCCTCCTGGCCAAGAAATGTTATGTGTGTGTCCAAATCCAGTGGGTGCCCACAGAGAGAACAGTGAGTAATGTAGTACTTATACTCCTCATACTTAAAGTGAAATACAATCAATTTTAAAGGTTAATTCTTTTACCGCTCACAACTTAAGGGTAACTTTGAATATTAACACTCAAGACTCTTGAGGAATACATAGGCCACATTTCTTTTTAGCTAACTTTCCATGAATATTATTTCTCACCGTTTCTCATTATTTCTCACGTATGTTTTTAGAAGCCTTGGAGTAGATGTTATTTCAAGGTTATGCTCAGAATCAAGAACCTGAGATGCAGAGAAGGTGCTGCAGTGCAATTGAAGAGTCAGATGCTTAAACGAGTCCATTGAACTAGCGCTAAAGTTTTATTACCTTACGAAAGGTGTGTTGGCCCACCAGAACCTGCACTTGACTAGTTGGTGATAAACTCTCTGCTTGGAGGAGGGACAAGAATGTTCAGATTGTCAGGACTGAGATGTTACTGGGAAAGCAAATTGAAGCCCTCTATATTGTATGAACAAACGTGTGACTCAAGACCCAGGTTCTTGAGCAACATTACCATTTTGTTTCATTGCAAGATAATTTGTAAGGAACCCATCATCAAATGTACACAATCATCATAAAAGAAAATGTCAATGAAGCACTTCTAGAAAGGCTAGCACTGAAGCAGCTAAGACAAAGGGGTTGCAAACCTACTTCTGCGTCATTGGATGAGTGGAATTGCTAGCAGAGGTTCTTAACCTGAGGCCCATATATCTTAGATGATCTGATCCCCTCCTCAGTTGTATGAAAACTGTTATTTTGTGTGTGTGTGTGTGTGTGTGTGTGTGTATGTATAAATATGTGCACACATGCGTTTGTTCTACAGAGAGGTTTCCCAGATTTTTCAAGTGCTCAAAGAACCTTGTGTCCTAGAAAGGTTAAAAACACTGTAATGGCCAGGCACGGTGGCTCAACGCCTGTAATCCCAGCAGTTTGGGAGGCCCAGGCGGGCGGATCACGAGGTCAGGAGATCGAGACCATCCTAGCTAACACGGTGAAACCCTGTCTGTACTAAAAATACAAAAGAAATTAGCTGGGCATGGTGGCGGGCGCCTGTAGTCCCAGCTACTCCGGAGGCTGAGGCAGGAGAATGACTTGAACCGGTGAGGCGGAGCTTGCAGTGAGCCGAGATCACGCCACTGCACTCCAGCCTGGGTGACACAGCAAGACTCCTTCTCAAAAAAAAAAAAAAAAAAAAAAAACAGCAAAAAAAAAACAAAACACTGTGTAAGGTTGTAAATGAACTACTTAAATATCGATGGATATTAATAAAAGCGGATGACTTTGGAACTGGAATAAAAGGGCAAAACTATTCTATCTTGCAAGAACTCAACAGCGGGGCAGGGTGTTAGTTGGTCCACTCTTGATCTGTGATAAAACCTTGTCCTCTCTACATAGAAGATTATTTCTGAACTCTTCATATTTGTTGAGACAACAAATATTTATTGAAAAAAACTACTATGTGTAAAGCACCAACATTTCATAATTTGTATCCTTTAAGGGTTTGTGAACTCTAGCTGAGAATTAAGTTAAGGATATTGCAAACAATTATTAGCTAAGAAACAACCTAACTTAAGAATGTATAGGAAACTGGCTCCAGAAATCTTGGCAGCAGGCATTGTACCATCTTGTTAGAGCAAGTGCTGGGCTGAGTGAACTAATGATTATTTTTGTTTTTTTTGCTCTAAATCAGAGTCTGAAGAGGGAGAGTCGAATGGACATAGCTTAGAACATTTTCTCTCAAAGTGCATTCCCTGTATCAGCAGCACCAGAATCACCTGAGAACGTGTTAAAAATGCAAATCCTTGTGCCCCATCCCAGACCTAATCTGATGGTGGGCCCAGCAGTGGGCATTTTAAAGAATCCGCTAGGTAACTGGTACACAGTAAAGTTTCAAAAATACTGACTTATATGTCTAGCGCATGGCAAGGATAGGACAAGGCACCGTGATTCATAGGCCTATCAAGACTGCATTCAATAGGGGCAGAGAATTCCTCAAGGAAGATCAATGTTAGTTGCTAAAGAATGAGGAATCAATTCTGGACAGCTGAAAAATATTCAGCACCCTCTACATACCTTGAGGTGATGAAATTCCTCTTATGCATAAAATGCAGGTATCTTGCACTTTGACATTAGTGTGGAATGACTTCCATTCCGGGGCTTCTAATCTCGAAGTAGAAGGACGATCACTGGAGTAACATTTGGATCTTTCTCTAATGACTCCCCAGAGAAAGTGTCTGTCTCCTAAATTTCTATAGAAGACCCTGCCACTCTAGCTCAACTTTTCCCCTTCTTTCTCTTTGGTGTTTGCTGAACATAGAGAGTGGATGTATTTTGCTGTTCTCTTTACCATGCAATAATGGGGCTTGCCCTTACAGGGAGGGCCTGAGGTTGTCTGCCTGTGCCAGGAAGGTTAAGCCTGCCTAATTCTGGAGTGAAATATCAGGAAACCATTGTTGCTCATCTAAGCAATTTTGCATCAGCTTTATCTGTAATACAACTAATAAAGCCGACATTTTTATTTTCCCTGATTAGACTCATATAACTCTCTCTAAGGCATAGAAGAATAGTGTCCAGTATGAGGGGCCTTTGAACCTTAATAATTATCCCCTTTGAAGTTTTATGTTAATACATAAGACATCAAAGAATTGTTTGTCTCATTTGTCTGTTTTCCTTTGTTTGTGTTACCACTTCATGCATCTGAGTGTTTATAATTTTTCCAAAGACTCCTTTGTATAAGAATGCAAATGTTTCAGATGGAAGTATTGCCTGGGCCTTACGAATTACTTAGATGATAGTTGTATATAATCATTTAGACTGGAAATCCCCTTATAGGGGTCTTTTCTTCTATAGGTTTGAGTCCATTTTAGTAGGAAAAACTATTCAGTCATTGTCATAAAAGTGATTTTAGCTCTAAATATATTTGTCATGTTAGTATGCATTTAGAAACATTTTATAGAAGTGAAAATGTTCCTTTATTGTTGACTTTCCACTTATGAATATGTGGACCTGTTAAATGATATGAATTCATTGTCTTTCTCTAGGTTATAGAGTGGAGCCAAGGTCCGTCTTCTCTAGGTGTCTGTTCCGTAGAATGTGTATGTTCAGCAGAATCACAGAGCTGCTTGTTACTAGCCTGGTACTTACTCAAAGTTAGGATTATTACTGCTGATCTCCTCCGTTCTGCTTCTCCTTTCCTTGGAGATTTACTGACCAATAAATCACTATACTAACACTGTTGAATTTATAACACGAAAGCCCAAAATAGGATAGGTAGAAGAATAAAAACGCTAATACTATTTTCCTAAATACTGTTTGCAGGTTATCACTGAACTCAAGGAGGAGCAGTTATTTCACCAATAATGTGGGGGTGAGAGCAGTTGTAAATGAGAACATATACTATATGCTCTTTTTCTCTCATGTTTATTTTCTCATACATTTTCATCATGTGTATTTGCTTTTCTTAACTGTCATTATTTATCCTGTAATATATTCATTGTGAGTACTTTTGTCTTACATCTAATTGTAAGCATCCATCTCTTAGAATATGTACTCAGAAAGTACCATCTAAAATAGCCTTGTTATTTTCTACACAGCAGTTTAATCATTACGATCTCATGTGATTGCAACTCCACTGAGATATGCTTCCTGAGAAAATGTAGAGTTGCAGTGTGTTTGTTAAAATTCAAGTTGAATAAATTACCGTAATGATCGAAGAATATAGGCAGGGAAAAACAATATTTTCAGAAATTCTGCCTTGCCATCCATAATGCTTCAGACTTTTTCCATTCTAAAACACACTGCATTATTATAGATGCTTAAATGTCATCATAAAGTACAGGTCAATGTTGCCTAGACAACAGTATACTTTATGAACAAAGTTTTTTATCAGTCATAAATTTAATGCCATCACTATAATTACAACATGAGCCATTAGAACAGCTTGAAGCAATTACATTTACTTATCCCAAACTAACCATAGATTGCACAAAGTTAAGTGAAATAATTAACCTCCTACTACAAAAGGAAGTACCAATAAAAAGATACAAATAAAAGTATATTATAAAACGGATCAAGGAGTTAAAATGCCACAGTGATTTAAATTGCACGTTTCCCTAAGCAAACTGGAGCACTGCATTCCTGAATGTTAATTTCATAAATTGTTATTTAACGTTTTGTGCCAAGACAAGAGTCACTCATTGTTATCTACATTTGCAGCTCTACCCATTTGCAGATAAACCTGTTCTCAGAAAGCTTAGAAAGCAAATTCATTTCTAGTGAAGTGGTATAAAATTTTCACTTTGAATCTCTGTAGGGAAGCGTGGGTTATTGAAGGTTTTCTGTTGAGAAACAATTACTCCATTCATTTACTGAATATTGTTTATTTTTATGTTGTGCAAATGCCCTGTGGGCCTCTTAGAACTTACTGGAAGAACCAATTTAGGAAGAAAATATCCAATTAGTTCAAATTTTTACAATATACATAGAAATTGCATTCTTTGAGAGTCAATATGTTTGCTTTGAAGTCTTTGTGTGATTCTGAAGGTGTTAGGGTTTGTCTCATTTCAACATGGGCATGATTTGCTTGACTTGAAGTTTGCTTAATTAAAGTTACTAAACCTAATATACCAAAGGATTTCTAGTTCTTCCTCTATTCCTAGCACTTCTGTATTTGTAGTGGAAACTTAGCTGTTACACTAATTCATTGCATAGAAGATACCTCAAATTACCTACCTCTGTTTTGTAGTTTCCAAATCAGAAACTATCAATTTAAGTTCAATAATTTTCAGTCAACAAGAGGCATTTTTACTTTGTTTTAAGGTTTACTAGTCATAGAAGTCATAGATCCCCAACTTCTTGAAGCTTCCCATTCTATCTCTAACCTACAATTTAGGGCAGATTAATTTGCCTTATTATTTAAATATCTTCCCAACCTTTTGATATAATCTGCCAGCTTCTGGTCTTTGCATATTAAAATTCTCCATCACATCTGCATTTTCTTTTTAATAACAATGACAGGTAAAATTTCTTGAGCAACACTATAGATCAAGTATCATTGTCTTTGGGTGTCATGGCCCCAAAATTTTACTGATGGGATTAGCGATCAGATGCGTTGGGAGCATGGCCCTTAATCATGCTCTCTCTTTCCTCCAAGACTTCTCTGACGGTTTCCTCTCTCACTCTTTTTTTCCATCCCATTATCTTCAGTCTCCCCCTTTCTATTGACTTATTCTCTAACAAGTACAAGCATATTCGCAGTTCTCTTATCCTGGGAAAGGCATTTCTAAATTCTCTTTATTCAGTCTTCTATTGCCTTATCTTTTTTGCTACATATATGTAAACAACATACCTACGTATGTGTACATAGTATTTCCTTGATATCCACCAGACCCCCGTGGATGCTGAAGCCCTTACACAAAATAGCTTGGCATTTGCATACAACCTATGCATATCCTCCCATGTACTTTAAATAGTCTCTACTTATAATACCTACTACTATGTAAGTGCTGTGTAAACAGTTGTTATACCGTATTGTTCTGTCATTTGTACTTTTTTATTGCTGTATTGTTATTATCTGTTTATTTTCAAATATATTCTATCTATGGTTGGTTGAATCTACGGAATCTGCAGATGCAAAAACCGCAGATAGGGAGGGCTGGCTATCTATCTACCTACCTATCTATCTATCTATCTACCTATCTATCTATATCCAATTAGTTCACACATATATGTTTGTGTGTTTGTATTAGTCTGCACACTTTCTGAATCTATTTGCTTATTATTTATAAGGTGTCAGTGCCTTGCAACCCAGCTTCGCTAACCCCAACTCCTCTGCAGTGACTCTCTAAAGGCATATTGTCATTTACTCATTCAACAAGTGTTATTTTTGAATGTCTACTCTGTGCCAGGTACTTTTCAAGGGCCTACAAATTTAGTGGTGAGTGAGCTAGCTATTATCCTTTCCTCCAGAGAGCCTACAGTCTACTGGAGGAGAAAAATATTAGTCAAATAAGCACACAAATATGTAATTGGACACTCGATGGATGCTGTGAAGAAAGCACAGAGAATGTTTTGATCAAATACAGGAAAACCGAATCCAACTCATGGTTTCAGGAAAGTAAGTAAAGTCTGAAGGATGAATACAGGTCAACCAGGGAGAGGAAATAGTTTTTATAAAGGCCCTGAGACAAAAAGAAGCAAAAAAGCCATGAAAAGAAGACTTGTGTGATTGGAGAAAAGCAAGCAAGGAAAAGAATTCATGAAGCCATATGAAGTTAGAGAGAGGCAGAGGTCCTGATTTGAGGATATGGTTCAGGCTTAGGATATAGTCTGTATCTCCCAGGCAATATGACACCAAAGAGGTGGTTCTAAGCAAGGTTTGCCTGGACAGGTGGAGGGAGGAGGGCAGGATCACATGATCAGATTGACATGTCTTTAAGTTTTTTCTCCATATTCCTTAAAACTTCCAGTCTCTATACCATAAATTTTTATTTATTTTTACTTCTCTGCAGGGTTTCTTCTTTAAGTTAGTATTACATGCTCATTAGGAAAATCTTTGCTGTCAGATAGGGTAGGATATAAAGAGATTTTTTTAAGTTATTTGATTATCTTTTCCAGTAAAGTTATGGGAGGCATTTCACATGCAACAAAATGCATTACAACCTTCAGGGTCCCACGAGAAGAATCAGATATGTCCCTTTTTGTTTTGTTTTGTTTTTAATTCCTAGGAAAGTTCTTGGAATTTTTGACCTTTCTCTGTAGTTCCTCAAGTTAGCATGCAGTGCCATGCTTCCCTGATGAGCTTTCCAGGTCATTGCTCTCAAACCTTTTTATTTTAAATATACCTTAACACACTTTAAAAAAAATCATATGCACAACAAACCGTAATAGATAGCTATACCCAGGATCATGAACCTGTGTGCTAGCTCTAACTCCACCATGATTTTCTCACTGAAGGAAGTGTAAGCAGGATGCAAATGAAAGTGAGTAATGGACTATAAAGTAATACATATATAAAGTGATGGGTGGCAGTCTCCTATAGTCTACTGGAGGAGGAAAATATGGAGATATATCTATATATATACACACACATACATGCATATATAAATAAAACAGAAAATTTATATCTTATACATTTTTATACAGAAATCTTGTAGTAACATTTTTGAAACACACCTAAAAATTTTGCAATAAACATTTTTACAGATTGAGATCCTTCATTCTAGTCTAATGTCCTCCGTATTTTTCCTATTTATTCTGCTGAACGGCCCAGAATTTGGAGGCATTTAGTTACCATAGTTGGCATATATGATGCCATGCTGATACTGAGGTTGCAAATATTTTTAAGAAGTTTACCATCCATTTTCACTCATGTGTCAAAAATAGGAGCCATAAAAGATAAAGACACTCAAGTGTTAAATGCATTATGTGGATAGTAATTATTTTAGGAACTCAAAGAAAGAGAATATAATTATGAGTTGAGAAATTAGGGCAATAAAGATACAGTGATCAGATTAATGACAGGTTAATCCCATCTCATTTTTTTTCGTAATTCAAATGACACCACTTCTAAGAGGCTTTTCTGATGCACCCTATCCTAGAAACCATTCCTCCTAAAGAAATTACTCTGTATTGTATCACACTGTCTATCTCCTTCTGAGTACTTCTCAAAAATCAGAACTTCTTATTTTTACTTATTTAATTATTTGTTGTTGATACGGTTTGGCTGTGTCCCCACCCAAATCTCATCTTAAATTGTAGCTTCCATAATTCCCACATGTTGTGGGAGGGACCTTGTGGGACATGATTTAATCATGGGGGCAGTTTCCCCATACTGTTCTTGTGGTAGTGAATAAGTCTCATGAGAATTGATGGTTTTATAAGGGGAACCCCTTTCGTTTGGTTCTCATTTTCTCTTTGCCTGCCACCATGTAAGACGTGCATTTCATCTATTAGCATGATTGTGAGGCCTCCCCAGCCAGGTGGAACTGTAAGTCTGTTAAATCTCCTTTTTGTTATAAATTACCCAGTCTTGGGTATATCTTTAGCAGCAGCATGAAAACAGAGTACTACAGTTGTCTCTGCTACTCACTGGAATATTATTCCATGAAGGTGGAGACTTTTTGTCTTGCTCACCCCATAATCCCAGGTTCTCTTATAGTGCCAAGTGTATGTACAGCACTCAGTTATATTTCCTTAATTAGTGAGATGCCAAAGCTTTAAGTACTCTAAGTGTATACTCGGAAACTCTAAGGTAAGGTTTATTGGATTTGCCCAGGCTCTTTTCGCTAACTCACAGGGGACCACCCAAATGTTCGTTTAGAAAATTTCAGTTTTTATTGGGGCGACTCTCTTCGTTCATAGTAAAAGACGTGCAGCTTCTCGTTTCTCATACACTGTTTCAAATTTGAGGGACATAGTGTTCTGCCTACTTTGTATTTCCTTTCAATCGATTAGGCTAACTCCATGAATAATCTACCACAACGTATATTAATATTTTTGGAAAACATTTCATACTTACTTGATAAGTGCATCGTCTCAACTTAGGTGTAATAAGTAATGCTGAGTAAAAATATTGAACAAAGTTCAAATTAGTGGAGCATCTTTTGTCATCCAATGCTGTGCGTGTGTTTATGTATGTGAGTGAGGGATGAATTTTCTTTTATTTTTTTGTATTCCCAAAAAGCTAAGGACTGGTTGATCGTGCCTTAAAAATACTAGCCTAAGGCAACACGTTCTGTAAAAATATATATATTCATTTGGAAAAAAATGGCTATTATATATTTACTTATCTTATTTGTCTTTTCTTTAGAATTTCTTTGTTAAAAGATGGAGGACTCAAAATAGCCAATGTGACTAAAGCTGATGCTGGAACTTACACCTGCATGGCAGAAAACCAGTTTGGGAAAGCAAATGGCACAACACATTTGGTTGTTACAGGTAGGTCCATTTCTAAAATATTGCTTTACATACGGATTCACTGTAAGATATATTATTATGATGAAGGTAACTATGTGTTTCACAATGTTCAGTACACTATGAAGGTAGAACCTGTATTTGCACTTACGTTATTTTTAACAGGTGAAACTCAAGGGAACAATATTTCCTTAGCACAGCACAATGTGCACCAGGGAACACATTAGTTACCGTGCTGGGTTGATAGGCAATAAGAGTTACAAATAGCATATGTTGTTGATCTCGTTCTATTTTATTTTTAAATAAAATTCTATTATGTCAGGTCTTTTGGATACACTTTGTCTTTTTCATTATAGTCGATTTTTTCCGGAGATGTTCAAGCCCAGGAAAGAACAGGATATAAATAAGAATTGCTTAAAGTTGTGGATATATTTTGTTCATTTATCCATTCATGAAAAACTTGGAGCACTTACTCTGTGCCAGTTGGTTGGGCTGTATCCTTGAACACATTGTCACTAATACTGTCCTCATGAATCTTACCTTCTATAAAAGGAGAAAGAAAATAACAGTAGGAATAAGAAAGAAGAAAATTATTAGAAGGCAAAAATTGTAAACAAGAAAGAGATGCATGGGGTAGAGGTAAGTGAGAGCATTAGAAGCAGGATGATCAGCATAAACCTCACTGAGAAGGAGAGATTTGGAAAAAGATTTCATGGAGATGAAGGTGTCAGTTAACAGATTTCTTAGTGATAATTACACAAGCAGTTTGTAGACCTCCTGAGGAATTATTTCAGTTGGATTGAAAAGTGGAGTGGCTGCAAGGTTTTGAGCAGAGAAGTGCATGATGTTAAATACCTTTTGATATATCAGTAGGATGGTTATGAGGACCTTGGTGAGGATGGGGGTTGGGAGGACCAAAGTCTAGCTAGACTGAGTTAAAGAGGGAATTGACTAGCATAATTGTAGACAACATGCATAAATGACGCTTTTGAAGACTTTTAGTCCAACGTAGTGCAAAGTATTGTGGAGTAGCAGTGGGAAAATGGGGTCAAGAGAATTTTAATTCATGATAGACAAATGGAAGGTAGGTGGTGACGACAGGGAGAAAGAAATGTGCATGTCGACATTTGCGTTGGGGAAAAACACATTAATTAGCATTTTAACATAGTACCCCTCCTTTTTGTACCTATTCTAGCATCTTTTGTATTTTATCTTTCAAATCCAGGCTACCATTAAATGTCTGTTTAGAATTTGATGGTGATGTAATTTCTAGTCAAAGTTGGTGAAAACACAGTATTTTCTATTTCTACCCCTACATTTCAAAGAACAGTAAAACTAAGTTGAAATTGATTTTGTTGATAATAATATAACTGTTGTTTACACATGACTTTAATTTATAAACTTACATGTCCTACAAGTTCAAATATCCTAATTTCTTTAACAAGAATTTGTGGATCTAGTGAAATGTAGCTCTGCATCAAAATGCCTATTTTAATGTTGAATACTTTTAATTGTATACATTTATGTATATTTATGTATATGCATGTACAGACATACACAGTATAAGTTAGATGAACAGTCTGCCTGTGCAAGTGTCTTTTAACACAATAAAATGCTGTTTTTCTGAAAAAATGTTTCCCCAATAGAACCAACGAGAATAACTTTGGCACCATCTAACATGGATGTTTCTGTTGGTGAAAGCGTCATATTGCCCTGCCAGGTACAACATGACCCGCTGTTAGACATCATCTTTACCTGGTATTTCAATGGGGCCCTTGCAGATTTTAAGAAAGAGGGATCTCACTTTGAGAAAGTTGGTGGGGTAAGTTGTGGCACTTTCCTCATACTTTTTATATTGCACGTGTCTCTGGCACATTGCCTGTAAAAACTATCTGACATATAGACGATGCTCTAGAAATGTTTTCTAAATAAGTGGTTTTGGTTGAGTGATTCTCAATTCTGTTTGGATCTAATTTTATTTTTGTAATTACCAGAAATTGAACACATTGACTTCAATGTATAATTACAATTAAAATTGATGTGTGTTGTTAAGTGTTACTTTTCATTACATTTTTTTTTTGTTAGTACCCTATGGAAAGAAAGATTTTCTTTTACAGGTGTTTGTTTTCAACATGACACATATGTGATGAACTGGGAGAAAGCTGCACTTACTAAGTGTCTCCTCCAGGTGCTTGATCCCAATTAATGTGTCAGGCCAGGGTGCATCATCACCGTTAATCCTCACAATTGCACCAGACATTAGCAGTAAGACGCTTCATTGTACAGGTGCACAAACTGAGGATTGGAAGTTTATCAACTTGCCCAGAGTCACTCAGCTAGTTAGTGGTGGAACTTCAAGTCCAGATCGGTGTGTTTCCACAACACAAAAGCTTTCTAATGTTTCCATTCTGTCTCCTCTTTTGTGATGATTCCACATTAGAAAGAATTACAGATTTTAGGGAAAAATTGTCCCTTTGAGGAGAATGGTCAAGAAGTGGCTTAATGCTGGTGAGCCACCCAGATTAACGGTAAGCCTCACAGCATGTTTATGAATCTGGAATTGCAAAGCTAGCTTCCCTTGTGGGACTGTTTGCACTGAGTCAAGGACAGCTTCATTCTTTTGGTAAAGAGGTCCGTGGTGGACAGTCAAGTCTGGTTTTGTCATTATGGACTTCACATACAGGCCTCAGTAAAGCAGAAAGCCACATGATGGTCAATTCAACTGTGCTCATTTGACAAAGACTTCTTATTAAATGTACGTATTTGTATACATTGGCATGTTACCATATTAAAATCACATGCAACTTAAAAGGATGGCATTTTGAGTTGAACTGTGTCCTCCCAAAAATAGATTCTTAATGTCCAATACCTCAGAATGTGACCTTATTTGGAAATTGCCTTATTGTAGAAGCCATTAGTTAAATTAAGATGAGGTCATCCTGGATTAAAATGGGCCCTTATTCAGTATAACTTTTGCCCTTATAAAAAGAGGGCCATTTGGACATAGACACACAAAGAGAGAATGCCATGTGAAGCACAGACACAGAGGAGAGATGGACCAATTAGGATGAAGGCCCAGAAAGGAGGTGTGCTGCCACAAGCCAAGGAATGCCTGGAGCCACCAGAAGCTGGAAGAGGCAAGGAAGAATTTCCCCTTAGAGATTTTGCAGGGAGCCTGGCTCTGCCAACACCTTGATTTCAGACTTCTAGCCATCAGAACTGTGAGAGGATACATTTCTGTTGTTTTAAGCCACCGAGTTTTTGTTACTTCGTTATGGCAACCTTAGGAAGCTAGTACAGAAAAAAGAAAGGTTTTAACAGGAAAAGAGAAATTGAGACGTTTAGATACCTAACCACAATTAAGTATAATTTTAGTACCCTTTCTATTGTCTATCATCCAATTTATTCCATTTTGGAATTACTACTTTTCTAATTGTTCTGACTGATTCACAGCTTTTGACAACTTCACCAATTGCTAAAATCTTTTAGCTTTACTTTTACTATCATTGTAAATGTCTATTTAGTTTTAAATTGTCACTGCTTTTTTTCTGTCATGATAGGAAAAGGCATATGCCATATTCTGAGCTAGCTCTCTACTCCGTACTCAGGCTGTCTTACAATTTAACAATTTCTTCTTCCTTGGGCCTCAAGAAGAAGCCTAAAATGTTACTTTCATAAAGACTCCTTACCCAATCTGGGAAAGGCTTCTCTAATCCAGCTCTTCTGCTGCTTGTAATTATTGAAGAATTCCATTTGAAACATTAGTCACCTTTGCCATTATAATGAAGGTACTTGTGTTTGTGATTGATTTCTCAGCTGGATTGTGAGCTGTTGATAATAGTTTATCTAATACGGTTCCTCTGTCTTAGCTACTGCTAAATAAATGTGCAATGAAAGACTGAAAAATCCAAAGTAGTTTGATTGTAACATGCATCAACCAGTTACAAAGGAACCGTAAGACTGAGCCAGATTGCAGCTATCTTTCAGAAAAGTTTGGAGTTCAAAACATTCGCGTTTAGAATGTAATTTAACTATCTTGATTTACATAGCACTGATAGATTCTGCAGAAGGCATAAAGTCATCTCTGTACAAGTCAGGTGTCTGAAACCTGAAATTTCATAAATTAATGCTATCACTTGCCAATTCTGTTCTTTCTCTAACATGCTAGTTCATGGCCTATGAATTTTTTTATTGAGTTGTGCCATTAGGAACTTAATATTCTCCCATCACTGTAAAACAGTAAGCCATACAAGATGACATTACCCTTAAGCACAGGCGATTAAGTAAATCGGTTTTCTGTTGCATGAGAAGGGAATCATGTAACAAGTCTTGTCCTCTGATTGTGTATTCATTGCAGCATGCACATTAATACAAAGATAGTCTGCTTGTCCTTTTCCCCAGTGGGTTCATAGATATATGCCGTTTCCAAAAGTAGCAAAATGTGAACAAGGAGCCTGGTAAGTGGGAAAGTTGCCTAGAAAGGTGGATAGTAAGAGGCATGTTTTAAAAAGAGGTTAGGGGTAGTTCAGATTATAGAAAATACAACTCATAGCTTTGAACTGAATCAGCCAATTATTGGGACTATGCTAGTTATCAACACCCATTCATTTGTTTTAAAAACACGGCCTTTTGGAAAAAAAAGCTCAGAAAGCTCCAATAATTTAAACCAGATCTACTGTATAGATTTGAAATTGTGCCAAAGGAGCACGATGACACCAGTCACAGATTTTTGCACAATTGGAATTATACATTCAGAAAAGCTTTATGAAACTAAGTGTCTAAAACAAATTGGCACGTCACAAAGGAGGAGTAGGGGTCCAAAGACAGGTTTCAGCCCATGATCATGGGGCAAATCAAAAAGTCGTATCATTAAATCAGCAGGAAAAGACTTCCACATAAGTTCCTGTTTGCCAAGAAAAGTTCAATCATAGGCACAACGTGGTTTGGTTTTGGAAGTGGCAGATTTGTATTCAGATACACAAGAGTTCTAGGCGCTGTTGTTTGCTGGTTGATGCCCATGGGTGAGTGAGTGACGTAATTTTTTGGTCTTATTTTCTGATCTTTTTTCACATCAGTTTTTAATACAGTCACATGTTGCTTAACGATGGGGATACATTCTGAGAAATGTGTTATTAGGCAATTCCGTCCTTATGTGGACATCATAGGGTGCACTTACACAAACCTAATGACACAGCCTACTACACACCCAGGCTGTGTGGTATAGCCTATTCCTCCTGCCCTGCAAACTTGCACAACATGCCACTGCCTTGAATGCTGTGGGCTATTTAGCAGAATGGCGAGTATTCATGTATCTAAACGTTGAAACAGTACAGTAAAAATACGGTATAAAGGATTTTCAAAAAGGAGCACCTGTATAGGGCACTTACTGTGAATGGAGTTTGCAGGACTGGAACTTGCTCTGGGGGTCAGTGAGTGAGTCGTGAGTGAAGGTGAAGGCTAGGACATTGCTGTATACTACTGAAAACATTAGAAACACTGTACACTTAGGATACACTCAATGTATAAGAAGTATTTTCTTTCTTCAATAGTAAATTAACCGTAGCTTACCATAACTTTTTTACTTTATAAACTTTAAACTTCTTTAGACTTTTTGACTGTTTTGTCATTAACACCTAGCTTAAAACACACATTGTACAGCTATACAAAAATATTTTCTTTATATCCTTATTCAATAAGGATAAGCTTTTTATCTGTTTTTAATTATTTTTTCATTTTAAACATTTTTGTCAAAAATGAATACACAAAGGCACAGGTTAGCCTAGGCCTATGCAGGGTCAGGACTATCAATATCACTGTCTTGTGCCTCCACATCATGTCTCACTGGAAGGTCCGCAGGGGCAATAACATGCATGGAGCTGTCATCTCATAGGACAGCAATGCCTTCTTCTGGAATTCCTCCTGAAGGACCTCTATGAGACTGATAGTTAACTTTTCTTTTAATTTGTAGAAGGAGTACACTATAAAATGGCAATATAAAGTATGGTATAGTAAATGGTGTAAACTATTAACATGGTCATTTATCATAATTTTCAAGTATTATGTACTGTACATAGTTGTATGTGCTAGACTATTATATGATAGGCAGCACAATAGGTTTGTTTACCTCAGCATCATCACAAAAGCATCAGTAAGGCATTGTGCTGTAATATTATGATGGCTACAGTGTCACTAGGCAATAGAAACTTTTTTTTTTTTTTTTGAGACAGGGTCTCACTCTGTCACTCAGGCTGGAGTGCAGTGGCACGATCTTGACTCACTGCAACCTCCGCCTCCTGGGTTCAAATGATTCTCCAGCCTCAGCCTCCCTAGATGGGACTACAGGCATGCACCACGGTGTCCGGCTAATTTTTGTATTTTTAGTAGAGATGGGGTTTCGCCATGTTGGCCAGGCTGGTCTTGAACTCCTGACCTCAAGTGATCCTCCCATCTTGGCCTCCCAAAATGCTGGGATTACAGGCATGAGGCACCAGGCCCAGCCAGCTCCATTATAATCTTATGGGACCAGTGTCATATATGTGGTCCATCCTTGACCATAAAGTCATTATGTGGTGACACATAACTGTATTTGCCCCATTCTCTCTTGCCATGACATCTCTTTCCAGAACACAGTTTTCTCTCTTTTTTGACTGTACGTATCTTCATATATGATGGTGTGAATGTAAATAAGAATGTGTACACTATTTCACATATACAGAATCACAAGAAGAGATACAGGCCTAGCTAGATGTTTATGGTAGTGTTCTGTCATACCTATATTTAAGCAATGAATTTTACTCCATTATTTACCCCTGTATAACATCTTTGTTTCTTTACTTTTAAATAGAGCTTAACGTCCATCGATAGGAAAAGGGAGGTAATATTCCAAAGTTCAAGAGAAACTAAAGAACACTGTTAACTGGTGTGTGAAGACCTAGGGACTGGTAATTTAAGTATGGTTTTACAAATGTTGAGGGATAATTTTGACTTGCTCAGTAAGCTAACTTTTGGACTTACATGCATTGTATGCCAGAGGCTCCCTACAGATAGAAACTTTTGGACGTAAATACGCTAGTTCACCCTATATTGTAAGGATGTTTAAATATATATAGTTTGATAAACCCTATGTGGTGCAGTTACTTTAGAAATAAAGAATGTCCAGAGCCAAGGTGTACAGCCTTACCAACACTTTGTGCAACTGGGTCTATGATGAATTAGAATGTTTGTGGATAAAAGTCACTGGAAGCAATAAGAACTTGAGCAATGACAACCAATCTGCCATTCATTTAAATGGCTCACTTCAATATGATTTATTTCCCACAAGCCACAATTTCACTGTAGTTACAGCAGCTACTCATGAGCTTGAGATTTGATGTATTTTTCAGCCCTCAGTGGTAGAAAAGAATATCTTCGAAATTGATCCTTTGTGTGATAACACAAGTGGCCACTTTGACTTGATTTATTTCATCGAATTATTTGTGTGTGAAGACTGAAAGTTTGAAAACAGCAGCTCTTTATAAGTATGTAAACAATTTTATGTAAAGGAAAGCACTGATTCCCCAAACAACTTCTGTGGGTATTCTAAGTTTTTGAGCATATCCCCATTGGACTATATTATACATTTTGTATCTTGTCCAAATTCAAAGCATCAGCTGACTTGAAATAATTATTAAGAGAATGTACCCAGAAACAAATTCACAAAAGTGGGGATCAGACCAGAGGAATTATTATTTATCTTGAACCCACGTCTTTGAAGCCTGACTCCTCCCATAATGTTATTTGCTGGTAAAGAAACAAGAATTCCCCAATTCCAGCTGGAAAAAGGGGTAATGCACAAAACTGTTGATGTGTAGTTATTCGCCTGACTCATCATTTACTCAACCAGGCAAATAAAGGCTCAGTTCCTGCTTAAAGTGTGATCGATGTCCAAGGGCTGTATTTATCAAGTACAATATTTATGAAGATGAATGGTCCAAAGCCATCCCCAGTGGAAATCCCGTAAGGTAGACTTAAATTTACAAGAATAAGTCAAAACAAGCAACATGTGACTTCTTGTACTAAAGCCCATAAAAACAGCAGAGTTAAAACAAACCAAGACTATAAATGAAATGACATAAAGGAAAACATATGCAAGTATTTATTATGTAAATACAACAGAAGGAGAGTGCAACAAATGTTAATTTCCAACAAAGAATAATTCATGGCAAGCCTTAAAAGCAAAAAGGATAAATTTATTTTGGAAAAATTTCTTTTTATCATGAAAATCAAATACCTCAAATAACGTACGATTAAAACATATCAGGTCAAGAACAAAGAACTAGTAAGAAATAAAACTATGTAGACTTTGAGAGCCCTTCTTTCAACTATCGGTAGATCAATTTGCTAAAAATTAGACAGATTATTTTGATACTGTAATTAATTGAAGTAACAGAATTATATGAAAAAAATAATCCTACAGATAGAAAATACTCCTTTTTATTCTTCCTATATCTTTGCAAAATTTGGTTAATAAAAATAATAAACATATGTACATAAAGGAGAAAGAACAAATAAAATTCATATAATATCAAAAAGCAATTGATAATCTACAGAATATACCAATGAAGAATAAAGAGAAAAGAAAAACTAAAATTAGACATTAGAAAAAGAATATAAGAGATAAAAAAGAAATGTAAAAACACAAAGGATTACATATTCAGGTCATATATATGAAATTCCAATTAAATGACCCATTTCTGCAGAACTATAAATCTTCAAAATTTAAATTTAATTTAAAATAAAAATGAAATTAAAATTGTCTGCTTAGGTAGACTCATTATTATGAAAACTTGCAAATCAATTTTCTACCTCCACCAATAATAAGGATTTTAGGGCTAGATAATTTTACTGGTAATTTTTGTTTTTCAAATTTTAAGGAAACAGATAAATATTCTGTTATGTAAACTATTTGACAACATTAAAAATGTGAAATATTTTTAACTTATTTTGTAAGTCTAGCATATTCCTATGAACAAAACCTACCAAGATAGTAAATACTTAGTAAATACAAACTGATTACATGAATACAGTAAGAAAACTTAAGGGAAATTTTAGCAAACCAGATTGAACATTATATTCAAAGATTAACCCTGGCAGGAGTGGTGGCTCAGGCCTGTAATCCAAGCACTTTGGGAGGCCAAGACAGGGGGATCACTGAGGTCAGGAGTTTGAGACCAGCCTGGCCAACATGGTGAAACTCTATCTCTACTAAAAATACAAAAATTAGCCAGGCGTGGTCTCACATGCCTCTAATCGCAGCTACTTGGGAGGCTTGAGCCAGGAGAATGGCTTGAAATGAGGAGGGAGAGGTTGCAGTGAGCTGAGATTGTGACATTACACTTCAGCCTGGGCAAGGAGAGAAACTCTGTCTCAAAAAAAAAAAAAAGATTAACCCTTCATAAGCTACTATAGGATATCCCAGGAAATGTACATACATCGTATCGATAGATCTAATAAAACAAACCACAATATTCTCGATTGATACTAAGATGACATTCAATAAAAATAATGAGCAATCACTGACTTTTAAATTCATATTAAAATAGGAACAGAAAGATACTTCTTCTGCATCCCAAAAGTGTCTTTAAAGGAAACGTACCGGAAATATTGTTATTTAAATCATCAACAAGGTGAGGCTACAGACAAATATCATTTGGACGTGTTTAGGTCAATGCAATAAAGTATGAAACAGATAAAAGGTGACTATGAAAATAAGGAAACAAACATTATTTCAGGACAAAATCATATTAGGGCTACTCAAAACCCAATAGTATCAACTCTAAAATTTTTTATATTAGGGCTACTCAAAACCCGATATTATCAACTCTAAATTTTTTTAAATTAATGACTTCAGTCAACAGCTTGGATACCAGGTAAATTGCAAAAAATAATAACTTCCTTACAGCTAGATAGGAGGATATTCATAGCTTTCTTACAACTAGTTGTCTATAGCACTGTAAGGTGACTATAGTAATTATTGTATGTTTTCAAATAGCTAGAATACAGGATTTTGAATGTTCCCAACACAAATAAATGCTTTGAGGTGATAGATGCACTAATTATTCTATTTTGATTATTATATATCATCTACATATATCTAAATATTACACTGTAATGCATAAATGTGTACAATTATTATGTGTCTACTGAAAACATGTATTAACATTTTTAAGTAATAGTTTTCCTTTGTATCAACAATAACCAGTAAGAAAATATAACAGGATGAAACCTTCCTGAAAAGATAGATAAATGCATGTTAATAATTTGCACAAGAAGTATGTGAGGCCTACATAAAAGCACCTACAATACTTTCTAAATTTGGCCACAGATAGAGAGATATAATGACAGACAGAGAGGGGGAAAGAAACATGAAATATTGAATATTTCCAGATGAAATAAAACAGGCATACATTACAAGATTTTAATTTTTCCCAGGTTTCTCCAAAACTTTAAAATACTACCAATCAGATCTCAGTTTAAACAATTCTGAGAGTGCTTAGAGTAAGAAATCAAGTAGGGATAAAAATAATTAATAGCATTTTGAAAGACAAGTAATGATGCCTCATCATTAATTTCCAGAGAATATTCTGGGGGTATTTGCTCAGGTAGGAAATTACTAGATCAGATTGGTGTGACACACATACAGTTTCATCATTCCAAAATCTGAAACCGAATGTCAGCATTTGAAACCTATGCCTTTCTCTTATATACCATTGATCTTTATCTCTGTCTCAGTTACATCATCTGCAAAATTGAGTTGCTGATAATACTTAGAGGTATTTGTAAAGTGCCAAGGAGAACAGAAGTTAGCTCTTTGGGGTCATTACTACTGCCAGCAGTAGTGGTAGTGTTATTTCTCAATTGTTCCCCAGGAAAGCTGCAGCTATGTGTATTCCCATCAGTACTAGTAAAGGGGTCCTGTTTCCCCATATTCTTTTCTGCACATGAGTTTTTCCTTATTTTTTTTTTCAATTTTTGCCAACAGATGACTGAGAAGCCGTATCTCATTACCCCCAACCTCTCATTTCTCAGATTAATGAGATTGAAAATCTCTCCATTTGCTTATTAGGAATTTGGATACTGAGGAAAGATTGGGAATTATAACTGACTCCTCCAAATCAAAAAAATTGGGAGTTAATACTAGCTCTTGTGAAATACAAGATTACTTCATCAGAGAAGAGCAAGAAAAAACTACCTTTTGTTTCTAGCTAGAGAAATTCACAACAAAACCTAGTTGACTGGATTATTGTATAGGATATTAATTTAAAAGAAAATCTAGGGTAGAGTAACATTCAAAACTTATAAAACAAAATGCAAACTGCTTCAAGACAACTCTCAGCTAGATAAGATTTTTTTTTTGCCAAAGTAATGAAATTTACATGTGCATATCAGATTTTGTTTTTATTTTTAATAGACATGCAACAATTGTACATATTTATGGGGTACAAACTGATATTTCAATACATGTATTAATGTGCATGTATCAGATTGTTACCTCCTTCACGTGTCCTTTGAAGAGAACTCTTTGGAGCACAGCAGGAAATCTTTCACTTACACACAAATTCCCAGTATATATACTAGTTTTCTCTCACAGTATATAGGTTCTACCTTTCACAGAGGGCAAATTTTATGTCACTTTTCTGTTAACTTTGTCTATTACCTCTTTCATAGATTTTTTTTCATTTTCAAGTAATCAAACAAGTCTATCTTCTTCTTTGGCTAAGAATTTTCATTAGTTTTCTTGGATTGAGTGGGATATAAAGCTAGGAGAATTTGAGGAGAGACAGACAGAAGATTTTGGAACCAATGTTCATAAGGGTTACATACAGAAGACTATTTTGGGATGTTAGAGAGGTTATGCCTCTGGGAGAGAAACTTTGAAAGAAATACAGATATTTAAAGAAAACTTCTGGCAGATTTTGCTGTGAACTTCATCATGTTTCATGCAAACCTTCAATAAAATTACATCACTTGACAATTCTTAGAAGAGTTGGTTTTGGCTGAGCGTGGTGGCTCAGCTTGCAATCCCAGCTCTTTGGGAGGCTGAGGCCAACCAGCCTGGCCATCATGGCAAAACTCCATCTCTACTAAAAATTAAAAATCAGCTGGGCAAGGTGGCACACACCTGTATTCCCAGCTACTTGGGAGGCTGAGACAGGAGAATCGCTTGAACCCGGGAGGCAGAGGTTGCAGTGAGCGGAGATTGCACCACTGCATTCCAGACTGTGAGACAGAGCAAAACTCTGTCTCAAAAAAAAAAAAAAAAAAAGAAAGAAAAGAAAAAGAAGAGTTGGTTTTAGAGGGTGTGGGTTATCTGTGTTATTAATATCTTAGGATATACTGGAGTCCCACTATTGGAATTCATATTGAAAAATATAAGATACCACCAAAGAATTACTAATGTGTATGTTTATGTACATGTGAGTATATTTGTATATATACCAGCATACAAAAATCCAAATACAGTAATATATTTTTTTAAATCTCTGTAAGTTCTAAGAGAGTCAGTAGTAATTCATTTGATATTGTTTATAATTCCTTCAGTTCCTCCAAATTTTAAATATCCATAACAGATATTTACCTACATCTGTGACTTGCAAATTTAAAAAAAAAATCTCATCTCTGGGCGGCTGAGGCTGATGTTGACTGGTAGAAAGAGCTGCAGTTTATAATTTTGGCTTATTTTGTTTGACAAAGGCTGACAGGATTAAGGTTCATGCGTACATCTTGCAAAAGGAGACTGAAGCCGAAAAAAGGGGTAAATGCAATAAATTCAATAAATAAATAAATCATATCAAATGAGGAGAAAAATGGTATCTGCTGATGATATCTTTACCTTTACTCGTGGTGGCTTAGGTAGTTTTTTAATGGCTGTATTGAGATGTGATTCCCATACCATGTAATGTATCCACTTAAAGTATAAAATGCAGTGGCTTTTAACATATTCACGGAGCTGTACTTTCATTGCAATAGTTAGTTTTAGAATATCTTTGTTATCTCAAAAAGAAAGCTCATATCCCTTAACCATAACTTTCGAAATCCCCACCCTTCACCCTCAGGCAGAGGCAACCACCGATCTACTTTCTCTATATACTTATTTGCATATTCTGGACATTTCATATAAATGGAAACATAATATGTGGTCGTTTGAGATGGACCCCTTTTAAAAAATAAACTTTATTTATTACACAGTTTCTAAGGTTCATAGTAAAATTGAACTGGAAGTACAGAAAGTACCCATGTGCCCCCATCCTCCCACACACACACCCTCCTTGACTATCAACATCCCATACCAGAGTGGCACATTTTTTATAATCTATGAACCTACATTGACGCATCATTATTATCCCAAGTTAATAGTTTACATTGGAGTTCATTCTTCATCTTGTGCATTCTATTGGTACAAATGTATAATGGCATGTATCCACCGTTGTAGTATCTCACAGAATAGTTTCACCACCCTAAAAATCCTCTGTACCCTGCCTGTTCATTCCTTCTAGCCCTCCTAACTTCTGGCAACCACTAATCTTTTTATTGTCTCAATAGTTTTGCCTTTTCCAGAATGTCATATTGTTGGACTGATATAGTATATAGGCTTTTCAAATGAGCTTGTTTCACTTAGTAATATACTTTTAATTTCCTCCATGTCTTTTCATGGCTTGATATCTCAGCTCATTTTAGTGCTGAATAATATCCCAGTGTCTGGATATATCACCATTTATTTATCCACTCATCTACGAAAGGATATATTGGTTGCTTCCATGTTTTGGCAATTATGAATAAAGCTGCTATATACATCTATGTGCAGTTTTTTATTGGACATAAGTTTTCATTTCATTTTGGTAAGTACCAAAGAGCATGATTGCTGGATCTTATGGTAAGAGTATGTTTAATTTTGTAAGAAACTACTGGACTGTCTTGCAGAATGGCTATAACATTTTGCATCCCCACCAGTGATAAATGAGAGTTCCTGCTACTCTACATCCTCGCCAGAATTTTATGTGGTCAGTATCTGGATTTTGGCCAATCTAATAGATATGTAGTGGTATCTCATTGTTTTAGTTTGCAATTCCCTAATGAAATATGATGTTGAACATATTTTTATATTCTTACTTGCCATCTGCATATAGTCTTTGATGAAGTGTTGGTTCAGGTCTTTTGCCTACTTTTTAATCAGGGTGTTCATTTTTGTATTGGGAAGTTTTAAGAGATTTTTCTATATTTTGTCTAACAGCCCTTTGTCAGATTTGTCTTTTGCAAATGTGTTCTCCAAGTCTATGGCTCATCTTCTCATTCTGTTAACATCGCTTTTTTTTTTTTTTTTTTTTTTTTGAGTCACCCAGGCTGGAGTGCAATGCCACAATGTCAGCCAACTGCACCCTCTGCCTCCTGGGTTCAAGCAATTCTCTTGCCTCAGCCTGCCAAGTAGCTGGGACTACAGATGTGTACCACCACACCCGGCTAATTTTTGTATTTTTAGTGGAGACTGGGTTTTGCCATGTTGGCCAGTCTGATTTCGAACTTCTGACCTCAGGTGATCTGCCCACCTCGGATTCAGCATTGAACCTGTCTGGACCTAATGCTTTCTGTTTGGGAAAATTATTAATCATTGATTCAATGTATCTACTATATGTAAGACTATTTGTGCTATCTACTTGTTTTTGTATAACTTTTGGCAGATTATATCTTTCAAGGAATTGATCCATTTCATCTAGGTTCTCAAATTTGTGGACATAGCATTGTTCATAATATTTTGTATTATCTTTTAATATACATAGGGTCTATAATGATGTTTCCTTTTTAATTTCTGATATTAGTTATTTGTGTCTTCTCTTTTTTCTTGAGTAGCCTAGCTAGAGATTGATTGATTTTATTGCTCTTTTCAAAGAATCAGCTTTTGTTGATATTCTTTGTTGACTTGCAATTTTCAAGTTTATTCATTTTCACTCTTGATTTTTTTTTAATTCCTTTTACTTTGGATCTGATTTACTCTATTTTTCCAGTTTTCTGAAGCAAAAAGCTTAGATTATTGGTTTGGGCTCCTTGTTTTTGCTTTTATATGCACTCAATGACATAAATTTCCCTCTAGGCGTAGCTTTGACTATATTCTACAAATTATGATGTTATATTTCTGTTTTTGTTTAGTTCAAAATCTCTTTTTAATTTAAAAACACCTCTTATTGAGATAAAATCATATAATATATATAAATTTTTTTTTCAAGTGTTATTTTAGAATCATTGGGCACACATACAGGTTTGTTAAAGGTATATTGCATGATGCCAAGGTTTGGAGTATTTGAATCCATCGCCCAGGTACTGAGCATAGTACCCAATAGTTCTTCAACTCTTGTGCCCCCAGTCCTCCTCCCTCTTGTATTCTCCAGTGTTTATTGTTCTTATATTTATGTTCATGTATACCCAATGTTTAGCTCCCACTTATAAGTGAGAACATTTGGTATTTGGTTTTCTATTTCTGTTAGTTCACTTAGGATGATGGTTTCCAGCTGCATCCATGTTGCTGCAAAAGCCATGATTTTATTCTTTTTCGTGGTTGCAGAGTATTTCATGGTATATATGTACCACATTTTCTTTACCCAGTCTCCCATTGATGGGCACCTGGGCGGACTTCATATCTTTGCTATTGTGAATAATACTGTGGTGAACATATGGGTGCATATGTGTTTTTGGCAGGATGCTTTATTTTCCTTTGGTTATGTACCTAGTAATGGGATTGCTGGGTTAAATGGAGTTCAGCTTTTCCTCCTTTGGGAAATCTCCAAAATGCTTTTCACAGTGGCTGTACTAATTTACGTTCCCACCAACAGTGTATAAGTGTTTCCTTTACTCCACAACCTTGCCAACATCTGTTATTTTTTTACTTTTTAACAAAAGCCATTCTTACTGGTGTGAGATGGTATCTCATTGTGGTTTTGATTTGCATTTCTCTGGTGATTAGTGATGATGAGCATTTTTTCCGTTTTTTGTCCACTCGTATGTCTTCTTTTGAAAAGTGTCTGTTCATGTCATTTGCCCACTTCCTACCAGGGTTATGTTTTTGATTGTTGATTTAAGTTCCTTATAGATTGTGAATCTTAGACATTTATTGGATACATAGTTTGCAAGTATTTTCTCCCATTCTGTAAGTTTATGCCCTTGATCATTTATCTTGCTGTGCAGAAGCTCTTTAGTTTAATTAGGTCCCACTTGTCAATTTTTGATTATGTTGCAATTGCCTTTGAGGACATAGTAATAAATTATTTGCCAAGACCAGTATTAAAAAGAGTATTTCCTATGTTTTTATGGGGTATTTCCCTATAAAATATTTTCATAGGGAGTTTCCTAGGATTTTTATGGTTTCATGTCTTACATTTAAGTCTTTAATCCGTTGTGACTTAATTTTTGTGTATGGTGATAGGGAAGGTCCAGCTTCATTCTTCTGCATACGAATAACCAATTATCACAGCACCACAAGATCTTTTTCAATTTCACTTGAGATTTTTTCTTTGATCCATGTGTTATTTAGAATCTCCGTGTGTAATTTAATCTCCAAGTATTTGAGGATTTTCTAGCTACTGTTCTGTTACTGATTTTTAGTTTAATTCTATTATGGTATGAGAGGAGACACTGTATGCATTTTTTATACATTTACATTTTTAAGCTGTGTTTTCTAGCCCAGTA
Organism: Symphalangus syndactylus; assembly: GCF_028878055.3. Taxonomy (NCBI): domain Eukaryota; kingdom Metazoa; phylum Chordata; class Mammalia; order Primates; family Hylobatidae; genus Symphalangus; species Symphalangus syndactylus. Next base: position 69,358,342 of record NC_072443.2, read on the forward strand.
TGTGGTCTTTCCTGGTGAACATTCCATATGAGCTTGAGAAAAATGTGTAACCTGCTGTTGTTACCGGAAAGGAATCCCAATCCAGACCCCAAGAGAGGGTTCTTGATTCTTGTGCAAGAAAGAATTTAGGGTGAGTCCACAGAGTAAAGAGAAAACAAGTTTATTAGGGAAGTAAAGAAGCAAAAGAATGGCTACTCCATAGGCAGAGCAGCCTTGAGATCTGCTGGATGACTATTTTTATGGGTGTTTATTGATTATATGCTAAACAAGGGATGGATTATTCATGAGATTTCCAGGAAAGGGACAGGAACTTCTCAGAACTTACGATTCCTTTTTCTTTTAGACCACATGTAGTAACCTCTAGACGTTGCCATGGCATATGTGAACTGTCATGGCACTGGCAGGAGTGTCTTTTAGCATGCTAATGCATTATAATTAGGGTATAACGAGCAGCAAGGATGACCAAAGGTCACTTTTATTGGCATCTTGATTTTGATAGGTTTCAGCTGGCTTCTTTACTACATTTTTGTTCTACCAGTGAGATCTTTGTGACCCGTATCTTGTGTCAACCTCCTGTTTCACCCTGTGAATAAGAATGCCTGACCTCCTGGGAATGCAGTACAAAAGGTCTCAGCCTCATTTTACTTTGGCTGTGACTCAAGATGGAGTCACTCTGATTCAAACCCCTCTGACACTGCTGTTGGATAAAGTAGTCTATAGATGTCCATTATATACAATTGATTGAAGGTACTGTTGAGGTCACCTAAGTCTTTACTGGTTTTCTGCCTGTTGGATCTGTTCATTTTTGACCGAGTGGTGTTAAAGTCTCCAAATATGATACTGGATTCCTCTCTTTCTCCTTGAAGTTCTATCAGTATTTGCCTTACATATTTTGATGCTCTGTTGTTAGGTAAATACACGTAAAGAATTGTTACATCCTCTTGGAGTGTCCCTTTATTATGTAATGCCCCTCATTAGCCCTGCCAACTTTCCTTAATCTGAATTCTGCTATATTTGAAATTAATATAGCTACTACTGCTGTCTTTTGATTAGTACAATCATAGTATATATTTCGCTATCCCTTTTAATCTATGTGTGTCTTCATATATAACGTAGGTTTTTGTAGACAACATGTAATTGGGTCTAGGCTTTTTGATACATTCTGGCAATTTCTGTCTTTTAATTGATACATTTAGATTATAGATATTCAAGTAATAGTTGAGATATCTGCATTAATTTCTATCATGTTTCTTACTGTTTTCTATTTTTTATTCTTGTTCTTTGTTCCTTTTTTGCCTTCCTCACTTCCTGCCATTTGTGATTTAATTGGGAATTTTATATGATTGCATTTTCTCTCATTTCGTAGCATGTTGCTATGTCTAAATATTTGTGTCTTCTCAAAATTTGCATGTTGAAATCCTAACTCCCACAGTAGTGGTCTTAGAAGGTGGAGACTTTTAGAAGTGAATAGGTCATTGGGGCAGAGCCCTCAGGAATGGGATTAGTGTTGAAGGAAATTAAAATATTTTCCCCAAAATATATTTATTTGACATATTTTGAAATGGGTACTGCCTGGCCATCTGCACAAAAGTGGCTTTGCAAAGCTGTTGTAGTAAATGGGGAAAATTTGGATCTCTAGATAATCTCCATTAATGCAGCCATGCCCCTTTCCTTTTCTATGTCTTTTCCCAGATCCAGGAGAGATTGAGGGTCTGACACATTTAGAAGTCTGAAATGAAACATGTATCATCTGTTCTCTCTGAGGGAGGCTTCATGTATATACAAGGCCAGCTTTGCCATCCAGACACTTCTCCCACCTTCCATAACCTGTTTTACTAAGCCATCGTTCTTTCTGTAACCTCAGAATGGTATATAAATTTCTGTGACCCATTTGGAAATTGGGTCTTCATACAGAAGACTCCCACATATGCACAGAAAGTAAATTTGTATGTCTTTTCTCTATTAATCAACTGCCTCATGTCAGTGATTTCTAAGCAAGCGTTTAGGAAGCCAAAAGTCTATGGCTTCCACATCTCTCTATGGAAAAAGTGTTTTTGAAAATTTTCACTTTTTACAAAATTCTTTTTTTTTAATATTTCATTTTCTGTGATATGCCAAGGTGTTTTGTCTGTTGGGTTTTTGTTTGCTTGTTTTAGTTTTTGTGACTTTCTGTTTTCTTGGGGGCATGTATTCTACTTGGTGTTCTCTGTGCTCCCTAGACCTGTGATTTTGTATCTCACATTATTAGAGTGAAACTCTTAGTCACCATTGCTTCAAAAATTGCTTTTTGTTCCTTTCTCCCTTTCTTCTCTTTCTGACATTTCCATTATGTGTATGTTATACCCTCGGTAGTTGTTCCATTGTTCTTGCGTATTCTGTTCTGTTTTTTTCAGTCAGTTTTTCTCTGTTTTGTAAGATTCTATTTTTGTATCATCGAGCTCAGAAATTTTTTTCTCAACCATGCTCAGTCTATTAATAAGCCAGTCAAAGTCATTCCTTATATCTGTTAAAGTGTTTTCAATCTCTAACCTTTTTTTTTGTTTTTGATTCTTAGAATGTCTATCTCTCTGCTTGCCTTATCCATCTTTTCTTACGTGTTGTTTATTTTTTCACTAAACCCCTTAATACATTAATCATAGGATTTTAAAATTCCTGGTCTCATAATTCCAGCATTCCTGCTATATCTTACTCTTGTTCTGATGCTTGTTCAGTCTCTTCAAACTATGTGTTTTTGCCTTTTAGTATGCCTTGTAATTTTTTTGTTGAAAGGCAGATGTGATGTACTGGGTAAAAGGGACTGCCACAAATAAGCCTCTAGTAATGTAGTGGTAAGGTGTGAGGGGGAGGGAAAGAATGTTGTAGTCCTATGAGTAGGTCTCAGTCTTCTAATGAACTTATGTCCCTAGACTGTGAACTTCACCAGTGCTTCTCAGTCTTTTTCCCTTCTTACGTGGAACAGGATGGCTTAAGGGCCCTGGAGTTGGCTATTTTTCTCCCCTCCTAGACTCTTAGAAAACCCCAGCAGATTAGGCTGTAGCTGCTGAGGGCAGAGCATTTTTATTTTTATTTTTATTTTTATTTATTTATTTATTTTGAGACAGAGTCTCACTCTGTCGCCCAGGCTGGAGTGCAGTGGTGCAATCTCAGCTCACTCAGCTCTGCCTCCCGGGTTCACGCCATTCTCCTGGCTCAGCCTCCTGAGTAGCTGGGACTTCAGGCACCCGCCACCATGCCTGGCTAGTTTTTTGAATTTTTTTTTTAGTAGAGACAGGGTTTCACCATGTTTGCCACGATGGTCTCTATCTCCTGAACTCGTGATCCGCCCGCCTCGGCCTCCCAAACTGCTGAGATTACAGGCATGAGCCACTGCGTCTGGCCCGAGGGCAGAGCATTTTAAGAACAGAATATTCTAATGTATCTCAAAATGGTCTATTTCCCCATAACAACTACCAGAAACATGAGGGGATTTTTTTTTTTCCAATATTCACTGTGAGGACCCAGTAGAACTCTCAGAGGCAAAATTAACACAAGTGTGCAGCACCCCCTGTGATTGGCTCTTCCTGGAGTTTTAACTCACGGAATTGTCCACACCGAACTTCCAGCAATTACTCAATTATAGTTCATGTTTTCCTGTCCAGCACTGGTTCTTGGGGATGTTTCTACTCCAAGTTGTGATTATCTGTATCCACCTGTCTGTCTGATTAAGGGGAAGCCGTTTGTCCTATGACCTCACTTCTCTGCCAGATCTAAGAATTAGTTGTTGATTTTTCAGTTTGTTCAGCTCTTTATTTGTTGTTAGGAGAGAGTGACATCTTCTAAGTTCCTTACATGCCCATCAGAAACCAAAAGTCAGGGTAGCTGGCCCATTTTTTAATTGGGTTACTTGTCTCTTTATTGAGGTGGAACTGTTCATGCTGGCTTAGATGGTTTGCTCTAATTTCAGAAAGAAAATTATTCTACTTTGCAAGGCATGACATTTAATTATAACATTTAATTGATCTGAACATGATTAAGAAAGTGAATAATAAATGGCTCATTTGGGGTTATTTAAAATTTTAGACTCAGGGACTCAGGAATGTTAGGTAGATTGGGTTTTCTAAATTATTTTTATGGAAAATATTCTGATTTTATAAACCTTTTTTTTCTTATCCTAACTTTAAAATTTTAGATCATGCACTTTACCAGGAAAATAGTCTATCGATAGTCACAGCTGATATCAAACCTAGTCTTTCCTTCTTTATCTTTTTCAATATGACTTTGAGATGAAAAATTCACACTTCTGAAGTATCAAGAGAATTGCCAGACTACATAGGTCTGTGATTGTAATAAAAATAGTGTGATCTCTTTGGGAGCAACTCTCCTGGGAGAGGTATAAATTTATTCTCTCTGAGCCATTGGGAGTTCTTTCTCTGGTTTATACGCAGGCTACTGACACAAATTGAAGGGTATTTAGTCTAGAGTTTTGCTTTAAATAAATAAATAACCTATCTTGGATTCTTGGCACTGTCAGCTCAAAAGAGCCTGCAAGGATGAATCTTGGTGAATAAATACCCTAAACTCACTGTGCTCTCTCCCTCAGATCTTGTAAAAGGATCCCAAGAAACTGGCAGAGTATAAGGGAACCTTTCCCTTTGGTCCATATAGGTCAGCTGCCCAAGGCAGAGGCAGTATGGCAGGTGCAGAATGGATCTGGAAGGCTGTGACAGATTGTGTTTTTCAAAGATGGCTGCAGCAACATATCTTATCCAACATGCTGTTATTACAGCATGACTTTGACACTGCTCCCTATCAAGTAGTAAAATCTATCCCTCTCCTCCTGAAACTTAGTATACTTTTGTGAATGTTTTGACCAATAAAAAACAATAGGAGTGATACAGTATGATTCCTGAAGCTAGTTTCTAAAAATGCATGCACTTCTACCTTGTTCCACTAGCACAATTACTCTTGGTATCCAGCCACTATAGTATTAAGAACCCTATGCAGCTGTGGACAGGTCCTTCTCAATAGGAACCAAGGTCCCAGCCCACTGGTCCTGCTGAACTCCCAACAGCCAATGCCAACTTGCTGGTCAAATAAACAAGCTTGCCAGTTTCCAATCAAGCCCCCCACCTAGTGAAGTGTCCAAGGGAGATGAGTCCTCAGTGATGCCTGTTCAACTTACACTTTACTAAACAGAAAAAAAATGATCATTTTCTAATCCACTAAGGTTTGGGGTAAGTTGTTATATAGCAATAGTAATTGAAACTCAAAGTAAATTGAAACTCAAATGACATTTGGCATAACATGATCAAGTTTCTATGAAACAATGGCTCTTTATTCCTTTATATCAGTGTGTTTCTTTTCTCTTATGTAACATTCATTCTAAAAGAGGCAGATCTACTCTCTATACTTACAATATAAAGGTAAGACAAAAATAATGATATTTGATCCACGAGTTAAACTGTTACTCAGAGTAAGCTCTTTTGACTTGAAATATTTTAATTCAATGCAAGAATTGTCACATCAATCAAGAGTAATCCTAGAATGACTGAGGTTGATTAGCAGTAAATTTATGTATGTATCTATAGCAATTTAACACCATGTTGAATTACGTCAATGACTGTTGCTTTTAAAATTATGATGAGCACACCAAGGCAATGTCATGTCAAGGAAATGAGCCTTGTGCTTGACACATAGTACCTTTTTCAGAAATACTAGTTTTCTTGCCCATTTCTCAAGGTGAAAATATGTATAAGAGTGTTGCTTTCAGCTTATGAGTTCAGCGGTATACAGCCTACACAGCCTACCTAGATCATTAGAGTTAGGAGAAATCAGAGCAATTATCTGAAGCCTTTTATACCTTCAAGAAGAGTAAAGATGAGGAGTGCAATATTCCAGGAGGTTTAATAATTTTTTTTACCCTAACTGCTCATTAGAATCACCTAGAGAGTCTCCTCTTTCTAGTCCATTTTAATTTCTAATTGTCCTGGATGTGACCTAGGTGTTTCTGGTATTTTCTTAAAAAGATTTCCCAGGCGAATTTACAGTACAGCCAGCGCTGAGAACTAATGGGTTTAGCAAACTGGATAGCACAGTGTTTTTCAAAACACAGACTCTGTACTCAGCAGGTAGCATTAAATAATACCATATAGAATGAGAGAGTCTTTCTGTTTTCAATTTTATTTCAATCATTTAGATTAAATCAAGGAGAATGGCCAAGGCGGGTGGATCACTTGAGCTCAGGAGTTCAAGACCAGCCTGGCCAATATGGTGAAACCCCATCTCTACTAAAAACACAAAAATTAGCTGGGCGTGGTGGCACATGGCTGTCATCCCACCTACCCAGAAAGCTGAGGTGGGAGGATCACGTGAACCCAGGAGATGGAGGTTGCAGGGTGCTAAGATCATGCCACTGCACTCCAGCCTGGGTGACAGAGTGAAACTCCATCTCAAAAATAAATAAATAAATAATATATAAATAAATGGTTAAACATGATATTAGGCCTGTCATTAGCTATTTTCTAATACTTGCTAATCTTTAATTAACAAAGCAAAAGTCTCCGGCTCAGGGACTTTGACAGTGTGCAGCTTAGTGAGCATTTAAATTATTTTGGACAGTGTCTATTTATATAATTTTCTACTCATTATATTAATTTTGCTAGGTAACTATGATTTTGGTGAGCAGATTTCTATTTAGGATAAAAATATATATTTTATATGTCAATTCCCACATTAAGTTGAAGAAAGTTAATCAGTTTAAGAAAAATTAAGTAATAATAGAACATTTGGTACCAGGATATGGCAAAAACAATTGTGAAGACGTCACTCTAATGATTTAAGTGTAGAAAACACTGGGTTAAGATTGCTGGGACAACAGACTAGGCATCCTGAGATCACCAATTCCTGCTCCATCAAAATCAACACATTGCACTGGCCAGAAAAAAAAAAAATTCCCAAATTGTTAATATGAACTTGATGTTGAAATTAAAAAGCTGATACCTTTGAGGCACCGCGGGCACTGGACACAACCTAAAATATGCATGAAGTGCCTTCAACCAAGTTTTTGTGATCTTTGATGTGTCACTCTTTTGAAACACTTATGATGGAACAAGCTGGGACTCAAAATCCTGTAATGGAGCAATTATTCCAGTTTACTGGTACCCAAGAAAGTCGAGCAAATTTTGATGTTAACTGATTACATCTTACCTGTCTTAAATATCACCTGTTCAGACAACCATGTGACAGTTGAAATTGTTAATCAGTCAGAAAAATTAAAACTGTTTACAATCTTAGGGCCTGTTTTCATGTTTCAGTGACTGCCAATTCTTTCTGCTTTTTGGATGAGCAGCGTACATTAGTAACGAAGGTGAACTTGATGCAGCCATTTGGCATTGGTAGGGGCAAGGTTTAATCTGTGTAGTCAAAAATGCATAGGTGGGCCATGTCACCACCTGTTCCTTCAGGGAGTCTTACAGAGGCAAACGCCAACCAGGTTCCAGAAGGCACTTACAGGTTCGACTGTTTTCAAGGCACCTGGAGATGATTTACATGTAATGTCAGGGTTTGGAAGGCAACCCAGTGAAGGAATGAATGATTAATATTGGACGCGCTGCAATAACAGGCTGTGTAAAGTGATAAAAAAAAAAAAAAGAGGACTGCTTACTCAACCTCAGTTCCAAATAGCCATCAAAATGTAATTTTTTTTCTTAAACTGGAAAATTATGCTTCTTGGCAGTCCAGCGGCAGCATTTACATTGAGAGTGCTTACTAGCGAATTCGTTTTTTGCTTATAATTTATTATACTGAAAGTTCATACAACATTTGCAAGGTTCAAGAGGTTCCCCTAATTCCAAAGTTTATTTTAAACCTTGATTTTAGCATGTGGTAGATATCACAATGTATTTTCAGCCTACCTGTAATTAGTGATGATCTTTCTGCTTATTTGTTTTTATCTGGTACGGGTTATCAAATCAGGTAGTGTTTTCTTTCTTTAGTGCAGAGTGGTTTTTAAATTACATCAAAAATTCCATTAGTGTCATCATCTAAGAAAATATAGGGGAAAAGTTAATCAGGTCCTCTCCTATTTCGTTTGATACACACTGGCTTTTCCCTTAGCATTTATTTCAAGGATGCTTTGGCTTACAAATCCATTTACTGTTAATACTTGTAACATATTATGGAAATATGATTTGTTTTTTTCTAAGAGAAACCTGTATGATTAGATGGACAAATAATTGAATAATAAAGTAATTCTAGTTAAGTTTAGTAGATATTGTAAAAATACAAAAAAGAAAAAATATTACTGTCATTAAGATGTAAATATGAACTTGAAGTCAGCTACAGTGAACTTTTTATTTTCTGGGGACAGATTAACAATTTGTGGATTAACTCTACCCCTGACATCCCTATCCCCTGTCCACCCCATTCAGCTCTCCTTCTTGACTTACTCAAATAAACTGTGTTCTTACCTACCTTAGGTCTTTGCACATGCCTAAGTACCCTAGTGTAGTTTATTTTTTTACCCACTTTTCCTGGACAACTTCTGCTCGTATGTTAAATCTTAGCACAGTGAGCAGTTCATTGAAACCCCAAAAAGTTCTAGTTTCTCCCAATGTACTTTGAGTTTACATTATAATTTTACATTGATTTGTGTAGTTGTTTCATTAATGCCTGTCTTCCAACTCTATGCCCTATGAACATAAGGACCATTTTCTTTTTCTTGCCTTCAGCATTGTATTCCCAACAACTAAAGTAGAATAGTTACTTTATAAACAGTTTTTGAATGAATGATCTTATTTTTAATGGGTGGTGCTTTGAAAAGGGATCTCAATTTGTACGACTTAGAGGATCATATCTTGCTTCTTACACTCCTATGTTAAATACTGGAATAGACCTCTCTCACTTCCAAAAACTCCTTTCCTGAGTAAATTGTGGACAGCAGCGTAGAAAAAAAGATGTGCTTTCTGGAAAACAGAATTACACTAGTGGGCTTTGAGGGGAAGTTTTAGCAAAATAGAGATATGAGGAGAAGAAAGTAAAGCTATGAATTTGCACCTTCTCAATTCTGGTCCTTTCTGCTTGAGGAGGTGGGGAAAAAGGAAGTTTCGGAAAATAATGCAAACAAAGACAAACTAATTTAACAGATAAGCTATTTTTTATTCAAAGTATTATTAGTGTTTCTAAGAATTTATGCAAAGATGGTTAGTGTTGTGTTATTTGAATTATTTTATACTCTAAATAATGGCAAATATGTTTCTTATTATTTCTAAATATTAGATGCAAGTTTATTTATAAATATGGTAAATAATCCATCTAGTACTATTTCATCCCATTTCAACTAATTTTACCGAGTTTTTTTTTTTGGACATTTCTCTCTCACATCCTTTATCACATTTAATTCATGACTAACTATATTCTCTAACAATGACAAATTGATGAGGAAAAGAATTAGTTGTTTGACATAAGTGAAACTTCCTTTTGGAGTTTCTTTTATCTTTTTTTTTTTTTCTTAAATGCCTGGGAATACTGAATTGCATCTTGATAAGAAATGATACGATATGCTAATAGCATTTTAATTAAATTACTATTATTAAATGTTTAATTCCTATGAAAGAAGTTGGAGTTTAGAATTACAGTCATGTTACTTGACTTCTCCCATCTATGACCCTATTGAAAGCTGAGCATTTAGGGGTATAGTTGTGCATAATCATAACTGCATTTTGGTAAGCATTGTATTCTACCAAGAAATGCACAAGTCGTAAGAGGATAGCCCAATTCATTTTCACAAAATGAGCACATTCAAGTGACCAGCACTGAAAACAAGAAACAGAAGATGACACGCATCCTAGATGTCCTCATGGTGCTTCATCCCAAAACTACCATACCTCCAAAGGTAGCCACAATCCAGCCTTCTCATATGATCGGTCATGATCAAATACTCCTTTCCATCTGGTTTATATCCTTCATGCTTTTGAAACTCAACCCATTTTGATCTGTGTAGTTGCAGTTCATTCATTTTCATGGCCTAATAGTATTTTGTTAAATGATTATTCCACTTCTTATTTGTCTATTTTACTGTTATAGGGTTGTTTCTATTTTTAGCCATTATGGATAATAACTATAAACATTCTTGTAAATGTCTTTTGGTAGACAGATGCATGCCATTCTGTAGGGCATATACTTAGGAATGGAATTGATGGGTGATAAATTATATGTATGTCCTGCCTTCGTAGATGCTTCTAAACAATTGTCCAGAGTAATTGTACCAATTTACACTCCTTTCAGCAATAAGAGTTCCAGTTCCGGCCGGGCGCGGTGGCTCACGCTTGTAATCCCAGCACTTTGGGAGGCCGAGGTGGGTGGATCACGAGGTCAGGAGATCGAGACCACAGTGAAACCCCGTCTCTACTAAAAATACAAAAAATTAGCCGGGCGTGGTGGCGGGCGCCTGTAGTCCCAGCTACTCGGAGAGGCTGAGGCAGGAGAATGGCGTGAAACCGGGAGGCGGAGCTTGCAGTGAGCCGATTGTGCCACTGCACTCCAGCCTGGGCGATAGAGCGAGACTCCGTCTCAAAAAAAAAAAAAAAAAAAAAAGAGTTCCAGTTCCACATCTTCAGCAGAACTTGGAAATGTCTGTCTCTTTCATTTTGCCATCGTCTACACATGGCATATGCTATGTGATTTTATTTAACCTTTGTGGATTACACTTTCTAAATTTGTAAACGTAACTTGTTTCACATGTTTATACCACCTTTTTACCCTAACTTGAGTTTGCATCCTAGAAAGCAAGGGCCATGTGTTAGACACTTCTATGTCCTTGAATGAATCTAACGTAGCAAGCAATGGATGCACTTTTGTTAAGATAAATCTTGTCTCTATGTAGTGCTCCCTTGAAAGATCATACAGTGAGAGAGAGATAGCCTTAGAAGATGAATAATACAAATATATTTTATTAATGGAGACAAAAAATAATGAGAGGATCTCTCTTATATGCTGTCAAATTGTATTCTCCGTTTATGCATTCATACACTCAACTCCATGTTGGGGCTGAAAAAAATTCATTTCCATTTCTACTTGTTTTAGTTAATTGCTTCCTTTTTCTACTGTGCAGTGTAAAAGGATAATTAAAAATTATATTTCCCCTAACTACGTTTCTTTAGGAAGATGGCTTCATTTTTTATGATGCAGCTGTTTCTCTTCACCTGTCAGTGCCAAGAGTGAACAGAAGTCAGAAGTCCAACACCAAACTTTTCCTTACTCCTTCAAGAAACAAAGCCAGCCATTGTGTCTAAAAGTTGTATCCAGATATGTGAGGACGTAAAGTCCTGACACAGTTCTGTTTTACCCAGATGCCTTCAAAATAAGCAAACAAAGGTTGGCAAGAATAACAACCTTACCCCAATGCCTTAGATGGCATTTAATAGTAACAGTTCTTCACTGAAAATAAGAGATTTCCATAGAAATGATAATCAACTTCCTGTGAGTATATGAAGCTCGTAAAATCTAAGAGTTTCTAAAGGTCAGCAAGCATTAAAGGTTTTTGTCCTGGGGATACATTTCTAAATAACCCTAGGAGAAGGAGAGAGAGAGAGGGAAAGAAAAAAGTTTTAACTTGATGAAAGTAAAACATGCAAGCTTAACAGTTTCTGGATTATCATTTAATTACAACCATCAATCATTTCCCATCTGTCTTCTTCCAGTTCTCACAAATTTCATCTAAAACTATACAATACAACTAACAGAGAACATGCAACCCATTAAGAATCCTAAAGATGGGAAGCAACATTGAAGAAATTGCCCTATAAAAGATTTTAAGAAATTACCTAAAAATAGGATAGTAGAATTCATCTTACAATATATACTACTAAAATTCAAGACAAAAACTTTTCTTTTAATTAATAAGATAAACGCTACTTATTGCTTCTTTCCCTTTACCAGTTGTGACATGAACTGATGATCATTTTCCAAGGGCTTTGGTTTCGGAATCATTTTATTACAAGTCATATTTTTACTAATGTGTGAAACTGGCTTGCAGTTAGTCGTTTTATTAACACAATTTTACATTCTCTTAAAATGAGGTCCATTTAACATTGAGCTTTTAGAAATATAATTGCTCTGTTAATTAGCTCTTGGGGAATGCCGGCAAATGTCTTTAAGGACAGCTGTTATTATTATTTATTTTTTGGAGGGGGAGACAGAGTCTTGCTCTGTCACCCAGGCTGGAGTGCAGTGGTATGATCTCGATCTCAGCTCACTGCAACCTCCACCTCCCAAGTTCAAGTGATTCTCATGCCTCGGCCTCCCGAATAGGTGAGATTACAGGGGCGTGCCACCACACCCAGCTCATTTTTGTATTTTTAGTAGAGATGGGGTTTCACCATATTGGCCAGGCTGGTCTCGAACTCCTGACCTCAAACGATCTACCCACCTCAGCCTCCCAAAATGCCGGGATTACAGACTTGAGCCACCGTGCCCGGCTAGCTGTTATTTTTAAGGTTTAAAATGTTTTAATTTCCTCTTATTGAGGAGTTCATGCTTTCATGCTGACTGTCCCTAACTTCTGCAGCCAAGGAATTAAACAGCTTTAGGCTTTTTAAGCTCCAATGTGTTCAGAAAAGTGTTTCAACCGTGGTAATCTGCTTGTCGTGCTGCATTTATCTCCTACTAGATACCCACATGCGTCCCTCTTCTTCTCAGGCAGATAATTGCAAAGGGGTTGGAACCAGAGAAAAGAGTTGAGCTGGTGCTGAGCGGTGGATATAAAAAGCAGTGTCACCCTGGTGGAAGTAAATAGACTCTGAGACTGTAATCTCTGCCCTTATTTATTTTTGAAACCATAAACGCTCAGGAGGAAGCTTGTTGTTTATTTGGCTACAGAAATCTTTGACTGCCGTCATGTATGGTTTTTAACTTGTTTTTATTTCCATACGTTCCATTGTAGCAATCTACTCTCTTACACCACCTTGGTTTGCTCCCTAAATATAGTTTTCATTGCAATGTTGTTGTTTTTGGCCATAGACTTCTAACTTCTTTGTGTTTTTTTTTTTTTTTAAAAAACCAGTGTATTCATTACCTGTTTTCCCAACAGAGTTCATCTGGTGATTTAATGATCAGAAACATTCAGCTGAAACACAGTGGGAAATATGTTTGTATGGTGCAAACGGGGGTGGACAGTGTTTCATCTGCTGCTGACCTCATAGTAAGAGGTAAAACATTTATGCCTCCTTGAGTTTGTAACTTCACATCTTAACAGCATTCCTTACTGGAGGAAAAACCATGATGAGATAGTATGTGAGCATACGAGTTATAATATTGATTTCATCCCCACTCATAGACCACAGAATATGACAATAGGGGTGAGTGCTAATTCAAAGAAATAAAAATCTGAACTCTGCCCTTCAAATAGCTCTCACTGTAATTGCCATTCCACAGCTGCTGCCAAGCTGATGTGGTTTTTTTTTTTGAGCATGTCGTTAATTCAGCGATTGTATTTAATTTGAAAGAGAATATTGTGCTGTGTGTTTGCTTCCAAAATAATCAGGATTTGGGAATAATTGTATGTAGGACAATTTTCTAAAAATAGAAAAAAAGTATTAGGATTATTCAGAATGACTGAGAAAATTTGCCAACCTGAGCTGCTGTCCAGGATACTGATTTGCTACTGGGCTGAAAAATGACCAGAGTGTTTCATAAAATAAAACACATCTAGATATCAGATTGGGAACTACAGAGCTAAACCAGTGGATTAAAGGGAAAGGCATCACACCAGGAGAAAAGGACATTGAATTTAGAAAGGTACAGGAATCCTGCTGAACACAGGCTTTAAAAAAAAAAAAAGTGAATATCATCTGCAATCAGCGAGTATTATCGTTTGGGAATTACTGCCTCACATCCAAATTTAAGATCTAACAACAGACATGCAGGGAGGGGGAGTAGAGGGAAGTAGTTGTTCCATTACCAGGTAAATGGCCTTTTCCCTAAGTGCTTTTGAAATTGGGAAAAATCAGAGATATTGAAGTGGTCATGTGACATTCTCTTCTCTTTGATGGGAGAGGATGACATTTATGGAATTGCTACCCAGTGTTTCCATTTGTGCCTTCCTTAGGTTCACCTGGACCACCAGAAAATGTGAAAGTAGATGAAATTACAGATACAACAGCCCAACTCTCTTGGAAAGAAGGTAAAGACAACCATAGCCCAGTTATATCCTATTCTATCCAGGCTCGGACACCTTTCTCCGTGGGTTGGCAAACCGTCACAACAGGTAAAGGGGGAGAGGCAGATGTCATGTGCACACATATAAATGGATTTCAAGTCAATGCTAAAGCAGGCAGACTCTTACCTCTGAAATATTCCTTTGTAGTGCCTGAGGTCATCGATGGGAAAACACACACAGCCACTGTAGTTGAGTTAAACCCATGGGTGGAATATGAATTTCGTGTTGTAGCCAGTAACAAAATTGGAGGTGGAGAACCCAGTTTGCCCTCAGAAAAAGTAAGAACTGAAGAGGCAGGTTAGTGTTTTTGTTTTCTGAGTAACGGATTAATAGATTTCTGTGTACTTCCATTTCCCTTGGCCCTGAACTCCAGGCCAGCAGGGAGTCGGCCTCAATAATCCATTGTTGCGATTATCTGACCTTTCTAATGGCAGAACTGGCCATATGGCATTTGTCAAAAGAAACACATGGAAGTGATTCTGATGTAGTGTGACATTTCCAAGAGTTCAGTCCATTGCAAACGATCATTAGTGCATGTTGGGTGAATATGTTTTTGTCACTTAAGGTTGTAATTACTATCTGACATAGTTACCCTGTTAACAAGGGAAGTGCTGTTTTCATTTATAACAAGCATTGACAAATTGGTAGGATAATGACATTTGGGAGTTCTGCTGCTAGGAAATCTCATTTTGCCACCAAGCTCAGTGAAGGAGCTTAAGCAATTGATGAATAGGTATATTTTGTCACTTCAAGTGTTGAATTAAGAAAGAATCATTGATAGGAATTTCCATGTGAGACAACTATTCACATAGACCATAAGACTGCTTTTACTATTCTAAAAATATCCTAGCATTAAAACTCAAACTAGAAAGTGTACATAGCATCACATTATAGGGACAATTGAGACCTAAAGATTGCCTTTTCAGAATCTGTAATATTACTTAGTATTAACTAAAATGAAGTTTGAAATAGAGCGGGTATATCACTTTAGGAACTCAGCTAAGATGGAAGTCATCAAATATGTTTCAGTAATTTTCATGATGCTGTTTCACTCAGAACAATGCACATAATGTTTATGTTAGGAAATATGAGAAATAGAGGAACTGTGCTTGTCCTGGTGTTCTGGTCATTTGTTCACACAACACATATTTTAGGGAGCACCCTCTCTGTGCTCAGCACTTTCTAGCTATTGCAGGTACAGCTGTGACCATAGCAAAGACCCACCTTCATGGGACTTATATTCTAGCTGTGTCGTGGGGTTCACTAAGACTAAAGTTCTCAGTGTGAGAATCTGATGCTCCTGTGAAGTTTATAAATAATACCTCAGAACAAGATTCGAGGGTTTGAGTCTGGGTCATCCTTACGTATAGCCAATGTTGTTCTCAGAATTATATTCTACTTGGAATAGTCACAAGCTAAACATTCATGCTGGATTGATTTCCCATCATCTCCGGTGAATCACATTTTCTTGTTTTATTAACTCTCATACTAGCAAAGTATCTTCCAACTTGGTCATGTTTTTATTACTGTTTGAGAGATTTTGAATTTTTTTATGATTTCATGTAAATATGTTGTTTGATGATCTCATAAAAATATGTCAATGTATATAATATATAAGTATTATGTACATAAACACCCATATGTATGAATAATATGCCAATGATGAAATTATTTTAAATATTAAAAAATTGCATTGTCTTTTAGATAAATATTACTAAATGCAAGTACCATTTCATCTCTGTTTCTCTGACCTGTACAGTTCCAGAAGTGCCTCCTTCTGAAGTCAACGGAGGAGGTGGAAGCCGGTCTGAACTTGTAATAACCTGGGATGTAAGTGTTTGGGCAGCATCTTCCCCATCAGGGTGTTGCTGTTCCCATGATCATTATGGTTTCCCAGGTGGTGGTGCCAATGGTGCAGCTGGTGGTGGTGGTGGTGCTGGGGGTGTGGCTGGTGGGTGCTGCTGCTGCTGGTGGTAATGTAGGTGGTGGTGGTGGGGTTAGTGGTAGTGGGGCTGGTGGTGGTGGTTGTAGCCCTAGTAGCTAATATTTTTTGATACTTTCTCTGAGCCATCCACTGTTCCCAGCATTTAGCATATATTTTCCTCATGTCATCCTTGCAACAATTTACAGATGAAAATACTCAGGCTTGGATATAAGAAATAATTTGCCCAGGGTCACCTGGTTGGTAGACAGAGAGATGAGTTATGTTGTGGCTGTTGCCCCCCAAGCTCCCCTTATGACTTTCCAAGCAGCTGTGCAGGCCCCACTGGTGAAGTCACCTATTCCAACAGGTGCTTGAGTTTGTTTCTTTCCTGGCCATTCTCTCAGCCATTGGTTTACATCATCAGTGGGAGAAAGGTTAATAGGTTTTAAGTCAAAAAGTACTAGAATTGCTTGCAGTTTTTGAAGATGTTGATGATCTGTCAATAAAATTTTTGACATGACTTAAGTATAGCTTCGAGTTTAACTCGTTAATATTTTTTTCCTTTTTTTTGAGACAGTCTTGCTCTGTTGCCCATTCTGGAGTGCAGTGGTGCAATCTCGGCTCACTGCAACCTCCACCACCTGGGTTCAAGTGATTCTCCCACCTCAACCTCCCAAATAGCTAGAGTTACAGGCATGTGCCACCATGCGCGGGTAATTTTTGTATTTTTAGTAGAGACGGGGTTTTGCTATGTTGGCCAGGCTGCTCTCAAACTCCTAACCTCAAATGATCCAGCTGCCTTGGCCTCCCAAAGTGCTAGAGTTACAGGGATGTAATTCGTTAATTTATAAATCAGTATTTACTTCCTTTTTTTTTTTTTTTTTTGTTTGATGGAGTCTCTCTCTGTCACCCAGGAGTGGCGTGATATTGGCTCATGGCTCATTGCAATCTCTGCCTCACAGATTCAAGCAATTCTCCTGCCTCAGCCTCCCGAGTAGCTGGGACTACAGGCACATGCCACCATGCCCGGCTTATTTTTGTATTTTGAGTAGAGACAGGGTTTCACCATATTGGACTGGCTGGTCTCAAACTCCTGACCTCGTGATGGCCACTCGCCTTGGCCTCCCAAAGTGCTGGGATTACAGGCGTGAGCCACCGTACCGGGCCTTTTTTTTTTTTTTTTTTTCAGTTTTACTTAATTGTTCTTAATCACCATTTCAATGTTTCTTCTCATAAAGTCAACATTAAGAATTAGATAATTTTTATTTGACTTAAGAGATCAGATATTTTCAACTGAAAGTATATCTTACTATTAGAAGCTCAGACTTCAGCTATAAGATGATCAGCTATCTGAATAATCACAGAAAATTCCAGTTCATTGTCTGGATGGCTATGAAATGGTGATGTATGTCTGTTTAAAAGCAGCTGACATGACTCTCCTGCTGATGTTTTTCTCCTTTTTTCATCCAACTGCTTAATACAATGTAGTTGATTATTTGATGACTTTTACAAATAAATGCCTGTGGATTACAGCTGCATTCATTTTTGCCTTGCCCTTATGTGTAAGGGTGATTCAGTATGTCTTTCCTTTATAGCCAGTCCCTGAAGAACTACAGAATGGTGAAGGTTTTGGGTATGTTGTTGCTTTCCGCCCTCTTGGGGTTACCACCTGGATCCAGACAGTGGTGACATCCCCCGACACCCCAAGATATGTCTTTAGGAATGAAAGCATCGTGCCATATTCACCATATGAAGTTAAAGTGGGTGTTTATAATAACAAAGGTGAAGGACCATTTAGCCCAGTGACAACAGTGTTCTCTGCAGAAGAAGGTATGGAAAACATGACTGTGTATCAGTTCCGCCTAATAATAATTATTTGTGCTCCAAAAACTGATTTGGAGTCTCGTTTTGACTTCAAATATATTTATTCCAAAGAACAATGATCTAGGTAGTAGTTAGATTCCCACTGCAAGTCATAAAAATCAATCATAAATGACTTGAAGTATAAGACTTAATGGATAGTTAGAGGATGTAGCTGTGAAAGGAAAATAAAACCTCAGGACCGCAGTTCACTAGGCCAAAAGGAAGAAATTAAGCTGAAAGCTGAGTCATGCAAGGAAATGCCTTTGCTTTTGTTCCTAACCAGATAGCTACAGATAAAAGGTTAAATCTCTCTACAGGTAGCTACTCTATGTTCGCCTTGCCTTATGTGAAGTGCTGATTTTCTGAGCAGGAGACCTCATTGATTAGCATCCTATCTGCTCCTTTTCCCTTGCAACATGCGGATTACCATACCCTTCCTCTTTCCACTCCAGCCCACTCTAAATATTAAAGCCCTCAGATTCACCTTTGGAAATGGACACAGACCACAGACTGTTTCTGTGAACCCGTTTTTTCGTTTTTTTGTTTTTTTTCTTCTGGGCATGTCCTTAACACCTTGGTAAAATAAATCACAAAATTGATTGAGACCTGTCTCAGATCATAACCATCAATTAAAACTCTGTTTACGAGGAAAACTTGCTACGTTCGAGCTTGTGAAGCAAGGAAAATCACAGCCTTACCTTGAGGTAATAAAAATACACCCCTTGGAGCTACCCTAGTCCTAAGTTGTACAGTGGTTCCCATGGCCTGAGAAAAGGATGTTACTGGATGAACAGTCAGGAGCAGTGGTATCTCATTCAACAGATATGCAATGTGCAGGTTTGAGGGATATGAACCTGCTGGTGGAGATACAGACGTACTTCACTCTGGACCCATTCCGTTTCTTTGCCTTTCTTTTATACCTGTCTCAGATATTGAGACATCTACCTTTTGTCTCGTGACTGCTTTAGAAAATAATCAAGGTAAAAGAATTATACAAAGTTGCCATTTCATAGATCAGCAAAAAACTATTGGCCATCTCATGTAGTTCTACAAAAAAAAATGGCAGAAACTAACATGTATTGAAATTTTACTACCTGCCAGACATTACCTAATTTGATATTTCAAATAAAAAATATAGGCACTATTATTTCCCATTTACAAATGGGAAAATGGAAGCCTTGTAAAAGAGAGTAATAAATTTGCCAAAATTCCTAATAGTGGGTGGTACAGCCAGTATTTTAACCAAGGGCCTTTGCCCTTAACCATTCTGAGCTCACAAAATATATCAGTGTCCCCCCTACCCTCCAGACCTGACAGTAAGTTGCAAAAAGTTGCCTGCAGTTGTCACTCCTAAGAATAGTAAGTAGAGTTGATTTTTCTTCGGATCCCCGCCCCTATTCTTGTCTTCTCACTTTTGGTTGAGTTCTGAGAAGGATCTTTTTTTTAGGACTATAAAAGTCTTTGCAGAAGAGTCTTAAATTCATAGCCAGACCTCATTTCTAAAAGCTGCCAGGGATTGCAAGGGCAAGTCAGGGGTCTGGCGAGTGATGGCAATTATCCAGGGAGTTTTCGGACCCTGTTTACCTGTGCATCCAGGACCTAGGTGCTGGCAACTGGAAAAGAGGGGCAGCAACAGCCTCTTACCCATTGTTGCCTCCCTCATTTTTCTTCTCCTGTTATCATTTTTGCTCCCACTGAAGAGTTAGCTAAAAGTCTTTCTGTTCAAACATGAAAAATGAATTTGGCTTACCTAAGAAAGGAGCAAAAGATTTCTGTGAAATCTACTAGGGTGTCTCTGTGAATCCAAGGGAGAGTTATGCAGCAAACCTCACAAAGAACTTTAATCAGAGAAGCCCTGTAACCTCAGAAAATGGTCTGCTCCTCTAGAGCACCTGCACTGGATCAATGGGCTCCAAGTACTCCTCAACTCTCCAAACCAAGTTTCAAATTACCAGGAGAGAAAATCTAAGAGGCCCAACCGTAGACCAGGAATTCGTCTTAGCATAAAGCCACCTTGTCTGAGAAGCAGGATCATTTGACGGAGAAATGCACCTGAGGGAGGGGAAATTCCTGCTCAGAGCTGGGTCCTGAGAGGGGAGAACCACCGTGAACCCCATAGAATCTCAACAGTGCTTATTACAAAGGGGTATCTTCTTGCTATATAGTAAGCCACCTGCATTTCTGTCTACTCCTTCAAAACAGCATGCCATCCACATTTCAGTTGTCTCTGCAGGCCTCGCTAGAGAAGGTACTCACTCAGTGTTTATTGTGTAAATGAGCGTTACTTAACCTAGACCTTTGTTTGGCAAAATGAAAGCTAAATACCATTTGTGGGCAGAGAAGTTCCCAAGCAGTAGGAATGAGATGAAGGGAAGGAAATAAAGACAAGGTGAGGAGAAGACAGGCAAAAACAGGAAGATAAGGAAGATGCCAAGAAAGAGGTGCAAGGGGGGAAAGTCTAGGTTGCCACAGCTGTTTAGCAAAGAAAAGCCTTTGGCTGTTTAGCAAAGAAAAGCCTTTGGCGATGATGCCATCTTTTCCTAAGAAACGGAAATGGACCAGTGTCTCTATTTTCAACATATGGTGCCAGAATATTTCATACAATTTTCAAATATGTAAAAATGCTTTTATAAAAATAAGAACGTTAATCTGTGTTTTAAACTAACTGCCAAAGTTATCATCATATTTCAATTTCTGTTTCCGAACAGAGCCTACAGTGGCCCCATCTCAAGTCTCTGCAAATAGCCTGTCTTCCTCAGAAATTGAGGTTTCATGGAACACCATTCCTTGGAAGTTGAGCAATGGACATTTACTGGGCTATGAGGTAATTTCTTTTTGGATTAAATTGTGTATGTGTGTTACCATGCTACTTTGTCTGCTTGCATTTAAAACAATGACCTCTTATTCGAAGTTTGTCTTTGGCCGAAATTTTTTTATCAACACGTTGTTTCATCTGATGTTCAATGTATACTGAATTTAACCAGTTGAATGAAAATAGCATTAGCTGGAGTAGAAAAGGAATAAAAAAGGATATGAAAGGAAATCATGTATCATGTGGGCCAAATATTTTAGATGGGTTGACTAAAAAATAAGGGTGAGATTGAACTGCAGTATTAAGTTCATAGAGTACTTTCGTCAGCAGGAAGCCACTGTCCTCCAGCTCTTTGTCTTAGTTTCTTGGTGGCTTTGTTACATTCTGGGATTCTTTTATAGGCTCTAGAGAAGCCAGCTGTCTGTAAGATACTTTGAGCCTTCAAAGACCTCTCTGTTTAGTGAAATAGGATGAAACATCTGAAACAGAGGATAATGTAAGGCCAAATATAATGAAGGTCTGACTAGGTCACCCAAACAGGAAATGTTTGCATTGTCAAGAAGGATGGGACATATTGAAAGTCTTCATAAGGGTGGTAAGGCTTCACAGGACTTTCAAGGGAAAGTAAGTAAAGGTGGAAGGAGTGGAAAACATTCTGGATTAGCCATGGCATGATGGAAAAGCAGAGGAGTAGAGGCCTACCTGCCAAAGGTTCCTGTTTGGAAAGGTGACTTCAGATAGGCACGGGAGGACCAGGTCACAGGTGGCTTTAAAGGCTAAGAAGAACCATTTGAACTGGGTCCCCTCTTTAGTAGTGAGCAGTTAGAGGAAACTGGGAGCAGCAGAGCTGAGAACTGGCAAGATAAATAAAATTCAAAGAAGATTTTGCCAACAATGACATTGTGGGATTCATAGTTGTGATTTCATCCCACCCACAGCTGTCTTCTTATGAAGCTTCCCTCCAAGCTTCCCTGAGGAAGTGTGTAACTCCTGATTCAGTGGCAGACTTACACGGGCAGGTTTGCATCACAGGGCCAGGTACCCCTCCACTTGCCAACACACCTTCAAATGAGGGCTCCAGGGTGGTGTCTTGATCAAATGTAAATTCTCTGTGGACTGTGAAGCCTAGCAAGTCAGATTCTTGTTTGAGATATTTAAATAAGAAATTATAGAGATTATAGTTAGTGAATGTAATGCAGTAGTGTGTCAAATTTAGGGCTCAGTTCAGACTTCTCAAACTAAGGCCATGGACAGGCAGGACAAAGCTAATCTGCAGAGATGAGATACACTCTCATGCATACCTAAAGAATGGAGGAGACAAGGGCCCGTGGAATGTGCAAGAGGGCAGAATAAGCCAGGTGTGATGGCTTGCGCCTGTAATCCCAATACTTTGAGAGGCAAATGCAGGAGGACTGCTTGAGCCCAGGATTTCAAGACTAGTTTGGGCAACTTAGTGAGACCCCCATCTCAACAAAATATACAAAAATCAGCCAGGCATGGTGACACATGCCTGTAGTCCTAGTTACTTGGGAGGCTGGGATGGGAGAATTGCTTGAGCCTAGGAGGTCAAGGCTTCAGTGAGCCGTCATCCTGCCATTGTACTGTAGCCTGGATGACAGACTGAGATTCTATCTCAAAAAAAGTTGGGGGCAGCCAGAATAAAATAGCTCTTTGACAGTCATTCAGTTCTCAAATGACTTGGCCTTACTCTTTTTCATAATGTAACCTTGCCCTTCTTTTTAATATATTCTCCTTATATTTGAACTGCCTTGAGAGAGTTTCTGTTCCTTCCAACAAAACAAGCATTGACTTGAATTAATATTAACAAATTAAGAAAAGAAAGGATAGGGAATAGAGCAATGATGCTCAAAGTATGGACTGTGAACCCCCTACAGCAGAATTACCTGAAGGTGTTAAAATTGAGCTCCCACAGCTCTCCCAGAACCCACTCAATCCAAACATTTGGGACCAGGTCTTGTTAGTGTATATTTTTAGTAACTATCTGTAAGGAAACATCTTCCTGCACACTTAAACATAATAAACACTGGTCTTGACACAGCGAAGCCTTATGAGAGACAGAATAGTCCAGACTTAAGGAAGAGAAAGAGAGTACAAAGAAGTAAAACACCACATAAATACAGGAGAACAACTTAATCCGCATCTTTTAAAGGAAGCCCAGAACGGCTGGATGCAAGATTCCTTTAATTCCATGACAATGGATGTAAGCAATGAAGGATGATGGGGAGCCAACAGTAGCTCCCTTGTGCTTACAGAACTGGCAGTGGCATTGGCAATGGAGGTAAAGGTATATGGGATGGAAGGAGCACAGCTGTAAGGGAGTGTGACTCTGAGGCCAGTCCCATGGCAAATCCCAATTCTACCGCTTGCCAGCTGTGTTGGGAAAATTACATAAACTCTGTGAGCCTCATTTTCCTCACCTGTAGAATGGGAACAATAATAGGCCTAACCTCACTAGGCTATTGGGAGGATTGGATAAGATTAGTTATGTAATGAGATTCTCATAATTTCTGGCTCTTTATTTATTTATTTACCTATCTATTTATTTTTGAGATGGAGTTTCGCTCTTGTTGCCCAGGCTGGAGTGCAGTGGCATGATCTCGGCTCCCCACAACCTCCCCATCCCGGGTTCAAGCGATTCTCCTGCCTCAGCCTCTCGAGTAGCTGGGATTACAGGCGCGCGTCACCATGCCCAGCTAATTTTTGTATTTTTTAGTAGAGATGGGGTTTCTCCATGTTGGTCAGTCTAGTCTCGAACTCTTGACCTCAGGTGATCTGCCTGCCTTGGCCTCCCGAAGTGCTGGGATTACAGGCGTGAGCCACTGCACCTGGCCAATTTCTGGCTCATGATAATAAGTAGTCAGTAGGTGTGAGACATCCCTCAGAAGAATTTCTGAGACATTAATGTATCTATTTCTCCCCAGTAAATATTCTGTAGCAAATAATTGACGGTAAGCTCCCTTAACTCAAGGGATTATGCCAAAAGCTATCAAAAGGAGTTGCCTGCAAGAGCAGGCAAACTCCTTCCTAGCTTTGTTTCAAAAGTTCAGGCCATTAGGCAGATTGTTCCATGTTTCTTGGAGGGTCAGAGGAGAGAAATTGCAACTGAGGAAAACATAGAAGAGAAATTTCCAATGACATTGGCAGAAATAAATGTCTGAAGTTTACAAAGCCTCCTGGGGCCTACATCTTTCTAAGGCAGTACCCAGGTTGACGGCAAGATTGAACAACTGTGTTTCCCGCACTCAGCAGTGATTTCTCACTCACCAAACATGGCCCCCAGCTGCTAGAATTAAAGGGCTCAAATCAAACACAAAAATAAGTGATCTTGGGGGCTTTGGGAAGGGAGCCACAGGAATGACTGTGGCTGAATCTCCCATTAGCTGAGCAGGATATGGAATTCAATGTTTGATCAAATTTATTTAAAGAAAATAAATGAACACTGCCGGGCGTGGTGGCTCACACCTGTAATCCCAGCAGATTGGGAGGCCGAGGCGAGCGGATCATGAGGTCAGGAGATCGAGACCATCCTGGCTAACACAGTGAAACCCCATCTCTACAAAAATACAAAAAATTTTTAGTAGAGAGGAACACTTTTATACTGTTGGTGGGAGTGTAAACTAGTTCAACCATTGTGGAAGACAGTGTGGTGATTCCTCAAGGATCTAGAACTAGAAATACCATTTGACCCAGCAATCCCATTACTGCGTATATACCCAAAGGATTATAAATCATGCTGCTATAAAGACACATGCACACGTATGTTTATTGCGCACTATTCACAATAGCAAAGACTTGGAACCAACCCACATGTCCATCAATGATAAACTAGATTAAGAAAATGTGGCACATATACACCATGGAATACTATGCAGCCATAAAAAAGGATGAGTTCATGTCCTTTGTAGGGACATGGATGAAGCTGGAAACCATCATTCTCAGCAAACATATCTCAAGGACAGAAAACCAAACACCGCATGTTCTCACTCATAGGTGGGAACTGAACAATGAGAACACTTGGACACAGGGTGGGGAACATCACACACTGAGTCCTGTCGTGAGGTGGGGTAAGGGGGGAGGGATAGCATTTGGAGATATACCTAATGTAAATGACGAGTTAATGGGTGCAGCACACCAACATGGCACATGTATACATATGTAACAAACCTGCACATTGTGCACATGTGCCCTTGAACTTAAAGTATAAAAAAAAAAATTAAAAAATTAAAAATAAATAAATAAATAAAAATAAAAAAATTAGCTGGGCATGGTGGCAGGTGCCTGTAGTCCCAGCTACTCAGGAGGCTGAGGCAGGAGAATGGCATGAACCAGGGAGGCAGAGCTTGCAGTGAGCCAAGATCGCGCCACTGCACTCCAGCCTGGGCGACAGAGCGAGACTCCGTCTCAAAAAAGAAAAAAAGAAAATAAAGAAAATAAATGAACACATATGGAACTCCTTAGATGAGAGACTGACATGCACACTCACCATGAACAATGTTGTCCTTTACAGGAATCATGACAGGATCATAATTCTTGACCTAGTCATAACTTGTAAAATAGTTAAGAAAAATAAATGGAAGAATATATGTGAATGGCTTGTGGGATTCCAAACTGAACAGAGTGCTAGCAGTCACTGGTGGTTGTTGAACAGCTTAGGGGCAGGTAGATGTTGATTTTTTAATATAGTCATGCACTACATAATGGTATTTCAGTTTAGGACAGACGACATATACAACAGTGGTCCACTAAGATTATAATACTACAATTTTGCTTTACCTTTTCTATGTTTATGTATGTTTGAATATACAAAAATGTACCATTGTGTTACACTTGCCTACAGTATTCAGTACAGTAACATGCTGTACAGGTTTATAGCCTAGGAGCACTACGCTACACCATCTAACATAGGTGTGTAGTAAGTTATACCATGCAGGTTTGCATAATTGCACTCTACGATGTTCACACAGTGCAACAACCATCTAATGATACATTTCTCAGAATGTATCCCTGTCGTTGTAACACATAACTGTATATAAATTTAGGTCAATAAGAAGTCATCCAGATAAGGATGTTTTATAAGAAAGGAGAATTACACCATTATTGGTCACACCAAGAAAGAGAGTTTCACTGAAAGACAGAAAATTTAAAAATCCTCATAGAACCGTCACAGTGTCTAAGTCCACACCATTTTAGAATTAGACAAACCTGTGTTCAGATCTGCTAGTTTGAATACAAACTCTACAAGGAGAAGGTAACTCGGCCTTTTTCTTCATTGATCTATCCCAAGTGCCTGGAGTAGTATCTGACATACAGGAGGCATGCAAAAAATATATGTTGATTGAATAACTGCAGTTTGGGCTCTGCTACCCTGTTGCTGTATGGCCTTGAGCAAGTTGTTCGAGTTCTCCAAGGCTCAGTTAAAATAGAGATAATAATAACTCACAGCATTGTCTGCATATTAAATGAGATAAAGCAGCTATTGTCAAAATGGCCGAAAGAGACTTTGGGCTTTCACTTTTCTCTGTTTTGAATATTGGGCTTTGGAATGAGATTGTACTGAAGAAAAAAAAAGCAAACCAGTGAAGTAACATATTACTATAGCACAATCCCAGTGTGGGACCCAGTGCCCACCATTTCTAATGCGTGCTGATATTGCCATCAAAATGGGGCACAGAAAGATGAGAAGAGCTATGGGAAAATGGGACTTTCTTGAAATTAATTACATGTTGAAATGCATTGCCGCTTGCCTGTTTGTGTAAAGAGTAGCAAATAGAATGTCCAAATGTAGCATGAATACAGTATTGAAAGGAAACAACGATTAAACATTTCTTCCCCAAATGCTTGGTAAGTATAAAGAAAAATGAAACAAGCTGAAAGAAGTACTAATTGGGAAAATCTTACAAAATAATTTATGTAATTACACCAAGATAAAAATATGTCTTTTCTTAGTTTCAGTAATGATTTAAAAATTAACCTTGGTAGGGGGAAAAGGACTTGGCAGAGTATTTAATTATCAGTCGTGTGGCTAACTTTCTGGGTTGCAGTTTCCCCAGTTTGGCTTTAAAATTGTTAATAGCTCCTTCCTTTCTCTTATCTCAGTGAGGGTTGATCATGTGCCATGTGGCATGCTGAGCACACATCATCATTAGCATCTAGACTAATTTTCTTTCTGATTTGACCAAGCAGTAGTTGAGAAGCTCATTTCCCTGGGCTCCAATTTATTTCATCAGCTAAGCCGTTACACTCAGGCTCAGATCTTTTCTGGTGCCCTTTTGGGTAGGAACAAGAGATACAGACATGATGAAGAGAGGCAGAAGCCTTTAAGTTCATGGATCCTGGGTGCCTGAGGAATGAAAGCTCCCACGTTCTAGTGCAGTATCTACAGTGCATTTCTTTAAAGTCCTCTGTTTTGAAAGAACCAAATTTGGGAGAATGATCTTGATAAATGATTAAACCAAGTCTACACTTGTGAAATGACACAGATTAGCATATTGTGGAGGAATCAACCTTTTTTTTAAGTTTGGCAGAAGAATGTAATTAATGTGCCATAATAGAATGCCAAACTTAAACGTCATTGATGCCTTCTTCCAGCCTCCTGTTCCAAACAGCTGTACGGAATGTGTTCCTAATATTTCTTTTTTTTTTTTTTTTTTTTCATTTATTTATTATACTTTAGGTTTTAGGGTACATGTGCACAATGTGCAGGTTTGTTACATATGTATCCATGTGCCATGTTGATTTCCTGCACCCATTAACTCGTCATTTAGCATTAGGTATATCTCCTAATGCTGTCCCTTCTCCCTCCCCCCACCCCCCAACAGTCCCCGGAATGTGATGTTCCCCTTCCTGTGTCCATGAGTTCTCATTGTTCAATTCCCACCTATGAGTGAGAACATGCGGTGTTTGGTTTTTTGTCCTTGCGATAGTTTACTGAGAATGATGGTTTCCAGTTTCATCCATGTCCCTACAAAGGACATGAACTCATCATTTTTTATGGCTGCATAGTATTCCATGGTGTATATGTGCCACATTTTCTTAATCCAGTCTATCGTTGTTGGACATTTGGGTTGGTTCCAAGTCCTTGCTATTGTGAATAGTGCCACAATAAACATACGTGTGCATGTGTCTTTATAGCAGCATGATTTATAGCCCTTTGGGTGTATACCCAGTAATGGGATGGCTGGGTCAAATGGTATTTCTAGTTCTAGATCCCTGAGGAATCGCCACACTGACTTCCACAATGGTTGAACTAGTTTACAGTCCCACCAACAGTGTAAAAGTGTTCCTATTTCTCCACATCCTCTCCAGCACCTGTTGTTTCCTGATTTTTTAATGATGGCCATTCTAACTGGTGTGAGATGGTATCTCACTGTGGTTTTGATTTGCATTTCTCTCATGGCCAGTGATGATGAGCATTTCTTCATGTGTTTTTTGGCTGCATAAATGTCTTCTTTTGAGAATTGTCTGTTCATGTCCTTTGCCCACTTTTTGACGGGGTTGTTTGTTTTTTTCTTGTTAATTTGTTTGAGTTCATTGTAGATTCTGGATATTAGCCCTTTGTCAGATGAGTAGGTTGCAAAAATTTTCTCCCATTCTGTAGGTTGCCTGTTCACTCTGATGGTAGTTTCTTTTGCTGTGCAGAAGCTCTTTAGTTTAATGAGATCCCATTTGTCAATTTTGGCTTTTGTTGCCATTGCTTTTGGTGTTTTAGACATGAAGTCCTTGCCCACGCCTATGTCCTGAATGGTATTGCCTAGGTTTTCTTGTAGGATTTTAATGGTTTTAGGTCTAACATTTAAGTCTTTAATCCATCTTGAATTAATTTTTGTATGAGGTGTAAGGAAGGGATCCAGTTTCAGCTTTCTACATATGGCTAGCCAGTTTTCCCAGCACCATTTATTAAATAGGGAATCCTTTCCCCATTTCTTGTTTTTGTCAGGTTTGTCAAAGATCAGATAGTTGTAGCTATGCGGCATCATTTCTGAGGGCTCTGTTCTGTTCCATTGATCTATAACTCTGTTGTGGTACCAGTACCATGCTGTTTTGGTTACTGTGGCCTTGTAGTATAGTTTGAAGTCAGGTAGCGTGATGCCTCCAGCTTTGTTCTTTTGGCTTAGGATTGACTTGGCGATGCGGGCTCTTTTTTGGTTCCATATGAACTTTAAAGTAGTTTTTTCCAATTCTGTGAAGAAAGTCATTGGTAGCTTGATGGGCATGGCATTGAATCTATAAATTACTTTGGGCAGTATGGCCATTTTCACGATATTGATTCTTCCAACCCATGAGCATGGAATGTTCTTCCATTTGTTTGTATCCTCTTTTATTTCATTGAGCAGTGGTTTGTAGTTCTCCTTGAAGAGGTCCTTCACATCCCTTGTAAGTTGGATTCCTAGGTATTTTATTCTCTTTGAAGCAATTGTGAATGGGAGTTCACTCATGATTTGGCTCTCTGTTTGTCTGTGATTGGTGTACAAGAATGCTTGTGATTTTTGTACATTGATTTTGTATCCTGAGACTTTGCTGAAGTTGCTAATCAGCTTAAGGAGATTTTGGGCTGAGACAATGGGATTTTCTAGATATACAATCATGTCATCTGCAAACAGGGACAGTTTGACTTCCTCTTTTCCTAATTGAATACCCTTTATTTCCTTCTCCTGCCTGATTGCCCTGGCCAGAACTTCCAACACTATGTTGAATAGGAGTGGTGAGAGAGGGCATCCCTGTCTTGTGCCAGATTTCAAAGGGAATGCTTCCAGTTTTTGCCCATTCAGTATGATATTGGCTGTGGGTTTGTCGTAGATAGCTCTTATTATTTTGAGATACATCCCATCAATACCTAATTTATTGAGAGTTTTTAGCATGAAGGGTTGTTGAATTTTGTCAAAGGCCTTTTCTGCATCTATTGAGATAATCATGTGGTTTTTGTCTTTGGTTCTGTTTATATGCTGGATTACATTTATTGATTTGCGTATGTTGAACCAGCCTTGCATCCCAGGGATGAAGCCCACTTGATCATGGTGTATAAGCTTTTTGATGTGCTGCTGGATTCGGTTTGCCAGTATTTTATTGAGGATTTTTGCATCAATGTTCATCAAGGATATTGGTCTAAAATTCTCTTTTTTGGTTGTGTCTCTGCCTGGCTTTGGTATCAGGACGATGCTGGCTTCATAAAATGTGTTAGGGAGGATTCCCTCTTTTTCTATCGATTGGAATAGTTTCAGAAGGAATGGTACCAGTTCCTCCTTGTACCTCTGGTAGAATTCAGCTGTGAATCCATCAGGTCCTGGACTCTTTTTGGTTGGTAAGCTATTGATTATTGCCACAATTTCAGAACCTGTTATTGGTCTATTCAGAGATTCGACTTCTTCCTGATTTAGTCTTGGGAGGGTGTATTTGTCGAGGAATTTATCCATTTCTTCTAGATTTTCTAGTTTATTTGCATAGAGGTGTTTGTAGTATTCTCTGATGGTAGATTGTATTTCTGTGGGATCGGTGGTGATATCCCCTTTTTCGTTTTTTATTGCATCTATTTGATTCTTCTCTCTTTTCTTCTTTATTAGTCTTGCTAGCGGTCCATCAATTTTGTTGATCTTTTCAAAAAACCAGCTCCTGGATTCATTAATTTTTTGAAGGGTTTTTTGTGTCTCTATTTCCTTCAGTTCTGCTCTGATTTTAGTTATTTCTAGCTTTCTGCTAGCTTTTGAATGTGTTTGCTCTTGCTTTTCTAGTTCTTTTAATTGTGATGTTAGGGTGTCAATTTTGGATCTTTCCTGCTTTCTCTTGTGGGCATTTAGTGCTATAAATTTCCCTCTACACACTGCTTTGAATGTGGCCCAGAGATTCTGGTATGTTGTGTCTTTGTTCTCATTGGTTTCAAAGAACATCTTTATTTCTGTCTTCATTTCATTATGTACCCAATAGTCATTCAGGAGCAGGTTGTTTAGTTTCCATGTAGTTGGGCGGTTTTGAGTGAGTTTTTTAATCCTGAGTTCTAGTTTGATTGCACTGTGGTCTGAGAGACAGTTTGTTATAATTTCTGTTCTTTTACATTTGCTGAGGAGAGCTTTACTTCCAACTATGTGGTCAATTTTGGAATAGGTGTGGTGTGGTGTTGAAAAAAATGTATATTCTGTTGATTTGGGGTGGAGAGTTCTGTAGATGTCTATTAGGTCCACTTTTTGCAGAGCTGAGTTCAATTCCTGGATATCCTTGTTAACTTTCTGTCTCGTTGATCTGTCTAATGTTGACAGTGGGGTGTTAAAGTCTCCCATTATTATTGTGTGGGAGTCTAAGTCTCTTTGTAGGTCACTCAGGACTTGCTTTATGAATCTGGGTGCTCCTGTGTTGGGTGCATATATATTTAGGATAGTTAGCTCTTCTTGTTGAATTGATCCCTTTACCATTATGTAATGGCCTTCTTTGTCTCTTTTGATCTTTATTGGTTTAAAGTCTATTTTATCAGAGACTAGGATTGCAACCCCTGCCTTTTTTTGTTTTCCAGTTGCTTGATAGATCTTCCTCCATCCCTTTATTTTGAGTCTATGTGTGTCTCTGCACGTGAGATGGGTTTCCTGAATACAGCACACTGATGGGTCCTGACTCCTTATCCAGTTTGCCAGTCTGTGTCTTTTAATTGGAGCATTTAGCCCATTTACATTTAACGTTAATATTGTTATGTGTGAATCTGATCCTGTCATTATGATGTTAGTTGGTTATTTTGCTCGTTAGTTGATGAAGTTTCTTCCTAGCCTCGATGGTCTTTATAATTTGGCATGTTTTTGCAGTGGCTGGTACCGATTGTTCCTTTCCATGTTTAGTGCTTACTTCAGGAGCTCTTTTAGGGCAGGCCTGGTGGTGACAAAATCACTCAGCGTTTGCTTGTCTGTAAAGTATTTTATTTCTCCTTCACTTATGAAGCTTAGTTTGGCTGGATAGGAAATTCTGGGTTGAAAGTTCTTTTCTTTAAGAATGTTGAATATCGGCCCCCACTCTCTTCTGGCTTGTAGAGTTTCTGCTGAGAGATCAGCTGTTAGTCTGATGGGCTTCCCTTTGTGGGTAACCCGACCTTTCTCTCTGGCTGCCCTTAACATTTTTTCCTTCGTTTCAACTTTGGTGAATCTGACAATTATGTGTCTTGGAGTTGCTCTTCTCGAGGAGTATCTTTGTGGCGTTCTCTGTATTTCCTGAATCTGAACGTTGGCCTGCCTTGCTAGATTGGGGAAGTTCTCCTGGATAATATCTTGCAGAGTGTTTTCCAACTTGGTTCCATTCTCCCCGTCATTTTCAGGTACACCAATCAGACGTAGGTTTGGTCGTTTCACATAGTCCCAAATTTCTTGGAGGCTTTGTTCATTTCTTTTTATTCTTTTTTCTCTAGACTTCCCTTCTCGCTTCATTTCATTCATTTCATCTTCCATCAGCGATACCCTTTCTTCCAGTTGATCGCATCTGCTACTGAGGCTTCTGCAATCTTCACGTAGTTCTCGAAACTTGGCTTTCAGCTCCATCATCTCCTTTAAGCCCTTCTCTCCATTGGTTATTCTAGTTATCCATTCTTCTAATTTTTTTTCAAAGTTTTTAACTTCTTTGCTATTGTTTTGAATTTCCTCCCGTAGCTCAGAGTAGTTTGTTCGTCTGAAGCCTTCTTCTCTCAACTCGTCAAAGTCATCCTCCATCCAGCTTTGTTCCGTTGCTGGTGAGGAACTGCGTTCCTTTGGAGGAGGAGAGGTGCTCTGTTTTTTAGAGTTTCCAGTTTTTCTGCTCTGTTTTTTCCCCATCTTTGCGGTTTTATCTACTTTTGGGCTTTGATGATGGTGATGTACAGATGGGTTTTTGGTGTGGATGTCCTTTCTGTTTGTTAGTTTTCCTTCTACCAGACAGGACCCTTAGCTGCAGGTCTGTGGGAGTTTACTAGAGGTCCACTCCATACCCTGTTTGGCTGGGTGTCAGCAGCGGTGGCTGCAGAACAGCGGATTTTCGTGAGACCACAAATTCAGCTGTCTGATAGTTCCTCTGGAAGTTTTGTCTCAGAGGAGTGACCGGCCCAGTGAGGTGTCAGTCTTTCCCTACTGGGGGGGTGCCTCCCAGTTAGGCTGCTCAGGGGTGAGGGACCCACTTTAGGAGGCAGTCTGTCCGTTCTCAGATCTCCAGCTGCGTGCTGGGAGAACCACTACTCTCTTCAAAGCTGTCAGTCAGACAGGGACATTTAAGTCTCTGGAGATTCCTGCTGACTTTTTGTTTGTCTGTGCCCTGCCCCCAGAGGTGGAGCCTACAGAGGCAGGCAGGCCTCTTTGAGCTGTGGTGGGCTCCACCCAGTTCGAGCTTCCTGGCTGCTTTGTTTACCTAAGCAAGCCTGGGCAATGGCGGGCGCCCCTCCCCCAGCCTCGCTGCCGCCTTGCAGCTTGATCTCAGACTGCTGTGCTAGCAACCAGGGAGACTCCGTGGGCATAGGACCCTCCGAGCCAGGTGCGGGATACAATCTCCTAGTGTGCCGTTTTCCAGGCCCGTTGGGAAAGCGCAGTATGAGGGTGGGACTGACCCTATTTTCCAGGTGCCGTCTGTTACCCCTTTCTTTGACTAGGAAAGGGAACTCCCTGACCCCTTGCGCTTCCCGAGTGAGGCAGTGCCTCGACCTGCTTCGGCTGGCGCACCGTGCGCTTCACCGACTGTCCTGCACCCACTGTTTGGCACTCCCTAGTGAGATGAAACAGGTACCTCAAGCAGAAATGCAGAAATCACCAGTCTTCTGTGTCGCTCGGGCTGGGAGCTGGAGACTGGAGCTGTTCCTATTCGGCCATCTTGGCCCCACCCCTTCCTAATATTTCAATTAGAATGAAAGATGATGTAGGCCAGGCGTAGTGGCTCACACTTGTAATCCCAGCGCTTTGGGAGGCCGAGGAGGGTGGATCACCTTAGGTCAGGAGTTCGAGTCCAGGATGGCCAACATGGTGAGAGACCCTGTCTCTACTAAAAAAACAAAAATTAGCCAGGCATGGTGGCGGGCACCTATAATCCCTGCTATTCAGAAGGTTGAAGCAGGATAATTGCTTGATCCCAGGAGGTGGAGATTGCAGTGAGCCAAGATCGTGCCACTGCACTCCAGCCTGAGCAACACAGTGAGACTGTGTATCAAAAAAAAAAAGAAAAAGAAAAAAGAAAAGAAAAAGGATGTCAAATATGTGAGTACTTTTTTGAGACTCTGAAAATCTCACTGTAAAAAAAAAGACGTATGCATTAGGTCTAATTCCCTGCAATCAGGCAAAGAATTCACTCTAGCACAAGTTAAATGCACATGGGAAAATAGGATACAGACAATTGAGGCATACTGAAATAAATATGACAGGCAAAAATGCATTCAAGTGAGTATAATGCAGACTTTTGAAGAGGGTCAAAGGGTTGGTTTTACTGGAGAGAGCCATAGCAGTAGCCTTTCGTGAGTGAGGGTTGCCTAAATGGTGCTGTATTCTTTATTAGGCAAAGATATTCCGTACCAAATGGTGGCTCAGCATTAGGGAATGCAGGGTAATAAATATCCCAGCCTCTCTTTGCTTCCACCCTCCCATCACCAGCATCCTATTACCTACACCCAGCTAGAAGCCACAGGGCAAAGGAGCCAGACTGACAATAGTTCATACCAGTCAGCTCTCCTAGGGACTGAGAGCAGAGTGAAGAAGAGTGGAAGACAGATCTGGAGTTGTCTTCCTAAAAGACCTTTAATGCATTTTTACCTGCTTTCTATTTATTTAAATGTGTCTGGTCTAACTGCTAAGTTAAAATATTTGTTTTGAAAATCTGTAAGTATGAATATAATTCTTTTTGTCTATTAAAAGAGTATTTCTGATATAATACCTATTCTTTAATGGCTGAACAATGCCATTTTAATAGATTATTTTTACAAGCTGCATTTCATTTTTAAATTTAAATTGAGTGACATCTCTGATGCAGTGGTATTAA
This sequence comes from Symphalangus syndactylus, assembly GCF_028878055.3. NCBI lineage: Eukaryota > Metazoa > Chordata > Mammalia > Primates > Hylobatidae > Symphalangus > Symphalangus syndactylus. The sequence goes on from NC_072443.2 coordinate 69,393,106, forward strand.
GGACTCTTCACAATAGGAACATTCTTTTTTGGAAAAAATCAAATTACTGGAACTAATAGGGATATTTTTAATTCTGATATTTCTCAACTGTGTTTCTGTTTACTTACCCAAATAAAAATATATTGGTTTGTGAAATGGTTTTATGATTCTGAAGGAAAAAAAAAATTGTATTGCCTTATCAAGAAATTGGAGTTTTGATGTCTCATGGATGAATACAGTATTGAGACTTGAGTACATAGCCTGGTGAATCTCTGCCATAGGAAGGAGGGAGGCATTTTTAAACTATATTCAGGTCATCCAACAATTAACAGAGACACAGATCAATGGAACAGAACAGAGCCCTCAGAAATAATGCCTCACATCTACAACTATCTGATCTTTGACAAACCTGACAAAAGCAAGCAATGGGATAAGGATTCCCTATTTAATAAATGGTGCTGGGAAAACTGGCTAGCCGTATGTAGAAAGCTGAAACTAGATCCCTTCCTTATACCTTATACAAAAATTAATTCAAGATGGATTAAAGACTTACATGTTGGACCTAAAACCATAAAAACCCTAGAAGAAAACCTAGGCAATACCATTCAGGGCATAGGCATGGGCAAGGTCTTCATGTCTAAAACACCAAAAGCAATGGCAACAAAAGCCAAAATTGACAAATGGGATCTAATTAAACTAAAGAGCTTCTGCACAGCAAAAGAAACTACTGTTAGAGTGAACAGGCAACCTACAAAATGGGAGAAAATTTTCACAACCTACTCATCTGACAAAGGGCTAATATCCAGAATCTACAACAAACTGAAACAAATTTACAAGAAAAAAACAAACAACCCTATCAAAAAGTGGGCAAAGGACATGAACAGACACTTCTCAAAAGAAGACATTTATGCAGCCAAAAAACACATGCAAAAATGCTCATCATCACTGGCCATCAGAGAAATGCAAATCAAAACCACAATGAGATACCATCTCACACCAGTTAGAATGGCCATCATTAAAAAGTCAGGAAACAACAGGTGCTGGAGAGGATGTGGAGAAATAAGAACACTTTTACACTGTTGGTGGGACTGTAAACTAATTCAACCATTGTGGAAGTCAGTGTGGCGATTCCTCAGGGATCTAGAACTAGAAATACCATTTGACCCAGCCATCCCATTACTGGGTATATACCCAAAGGACTATAAATCATGCTGCTATAAAGACTCATGCACACGTATGTTTATTGCGGCACTATTCACAATAGCGAAGACTTGGAACCAACCCAAATGTCCAACAACGATAGACTGGATTAAGAAAATGTGGCACATATACACCATGGAATACTATGCAGCCATAAAAAATGATGAGTTCATGTCCTTTGTAGGGACATGGATGAAACTGGAAACCATCATTCTCAGTAAACTATCGCAAGGACAAAAAACCAAACACCGCATGTTCTCACTCATAGGTGGGAATTGAACAATGAGAACACATGGACACAAGAAGGGGAACATCACACTCAGGGGACTGTTGTGGGGTGGGGGAAGGGGGGAGGGAGAGCACTAGGAGATATACCTAATGCTAAATGACGAGTTAATGGGTGCAGCACACCAACATGGCACATGGATACATATGTAACAAACCCTGCACACTGTGCACATGTACCTTAAAACTTAAAGTATAATAATAATAATAAAAAATTCAACAGCAGTTAATGGTTGGTATGTACAGGCTTTGCTCCGAGCAGTTAAAGATATGGTGATAACCAAGACAGACAAGCCTCTGCCTCAGGTGTGTGAATCCACCTTGACATCCTTTCCCTCCTGCTGTCTGCTGGGTGAGGAAATGCAGTTAATTCCTGTCCCAGGTGCACATCCTCACTGGCAAACCAAGGCATAGTCACCCACCACTGCTCAAGAAGATAGCCTGTATCTCTCAGGTGTCCAGCAATGAAAAATGACTGCGAACCACAATTCAGTCTTAACAACCCTCTCCCCTGGAGTGGGTTTGCCTTTTATTTTTCCTGCTCTAAACTCAGAGTGAATTTGCAGTAGGAAAATTGCTGCGTTTCTTCAGTTCTGGAAAATTATCAGCCTTTTTCCCTTTGAATATTGGTTTTTCCTCAGTCTCTCCTTCTGGAACTCCAGTTAGAACTTTTCATTCTACCTTCAGTGTCTCTTAACTTTGCTTTTGTAATGTTTATTTCTTTATACGGGCTCTGTTCTGGGTTAATTAATTCCCTTTTCCACCATAAGTCTTCAGCTTAATTCTATCACTGATTTTATTTTTTTAATAATTGTAATTTTTTAGGTCTAAGAGCCCTGCGTGTTATTTTTCAAATCTGATTTTTTTTTAAATCTTCTGTCATTGCATAGTAGATTCAGTTTCTTCTTTAGTAAATCTAGACATTTTAAACAGAGTTATTTTAAAATTTGTTTCAGATCAGCGTATTCCATCTTGTCTTCCACTGGTTGGGTCTGCTGACATTTTCTTGCTAGCAGGGTTCCTCGTATGCTTTGTAATATTTGTCTCTCTGCTTATCTTTCGTAGATGCTACCTTCATCTTCTGTCAACCTTACGTTCACTCTTTTCTGAACAGTTACACTTCCAAATTTTGTTCCTTCAGCCTAGACACTTTTTCTTCTCCATCCCTGTACTGTAGTTGTGCCTGTCGAATCCAGATTAGCATAGAGATAGTCTGTTCTTTCAGTTGTAGTACTTTGACTGTTTAAATCCAAAACACAACTAAGAAGGAAAACGAGGTTATCTTTTGTATTTCTTTTTTCCACATTTTTAAAAAATGATCTGGCTTATGTAAACATTTTTGAACAAAATTGTATAGAACACAGTAATACTTACAGAAAATTGGCAATATTAATAACACTTTGTTCCTATTTTTAATTTTTTACATATATATATATATATATATATATATATATATATATATATATATATATATCTCCCCTTCATTCTCCCACTTATAATCTCATAGTCTGGCTTGCTCAGCACTTGTTCTGTTTGAATTTATCTGGTTCATGTATTTATTCGTTCATTATTTTTCTCCTCCTAGAGTCCCTTTTGTCTGTCTTCACTGCTGTGACACACAGCCTAACGCAGCACCTAGCACATAGTAGGTCTTCAGTAAATATTTGTTGAACAAATCAGGAAATAAATCAGTGCCCATTTTAATGAAAATCACTTAATGGAAAGGGCAGAATTTTTTTAAGCCTTCACATGTTTGGTGTCTTCCGCCCACCAGGTGCGGTACTGGAATGGTGGTGGAAAGGAGGAATCATCCAGTAAGGTGAAAGTGGCAGGAAATGAGACATCAGCCAGACTACAGGGCCTGAAGAGCAACCTGGCCTATTACACGGCTGTCCGGGCTTACAACAGCGCCGGCTCCGGGCCGTTTAGCGCCACAGTTAATGTAACCACCAAGAAAACGCGTAAGTATATTCTGATTTCTTTGAATGGTAGGGAAAATAGTTTGCATTAAAAATGATAGCCTTCTCTGTTATTTGAAATGGACAACCCAAGTCATTAGTCTCACTAGATTATATAAACCTAACTCCAAAACCTTAAAACTCAGAGCCACACATACCTTTATCTTCATGATATTCCTAAATCTTTAGGTAGAGTGTGAAAATGAATGTGCACCTTCTGAAAAAATCTTAGTGTGGGGTGTTAGGTTAAATCTATCCCCTTTTCTTTTAAAATAAGATATGCTTAGTTGGGTTTATTTTCATATATTTTTAGTTTCCCAAAGCTTAAGGATTTCTGATAAGCATGAATAAGTTAAAATTAATGCCGAAGAATCAAGAGTGATTTTTCCTTCTTTATCTTTCTTTTCTACATAATTCAAAAAATGACAATGTACATTAAATGGTTATCAGCAAAAGATGATGGTCCTGTGAATGTGTTGATACTTTAAAAAATCTAACCAGAGTTGTCAGTGTTGCTTTCAGAGCTGAGTTTTTGTTAGCTGTGTATTCACAGGTAAATTTGCCAGCTGCGGTCATGAGTTACAATGATATTAGTCTACAAGAAAGTCAGTGATTTACAATTTGGGAATGTTGCACACATATTTCAGTTAATCTAATAGCATAGTATACATTTAATCATTGTGTTTTATTGTTTTATTGGTACTTACTCACAATGCAAATGTTTAAGTTACTATTGTCATTGCCCTCATCATAGCTAATAGTGATTGAAAACATTATGTATCCCAAGTAATTTATGCTCATTCCCACATTTAATCCTCATAACTGCTCCCAAGAGGTAGGTGCCATTATTTTCGCTATTTTAAAGGTGATAGAAGTATGGCTTGAAGGGATTAGGTAACTTACGCACAGTGATACCATACTTTTACTTGCAGAAAATTGTTTTCTTAATTTATTTTTCAAATTTCTTAATTGAATAAAAATGTTTGCTTAACTAACTTTATGTAAGAATGAGACAATTTTTATGCTAGGTTGCTAATTTTGTTGATGCATTTCTGTTTCCATATCATTTCCGATGTTTGAAAACATGCTTTTTTGTCTAAAATTGCAAAGAACTCCAATAATATAAAATTGAATATGATTGGCTAGCATTTTTTATGGTTAACTTAAAGTAACGTAAGACATAATTCTACTACTTCAGATGTTAATTAGCAAGTGTAAATTTGATTAGAGAAGTTTGTGTGTTTATCTTTGTATTAGCTATGGAAAAAAGAGTGTGGCTTACAATTAGCTAGTACAATGAGCATTGCAGAGCACAAATTTAGCAACAAACCATTTGAATTTCTATAGCAAGACCCATTTGTAAGCAACAGACTAATGTAACAATTTAACATGATCCTTATCTAATTATTATAGGAAGTCTAATCTACCTGTTTTTCATACCACTTGGTTCCTGTTAGACCAAAGAGCACATGGGTTTAGAAATACAGAAACAAAAAAATTCTGTATTTACAACCCTTTACTAAACATATTTGGTTTTCTCAACAATTCTTACTGAATTAATATGGTCTAAATATACATCATTACTTATATATTCCAAACACAGCATCAATCAAAGATTCTGATTGCAAAAATATATGCAAACAAGTTTGTCTGGCTCTTTTCTCTGACTTAATAATTGATGTGATTACTTGCTAGGAAATTATGATTGTAAAAGGCAGTGTAACATCATGGTGGTATCAGTGAATAACTTAGTGGATTAGTAAGACAGAAGGAAGAAACTGATTAGAAATCAATAGAAATGTCATGATAATGTACAATGAATGAATGAAAATTTTAAAAAGAAGCAAAATCCCTTTATAATTTAGAGATAGCGTATAAATGCCCAATCCAAAGTAGAAATTTGCACAAAACAGTGATGCTGATAATTATGGTTGACACTTACTGAGCAATTTCCAGTCATGGTTCTAAGTCATTTTCATGTATTGTTTCTTAATTCCCACAGCAATATCATGACTTGAAGGTATTAGTATGCTTACTTTAGAGAGGAGGAAGCTGAGGCATATGGAGGTTTTGTAACTGTACTGAGATTGCAGAGTAAGTAACAGGATGGGCATCCACATCCATAGTCTTAACCACTATGGTATCCTCTCTTTCAACCATATTGCTAGAATTTCTTCACTCATTCAATACCTTTATTTATTGTGATTTTGCTCTGTGCTCAGGAACTGGGTAAGATGATCACAGGTGGTCATGGCTTCTCTGCTCATGGAGCTTTAGTTTGATGGGAAATCCAGCAACTGAACGAAATCTCTCAAAAACAATGTTCTGCTATTATTCAACTGAATAATAGGAGTTCATCCAGAGTCTTTAGGTTGATCTGTAGATGTTATTAAGGACAATTTCCTACGTTGGGTGGGAAATTCATATACATCATTAAAATCCCCAGTCATCCTAAAATGGCATATAAAGAACATATGTTAATTTTTAAATTTTATGTTAATAATTTTTAAATATGCACCAAAATTTCAAGTAAAACAGAATCTCTTAGAGCCATTAATAGTATTGTTACTGGTAGCTCTAAATAGTCTTCCTAAGCTTTGACATGGTTTAACTGCAAATCCTATTTAAAATTTTGGTAAGGCTCTTTTGATTATCACTATGAAGAGAATTACTCGTCTGCCTCGGCGTAAAGAGCAGAAAGAACATTTTTGATTACCTGCTTGCTATCGCTCTTCCCCTATGGATTCTAAATTTTACAGGGAAAGAGTCCTTCTGTGTCTCATTTACCCAGCCACAGTGCCCAGCACAAACCCAGCACATAGGAGCAGCATATTAAATGTTGAATGGATGAATGAAACCTAAAGAAGCAAGCCAAACCTCAAGTGCTATTATTAATCAAATGTACTTCCTCTTGACTGCACATTGCAAATTCAAAACATGCTACAGTTCTTTACCATCTCACTTAAAATGTGCAAGTTTCATGTACTCATCATTATGGAATTTTGTATGCAAGTCTTTAAATCAGTACAGATTTTAGATGATATTTCTGATTAATGTAAAGTAACACAAGGATTCTCAAGTACTGTAGCTTCCATTAAACACTTAATTTTTGATATCCAAATACTTGTGTTTTTTTAAAAGCATTTTTAAGTTAAACACTAATTAGCCTCTTTAAGTAATCTAAGATGGGTTTCTGTCACTTGCCACCGAAAGAGAGCAAACTCTCAACAACATCTTTCATCTCAAGGGACTGATGAAGAAAATTTGCAGATGGCTTAAAAATGATAAGTTGCATTAGTTTCTAAAAAGAAACATTGAGAATTTTATGTTGAGTTTCAAGAGATAATCTGTAGGATAAATATTCTGCTTTGTATAATCAAAAATTCAAGTGGTAATTCTGACATTCAGTATGAATGGATCCAGACACTCAAACAACATTCGCCAGAATCATGTAATGAGATCTCAAATTTAATAAAACTGAATTCTTGGTTCTCCCTCCAACCCATTTAAATCCTCTCTCTTCTGTGATGGTCCCCATTTCCATAAATTCCACTCCAATGTTTCAGTTACTCAAGCCAAAAATCTCAGAGTCACCCTGGAGTCATTTTCTCTCATACCCTACACTAGATCCAGAATCTTACTTCTAGATTTATCAAGAATTTACCACTTCTGGCCAGGCACGAGGACTCACGCCTATAATCCCAACACTTTGGGAAGCCAAGGTGGGATGATTGCTTGAGCCCAGGAGTTCGAGACCAGCCTGGGCAACATAGTGACACTGTCTCACTATGCTGAGACAGAGAAAAATATGAGAATTAACCAGGTGTGGTGGTGTGTGCCTGTACTCCCAGCTACTCAGGAGGCTGAGGTGGGAGGATTGCTTGAGCCTAGGAGATCGATCCGAGCTGCAGTGAACCATAATTGTGCCAGTGTACTTCAGCGTGGGCAACAGACTAAAACCCTGTCTCAAAAAATAATAATAAAAATAAAAAATAAAATATACCACATTTTACACTGCTGCCACAGCAAGGCAAGCTGCCTCCAACTCTCTCCTGTAGATCAGGGCAATGGCCTCTCACTGTTTCTGCCTTTGCCTTGACATCCTGATAATGTCACTTCCCTGTTCAGAACCTTTTTGTCGCTTCCCATCCCACTCCAGGTAAATGCTAAATCCTTAAAATGCCCAATGAGGCCTTAGACAGTCCACTCCTCAGTCTCTGCTCTGACTTATTTCCTATTCTTTTCCACCTTGCTCATTCCACTTTACTTCAGGACCTCTGCATGTACTGTTTCCTCTATGTCGAAAGCTCTTCCTCCAGATACCCACATAATGCACTCCCCCATCTCTTCCACGTCGTCACTCAGATATCACCTGGGTGCCACCTGACTGCAGCTCCACCTTTCCTGATGCCCTCGTCTCTTTCCCTGCTTTATCCTTGTGCATAGCCTCAGAGCCACCACACATACTGTATCTCATGGCTACTCACTTCATCGTTGTATCCCCAGGACATCGTTGTGTCCTGCCTTAGCCGGAGTGTCAGCCCCTTCAGGGCAGAGCTATGGCCTGGTTTGATCATTGCTGTGTTCCCAGAGCTCTACTCCAGTGTTTAAGTAATCATAGTCAGTGCCCAATAAGTATTTGTTGAACAATGACTCTCTCCATCACTGTCTCTGCTCCGTGGCATCATCACTCTAACCAAGTTCATTCTTCGTGGTAGAAAGATTGCCACCAGCACCTCAAGAGGACTGTTGTCTCTCGGCCAATCACACAGAAAAGTGGGCAGCTTCTTTCTGATTATTCTACCCAGAGCTAAGTAGGCTTCTCATTGATTCATCTTGGGCAAACAACCAACTGTTGTTTCCAGTTGTGAGAAAAACTGGACCAGCCTGGCCTGAAACAGACACCCAGACTCCCCTGGGGCAAGGGGATTCTATATTTTTATGCCTTTGCTAATTATTATATGTGTGAGTATACTTGGGGAAAAAGAAGAATGCCAAATGATACAATCACTTTTGCATTTGAGTCTTTGCTTTTCCAAATGAAATGCTCGTCCATGTAAGTGGAGCCAAAATCAGTTACCTGAATGTGAGGAAATCAAGTAGGTATGCCTTTTTTTTTAATTCAACTTTTTTTATTTGTTTTTTAATTTTTGTGGGTACATTGTAGGTGTATATATTTATGGAGTACATGAGATCTTTTGATACAGATATGCAATGTGAAATAAGCACATCAGGAAGAATGAAGTATCCATCCCCTCAAACATTTAGCCATTGAATTGCAAACAATATAATTACACTCTTTAAGTTATATAAAAATGTACAGTTATTATTGACTATAGTCGCCCTGTTATGCTATCAAATAGTAGGTCTTAGTCATTCTATTTTTTGTCCCCATTAATCTCCACTTATCCCCCTCACCCCAAATCCCTCGCTACCCTTCCCAGCTCCTGGTAATCATCCTTCTACTCTCTCTGTCCATGAGTTCAATTGTTGTGACTTTTATTTTATTATTATTTTTCCATAGATTAGTGGGATACAGGTGGTTTTTGGTCATATGAGTAAGTTTTTTAGTGGTGATTTGTGAGATTGTGGTGCATCCATCCCCTAAGCGGTATACACTGCACCCAATTTGTAGTCTTCTGTCCCTTATCCCCCTCCCAAACTTCCCCCCAAGTCCCGAAAGTCCATTGTATCATTCTTACGCCTTTGCGTCCTCATAGCTAGCTCCCACATATCAATGAGAACATACGATGTTTGGTTTTCCATTCCTGAGTTACTTCATTTAGAATAATAGTCTACTATCTCATCCAGGTCACTGTGAATGCCGTTAATTCATTCCTTTTTATAGCTGAGTAATATTCCATCATATATATATATATATATATATATATATATATATATATATATATCTCACAGTTTCTTTATCCACTCATTGATTGATGGACATTTGGATGGATTCCACACTTTTGCAATTGTGAATTGTGCTACTGTAAACATGCATGTGCAAGTATTTTTTTCATATAATGGCTTTTTTTGCTCTAGGTAGATACCCAGTAGTGGGATTGCTGGATCAAATAGTGGTGCTACTTTTGTTCATTAGGAATCTCCACACTGTTTTCCACAGTGGTTGTACTAGTTTGCATTTCCACCAGCAGTGTAGAAGTGTTCCCTGATCACTGCATCCACACCAACGTGTACTGTTTTTTGATTTTTTATTGATGGTCATTCTTGTAGGAGTAAGGTGATACTGCATTGTGGTTTTGATTTGCATTCCTTGATCATTAGTGGTGTTGAGCATTTTTTCATATGTTTGTTGGCCATTTGTATATTTTCTTTAGAGAATTGTGTGTTCATGTCCTTCACTCACTTTTGTATGGGATTTTTTGTTTTTTTTTCCTGCTGATTTTAGTTTGTTGTACATTCTGGATATTAGTCCTTGGATATTAGTCCTTTGTCAGATGACTAGATTGTGAAGATTTTCTCCTACTCTTTAGGTTGTCTGTTTACTCTGCTGACTGTTCCTTTTGCCATACAAAAGCTCTTTAGTTTAATTAAGTTCCAGCTATTTATCTTTGTTTTTATTGCATTTGCTTTTGGGTTCTTGGTCATGAAATTCTTGCCTAAGCTAATGTTTAGAAGCATTTTCCCAATGTTATCTTCTAGAATTTTTGTAGTTTCAGGTATTAGATTTAAGTCCTTAATCTATCTTGAGTTGATTTTTGTATAAGGTGAGAGATGAGAATCCAGTTTCATTCTCCTACATGTGGCTAGCCAATTATACCAGCACCGTTTGTTGAAGAGGGGATCTTTTCCCCACTTTATATTTTTTTTTTCCTTTGTTGGAGATCAGTTGGCTGTAAGTATTTGGGTTTACTTCCGGGTTGTCTATTCTGCTCCATTGGTCTGTGCTCCTATTTTTGTACCAGTACCATGCTGTTTTGGTGACTATGGCCTTATAGTATAGTTTGAAATCAGGTAATGTGATGCCTCTAGATTTGTTCTTTTTGCTTAGTCTGGCTTTGTGGGCTCTTTTTTGATTCTCTATGAATTTCAGAATTGTTTTTTGTAATCCTTTGAAGAATATGGTGGTATTTTGATGGGGTTTGCATTGAATTTGTAGATTGTTTTTGGTAGTATGATCATTTTCACAATATTAATTCTACCCATCCATGAGCATGGGATGTGTTTCCATTTGTTTGCACCATCTATGATTTCTTGCAGCAGTGTTTTGTAGTTTTCCTTGTAGAGGTCTTTCGTCTCCTGGTTAGGTATATTCATAAGTGGTTTTTTTTTTTTGGCAGCTATTGTAAAAGGGGTTGAGTTTTTGAATTGATTCTCTGCTTGGTCACTGTTGGTGTGTAGAAGAGCTACTGATTTGTGTATCTTAATCTTGTATCTGGAAACTTTGCTGAATTATTTTATCAGTTCTAGGAGTTTTCTGGATGATTCTTTAGGGTCTTTGAGGTAAACCATCATATCATCAGCAAACAGTGACAGTTTGACTTCCTGTTTACTGATTTGGATGCCCTTTATTTCCTTTTCTTGCCTGATTGCTCTGGCTAGGACTTCCAGTACTAAGTTGAAGGGGAGTGGTGAGAGTAGGCATCCTTGTCTTTTTCCAGTTCTCAGAGGGAATACTTTCAACTTTTCCCGATTCAATATAATTTGGCTGTGGGTTTGTCTTAGATGGCTTTTGTTACATTGGGGTATGTCCGTTGTATGCTGATTTTGCTGACAGTTTTAATCATAAAGGGATGCTGGATTTTGTTGAATGCTTTTTCTGTATCTACTGAGATGATCGTGTGATTTTTGTTTTTAATTCTGTTTATGTGGTGTATCACATTTATTGACTTGTGTATTTTAAAACATCGCTGCATCCCTGATGTGAAACCTACTTGATCATGGTGGGTTATCTTTTTGTTATGTTGTTGGATTCAGTTAGCTAGTATTTTGTTAAGGATTTTAGCATCTATGTTCATCGGGGGTATCAGTCTGTAGTTTTCTTGTCTGGTTATGTCTTTTCCTGGTGTTAGTATTAGGGTGATGCTGGCTTCATAGAATGAATTAGGGAGGGTTCACTCTTTATCTTGCTGAATAGTGTAAACAGGATTGGTTCCAATGAATGTCTGGTAGAATTCTGCTGTGAATCCTTCTGCTGCTGAACTTTTTTAGTTGGTAATTTTTAAATTACCATTTCAGTCTTGCTGCTGGTTATTGGTCTGTTCAGGGTATCTAATTCTTCCTAATTTAAACTAGGAGGGTTGTATCTTTCCAGGAATTTACCCATCTCTTCTAGGTTTTCTAGTTTATGTGAGTAAAGGTATTCCTAGTTGCCTTGAATGATCTTTTGTATTTGTGTGGTGTCAGTTGTAATATCTCCCGTATCATTTCTTAATGAAGTTATTTGGATTTTCTCTCCTCTTTTCTTTGTTAATCTTGCCAATGGTCTATCAATTTTATCTTTTTTGAAGACCCAGATTTTTTTTCATTAATCTTTTGTGTTTTTCTATTGTTTAAATTTCATTTAGTTCTGCTCTGATTTTGGTTATTTCCTTTCTTTTGCTGAGTTTGGGTTTGGTTTCTTCTTGTTTCTCTAGTTCCTTGAGGTGTAACCTTAGATTGTCAGTTTGTGCTCTTTAAGTCTTTTTTATGTAGGTTTTTAGAGCCATGAACTTTTCTGTTGGCATTGCCTTTGCCGTATCCCAGAGGTTTTGATAGGTTGTGTCAGTATTGTTGTTCAGTTTGAATAATTTTTTAATTTCCGTCTTGATTTCGTTTTTGACCCAATGATCCCTCAGGAGCAGGTTACTTTTCATGTATTTGCATGGTTTTAAAGGTTCCTTTTGGAGTTGATTTCCAGTTTTATTCCACTGTGGTCTGAGAGAGTGCTTGATATAATTTCAATTTTTTAATTTATTGAAGCTCATTTCATAGCCTATCATTTGGTCTATCTTTGAGAAAGTTCCCTTCACTGTTGAATAGAATGTGTATTCTGTGGTTGTTGGATGGAATGTTCTGTATATATCTGTTAAGTCCATTTGTTCCAAAGTATAGTTTAAAACCATTGTTTCTTTGTTAGCTTTATGTCTTGATGACTGTCTAGTGCTGTCATGGAGTATTGAAGTCCCCCACTATTATTGTGTGGCTGTCTATCTCATTTCTTAGATCTATTAATAATTGTTTTATAAATTTGGGAGCTGCAGTGTTAGGTGCATATATGTTTAGAATTGTGATATTTTCCTATTGGACAAGGCCTTTTACCATTATATAATATCCCTCTTTATCTTTTTTAACTTCAGTTTCATTAAAGTTTGTTTTGTTTGATATGAGTAGCTACTGTTGCTTGCTTTTTGTGTCCATTTGCATGAAATGCCTTTTTCCAGGCCCTTTACTTTAAGTTTTTTTGTGAGTCCCTATGTGTTAGGTGAGTCTCTTGAAGGCAGCAGATAGTTGTTTGGCGAATTCTTACCCATTCTGCAGTTCTGTATCTTTTAAGTGGAGCATTTAGCCCATTTAAATTCAATGTTAGCATTGAGTTGTGAGGTACTATTCCATTCATTGTGCTATTTGTTGCCTGTGTACCTTGGTTTTTGGGTTTTGGTTTTATGTTTTAAATTGTATTTTTGTTTTATAGGTCCTTTGAGATTTATGCTTTAAAGAGGTTCTGTTTTGATGTGTTTCCAGGATTTACTTCAAGATTTAGAGCTCCTTTTAGCAGTTCTTGTAGTGGCAATTTGTCTGAAAAAAGACTGTATATCTTTCTTTTATATGATGCTTAGTTTCGCTGGATACAAAATTATTGGCTGATAATTGTTTTGTTTGAGGAGGCTGAAGATTGGGCCACAATCCCTTCCAGCTTGTAGGGTTTCTCCTGAGAAATGTGATGTTAATCTGATAGGTTTTCATTCATAGGTTACCAGGTGCTTTTGTCTCACAGCTCTTAAGATTCTTTCCTTTCCCTTAACTTTAGATAACCTGATGAAAATGTGCCTAGGCAGTGATCTTTTTGTGATGAATTTTCCAGGTGTTGTTTCTGATTCTTGTATTTGGATATCTAGGTCTCTTGCAAGGCTGGGCAAGTTTTCCTTGATTATCCCCCCAAATATGTTTTCCAAAGTTTTAGACTTCTCTTCTTAGGAATGCCGATTATTCTTAAGTTTGGTTGTTTAACATAATCCCAGACTTCTTGGAGACATTCATATTTTCTTATTCTTTTTTCTTTGTGTTTGTTGGAGTGGGTTAAATTGAGGACCTTGTCTTCAAGCTCTGAATTTCTTTCTTCTACTTGTTCAGTTCTATTGCTGAGACTTTCCAGAGCATTTTGCATTTCTATACATGTGTCCAGGGTTTCTGGAAGTTTTAATTTTTTGTATTTATGCCATCTATTCCATTGAATATTTCTTCCTTCACTTCTTGTTTCATTTTTTGGATTTCCTTGTATTGGGCTTCACTTTTCTCTGTTGCCTCCTTGGTTAGCTTAGTAACTAACTTCCTGAATTCTTTTTCCAGTAAATCAGGGATTTCTTCTTTGTTTGGATCCATTGCTGGTGAGCTAGTGTGATTTTGGGGGGTTGTTAAAGAGCCTTGTTTTGTCATATTACCAGAGTTCTTTTTCTGGTTCCTTCTCATTTGGGTAGGCTCTGTCAGAGGGAAGGTCTAGGGCTGAAGGCTCTTGTTCAGATTCTTTTGTCCCATAGTGTGTTCCCTTGATGTAGTACTCTCCCCCTTTTCCTATGGATGTGGCTTTCTGAGAGCCAAGCTGTAGTGATTGTTTATCTTTCTTCTGAGTCTAATCACCCAGCATGTCTACCAGGCTCAGGCTTGTACTGGGGGTTGTCTGCATAGAGTCCTATGATGTAAACCGTCTACGAGTTTCTCAGCCATGGATACCAGCACCTGTTCCAGTGGAGGTGGCAGGGCTGTGAAATGGACTCTGTAAGGCCCTTAGCTTTGGTGGTTTAATGCCCTATTTTTGTGCTGGTTGGCCTGCTGCTGGAAGGTGGCACTTTCCAGAGAGCATCAGCTGTGGTAGTATGGAGAGGAACAGTTGGTGGGCCGGGCCCTAGAACTCCAAAGAGTATATGCCTTTTGTGTTCAGCTACCAGGGTGGGTAGGGAAGGACCATGAGGTGGGGGCAGGACTAAGTGTGTCTGACCTCAGACTCTCCTTGGGCAGGTCTTGCTGTAGCTGCTGTGGGGATGGGGGTGAGGTTCTCAGGTCAATGGAGTTATGTACCTAGGTGGATTATGTGTGCCTCTGCGGAGTCATGCAGGTTGTCAGAGAAGTGAAGGAAAGCCAGCAGTCACAGGCCTCACCCAGCTCCCACACAATCCAAAGGGCCAGTCTCACTCCCACTGTGTCCCCAGCTGACAGCAAACAAGTCTGTTTCCAGGCAGTGGGCAGGCAGGATTGAGAAGTTTCCCCAGGCTACCCACCTCCCAGCTGGGAAAGAAAAGGGATCTAATTCTTCCCCCACCTGTAAAGTCTGCACGCCAGATTCACTCCCTCCCCCAAGTTCTGGCCAGGAAGCTTCTCAACTAGTTCAAAAAGTTACAAAGTTCAGCTGGAGATTTCCTTCTCCTTGTGGTGGTTTCCTCATGCCTCTGGCCACTCTCCCAAAGGATCGCTGTGATGCCAGGCAGGAGTGGCCTGCTTGGGGACCCAGCGAACTCACAGGGCCTTTCCCCCTGCTTCTTCTACCCCTGTATTTCACTTAGCTCCTAAACTGACTAAGCTCTCAGCTCGAGGTAAGGTAGGAATCTTCTCCCATAAACTAGACCTTCAGTTTCCCCAGTGGGGGTATGTGTTTCGGGGTGGAGGACCTCCCTTTCCCACTTCCACAGTTTGAGCAATCACAGTATTTGGGGTGTCTCCTGGGTCTTTCAGGAGCAATCCACTTCCTTTGGAGGGTCTGCGGGTCTTCTCGGGTTTCCTGTTTTATTCCTGCAGTTGTTCTGGAACGAAAATTCACAGTGCAAGCTTCCACACACTACTCTGTCCATCCGAGTCGGAGCTGCAGTCTAGTTCTGCCTCCCATTTGCCATGATCTGTTCCAAGTAGGTGTGTCTTGGGGAAGTGAAAAGGAAATGTGAATAAGGCAAGCATTGAACGAATGAGTCTGAATATTTCAGAAGGTTTTTATTAAATGACTATTCCTACCTCAAACACAGAATTTGGAAGTTCTAACACTTTTGTATATGTGACTTAACTGTATAATTGTCCAGTCTAGGTTTTGGCTCAGGATACACGTTATTGCAAAGTTTCCCAAATTTCATATGTGAGCCACCTATTTTGCCATTTTTTCCAACCTTTTCTATTAATATATATCTACTTTTTTTCTTAAAAATTGACCTTCTATTTTTACTTAAATTTAAAAAAATGGAGACTCGCTTTTTATCTGAGCAATGGAGAACCAGTATCATTGCCAAAAATAGATGTTAACCAAATAATAAGTTTAATAATAGTACAACGAAAAATAGATCACCCTCCTTTTTAAATACTAGGAATATATTCTTGCCTATAGAAACCTCCAAACCTGCACCCTCTTTGTTTGTGATGTTAGTATAAAGGGGATATTAAAGACCTACTAGCCCCCAAATCTAACTTTCTCTTCAAGCCATGGGAAGATTACAAGGGAATTTTTCTGCAGGTGACTGAATGCTATTTGTTGGCTTTTCTGCACATCACATCCCCCAGTGCATGTGACCTAATCATGTTTGTATATGACACACCATAAATCACACATATAATGGAATACAAGCCTATTAATGTGCATTCCTCAGATTCAGGAGGGTTTTTTCCGCCACCTATGGGCTTCGGCAAAGTTATTCCTGGTTTTGTAAGCTCTGAAGAAGCATAACAATATAATATTGAACTTTACCAGTATTCAAACAGGAAGTTTCTGCTAATATAGAATCAGGAAAAATTCTGACTAAATGTGTAAAACTTATGAACTTTATTTTGTAAGAATTTTGGCACTTTTTTGAAAATCTGCCCCACTTGCCTGTGAATCTTCTAGACCAAGATTTTCCACCCCACAGCCAGAGGGCCACATGTGGCTCAGGACAGCTTTGAATGCAGCCCAAC
Organism: Symphalangus syndactylus; assembly: GCF_028878055.3. Classification (NCBI taxonomy): domain Eukaryota; kingdom Metazoa; phylum Chordata; class Mammalia; order Primates; family Hylobatidae; genus Symphalangus; species Symphalangus syndactylus. Next base: position 69,409,614 of record NC_072443.2, read on the forward strand.
ACAAATTCATAAACTTTCTTAAAACATTATGAGATTATTTTGTGATTTTTTTTAAAGCTCATCAGCTATCGTTAGTGTTAGTGCATTTTATGTGCAGCCCAAAACAATTCTTCGTCTTCCACTGTGGCCCAGGGAAGCCAAAAGATTGGACACCCCTGCTCTAGACAATTGTAAATGTCCTACTTATAGCTTATAATCTCACATATTTTTATTATGCAAAGGAGAACTTTTGGTCAAGGAAATTCCTAGACATCGAAAACCAAAAGTCAAATAAAGACCTTCCCTGGCGTTCTAGGTTGGGTTTCAGATGAGTTAAAAAGTAGATGATTTTGTTGTGTTTTAAAACATTGTGTCAATTTCTTTTGATAAGAAATTAGATCCATTTATAATAGTTTTCAATGATTCCAAAACAACTGTATCTTATTATTGGGGGGGGGACATAATTGGCTTTTGTTTTTGATTACATGATGCTTGCACAACTCCACATGTTTAAGCAGCTTAGTTACAAATGTTAATAATTATCTCAAGTGAAGTCCAAGTGCAAAGCACAACTTCTAGCTACTAGTTATAACAACTTTTTATCATGTAAGTCATCTCATTACCATCAGATTGCCAAGAAAAAGAGTTGAGAAACATACTGAGTTTTGTATAATTAATCACAGCAAACATATGTTCTTAAAATTTCATATTTTGAAAGTAAATGCCAGCTTCACTGTTACCACTATGAGACATCACCATTGAAAACTCCAGGCAATAATATTCTTTAACAACCTCTACTTTGTATTATATAAAGGCAAACATTTATTTTAGAAAATTGGGGGAAAAAATATTCTATAGAGAAAAAATAAAATTCACTCATAATCCTATCACTCAGAAATACCATTATTAATATCATTTGTCTTTCCTTCCAGACTTCTGTTCTATGAAAAGTTTCTCTTATACAGTGGAGGTTATGCTGTGTATTTTGTTACCTGTATACTGTATCGTAACTGCCCATGGATGATATTCCATTCTGATGAACGCCACAATTTATTTAGCCATTTTCCTGTTGATAGATATGTCTTATATTCCCAGCTTCCCAGTTTCATCTAATCATGGTTATATGATAGTAATCACTTGTTTTCAGGCAAGTATCTGCAGAGTAAGTAAAATCTATGAAGCCGATGTTGAGGAGTCTGGAAATCAAGTGCACAGAGGATCATGATGGATGCTTAAGGAACAACAATAATAAAAACCTCTTGAGAGAAAGTTATTTCATTATGTAACACTTAAAATTACTGAAATGATTATGTGTATCCTGTCAATTAGTGTTGTGATATAAATCTAGTGATATGTCATCATTTTACTAGGATGAGTTTTTTAAAAAGTTTTTTCTAATTTAGCATTCTGCCAACAGTAGAGGTTGACAGGAAAAACCTATAGGATATGAATATTGACAAATGATTTCCAAAAAATTTCAAAATGTAGACTACTTACCAGTTTAGATCCAGTAAATTTTGGAATTCAATCATCCTATTCTGGGTTGCACTTCCACACAGGTTCAAATACAAAAGTAAAATTAGAAGTCCCAGAAGTTACACTAACAACTATCCCCTGCTCCATTCCTACTTCATTACTTGACTCCATACCTTTACAAAAGTTCATTGTGTTGCTTCAGAGCTATCTAAACTGCTTGTTAATAGCTATGTCAGATTAGGCTAGTCCAGGCTGAGGCACCTCAAATCCCCAAACCTCAGTGGCCTAAAACTACACTTTTTTTTTCTTCAACTCATACTATATGTTCATCATGAGTGAGATTCAGATCTGATCCATTCTGTGTCCACTCCTGAACCCAGAATAATGGAGGAGCCCATCTCTGGGACATGGCAATCTCATGGCAAAGAGAAAAGAGGGGAAAGCAAACCATACTCCTCAATGACTTTTATAGCTGCCACTTGGGGGTGGCCTATTTCCCTTTTGCCCACATTCCATTGGTTGAGGCAAGTCCTATGGTGAAGTCCTATATCTATGGGATGCCAATGAGAAGGAGAATTATGCCCATCTACAGGCAGGGAACCACAAGTCCCATAGCCAACGCCAACATCAGTGAGAGTTAGGCAGAGAAGCATAATCCTCTCAAGGCGCAGAGGACTTAAAGAGAGCTGGTTTGAATCCACATAATACTTCTCACTAGTCGTGTATCTTAGCAAGCTTTTTTAAACCTTTCATTGTAGTAAAGTACACATAACATAAAATTTAACATACTAAACATTTAAAAACATACAGTTCTATAGTGTTAAGTCTTTTACATTTCTGTGCAGTAGATCTCTAGAACCCTTTTCATCTTGCAGACCTGGAACTTTGTACTTATTAAGCAATTCTTCATTTCCCCTTCCACCAGCCTCTGGCAACCAGCATTTTATTTTCTATCTCTGTGAATTTTTGACTATTCTGAATATCTCAAATAAGTAGAATTATAAAGTATTTGTCGTTGGGTGTCTGGCTTATTTCACTTAGCATAATGTCCACAAGGTTCATCCATGTTATATCATGTGTCCAAATTTTATGTTTTTAAGGCTGAATAATATTTCATTGTAGGTAAGTACCCCATTTTGTTCATCCATCCATCTTTTGAATAATGCTGTCATGAACATGCTTATACAATCTTTTTAAATTCTGACTCTCTGGGTCCAGATTACGTATGTACAGAAATGGGCTTTATTACAATGCAATATAATGAGGATTAAGTAAATTATATTAAAGCCCATTCTGTAATGCCTAACACATTATAGACGTGTGCTAAGTATTAGTTACTAATAATAGCATTTCGAACATGGGTGAAAGTTTATCTGGTCCAAAATTTCCCAAATACTGTTATTCTTATCAGTGGTAGTAAGAGATGATTTTAAGGTAGTTCATGAACATTATAAAAATTTAGAATTTTTATATAAGGCATTAAATTCATTTATTTTAGAGAGTGCCCAGAAATGTAACTAGCACATCAAGCTAATTATTGTGTGAATATTATTGAGATGAAGCTAAAATAGACGTTTAATTTTTCTTAAACCAAGTTTTTTTTAAATAGCAAAACATGACAAAAATGAGACAAGACTACCTGACGTTTAGAAAACAGTAATATGATTCAAAAAGAACAAAGTTAGACCCTATTATTTCTTTTTTCTTTTCCTTTTTTTTTTCTTTTTGTTATTTCAAAAAGTATTCATTTCAGGCTGAATTCATTCAGCCCACCTGTTTTGTGACCCATACAAAATAAACCCAGTGTTCCATTTGTAGTCATTTCTCCCTGAAGGCTGATGTTGGTATAGGTGATTTAACCAAAATTACTCAAAACTTTCTGTAGCCTCCAAACACACACCTTTTGTTAGAATAAACCATGCTGTGGTATAGCTCAGCTGCATCAAACCAAACCTGTCCTTTTATAGTGCTGTCAGGCCACAGGGAATTACTGGCTTTGGGAAAATGTCCTAAAAATTGTACATTCATATTATTTGAGTAGCCAGAACATGGTCATTAGTATTTCAACCCTAAGCAGCTGCTATAATTTTTTTGTTGTTGTTTTTAGCAGAGCATTGCAGCTGAGACAATCTTAGCTGACCTAAACTCATTGTGAATACTCACATCACAGAATTTTAAAGGCAACATAGAATAGTGTTAAAAGAGACAAAAAGCAAAAGAAATCCACAGGGAATACAATCTTGTTTGGTGTCATTAGACTCATAAATGTATTTGAGTTCTTTCTATCTGTAAGTTCAGCTGTATTTCCCCTATGGCATGAGTCAATGATGTTTAGAAATTTCTCTGGATAGCCAATGTTTTATATCATTCTTCCATTACAAATTCAGTTAGCCAAATCACATTCTGTGGTTAAATCTACCAATACAACATATTTCAACACTGAGGGCAATTGTGATGCTGTTGTTGAATGAATAATATTATGCTTGTTGTTGTTATTGACAAGAAACTGGTTTTTCCAGTGCCCTATCTGTGTTGCTATTGACAAATGCTATCGGCCATCCCTCAACAGCCTCACCCCTTAGCATTAGTTTACAGTCCAGCGTTCATGAAAAGGAACTAAATTATGAATCTAAGTTTAGAAACCACAGAGAGTTTCATTAATCCTCTAATGGAATCCTCATTAACTTTTTAGCGTTTTGCCTTATTTTTCTCAAAAATTGAATTAAGCCTGGAAAACGAAGACTTTAAAATATAGACTCTCTTGCAATTTTTCATGTGTATAGCTATTACTCCATGGGAATAAATCTAAGTAATTCTTATTTTTGATTGCCTCACATTTTGCCCATCTTATCATACAAGGCTGGCTCCAAAATCACGTACACTTCATTTCACACAACTTTAATCTGTCCATTTGGCAATTTCTTCTAGCCTCTGTATGCGTCAAAATAAGTCCCGCCGCCTTCCTTTCTTGGTTTAGGAACAAGCAGCCCTCTAGTGGTAGATAGAGGAATTTCCTTATCCCCCCATCAACGTGTTTTCAAGGAGATTCAGTTAAGTGTGAAACGCTCTAAAGTGTGTGATGAGTATGATAAAATGAATTATCTCACACATTAATTGAAATGCCTTTTTTGGGACTTTTATTTTAGATTCAGGGGTACATGTGCAGGTTTGTTACATGAATAAATTACGTGTCACGGGGGTTCGGTGTATGAATGAAATGCCTTTCTAAAAAAAGGAAATTTATATACTCTGTTATTTTTTTCTGATTTCATCTATTACACCAAACATTACCAAAGGCATCCCGTTCTGCTTCCAGTAGCTTCCTATAATAGCCGTCATCTCCTCCGTGTAAAATATCACTTGTACTTTGATCTGTTTTAATTTCTCATTTTGCATTTCAAGCTCCCAGTCAGCCACCAGGAAATGTTGTTTGGAATGCCACAGACACTAAAGTGTTACTTAATTGGGAGCAAGTTAAAGCCATGGAGAATGAGTCAGAAGTAACAGGATATAAAGTAAGTTTTCTCATTTGCAATGCTTCATTTTCGTAATTTTGGCAGTACTTTTCAAGAGAAGCTAGGTATAAGTGAATCTTTCTATATATTGATATGGTTTCTGTAATCTAATTTTGACAAAGATACCAAGCTTTCCATAAAATGGGTAATTTTTCAAAATAGCTTCTTAAATATGGTTTCAAGTGAAAGAATTCTGCTCAAGTGGGAATCTTGGACACAATGTTTCCAAGTCGTGTGTTAGTTTGCTACTATTGATGCTCATCCATATACTACTGCTTAAAAATAAATAAATAAAACTATTGGCTCTGCTTCTATGGTCAGGCATTCAAGGTCCATACACTATGGCCCTGTCTTACCTCTCCAGCCTCATAAATACACAGCCCAGCTGGGCTTTTCCATGGTAGAAGTTCACTCTTCCCAAGCCTCCCTGGTTTTGAGAACCTCATGATTCCGCCATGTGCTAACCTCTAATCAAAGACTTACAATTAGAGTCATGAATGAAACTTACATTCTAGTGGATATAGAAAGACAAAATTAGTTAATTTCAGAGAGACAAGTTCTATGAAGGAAACAAAAATGGGCAATATAACAAGTAAGTGTATTTGTTCATGCATTTTAGGTTTTCTATAGGACTAGCAGTCAAAATAACATACAAGTGCTGAACACAAATAAAACTTCAGCTGAACTTTTGCTGCCCATTAAAGAGGACTACATTATTGAAGTCAAGGCCACAACAGATGGAGGGGATGGGACCAGTAGTGAACAGATCAGGATTCCACGAATAACCAGTAAGTTGGTTGAAGCCATTATTTATTGACATCAGTGTTACTATCCCCCATAGTGAGTCAATCAGTGTCCCTCTGTCCATTCTTTCTTTCCAGCAAGGCTTTCATCCAAATGCCAGTAAGGTTTTGGCAGGTGACACAAGGGCAAGAGGAACCCCTCAAGAGTGGTGCAAAATCGGGAGAAAAATATGAGGGCATGAAGAAAAGATGTCCAAAAATATTTAGCAAAACTTCATTAATTTGATTTTTTTTTCCTCATTCTGAGTTTTACTTAAATTTGCCTTTTGATCTCCTATAAAAGCAGAATTCCCTAATCATTTCTTTTAGATTTTTAATAGTCTAGTTATTTGCCTCCTACAAGTTATAGATAAATCTTATCAATTCTTTAAATAGAATAATTAACATTGTCAAAGTCCTAAACCACTTACCTGTGCCAAACTAAAAGACTCCTTAAAAATTCTTCTCCTAGTTTCCAAGGAGGTTCATACTAATTTTTCCTTTCCAAATCCAAGTAAAACCTATTTTACTATAGAAATTATATGTTTAGAGTTGGAAACAGACTTTGGTATGTATATTTTATCAACTGCCAGTGCTAGAATAAATTTTATCCTCACTTTTAAATCCCAGGTCTGGAGTTTTCTGGCCTCAGTTTAACTATTGTAGAGTCCATTTTGACTTCATATGCTATTCTATAGTTCTTAGTGACGTAAATGATTTTGTTCCCTGTTTCCATTCATTAGCATGGGCAATCAGGACTAAAACTTTTGTCTTTAATCTTGGAAAACAAAATGGCAGACGTTAGTAACTGAAGAGAAAGGGAAATAGAAAACTTGGGGAAATTCTATCTTTCTGTAAAACCATAAAGGCTGCCATACCTAGACTAAAACAAACAAAGCCACACTAAGAAAACAAGAACTACTTATTGCAGAACTAAGTTCTGCAAAGTAAAAGTCTGCAGAACCCATCTTGGACTACAGAACTCTCTAAAACTGTATGCACTTCAATAGAGCAAAAGTAGAAATTAAATTTAGTTTATTATTGTTGTTAATTTAGGTTTTGAAATAATGAATATGTGCTTCTTGTTCCCTGAATGGTGCAAGGCATAGAGTTAACATTACAATATGGGCAAAGTGGCAATTTTAAAAGAAGTATATTCTAGGCTTTTGCAGGGACAGATGTTATTTTAGCATTTTAGGGCTGCTGAGTCAAGAGTAGCCTTTTCATCTGACATCTGCTGTCTTGCTGAGCTTGCAAGTGACCACGCAGGGCCATCTCTATGAAAACGAAGCTTTTATTTATTGCCTTTTAAAAAGATTATGTCTTATATTATGTGTAACAATTTATCTGGAAATGCATAAAATAGAAACAAGCACAAACTCTTCGAACCCTTGCCCAATGAAGCATTCTTTAATTAAACCATTGAATTATCTCAAAGTTGTTTGTAATCAAGTATAATTGTTTTCAAAAGGATTAAGTTGTGTTTCCAATTTCAATTAAAGTTAAAGAATAGAGGATGAACAAAGCCTGGAATCATTTAAGAAAACTTAAACACACTACTGTTTTTATAGATACTCTTGGCAACTAGTATATGCTGCACTGGTAAATAAATGAAGGCTAATGACGACTTGTGGTGCCAGGATAGGTTCATGCAGTGATTCAGTTTTGATAGGAGAGGTATTGCTTTTGCTCTGTGTCTTAGTCCCTTTTGGCTTCTCTAACAAAACTACATAGACAGGTGGCTTATAAACAACAGAAACCCAATTCTCACAGTTCTGGAGGGGAGTCTGAGAAGCCCAAGGTCAAGTTGCTGGCAGATTCAGTGTCACCTCTCAGAGGCCCTCACCTCCTAATACTCTGACATTGAGGGTTAGGATTTCAACAAAGAATTTGGGGGGAGCACCACCAACAGCCAGTCTCTAGCACCCTAATTACATATTGGTACAATCCTTATTAATGAGCTGTTCATCAACTTTGACAGGTATGGATGCAAGAGGATCCACTTCAGCCATCTCCAATGTCCACCCTATGTCAAGTTATATGCCTATAGTACTGTTCTTAATTGTATATGCCCTGTGGTGATATTAAGTCCATTTTATTATTTGTTGGAAAGTTAATTGGGTTACCAAAAAAAGTGCTTTCATGAAATGCAGTGATTATGCATGTTTTTTTCACCTCTTATTTTTAACTTTCTACTTCATTATAGGTAAATATGAATATAATTAAAAAAACAGTAAATCCTTTTAGGGGAATCTGAAATGCCTTAATATTAACTTGATAAACCAAAGGAATTTACATATTACATACTTCAGACTTTTGATATAAATGTTCTTAAGCTATGAGTTTAAGCACTGCCTGTGGATAAAGACTCACACTCTCTCACATGTACACACACACGCATGAGAGTTTCTTTTTACACTGAAAAACTCTTTCATTTAATTCAAATGCTATTTTCCCATTATAATAGCATTATTTGGAAGACTTAACCAGTATCAATTTGAAATGCTGATTCAAGTCCCCAAGGATGAAAAATACATTTTAATAACTATCTTGTTGGAGAGGAGTGGCATGTGATTCAAAAGAGCATTGTTGGGAAACGCTGCTGTGGCGCTTAGAAGAATGATGTTTGGTTTGGTATACTGCTAAATAGTTGTCAGACTTTACATATCACTTTGCTGTCTGTACCTCTGAATTATTCCTCTATCAAATATGGAGATAATAATACCTATCTGATCAGACTTTGCCCCATGAATTAGTTTTTAAAAGATAAAGATGGAATATGAAAGTGCTTTTGACACCCCAAATGAAATTGACCCGTGCAAAATATTAGTATGAATTTATTTAATTACATAAAAGTCATGAAGACCAGCCAGATTTTCAAGCTTCATTTTGTTTCATGCAGTTATATTCTAAAATTCAAATGATCACATTTTATTCGTTCTCAAAAAAAAATTTTTTTTAATTAAAAAAGGAATTGTTTCCTTCACAGCTATGAACAAGCTTTCAGGTTTTATTAAAACCTAGAGGAAAAAATCAGGAATGACCTGAATCTCAACCCAAATATTAAACAAAATCCACATAATCCCTCATTTCAATTTCCAATTCCATTAAGGGATCCTCTCTTTTTGGATGGCAGAGATGGTTTTTTAATGAAATCCCACCATCTATCTGAGTGAGTCTGGCAGGCTTTTTAGTTCCTGAGTTAAATTTGTAATAGCACCAAGGCAATGCTGCTGACTTTGATATGTATGACTCAGTCTTTCAATATGTGGTTTTCAAAAAATTGTTGAAGACATGACTTCATAGCAATATATCGAGAATAAATTAAAATCGGCAGATTGAGTATTCAACATTGCAAAATCAATTTTTTACCTCTTTCCTACCAATTTCACATTCTGCAGGAACTTGTTCATATTTTCCAACGATATCAGAATTAGAAAACAGGTCATATAACCAGAAAAATTAAAAATTAGGGAAATTCTGATATCACCATAAAGCACTATTTTACATTTAGAGATTACATTTAAGATAAAGTCATCATACACAAAAACAATAAATATTTATAATTTTCTCTATAAGGTCCGTATATACTGTATATATTGAAACAATCTGAATGACTAGTAGATTTCATATGAGCATTGTTATTTCCACTTTCTGCAATACTTGTATTTTATGCTACATGTGATGAAGTTGGACCTTTTTATTATTCAGTAATTCCTATATGTCCCTATACTTTTCATTTTCAAGATGATTGCTCTATTGTTTCATGTTGATTCTAGCAATATATCTCCATGAGATATGTACTTTGTTTCATATTGAAAAGTATAAAATTTATCTTTCAATTCCTGTGTGTGTATCCTATGGTTATCTGTATGTATTATTTTCTATTCTAATAAAATTTATAACAAGCAAATGCATGTGCAGTATTGATTGCGGTATGGTCAAAGAAGAATGTCTACAGGGGGAATAGGAGACTACCATAATAGTTATGCTAAGGCTATCATTTCTTAAACTTTTCAGGCGACGTTTAACTTTTCCGTCTTTTAACAGGATATTTAAAAATATTTTTATGCCCTACTGACTTAATAAAATCAGCAATTTGAGACAATGACCTGTACATGCTACAGGTATTTCAGCTGTGAGGAGAAATGGAAGAACGGGGAAGCAGAAAATTCACCTAATAGAATTATAGCATCTAATCTTGTCTGACTTTATTTGATTACAAATGTCTACTCCCACATTTTTGACAAGTATTTTCTTAAAATTAATATCAATGTATCAAGTTGTTCATAGACTGTCTCATTGGTATCAATGTTAGAGACTCGCTTTTAAATAATCCTTATGATAGATATTATAAATATTTGAAACATTTTAGCAGAAGATGTTTTTAATTAAACAGTTTTAAATGTTATTATTGATGTAAGGAGAACGACAGCTAAAATATCAATCATTTTCTTACATGATAAGTGAAAGATTTGTTTAAAGGCAGGAAAATTAAGTGGGAAAACTATGTTATAGGGGTTGTATCTGGGTGTGCGTGAGTGTGATTCTAGATTTAAACCCAGTGGTAATGGGTGCATTAGTATACCTTAATGAAGTGGAATGACCCAGAAAATATGCAGAAACAGATGATAGCACTGAAACAGTGCCAATGTCCTCTCTCCTGCAGAAGGCAGGGCTGATTGGCATGGCAAAATCAGAAAGTCAGCTTTGAATCATACTGCCTTCCAAATAACACCTTTGACCGTTTCTGGCCATGTGATCTTATTCAAGTTCCATAGCTTCTCTAAGCCTCAGTTTCCCTATCTGCAGAACGGAGGCCATCCTAGAATTTTCCTCACACAGTGGTCAGATCTCCAGCCAATGCTAAACTCTGTGCTGACGTGTTCTCTTGTGAACTGAAGTGATTGGTGTTACCAATGTCAAGGGCTGAGAGGCAGTAAATGAAAGGTGTGCGGATGCCTAGAGCTATCATCTTCCCATCAGTAGGCAAATAGATACAATGGAAGACAGGAGACATCCCCCTGAAGATGTTTTTGCTTTTAAATTTTGAAAGCTCTCTTTAGATCTCATTCTGCTGAGAAGAAAACTATGATTCCAGGAGTTCCTAAGAGATAGGGTAAAGCGATTCTGGAATCAGATTATTTTGTCATTGAAATATACCATTGATAATATTAAATAACATATATTTCCATGCCAGACTGTGAGATAAGCACTTTGTGTTTGCTAAATTAATCCTCACAATAATCTCATTAAGGGCGGGGGCAAGTGGCTCACACCTGTAATCCCAGTGCTTTGAGAGGCCGGAGCAGAAGGGTGACTTGAGGGGGGCAGTTCAAGACCAGCCTGGGCAACATTGCGAGACCTCATCTCTATAAAAAGTAAAAAATAAAATTAAAAAAATCTCATTAGTTAGGGTCCATTATCAAGCCGGTTTTACAGATGAGGAAACAGGCTTAGGACAATTAAGTAATTTGCATAAGGACATCCTAGTGAGGTTGTAATGAAATGGGATTCTAACCTACACACTTTGGCTGCAACCTCTGAGCTCTATGCATGATTAGACTCTTAATCCTGCTTGAAATCAGATTCACCAGATTTAGAGGTTCTGAGTAGGCATCTCGAGTACCAATTTGCAGTGTACTTTGTTCTATTATTTATCATATTTTAAATTGGGGAACTAAAAATACGTGAATACTTCCTTCAGCTGTTGTAAATTTTGATATTCTCTAATTCGTACACCAAAAGCTATCCAAGCTAAAACTGACTCAGATCCGAAATTCTTTAAATAAATAGTATACAAACATTTAAATTTTCATTATACATTTAAAAAAAATTTTGAACATGTTGTGTGTTGGTTTTCAATAGTTTCATTATTTTCAGTGAAAACCAAACAGCTTAATTCAGTGACATAAATAGAATGCAAAATGATTAGGGTGTTACATGTTCTTTTCTTCCCAATTAAAATCCCCCCTGCTGTCTCATATTCTCATAATGCCGGCTTTTTTTATTTAAAATTAATCTTAATTGGGTTCATTTTTTCTGAAGTATTTTACCTTTTAAAAATGAAAATTGCACTGATATTCATTATAATTTGGATACACTTCAGTAAATATTGGAGATAAAATCAAGCCACAGCATCAATTACAAAATTAGTAATTAGTAAATTGTACCATTCTTTTGAAAGAAAATATGTAAACAGATTGGGATATGGTTCATTTAAACTGTTGGGTTTTTCCACTGTTTTTATTTGAATCCAGTGCCCTAATTTAACATGTCTTGCTTTACTTGTAGGTGATAATTACCTCTTGAACTTGCATGGAGAATTAATGCATGCATATTGAATTAAACTTGTAAGTAAATAATGCATCTATTATTTGTCAGTCTTCATTCTTATTTTTTATTCTTACTCCGCCTGCTGAAATTATCTTAGAGCCTGAGAATTCTATTTTGATCATGAATACTGTGAGGAAGAGCAAGAATGAGGTGCTGTATAATTGGGCATTACATGGAAAATACAGAGACTAATGATAAGGATGGCAAATTAGTGGCTTTACTTTGGCATTTGACAGTAGAACGTGACAGACACAAAGCTAATGTAGAATGTATATCTAGACTGGCTAATGAGAAAGTGGAAAATGTCCATTCAGTGTGATGATTATACTGGCATTTCTGAAGCATCCGGGCAAAATTGGCTTCCCATCCATAGCTAAACTTTAAAGATCATGCAGTGAAATGTTCACTGGGATCATAATCCCTGGCACAGTACTCTTATTGTGCAGGACTCATCTTTATGTGCTCAGTACATATTTGTTGAATTGAACCTGTGGATTTGTTGTTTTCTGTCACTGTCCCTTATTTTGTTTGCTTAATTTTTCCTTCTATGCTGTCTCTAGAAATAATAAGATATGACGATTAACAGAATAAGAGGCATTATAAAATTTATTTGAAATATAGGCCATCTGCGTTGAGAAAATTGACAAATTTGTTCTCAGTCATTGATGTGGGTTGAAATCCTAGCCATGCCCCTAAATAATTGTGTGACCTTGGGCAAGCAGGTGAATTCCTCCAAGACATAGAATCTTCATCTCTAAAATGGCACCAATAAAAAGACCTGACTTGGAGGATTGTCATGAGGAATTACATGACCTAATCACAGAAAACTTTTATCACAGCTTGGCTCATAGGTACTCAATAGCATTGTCTAACTTAATAATATTATTGTTATTAGGCTTTAAATTCTGAATCATTGTTTAAGGGTCTATTGTCAAATACACATAATGACAGTATCCATCTGAAAGGATAGTTCATTCATCCAGAGTTTCAGATGAATCACTCATCTTTGGACTAGAGATATGACAAGTCTCCTTCCCTCAGAGACTTTACATTCTAGTGATAAAGCAGGGGAACAGGGCTAGAGAGAAATTTGAGGGTTAAAAAGGTATATGCCCAGGCCAAGTATGGTGGCTCATGCCTGTAATGCCAGCACTTTGGGAGGCCAAGGCAGGCTGATCACTTAAGCTCAGGAGCCCAAGGCCAGCCTCAGCAGCATGGCAAAGCCCCATCTCTACAAAAAATACAAAAATTAGTCAGACATGATGGTGTGCACCTGTGGTCTCAGCTACTCAGGAGGCTGAGTTGGGAGGATTGCTTGCACCTGGAAGGCAGACGTTGCAGTGAACTGTGATCACACCACTGCACTCCAGCCTGGGTGACAGAGAAAAACACTTTCTCAAAAAAATATATATTTGTGTGTGTGCGTGTGTGTGTATGTGCTTGTGTGTGTGTATGCCCAGGTAGTTGTAAGGACTAAAGTATGTTTATAGAGCTTTGAGCACAATGCTGGGCACACAAAAGAGCTCAGTCCATACGGGCTGTAACCCTTATTCTCTCAAAGCAGGACCCAGGTGGCCAATATCTGATGATGTTGCCACAAATGACAGCCAGAAATCTTATTCAGAAGGACAGTATTTAGAAAGATGTTTGATCACAGATTAAAACCGCTGCTTGTATTTTAGGAATGCTTCTGCCTTTAAGTAAATAAAGCCTTTATATGATTCGAAGTTTCCCCCGTGAATTATAGTAATGGAACTGAAACGAGTCACTTGATCTGGCAAGTCTGGTCTAGGATGCAGAGAAGTTCTGAATGCTAGTCTGAAGAACCTGAGGGGCTGAGGAATTTTACAGTCTTGGCACAGAGCAATACATTGAGTGAAAGGAAGTCATGTGAAGTGTCTAATAGGTGCCCCCATTTTGAGAAGAGAGTAGTGTTTTCGTGTTCTTACCTGGAGCAGTTTACCTCAAACTGCCAGGGCTACTACCCTTGAGTGACAGACAAGGTCCTGTTGGGATTGGAAGCTCTAAAGGTGATCTTTTTGGCTTCTACTACCATATGAACAAAAGCCATCTCCCTTTAAAAATTAAACACAGTTTGTCTCTGTGCAACCTCTGACCACGCCCTTTCTGTAGGAAAAGCCCATTTCTTCCTTCTGCCACCCCTTTTCTAGAAGAGGAGATGGTAAGAAATATGAAAAGAATCTGGGGGAGGCAGTGAGGAATAATATGGTTGCCTCATTCCATCACTCAGAAGATTCGTTGCATAGTAATGAACTAATATTAAGAGGGAGAAAGCAATGGATGTGGGTCAAGATTTGAGTCTAAAGAAAAGGCAAAGGGGAAAATAAGTGGAAGTTCTATTCTCCAATGTAATAATGATTGAAAATATTTCACTCATTTTCATTGACATCTTGGCTTCACTGACTTCACTGACTTCACTGGAAAGTCATTCGAAGAGAATTTTCTTTAAAGTAACACATCCTTATACTTCTACACATGAGACTCATTAAGTCCTGCTGAGCTCATTCTGTTTATAGCCACCGTGCTGTTTAAAAGGCAGCCAGGAGGGCTACAGGTGTTTCTGATGCTGGATAAGCCCCAGCTGCTAAGGAGAGACGTTGGAACTCAGAATGCTCCCAAGCAACTGGCAGTGACTTGCTGCAGATGGGAACTTGCCTTGGGGAAGATTTTCCAGATCTGAGCAACATATTGGTAAGGAAATTATGCAGAGCTGTGAGCTCAGCACTCTAGTCTTGATAGTTACACATAAATTGTATTTTAGGAATGATGACAGAGAAGAGTTTGGGAAATGATTAAGATTACGTGCTTTGGGCTGGGCGCAGCGGCTGACGCCTATAATCCCAGCACTTTGGGAGGCCGAGGCAGGCGGATCACCGGAGGTCAGGAGTTTTGAGACCATCCTGGCTAACATGGTGAAACCCCGTTTCTACTAAAAATACAAAAAATTAGCCAGGCGTGGTAGCACGCGCCTGTAATCTCTGCTACTCAGGAGGCTGAGGCAGGAGAATCGCTTGAATCCAGGAGGCAGAGGTTGCAGTGAGCCAAGATTGTGCCACTGTACTACAGCTTGGGCAACAAAAGTGAAACTCTCTCTCTCAAAAAAAAAAAAAAAAAAAAGATTATGTGCTTTGGAATCAGCTAGCAAGTCTTGGCTCTGTCACTCATTTGCTTTGTGCTTTAGAGTAAGTTACTTAACCACTTTAAATTTCTTCCCTCACATATAGAATGTAAGTGAGAAGTACCTGCCTCCATTGTGTGATAATTGCTCTCTCTCTGTCTTATGAATATATATGAGAGAGTGAGTATAATATATATAAATAATATATATAAAGTTATTATGACAGCACCTGGACAAATAAGCCCTCATATTCCATACTTATATTCAATTTTCTTTTCTTTTTTTTTTTTTTTTGAGATGGAGTCTTGCTCTGTTTTCCAGGCTGGAGTGCAGTGGCTCAATCTGGGCTCACTCCAACCTCTACCTCCCAGGTTGAAGCAGTTCTGCCTCAGCCTCTCTAGTAGCTGGGATTACAGATGCCCACCACCACACCTGGCTATTTTTTGTATTTTTAACAGAAATGGGTTTTCACCATGTTGGCTAGGCTGGTCTCAACCTCCTGACCTCAAGTGACCTGCCCACGTTGGCCTCCCAAAGTGCTGGGATTGCAGGCTGAGCCACTGCACCCAGCCTTTTATTTTATTTTTGTTTTTCTCTCATTATTCACAATATTGCAGGAATTAGAAGGTTGGTGCCAGATTCTTAATACTTCAAATGCTTTGTGCATCTTATTCTGTATTTTATGTCATTTTCATTTATCCCATTAGTAGACTTGCTTGCTACTCAAGATGAAAACTGACACAGCAAATGCCAGATTGAAGAGATGCCCACAGCTTTTTCTGAGGTTCAAAGGGGAGATCAAAAAGGAGAAACTGCCTTCTTTCCTTTACTCCTCAGGAACAAGTCCCCCAGATAGTCATATATAAATAATGTTAGGGCCATGAGTCCCCAAGCATTCAACTCCAGTTATTCTTCCTTGAGACTACATGGTATTTATAAAAGAAAAAAAGTGCATAGGAAAACATTAGACGGTTTTCTCCCTCATCTGTCATAGCATCTTCAGATCTCAGTGCTTTAGTTGTCGTAAAGCCTTTGTAGGTAAAGAGTAAACTTGACTTTTAGATACCCTCACATTTTCATGATTGAAACATGCATGACATCTCGGCAGAGAGTCAGCCTTATTTATATTTGTGGGGTGTTTTTGAAAATTTGAGCTAGACTCATATGAAAACAGAGTTTGAGCTCAACATTGTGATTTCAAAAGAAAATTTCCTTAATTAAGCATATCGATCTGATCATTTTTCTTTTTCATGGACAAACGTCAGATCCATTGTCACTTCCTAAACAATTAGTCACTTTCCTTCACACAGAAAATCCCAGGAAACTTTTCAGCCATTAAACTAACTGCCTGGAAATAGAAAGCCTTTGAAGTCCTTCCCAGCAGCATGTTTTGAGTCTCTTTTTCTTTTTAAGTGTTTATGCTATTTTTAATTGACAAAAATAACTGTACATATTTATGGGGTAGAAAGTGATGTTTTGATACTTGTATACATTGTGGAATGATTAAATCAGGCTAAGTGATATAGTCATCAGGCCTCACACTTATTATTACTTTGTAATGAGAACATTTAAAATCTACTCTGTTAGCAATTTTGAAATATACAATACACTCACATTAACTCTCTTATAGTCATCATGCTGTACAATAGATCACTAGAACTTAGTCCTCCCATCTATTGGAACTTTGTGCCCTTTGACTAACACCTCCTCTTTCCTTGGTAGTTTCTTGAGTGTCCAATGTTCTCTAGGCCCAGAGAAGCCCTGTGCACAGTTGCTTGTGATAGATGGGTGACCTTGCTGTCACAGAGGTTTAGAAATGCCAACTTCTCCTACAACTTCCTGTATGAGGACATCAAAGGCTATGATCTGGATATGGCTGCATGGTAGACACTGGAGTATACATGGAAATGCCTTATTCAGAGAATTATCTTTAAGAAAATTTTAGCAGAAGAGTGAGGAATGTGTTATCAGGTATTCTGTCTATATTAGAATTTTTTAAACCTTTCTAAGTATCAAAATTGGACCCCTCCCTAGCTATTTTGAGTCAAAGTTTGTCAGGTTGAGGCAAAAAGTCTACAGATTTTCAGCTAATGAGTCAGATTTGGTATCCAATGTTCTAAAAAGCAAACAAGTGAAAAGTATATAAAACAGGACAAGAATATTTAATAAGAAAAATAACATGTAAAGTAAAATCAGACATCAGGATTAAAATCTATAAAGGAATGAATCTAATGAAAACACTCCTTTTTAGATTTAAGAGTTTAAAAACTGTGAGATGTACAACAAAATTTGTGCTAAGTAGTATGCAATATTTAATGCATCATTGTCTGTGAGAGAAAAACTATTGAGAACAATCTAAATTCCTCAAAAAGGGAAAAGATCAAATATGAGACAATAAATTTATGCTATGGATTAATATATAGAAGTTTAAAAGAAATCTGCAAGTAAAAAGTAAGCAAGGCAAGCTGAATATGTTGTCAGTTATATGATAGCTTTAAATAATATTCCCATAGGTATACATTCATGTAAAAAAAAGCATAGTTTGAACAGTCTGGAAGGAAATACATTAAACTGGTATTAGTGGTTACTTCTGGTATGGAATGGCTGTATTGGGATTACGAGTTGTAGTCTAAGGTATATTTTGCCTTATCCAAACTGCTTCTATTAAAGCATTCACCTTAATTAAAATGATGCATTGTATACTTTGTTATTTGGTTAGGTGTATATAAAAAGTGGTGTAACAGTATTACAAAGTTATGATAAATAAGCAAGATTCACGGGATATAAGCATAAAACATATTTTTTTTTTGGTCCCACCACCCATTTAAATGTACTTCATGATGTTAATTGTTTCTCTGCTACTGAATAAAATTTCTGGCAAGTCCAGTGATATGTCTGGTCACTTTTAAGTGTTCTAGACCATAAATAACTTTCTAACCTAAATTACTCCCAAGAAAACAATACAAAGCTCCTCCCCTCTCTCAGCTCAGGTCTTTTGCAGTCCATTAATCTCAATGGGAGAGGTGGGCTTAGTTATTTCTCCTGTTCCTTCATCTGGAATTGCTCTCACTAACCATAGCTTCTCGTCAGAAAAGGGGTGAGGACAAAGGAATGCACTTAGTACATCAGTACCTGCTGGGCATTTGTTTCCTCAATTTGTGACTGTGCCGATTAAAGATGACTGGAAATTCTTGACACGACCCCATCAAAAGATGACATCATTTCCCTCCTTTTCCATCTGAATTGGCCAGTAGCTGCTTTGTCCAGTGGAATGTGATGAAAGTGATGTGAACCTAGCCTAGCTAGTACTGAGCCTAGCCTTTAAAAGAGCTGGCACCTCCCATGTTGGTCTCTTGGGCCCCTGAACTGCCATATAAGATGTCTGACTGTCTTGAGAGTCACCATATTGAGGGAATCTCAAGGATCAAGGAGAGTCCATTGAGGTCACTTTCATGGGTTCTTTGGAGACATCATTCTAGCCACCACCCTATATAGGGAGCAGTTGTTAAATACTTTGACTAAGGAACTCCATGGTCCCTTTGTCCTCCTCACCATTAGACATTCTGGATCTATTCATCCAGCGTATCTTTGCTGAGCTTTGTTGATTCCTCAGGTGGCATTTAGAGATAGGATTAAAGATATCAAGTGTTTTCTCACAAGGTTCCCATTGTATCCAAGCAATGCACAGGTATTCATTGCCTCACAAACTCGAAATTTGCAAGTGAGACCAATGCAGCAGCAGCAGATTTTTATTCTATTCCAACTCCAAAAGGCTGGCTGGACTGTTTGTCCTATACATATAGCTTCATATAGGAAATACATACTAATCCACTGGGATGTCAAAATACAGGTGGTACACAAAGTGGCTTGAAGCTTCTCTCTCAGATTGAGGTGAAATGGAAAGAAATCCACTTTCTTCCTAACTAGGGGGCGAGGAATGGTTTTGAGAGCCAGACTCCAAACCCTCTAAAAAATGTTCTCTGTTCTCTCACCCCTAAACGTTTTATGCTAATGTTGGGCCTCAGAAACTGATACCCTAAAATATGATGCTTTGACATGCTGAACTGAAGAAGCAGCATAAAGGTCTCTTAACAATTCCCACCCCAACCACCCCACATACCCTACCTCCTGTCTTTCAATCCTCGGTGTCTCCCAAAGCACAGGATGAAGTTGTACTCTGAGGTTCCCTTATACGCCTAAAGCCTGGATCTGCCAAGGGAGAAAACAATTACCTTTGGCCCCTTCTCTGAGCTTTCCTTAGCTGAACTCATATCACAGGAAGGAAGACTGAAATCTGTCAATGCATCTGGACAGACTTTTGTCACAAACTGTTGTCTGCTCCGCGGGTCCAAGAGACTTTGTCTCAGGCCATTGTATGTTCCTTAAGTCCCTTAAGCTCCCTTGAAATTTACTTACTTTCCCCTAAAATCATCCACCCTTCCACTCTCCGTTTCCCCTCAGAAATAGGGTATATAACCATCTGTACCGCAGTGCATGGTAGGGCAATCCCTCTGTGATTTTCATGCCATGCATGTTAATAAATATGTATGCCTTTTCTCCTCTTAATCTGCCTTTTGTCAGCTGATTTCCTGTGAACCTTCAGAAGGTAAACGGGCAGTTTTCTCTTGGCCCATACACATATTTAGCATGAGTCAAGAGTTTGAGGCACAAAGCTTGTTTTGCCCATTCTGTTTTGATGTCTCACATGGTGGTCAAACTCCAGACTCTAAACGGTGGAATCAAAGGTCCACAGACTGGGCCAGGTGCAGTGGCTCACACCTGTAATGCTAACACTTTAGAAGGCCAAGGAAGGCTGATTGCTGGATTCCAGGAGTTTGAGACCAGCCTGGGCAACACAGCAAAACTCCAGCTCTACAAAAAATTAGCTGGGCATAGTGGTGTGTGCCTGTAGTCTCAGCTACTCTGGATGCTGACATAGGAGGATTGCTTGAACCCAGGAGGAAGAGGCTGCGGTGAGCCTTGCTCATGCTGCTGTACTCCAGCCTGGCTGACACAGCAAGACATTGTCTCAAAAATAAACAAACAAAGACTGTAGACCTCATCTCAGATATATATTTTAGATTCTAATTCTGTAACATTTTCCTTTTGGTTGGCTTGAGCCTGTTTTTATTATGGGGCTACAAGCATGGCAGCAAGTGAAATAATGCCACCCAAGGCAAGAGTCTTAAGGAAAAGACAAAACCAAATATTTG
This sequence comes from Symphalangus syndactylus, assembly GCF_028878055.3. Lineage (NCBI taxonomy): Eukaryota > Metazoa > Chordata > Mammalia > Primates > Hylobatidae > Symphalangus > Symphalangus syndactylus. The sequence goes on from NC_072443.2 coordinate 69,430,054, forward strand.
TACTCCTCAGTCCTTAGAGCCAAGAAGGTAGACTAAGATAAGACTTAAAATACAGGATTTCCTCATTGGTTTACACATACGAATGCTTGATGATATAAGCAGAAATTTTTATTTTTCTAATTTTAAATCATTCTTGGACCCAAATAAAAAAGGACAATGACAGGCTCTGAATCCGAATAATCCGAATGGTATAATAAAGCACAAGCTAGACCTGCATCTCTAGGCAAAGGGGGAAAATGCAGGATTTTCTTTTGGAAATATTTAGTGATTAATCAGAACAGGTCAGAGGCGTTCTGAAATGCTTGCTTCGAAGGAAGCCCTGAAATCAAATTAAGCCTGTTAGATAAAGCACAAGGAAAAGATGTGTTATACAAAATTTGAGTGTTGTGAAATTTTTTTTTTTGTTTTACTTACCCTTTCTTTCTTCCAAAAATATTCTTTAACTTTTAAGCTTTAATCTCTAAAGATCTGGGACAGCGTAAAATATACACAACTGAAATGGAAAAGAGAATATCAAAGACCGAATACAGAAATTATACTGAAATGAACTAAAGTTAGTTGAGCAGTATAGGAGTAAATGATAATTGGTGCTGTACAGATAGCAAAGAAGAAAAATATATTTGAATAAAGAGCAAGTAGAAATAGACTATGAATGTCTTACATAAAAATTAAAAATATTTCAGAAATGGAAATGCTTTTTTTTTTTTTTTTTTCTAAATTCTGGGGTGACCTAGAAGGCAATGGAAATGCTTTTGTTGAGTGTTTGTGTTTACACTACAGCATGTGCTTATGTTTCTGTCACTGTTAATTTGAAAAGCTTCTTTAAATTTGACTTGTCAGTGTAAAAATATCACTTGGCTTGTGAAACAATTGTCAAGTATATTGCATAGATATGCTGGACATTGCATAGCTATCTAGTCTAAAAGCTATTTTTTTTCCTTAAGAGTTAATGGAAATCAAATTTAGATAGTGTGCTGGAAAAGAGTAAACTTTTCTCTTTATTGTGAGAATGTAAAAGTTGAAACCATCTGTCAGGCAGTGGCACCTAGGAATTAACTTCAGACAATCAGAGATGAAGTTTGGCATGAGAACAAGCATTAATCTGACAGCTTTATGTCAATAATAATTAACAATGTATGATTTGGGAAAGCCAAATAGGTTTGTAGACAGCCAAACCTTAAGAAAATATATTTTCTTGTTTCACGGTAATATGGATTTTTCTACTTACGTTTGAAAAGTTTATTTCTATTATGTATTTATATACCAAAATGTGTAGTCCTTATTTATTTAATAAATTATGCCTTTAACATTTCACTAGTGGCTCGTAAAAGCATGTGATGATGGTTTATTCTGCACTGCCTTGTTTACTTAGAAATTGGGTATATATTTAACTCTTGAAAAGCATTCCATAAATACCATCTATAATAAGAGTTATCGGAGCATATATTGATTATTGGTTTGTCTATCTACTCAAATGTCAGTAACTATCTGTAGAGCAGAGAGTGCATTTTATTCATCTTTTTATGTCTGGCATATAGCATATGGCTTGGTAATTGGTAGACAATGAATACATTAAAAATTAATAAAATGAATGAATGAATGAGAGTTCCAGATCACTCTCTTCTATCATTCAGTCAGAGGTAATCTTTTCTGTTGCTTCCTATACTCATCTTTAATAACTGACATTTCTGCATGAATCATGGGGAAAGATATTTTTTCTCTTAATTAACCAAGCACTACATAGTTTCTCTTTCCTCCAACAAGAGACAGAAGTTAAACTAAGATTCATGAATGATTAAGAACAGTGGTAAAATATACAGTGTCTTTTAAAAATAAGCCCATGATATGACTTGCTGAAATATTCTTGTGTCTATGGTCTGTTGAGGTAAATGATTTTAGATTCCCTAATCTTCAAAATGAGGATAATAGCCATAGCAATTCAATAAAGTTATGAGAATTCGCACAGAATTCATGTAAAGCACAAAGCACAGAGTCTGACATGTATAGGAGCTCAGTAAATAGTTGTTCGTAACTGTGACTTGATGTTTTGATAGAGGATGCTTCAGAATAGGCTCCTATCAAGATTGCAGAACACAAGTTACAGAAAAACTCATTCTGTTCTTAGACTCTCGTATGCTTTTTTAGCATAAACAAAAGGTTTGTTTTTCTTTCCATTTTCATCATTGCAATATTACCTCTACGTTGTCTTACCTATATTTAATGTCTCATTGTCCATATGATATTTTCAAGAAATACTCAGTAAGAACATGGGACTTTGATCGTAAAACATCTAGTGTGGCTTTGTGGTGTCTGTGTTTGGGAAGCTTAGTCTTAATTCCTTCTATGGTTAACAACCTCTCATCTTTTGGCTCAATGACTATAAATCCTAGCACTTTGGGAGTTGAAGTGGGCAGATCACTTGAGCCCCCAGGAGTTCGAGACCAGCCTGGACAACATGACAAAATCCTGTTTTTACCAAAAATACAAAAATTAGCTAGGATTGATGGCACAATTGTGGTCCCAACTACTCAGGAGGCTGAGGTGGGAGGATTGCTGAAGCCTAGGAGGCAGAGGTTGCAGTGAGCCAAGATCACACTACTGCACTCCAACCTGGTTGACAGGGTGAGACCTCATCTCAAAAAAAAAAAAAAAAAAATTGTGTGTGTGTGTGCATGCGTGTAAGCATGTGTGTAAGTGCACACAGGTGTAGGCTTTATATTGTGATATCATCCTTGGCTCTGCAGAACTATAATCCTTCATCTGTGACTCATTTATTAATGAATATCTGATTATCTATTGTGGATGGCGGTTTGTGCTAGGTACTGGGATATAGCAATTAGCAAGAAAAATTATATTTCTGTCTTCATGGAGCTTCCATTCCATAAGTAACAGGCATTAAACGAATGACCAAAAAATTAGTTGAATAACTATAGACTGTTGAAGAATATAAACAGAAGTGGATTAATAATGGCAATGGGAGGAAAGTCAGGGGAGACGGGAGATTTCAGCAAACAAGCTAAAATGTGACAGTTTCTCTCCTCTCTCTTTCTCTTTCTCATTACGCATTTCTCTAGTTAACCTGTCTTTTGTTATACAGGTGTCAGCCATGACCATCTAATGATGAAGAGAAAAGATAACCCGTTTCTTCCCCTACATTTGTATTGATGAATTTAATGGGGAAGAAATGAGAAATCAGAAATAAATGATGCCAACTTACCCTGTTTTTGTTTTGTGTTTGCTTGGCAGCCCAAAGTAAAACTTATGAGCTAATTCATCTTAGGTCATTAAAATAAAAATCCCTGTAGGATAATCCACAAAGACATTTCCTTTTAATGTGTACTTAGTCTTGTGGTTTATACCACAGTTATTAACATTGCCTTCTTTTTATGTAGATTGTATACCATTGTAAACAAGAATCTAGAAATTTATCCTGCCTTTATAGCAAGTTAACATTTTTGGTCTAAAGTTAATTTTCATCTTTATTAAATTAATATACCCATACAACTTAATTTTTCAAATTACATTTATTTTAAAAGATATCATCAAATTATTTTTTAAATAAAGCAGCTTAAGAAATCCAGGTGAGTTCTTACATGGATAATGCTTCCAAGTGTGGTAGAATTGTTAGCATATCAGTACTTTTTTTGGCAATGTATAAAAGATATGTAATCCTAGAAAATGTAGATTTTTCAAATACCTCTTAAGTTTATTTGTAGGATGTTTTGTTGTAGGGAAAAACAAAGGTTCCAGTGAATTTCTGCTAATATTTCTAACAGCTAGGATAAGATACCACTCACAGACACTGATATGTTTTGGCTGTGTCCCAACCCAAATCTCATCTTGAACTGTAGTTCCCATAATCCCCACATGTCTTCAGAGGGACCCAGTGGGAGGTCACTGAATCATGGGGGTGAAGAAGGACGTGTCTCCTTTCCTTTCTACCATGACTGTAAGTTTCCTGAGGCCTCTCCAGCAATGCTGAGCTGTGAGTCAATTAAACCTCTTTTTTTTATACATTACCCAGTCTCAGGTCTGTATTAGCAGCATGAGAACAGATTAATACAGACACATTTTAGACATTTACAATCACAGAATGAGTAAAACAAGGGGAATGTTTTATATGTATCTCTGTAAGTGAGTGAGTCCTCCAATTTTGACATTCGTCTATAACTGATAAATAGTTGAACCATCATTAATATAACTGTTTTAGTTAATTCTTGACATTTCTAAATGCATCCTTGATTTAGAATATGTCCATGCCATTGATATTTTATCAGTTTTATCTAGTATGATTATCTAGAAAGGAGAAGCTCAGCATTATATTGAATTACATTCAGTTTTAACTTTACTAAATACTGCAAAATTTCCACAAGCCAGCAAGCAGAAGGCATAGCTTATTGCCCTTTTACTTCTGTATTACACAATATCAAAAACATTTTATCTGTCAGTATGTGATTTCTCTAGTGACCTTTGACATTTTGAGCATATATTCTCACGCATCATTAGAGGTTTCATGCCAACCCAATAACATGCTTCTCTGTTGTTTTCAAATGCCTCCTAAAGCAAAAGGTTAATGATCAATAAAATGCACTGAAATGGTTCTTTTTGCTGCCATAGCTCATCTGTTTTTCTTTTCACTCGTTCTCCATGCCTTTAATATTTCCTGAGCAGCTTTTGTTTTTTCATTTAATGAAGAGTAACTAATGCGCTATTTTCTCTTCATAAAGTAACACTCTCTCTAATAGAATTCTATCCATAGGGACAGTTGTATTCAAGATGCCTTTTATTTGCCCTACAACAGTGGTTAACTCATCATTTGACAATTGTGTGCCTTTAAAAATGAAAGTTTGGGCATAAAATCTCCCATTTGCATGAGTTTGCATAAGGTTATAAAATCCATATAAATGCTGTCTGGCTTACAGAACTATGGCACTAGCATTGGATGCTAAACAGTGATCTAAAGCAAGGCTTAGAAAACTGTAGCCATCAGGGAGTCTGGCCCACAGCTTGTTTTTATGAATAAAGTTTTATTGAAACACAACCATGCCCATTTGTTTATGTATTGTTTATAGCTGTTTTTGTACTACAATGACAGAGTTGATTAGTTACAACAGAGACCATATGACCCGCAAAGTCAAAAATATTTATATTCTTGCCCTTTACAGAAAAAAATGGATGCTTGCTTATCTGAATAAATTTAAGCCTGTTTCTCATTTTAGACTATGTAATTACAAGAATATACACCAGTTGACAAATATAGCTTGTGAAAACCAAGATGTTTGTCACATAATTTGAGGGGCTATGGAAGGTTCAATTTGCAAAGCAAAACATGAACTATTGCCTCTTTTAACACATTAAACCCCAATATTAGTCAGTTTAGCTTATTCATTTAATCAATATTAGTCAATGTTTGTATATGCCTCAAAAATATACCAAATGTAATAAATGGCTATACTTAAGGAGGGAAGGAAGGGATTTTGACTCTTTATTCTATGTATTATTTTAGTTTTGGAATTGCTCCACAGTAGATGTGTGACATCTTAGTATTTTCTATTAAATACATTGGTTATTACTAAAGACTATGTCCTTCAATAGCCCTGTCACAACCCACTGCCAATTATATTCATCACTTATGTACTTCAATTAAAAATTTCCAAGATTTCTGTTAAAATGTAGTTATTAAATAATACCACCTTATAATAATGTGAAACACAAAGGACTATTACAGGCAATATTTCTCTTGAGCTCCATGGTAGCCTGACAAAATGTAGCCAATAGTTTATCCACTTTATGGACAAGAATAACGATGTTTGAATTGAGTATGTGACTCTTGTGTGCATATACAGATGATTATGGAGATGACCATTCTGTTTCTGATGTTAGAACAATAGCTTAAAAGAGTCTAGTAAGTTTGATTACTTTATCTCTCCTTTAAAAAAAGAAACAAAAGAAAAGCAGGTCATGAGTGGTTGAGTATTACAGCCTAGGTTAAGTACAGTTTGAGTATCCCTAATCCAAAAATCTGCAATCCAAAATGCTCCAAAATCCAAAACTTTTCAAGTGCCTACCATAAGTAGAAAATTCCTCATACATGTACTTGCCACAAACTTTGTTTCATGCAAAAATTATTTAAAGTGTTATATAAAATTACTTTCAGACCATGTGTATAAGGTATATATAAAACATATATGAATTTCATGTTTTGACTTGTGCATCATCCCCAAGATACCTCATTGTATATATGTGAATATTCCAAAATCTGAAAAAATGCAAAATACTTGTGGTCCCAAGAATCTAATAAAGGGATACTCAACCTGTATCTAGATTTATCTAGGCTTTTGACGCCCATCACAAATGTCTGCCCTCAGTCATTACAGTGTAGTGCTTCCCAGTAGGTTAAGTAGGTACCCTTAGGCTAGAATGAATTGATCAAGAACATTTACTGAAGTTCTGTGTGCACACATCTGTTTCTGTGCTTTTGAAAAATTACTTAAACCAAATGTTATTGTGCACCCCTATGTATCAGACCCACCGTGGTGCTGGGAATTCATAGAAAATATACAAATTGTTACTTCTCTATAATCCTAAAAATCTAGTAAAGCTAGTCATTTGCCTTTTCTCCTCCCACTTACAAGCACCATTTTTATAAGTATCCTGGTCCATCTGTGTGCATGTCTGTAGGTTTGTGTTCTAGAAATGAGATTATTATAAGTTTGAAAAATAGATATATTTAATATTTGTAGGTATTGCCAAATTACCCCCCAAAATGGTTCACCAAAATATTTCCATCAACGTTTTAGCCAACTAGCCGTTTTCCACAGTTTGTTTTTTATTAAGGGATTTCCTTAGAACCACTAGCATTCCACTTTATTAAAATTCATCCAATATCAGTACACATGAGGCCTATGTCTTACATTTTAGTTGACTACTCTGAGATTTTTAGCATATTATGTCTTTTTCTTTATACGGGAATTTAAATATAGCTAATGAATTAATATAACTAATACTTTTTTTTTTTTTTTTTGAGACGGAGTCTTGCTCTGTCACCCAGGCTGGAGTGCAGTGGCGCGATCTCTGCTCACTGCAAGCTCCGCCTCCCGGGTTCACGCCATTCTCCTGCCTCAGCCTCTCCGAGTAGCTGGGACTACAGGCGCCCGCCACCACGCCTGGCTAATTTTTTTTTTTTTTTTTGTATTTTTAGTAGAGACGGGGTTTCACCGTGGTCTCGATCTCCCGACCTCATGATCTGCCCGCCTCGGCCTCCCAAAGTGCTGGGATTACAAGCGTGAGCCACCGTGCCCGGCCTACTAATACTTTTTAACTATAAAGGGGAACAAGTGAATTCTCCTTTTATAGGGAAGTATTCTCTGAGGTCCCTGTCAGAAAACACGTATGTCTGTCCTGACTTCTGGTTTCATGCCTTACATCTTTTACCTTGGACAAGGTAGTTCACGGCTTCGGTCTTAGGTTTCCCATCTGTCAAATGAGTGTTGGATTAGATCATCCTAAGTGTCCTTCTAAGTTTAAATTTGCATTAGTATGTAAATATGGAATAACGAATAATGCATTGGTTATTGTTAGTTTTTTTTGTTTTTTTTTTTTTTTGAGACAGTGTCCCACTCTGTCACCCAGGCTGGAGGCAGTGACATGATCTCAGCTCACTGCAACCTCTAACTCCCGAGTTCAAGCAGTTCTCTGCCTCAACCTCCCAAGTAGCTGGGATTACAGGTGCCTGCCACCACATCCAGCTAATTTTTGTATTTTTAGTAGAGATAGGGTTTCACCATGTTGGTCAGGCTAGTCTTGAACTCCTGACCTCGTGATCCACCTGCCTCAGCCTCCCAAAGTGCTGGGATTACAGGCATGAGCCCCCGCGCCTGGCTGCTCATTGTTAATTCTTGATTTTGTTTTTTTCTGTTTAAATACCTAATAATTTTGATTTAATTTTCTTAGAAGAAAAACACAAATCAAAAGCCAGGACTTCTCAATTGTTCCCTGCTTGAATATAAGGTCCATTGCTTTCTATCTTCCTCACTAACATATTGCTCACAGCACATACTAAGTTTTTAATGGATGAATAAAATAAATATGTAACTCTTTTAGCTTTACTTTGTATGTGTGAAACTATTCAATAGAGCAAATCAGAATATTATGCAAATTTTTATTTCAAACTTGAATATAATATCAAAGAAGTTATAAACAAGGAGTTGCTTAGTCAAAGTTCTTCATACTTTTTCCTATATACCAGTTATATTTTTAAAAATTATAATAGTTTATTGAAAAAATAGCTTTTGGGCTGGGCACGGTGGCTCATGCCTGTAATCACAGCACTTTAGGAGGCTGAGGTAGGCAGATCACAAGGTCAGGGGTTTGAGACCAGCCTGACTAACATGGTGAAACCCTGTCTCTACTAAAAATACAAAAATTAGCCAGGTGTGGTGGTGTGCTTCTGTAATCCCAGCTACTCGGGAGGCTGAGGCAGGAGAATCACTTGAACTCAGGAGGTGGAGGTTGTGGTGAGCCAAGATCACACCACTGCACTCTAGCCTGGGCAACAGAGCGAGACTCTGTCTCAAAAAAAAAAAAAAAAAAATAGCTTTTGGGCCAGGCACAGTGGCTCACACCTGTAATCCCAGCACTTTGGGAGGCTGAGGTGGGTGGATCATGAGGACAGGAATTCAAGACCAGCCTGGCCAACATAGTGAAACGTCATCTCCCCTGAAAATACAAAAATTAGCCAGGTGTGGTGGCACACACCTGTAGTCCCAGCTACTCGGGAAGCTGAGGCAAGAGAATTGCTTAAACCTCGGAGGTGGAGGTTGTGGTGAGCCAAGATCCTGCCATTGCATTCCAGCCTGAGCAACAGAGTGAGAGTCCATCTCAAAAAAATATATAGAACTTTGGATATTTTTGAATGTAATCATTATGGGCATTTCCACAAATCTGTGCATGTAAAATGATTCTAATATAAAATTTAAAATTTATATAACATTGCGTTTTTTGAGGAGATTGAATTGGTATTCTCTACTTTGGATTTATTAAGTATTTATAATGATAGATCACTGAGTTGTTGAAATATAACCAAGAAATCTAACTCTTGATTTTGTAAAACAGCAATGTTCATTTTAATTTTAATTCATTTACTCAGCAAATGTTGACCACCTTCTATATGCCAGGTATCACATTGGATGCTGGGAATTATAGCCAGTAAACAGGCAGAAGAAAGTCCTAGCCTTTTGGAGTTTACACGCCTGTGAGGTTTTATTGTATCAGGAAGTGTAATGGTTGAGCATAATAAGGCTTTTGTTCCTTTGAGATCCTGAGACTTGTCTTTGTCAGGGTATGCTTTTCTTATTGTTGTAGAAAAAGACAAGATACTGTTTAGAGAAATACCTTGATCTAAAATAATAAATCTACTTTTGCTTAAGATAGTGGTATAATTTAACCTTTATTCTTCTTTAAGGATCTTATGGAAGCAATGATTTTTTTCCCTGGAGGGAAAAATACACTTAAGTCATTTAATTTGGTACACAATTTCCAAAGGCGTAGGGATCCTCTTGAGTCTATCAACAGAACTAAAAGCTCTGACCTAAATCAGCTGTTTGATGATTTAATAGAATTAAGGATAATGTGCTGTTAGAAATTTATTGAGTCATTTTAAAATCATAAATCCATTATATAGTTTATTCATTTAGTGATCTATTCAATACATGCTTGATTAAATACTAGTGCTATTATATGCCAGACATTGTGCCAGTCAACATCATTATTTTCAAGCAAATTTTTATATGATTGTTTAATATGTGAGTTTCATCACAAAGCCAATCAATGGAGCCTCTTAACTGAACCACTTCAACATTTTTGTAAAATTCATAATCAAACATTTGTGCATTTGCCTTCCAGTTTTTATCAGGACTTAACCAAACAAGAGACAATTTATTTAATGCTTTCATCAGGATGGAAACAGGAAGATTTGATTATTTATTAAAAACCTATATTTTATGCAAAACAAGTTAAAGTAAAAATAAACTGCAGGGTAACTCATGTTACATTCCAACGTATTTCCTTTATGAAGTGCAAAATTATGTGTAAAACTAAAAAAAGCAGCAGCTTCACTCACTGAATTTCAAAAGACAAGTTGTTCAACTGGTATACCTGTCAAGTATCTGTAATAATTTGAAGCACCATATTAAATAGTGCATATTTTAATTAACTAACATAGTTTAATTTTTTCCAAGTGGCATTAGAAAGTTTTAAGGTAATAAGCATCACCAACTTTAGATCAGGTCTTAATGAGACCAAATGACACCAGAATTATAAGTAGGAGAGTATCTGTCACAAAGTGATGCACTGATTTAAAATCAACATACTCAGGGATCTTATGGTTACAAATGAGATTTTAGTCCTGGAACTGACTCTTCGTGGCTAGCCTTTACATCCAAGTATTTTTCCTGTCCATGATTAAGTAGTTATAAGAAACACAAAACCTTCTTTTTTGAGGTTACTAATTTCTTATAAGTGTAATCCAGTTGGATTATGTGACATTCCAAGTTTACAGAATTTTTAATATCAAAACTACCATAAAATGTAAGTTTCCATGTGTGCCTGTCAATAAATCATGATCTCTTCAAAATATTAAGAGAGAATTATTGATCTTCATTCAATAAAAAGAAGACATACATTAAGAAGGGGGAAGAGTTTAATATATTACATTTCTTTTTTAAGCTTAAAATGGCAGGATAATCCATTCATCTGTAATAGATTTTTCCTCAAATTAATTAGCAATGCATATCACCGAACTCAAAAGTTTAAATAACTGAAAAAATAGTGTTCAACTTACCTTGTGGGTTCCATTTCTAGCAATGTGGCAGTAGAGCAGTGTATTAGTCTGTTCTCACAATGCTAATAAAGACATACCCGCGACTGGGTAATTTATAAAGGAAAGAGGTTTAATGGACTCATAGTTCCACATGGCTGAGGAGACCTCACAAATATGGCAGAAGGCAAAAAAGGGACATCTTACATGGTGGCAGGCAAGACAGCATGTGCAGGGGAACTTCCCTTTATAAAACCATCAGATCTCATGAGACTTATTCACTACCATGAGAAGAGCATGGGAAAGAACTATCCCCATGATTCAGTTACCTCCCACCAGGTTCCTCCTGCAACATGTGGGAATTAATGGGAGCTATGATTAAAGATGAGATTTGGGTGGGGACACAGCCAAACTATATCAAGCAGTTATGCTCAACCCTTCTGCTAAAAACAATAAAAAATAAAGAAATGCACGTGTAGTCTAACAAGAAAGTACCAAACCTAGGCCAACAACTGAGTGAAAACAAGGACCTGAGAATAATAGGAACAGTGAAGGCCAGCTTTTATCTTGAGGGCAGGTGAGAATCCTAGTTTTACTGAGTATCATTTGTTGACATTTCATGGGATTGGGGTGGGTGCTGGGACAGAAAAAAAAAAAAAAATCCTAAGTCTGAATCTAAGTGGGAAAGTCAAGGCAGAGTTCCTCTTTTCTTAACAGCGGGGACTCAAAAGTGCTATGCTCTCCATGTAACTGTGAATTAGCAATAATTGTGTACCTGAGTGAAAATAGGGAAATTGCCTATCTCCAAACTTGGTACTGACTGGAGGAGTAAAATACCTCCCCTGAAAATAAATAAGCACACAAGTTGCCATTTGCATGGCTTCCCACATACATGCATACTCTGTGACCAGTAACACCTAAGGCCATGAATTTAGATTTAAGTGTTTCCAATCTTCCTCTGCATGTAAATGTTGTTAAGTGCTTTCTCTACATGTAAGACTTCTGCCAGAACTAGACGGCAAATCCCCCCAGGAGGAATCCTCTTTCCTCCAGTGCCTCAAAGAAGCTCCATATGTAACTTTACAGGCAAAATGGGAAGCAGATAGTTAAAAATCAATAGACATATTATAAGGAAACAAGGCACCATAATGAAGGCCATCAGAAACAACAGAAAGAACAATTAAACTCACCTTACTTATCAAATGTATAAATTGTCATCATTGGGATAAAAGTAGTAACTCATTACCTTAGAAAACGTTTAATTATCTTTCAGCCATAAACATTTCATTTCACGATTTTCTAAGAATATAGGATGCTAATATTTACTAATAAGATAGTATGCATTATAGCATACTCATTAAACTTTGGGAGTAATGCAACATCAGAGAGGCTACCATACCTGGGAGACTGGTTTTATTTCATTTATGGAGGGAGTATAAAGGATGAAAACATGGACTCAAAATCAAAGGTCTTTAATCTTATAATATACTTGCCTAAGGCCCCATTAAGTAGTATATTTAAACTCTAAGCTTTGCAGTATTCATTTGCAAAATGGTCTTCTAATATCCATATTACCAGTAGCCACAATGGGTTGCTGTGAGACTTGAGACAAAATATATGAAGAATTTATCAGAGCTCACCATATAATAATCTTTTGTTTCATCTTATTGTAATTCCCATTCTTGCTCTTCTTGAGCTAGCCCCATAAGACACAGTAATTTACTCCCCTATGTTTTATGGAGGGTAAAGGTGGTCTGCTGCCACTGTTGTCAATGAGTCAAATTTATCCCATGTATTTACTCTTCCTAGGTTCATGACTCCTAGTCTTCAGGTAGGTAAACTGGGCCTTTAATTTATGCACTTGAAATTTTGATGCATAATTATGCACCAGGTCTCAGGAAAATCTAAGGACTCAATAAAGACTCATCTGTCAGGTAACATACAGAGACACAGTCACACACCTTCACATTGCTTAGGCTCAGATACCCTGGAAAGATCATCTCCCACATGGACACCGTTCTTGGGCTCTAACATCCCACACTGGGTAGCCTCTGCATCCTGCTTGAACTCTGACACCCCATGCCAGGCTACCTCCTCCACCACACCACTTATTCTTGAAGATGGTAAAGACATCTTCCTCATTTTTTCTCTGGCCACCACAGTGCCTGCTATGCTTCTGACCCCAACCTTGCTCACCTCTACCTGATCACTTTAGGCCTGAATTATTTTAGAAGGGAAAGGAAGAGCCATACCATCCTAAAGTTAATCATGAGGAAAATGAGGCCAATCAGTTGATCTTGGAAGCAAACTGAAAGGACCTTTATTTTTTGAATTCTAGAACATACACTTATTTAAGTCTCCCAAGTGCTGTTCAAATATTGAAGTCCCTTTTGTTTCTGAGGATGTTAGTATAGAACAGAATGTAGGAAAATGAATATAACAGATTAATGCATAGAGTTTGTTTGCACAAATAAGGGGAGACAGCACCATCAAGGAATCTCAAAATTTTGAAAATTAGTTTTCATTTCAATGAAGGAATCAACTGTTTTCTTATTAGAAAGAAATGCACGATAGAATAGCAGGGTTTCCAAACACTGCATATTCTCACTCATAGGTGGTAATTGAACAATGAGAACACATGGACACAGGAAGGGGAACATCACACACTGGGGCCTGTTGTGGGGTGGGGGAAGGGGGGAGGGAAAGCATTAGGAGATATACCCAATGTAAATGATGAGTTAATGGGTGCAGCACACCAACATGGCACATGTATACATATGTAACAAACCTGCACATTGTGCACATGTACCCTAGAAGTTAAAGTATAATAATAATAATAATAAAAGGAAAAAAAAGAACAGCAGGTTTTCTTTACAGGAACTGATATTTGAGATTCGCTGGCTAATTTATCTGAGAAATGGTTTCCTTCTTAACACTCTTCACTTGTCAAACTCCCTGATATGTAAAGGCTGTAAATAATAAAGACTTTGTTAAAACTAAGTCCCTAGAATGCACTTTTGAGGCTCTTTAAAACTTAACTGGACTGTATTCTCTTGGGTATTGTAAAGAAGGTCTTTTGAGTGATTTCGGCATGTCTGCTTTGAAACATAAGGATCTTGATTAAGACAAAGGGGAAGAGGGACTCTCAAGAAGAAGCTGAAATTGCTGTGTGTTAGAGAAAATGAATGATGCCATTTAGGCTTATATCTGCTGTTTTATATTTTAAAAATTTTCAACCATCCTTAGCATATCCACATATGGTAAAGCACAAATTGAAGTAAAAATATTATTGTCCCTTCTTCCAACTTCTTCTGAGAACAAGTTTTAAACTAGATTATCTTTCTAGGAAATTTTCATTTATAGCTAAGTTTGTTCATTCCAGATATAGGAGCTGTTAATATCCAGGTTCACAGTAAATTACACACTTCATCTCCTCAACAGAAGAGAAATCTTATCCAAGCCCTGTTCATTGCATTACATAATTCCATATGAAATTTCTAGTATAATTCTCTTTTTATTACTCAGAACTCATTAAGAAAGAGATGTGCATTAAAACAATATACACACAGTAAGTGGTACGATTTTCAGGTGAAAATAAGTAGACACCTACTTTGTAACCTTTTATGCCATCAGTTTGACATTTCTATTGGCCCACAAATATGTTAGGCTGTTAATCAGTTTCACTCACATACAAAGAGACTCTATTTGAATATTTTTAAATTATTTTTGGAAACATAATTCCAGTGCTTTAATATAAGTTTTCAGTAGCTTTGCTGTATTTTATTTTGGCTCAAAAGAGGAAAAAGATGGAGATTTTCACATTCTCATACAAATACGATATCATGAGAAATAGTCCATAGGATTTATTAGAACTGCATAGGTAATGGCTTTTCTAAATAATTTACAGTTGGAAAATGAACTGGATACCTGGGAGAACTGATCATTTTTAAAGACGAGTATTTCACTGCAAGTAGATGCTGCTGCTGAACAAGTTGCTGTAATTCTCAGTAGTCATATTCAGTCTGAAAAAGTGATTCTATGTTTGGAGAGCAAGCTACTTGTGTCCCAAGTACTAAAGATCATACAAGAAAGCTTTTCTTGAAGGTGACTTTTGAGGTTTGGGTTCTTAATTCAAATCTTTAGTTTAATTGAGGCTAAACTATGCCATCAACATTGTGTAATCTTACAATGAGAAGAAGGATTCAGAAAGTATCCATTTTTTAGTAGTCAAGAGTTCAGATTGGGGTTCATACCTTCTAGGGTTCAAGTCTCTGAAATGCTGCTTACCAACTGAATGACCTTGGCCATTACACTTTACTGTAAATTAACCTTCAATTTTTGACTATTAAAATAAACAAAGAGATATGTGTCTAAGATAAATATGCTTATATATTTATAATATAAAAGTATGTGTGTATATATATATATATATATGGCACCTGCTTCTTAAAGTGGCTGAGGATTATGTTACAATGCACTGCAAATTATTTATCACAATGTAAAGTAAGTACAGTTGTCTCTCAGTATCCTCAGGGTATTGGTTGCAGAATATCCTTCAGATAACAAAATCCACTGCTGCTCCAGTCCCTCATATAAAATGATGTAGTATTTGCATATAACCTATGCACAACATTCCATATATTTTAACTCATCACTAGATTACTTGTAATACCTAATATGATGTAATGCTATGCAAACAGTTGTTATACTGTATTGTTTAGGGAACAATGACAAGAAATAAAAAGTCTGTACATGTTTAATACAGACACAAGTTTTTTTCCTGAATATTTTAAATCCACTGTTTGTTCAATCCATAGATGAAAAATCCATGAATATGAAGGGCTGACTATGTATGGTGATATGGTTTAGCTGTGTCCCCATCCAAATCTCATCTTGAATTGTAGTTCTCATAATCCCCATGTGTCATGGGAGGGACCCAATGGGAGGTAATTGAATCATGGGGGCAATTACTTCCATGCTGCTGTTCTGGTGGTAGTAAGTGAATTCTCATGAGACCTGACGGTTTTATAAGGGGCTTTTTCCTCTTTTGCTCAGCACTTCACCTTCCTGCCACTGTGTGAAGAGGGATGTGTTTCCTTCCCCTTCTACAATTATTGTAAGTTTCCTGAGGCCTCCCTAGCCATGCTGAACTGTGAGCCAATTAAACCTTTCACAATTTCCTTTATAAATCACCCAGTCTCAGGTATGTTTTTATTAGCAGGATGAGAATGGACTTAATATAATAAACCAGGTAGTGGGATACTGCTGTAAAGATTCCTGAAAATGTGGAAGTGACTTTGGAATTGGAAACAGGCAGAGGTTGGAATAGTTTGCAGGACTTAGAAGAAGATAGGAAAAATGTGGGAGAGTTTGGAACTTCCTAAAGACCTGGGGGTCTCAGAAGACAGGAAGATGTGGAAAGTTTGGAACTTCCTAGAGACTTGTTGAATAGCTTTGACCAAAATGTTGATAGTAGTGCCGGGCGCGGTGGCTCACGCTTGTAATCCCAGCACTTTGGGAGGCCGAGGCGGGCGGATCACGAGGTCAGGAGATCGAGACCACGGTGAAACCCCGTCTCTACTAAAAAATACAAAAAATTAGCCGGGCGCGGTGGCGGGCGCCTGTAGTCCCAGCTACTCGGAGGCTGAGGCAGGAGAATGGCGTGAACCCGGGAGGCGGAGCTTGCAGTGAGCTGAGACTGCGCCACTGCACTCCAGCCTGGGCGACAGAGCGAGACTCCGTCTCAAAAAAAAAAAAAAAAAAAAAAAAAAAATGTTGATAGTAGTATGGACAATAAAGTCAAGGCTTAGATGTCTCAGATGTAGATGAGGAACTTGTTGGGAACTGGATTAAAGGTCACTCTTCCTATGCAAAGAGACTGGTGCCATTTTGCCCCTGCTCTAGAAATCTGTGGAACTTTGAACTTGAGAGAGATGATTTAGGGTATGTAGAGGAAGAAATTTCTAAGCAGCAAAGTGTTCAAGAGGAAACAGAGCATGAAAGTTTGGAAAATTTGTAGCCTGACAACGTGATAGAAAAGAAAAAACACATTTTCTGGGGAGAAACTCAAGCCTGCTGCAGAAATTTACGTAAGTAATGAGGATCCCAATGTTAATTGCCAAGACAATGGGGAAAATGTCTCCAGGGCATGTCAGAGCGCTTTGCAGCAGCCCCTGACATCACAGGCCTGGAGGTTTAGGAGGAAGAAACAGTTTCACGGGCCGGACCCAGGGCTCCCACTGCTGTGTGCAGCCTAGTGTGTTGGTGTCCTACATCCTACTGTTCCAGTCATGGCTGAAAGGGGACAAGGTACAGTCCAGGCTGTGGCTTCATAGGGTGAAAGTCCCAAGCCTTAGCAGCTTCCACGTGGTGTTGAGCTTGCGGGTGCACAGAAGTCAAGAATTGAGGTTTGGGAATATCCTCCTAGATTTCAGAGGATGTATAGAAATGCCTGGAGGTCCAGGCAGAATTTGCTACAGGGGCACAGCCCTCATGGAAAACCTCTGCTAAGGCAATGCAGAAGGGAAGCGTGGGGTCAGAGCCTCCACATGCAGTCCCCACTGGGGCACTGCCTAGTGGAGCTGTGAGAAGAGGACCACTGTCCTCCAGATCCAAGAATGGTAGATCCACTGATAGCTTGCACCGTGCACCCGGAAAAGTCACAGACATTCAACACCAGCCGTGAAAGCAGTAAGGAGGGGTTGTACCCTGTGAAGCCATAGGGACAGAGCTGCCCAAGGCCATCAGAGCCCACCTCTTGCATCAGCCTGACCTGGATGTAAGACATGGAGTCAAAGGAGATCATTTTGGAACTTTAAGGTTTAATGACTGCCCTATTGGAGTTTGGACTTGCATGGGGCCCGAAGCTCCTTTGTTTTGGCCAATTTCTCCCATTAAGAATGGGTGTATTTACCCAATGCCTGTACCCCCATTGTATCTAGGAAGTAACTAACTTGCTTTTGATTTGGCAGGCTCATAGGTGGAAGGGACTTGCCTTGTCTCAGATGAGACCTTGGACTTGGACTTTTGAGTTAATGCTGGAATGAGGTAAGACTTTAGGAGTCTGTTGGAAGGCATTATTGGGTCTTGAAATGTGAGGACATGAGATTTGGGAGGGGCAAGGGGTTGAATCTCTTTTTCAGTTATAGTTGTCATAATCTTCACATGTCAGGGGAGGGACCTGGTGGGAGGTAATTGAATCATGGGGTGGTGACCCCCATGTTGCTGTTCTCATGATAGTGAGTTCTCACAAGATCTGATGGTTTTATAAGGGGCTTTTCTCCCTTTTGCTTGGCACTTCTTCCTGACACTATGTAAGGAAGGATGTGTTTGCTTCCCCTTCTACAATTATTGTAAGTTTCCCGAGACCTCCCCAGCCATGCTGAACTGTGAGTCAATTAAACCTCTTTCCTTTATAAATTATCCAGTCTTGAGTATGTCTTTATTAGCAGTGTGAGAATGAACAAATACATATGGTAAGTTCTCTATTAAGTGTAGGTCTTATAAGTGATAAGGCAAAATGAGTTCTTCCAATCAGGGCTTAAAATATAAGGAGTATTATCCTGCATATTATAGAAACATGTTTTGTTAATCATGGCCAGTTTAGCAATTTACATTAAAATACTCTTTTCCAAATATGACTTTGCTGTGAAGCTATACTTTCCCTGGCTGAAGGAGAAAATAACTCCCAAGCTAGTACAGGGAAAAGTAAGGGAATATCTCCCAAGCTAGTAGAGGGAAAAGCAAGGCCCATATACAAATATTTTAAAAGTAACAATTTTCTTAGCATGAAATGGATTCTCTCTGGTACCTAGCTGATATTCTGAGAATTTTGCTGATAGCTTCAGACTGCCATAAAAACGTGGGTTTTGTAGATACGACTCACTGGCTCTGCTGACGACACCTGAGCAAACGCATTAGGACATGACATTGTTATACAGATGATTGTTGCTAAAATCAGAATTATATTTCATAGGGTTAATCAATAGAAGTCATTAACTAGGGTGCCACATAATTAGATTTAAAAAACAAAATATAATGTATGAGGAGGTCTTCAGAGTAAAACTTAGCTGCTATTTGTTTTGATTATTGATTCCTTTCAGTTTAGTCTCCTTATCTAGTCTCTGGTTAGTCATCTGGGCAGAGCCAAATGGAAATCTATTACGTTTATTTCTTTCGGTTTCAAGATAAAGACCACGACAACTATAATATCAGTTGATTATGTGAATACTCACGGATTAGAACTAGAAAACAATTAAAGAAAAAAAAACATTCTCAAGGCTAGTTCAAAAGCTCAGCCTTTCTTGGTGGATTTATTGCCTTTTGGTCCTCCCCTACCCTGGTCTTTGATTTCAAAGCCTAATATAACCATAGTACTATGTGGCCTTTACAGATATTAATGATCAACATGATTAAAAGTTGTGACAATTTTTCTGAACTTCAGACTTATAAAGACCTGAATTTCTGTGATACCTTCTTTTAGATGACCAAAGGGATCTCAAACTGGAAATGAACTCATAATCTTCCTTATCCCTGTGCTTGGAGTATGTAAACCACCATTCATATCCTTGATAATTCCCTCTATTTCATCTCTCATTTTCACTTCACCACCAAATTATCTTGATGATTTTACATTCTCAATGGATATCAAATCTTCCCCCATTTTTTCATGTTCACTATCATCATTTTAATGGAAACCACCATCATGTCTGGCTTGAAATATGGAAATAGTTTGGTGCCTCCCATGTTAGTCCTCTCCAATCTATTCTCCACATCATAGCCAAATCGATCTTCTTAAAAACCACATCTGCTCATACCACACCTAACTTGTAACCCTTCAAATCTTTTCTATTATTCTTAATGTAAACTTTAAATCTTTGTCAAGGTTACCAATGTGATGGCTTCTATGTCCTTCCCTCCTCCTTACTCACTCTGTTCCAGCCACACAGCCCCCTCTTCTTCCACCATGCAAAGCAGTTTCTTATGTTAAGTTCTTCTTTCCTGCTTTCCTTCTCCCTGTATTATTCCGTGGTTCAAACGATCCACTCTTATACCTTCTCCTGGAAACCTGTATTTTCCCCTCATATTATTTGTGTCATGAGGACAATAACTACATTTTGTTCATATTGTAGCCTTTGTACCTAGTCAGGTGCCTGGTAGAGGTACTAAAATAGTTGAATAAGTGAGTGAGAGAAGAAAGAGAAGCAGATAAGGATTTTTAGATCATTAGCTTCAAAGGTAGGGTGCTTTTTATGAAGTACACCAATTGTTCCTCTAAAGACTAAATGGGAAACATGATTAAATTTAAACCAGAGTAGTTTACACATGAAGAACTTAGCCAACAGGGTCATGCAAAAAAAAATCTGTCAAAGATTTGACTAAGACATTCCCCTGCACATCTGTATTAATGCTGTCTTTGAACATCTTGAAAACCAATGATTATAGGAAAACATATGGTAGTGATAAAGTCTTGTGCATTTATTATGATGTCATATGTTTTGATATGAGACAACTTTCAAAATATCATTGACGTGTTTGTCTAGTTGAGTCTTTGATATGCGGGCTTCCCAATTCCCTCAACCCTAATCTGGCTGTCACCACTTCTGCTTGCTTAAGGTGGAGTACTCTGGAACCAGGTGCACTTCAATTAATGGTGAAATTTCCATTTCAGATTTATTTCTAGTCTAAATAAACTAACTAAGGCGAGTGTTTTGAAAACTTCAAAATTTCATAGCGCCTGGAAATCACTCCGTGGCAGAAAGCTGACATTATTGGAAAGTGCACCCACAAGCATGCCCATTCCCTTCTTTAATCATAGGTAATCCTAATTCTCTCTCTCCACCTGCCTCCTGGTGGAGGAGTCTGACAACTCTTGGGCCAGAGAGGTTCTTGTTCCTATTATGCCTTGCCGTTTAAAACCAATGGCAGTGGGGCCCAGGCATGGTGGCTCACGCCAGTAATCCTAGCACTTTGGGAGGCCAAGGCAAGAAGATGGCCTGAGCTCAGGAGTTTGAGACCAGCCTGGCCAACGTGGCGAAACCCTGTCTCTACTAAAGACACAAAAAAGAAAATTAACCAGGCATGGTGGTGCACACCTATAGTCCCAGCTCCTTGGGAGGCTGAGGCAGGACAATCGCTCGAAACTGGGAGGCAGAGGTTGCAGTGAGTCACCGAGATCGTGCCTCCAGCCTGGGCAACAGAGTGATACTCTGTGTTAAAGAAAAAAATGGCAGTGATCAATCAGTAAGGTCCTGGAGGCTCCAAACTGTGCCAGGCATTAACATCTGGGTGCTGAATTGCTTGGTAGTCTGGGAGTGAGTCTGGAAGGGAAGGACTCACTTGTCTCAGTGAAGCGGCTATTTAAGAAACTGTACAGAAGTGTTTTTATATGTAAACAAACAGCATAGACAATGTTGTAAGCAAAATATCAGTTCTGACCCAGACTATTCCTTTTAATTGCTTGATCCATAACAAGTTTTGTTGGCAAAACTACCGCTGTTGTTTGTTTAGAACATTTTACTTTGAATATTTTAATTTGAAGTCTATTTTGAAGTTTTGATCAAAGTTTATCATTTGGTAATGATAAAATAGATACTATCTTTTCCATCATCAGCTCTCAGTGTGTGGTCTCCAGACCAGCAGTATCCATATCACCTTGAAACTTGGTAGAAATATAATGTAAATTTTCTGTTTATACCTAGAAGTACTGGGGTAGGGCCCAGAAATCTGTTTTAAGAAGTCCTCCTGGTGGTTTGGATGCACCCTCAGCTTTGGAGTCACTGCATTCGATCATCAATTCACTCCACATGTGTCAGAATATCAGCCCTTCTGACAGTGTTAGAGCCGCGCAGGTGTTTGTGAGTTACATGGCTGCTGAGCAATCAGTGGGCTCAAGCACTAGCCAGTAACTTATTCTTGAGCATCTACCTCCCAGCAGGCAACTCAAAAGCATCACAAATGATATGTATCCTAGACATTCACAGTCACTGCTAATTATCAAAATCATAAAATGTAAACCTGTGGATGTCAGTAGTTTACTGTATTTATATAAATCATTAAAACTAAAGTGGTGAAAGAGATTTTTAAAGGCTGAATAATTAATAGGACCTGGGTTTACATTCATTTACTCGCATTCAATTTACTTTTTAAAAATTCAATTTTTTTTGAAAGCAGGTAAAGTGGTGCTGCTATTTTTAAAGAAACTCTAGAAGTCAGATTATCATTCCACCTGGGAAGGACATATCTATAAAAAAAACTCTGGGTCATTATATTGTCCTCAAAAAGAGCTTACTTGAAAAATTATAGTTAGAATGTAAAGATTAGATTCCAAATCCTTTTCAAAGGAAAAAGATACATATAGTTTTTCAGGTCATTTCTGAATTCAGTGAGACTTCAATCATCTCTCTATCCATAGGTGTCCCCAATTCAAACATCACCA
This sequence comes from Symphalangus syndactylus, assembly GCF_028878055.3. Classification (NCBI taxonomy): domain Eukaryota; kingdom Metazoa; phylum Chordata; class Mammalia; order Primates; family Hylobatidae; genus Symphalangus; species Symphalangus syndactylus. The sequence continues at coordinate 69,452,307 of NC_072443.2, forward strand.
CATGCAGCAAAGAAATGTTCTGAGTGTTGGCCGGGCGCACGGGCTCACGCCTGTAATCCCAGCACTTTGGGAGGCCGATGCAGGTGGATCACAAGGTCAGGAGATCGAGACCATCCTGGCTAACACAGTGAAATCCCTTCTCTACTAAAAATACAAAAAAAAAAAAAAATTAGCTGAGCGTGGTGGCGGGCACCTGTAGTCCCAGCTACTCAGGAGGCTGAGGCAGGAGAATGGCATGAACCTGGGAGGTGGAGCTTGCAGTGAGCCAGGATCACTCCACTGCACTCCAGCCTGGGAGAGAGAGCGAGACTCCGTCTCAAAAAAAAAAAAAAATGTTCTGAGTGTGTTTGTACTGGTTGTTACCCAAGCTCAAATTTTGTTTTGAAATGCTCTTATTACATATTCATTTCTCTTCTTGAAAGATATACTCTAATTATATAAAATCTGCTCTTTATGGATAGGAATTATAGTTGAGCAATAAAAATAAAAAGTTCAAGGGTAGAGGTCCAAGCCTATAATGGTTCATAGAAAAACAAACATTGACAATGTACTGGATAAATATTCTCATCTGGAAGTATCAATCACAGCTCCAATTACACAATGGGTGTGAAAACTTTTGAGTATTTATTTAAAAAGCCTTTGTTCCTTTAAGCAATTTTCTTTTAAATTATAAATATGTTCTCCTCTATTGTGTTATGTTTAGGTGCATTTATATCTCTAGGCCTTTATCCACATTTTGCTTTCTCACAGGGAGCAGAATGTGCTTCATTTTCCACTTTTGTATAACTTCAGTTACTGCTTCTAACTCTAAAAGTCCAATTCTACTTCTGCAAACAGCTATTGCTCCTGTGGTCAGCCTGTGATGTTTGTCGTGGGGGCTCTGAAAAGTGTTGTCTGCTCAGAGCCTCATTATCTATAGAAAACTGCACCTTCCTCCTTCCATGTGTTTTTATTCTACTGTTGTTCTAAGACCTGGCCTACCCTGTGGTTGTACAGATTGGATAAAGGACAAGAGTGAAATATGGCTGAGTTCCCCTCTCCAAGCTCTCACCCTAGAGGTAGACTGTGGTGTTCTTAAAGAAATACCTGAGCATGAGTAATTTTTAAAGATTTAATTGAGTCATGGTTCTACGGGCTGTACAGGAAGCATGGCAGCGTCTGCTCAGCATCTGGGGAGGCCTCAGGAGACTTACAAACATGGCAGAAGGCAAAGGGGGAGCAGCTGTCTCACATGGCAAAAGCGGAGCAAGAGAGAGGTGGGAATGGTGCCACACACTTTTAAATGACCAGATCTGATAGGAACTCACTATCACAAGCACACCACAGATTGGATGGTGCTAAACCATTCATGAGAAATCTTCCCCCACAATTTAATTGCCTCCCATAAGGCCCCACTTCCAACATACACGAATACATTTCACCATGATATTTGAGTAGGGACAAATATCCAAACTAAATCACATCAATAGTACCTTTTTATTTTTCACACAACCAAATGAGCCCTGCTCCCAGAGTTGCTGGTGCTCCTGTCCCTGATCTAAAGGTGAGCTCATGTTTGAAGCAGGATGAATCAGTGCCCTAATTTTGATGCCAAATGTGGGAAGAAAATACTTACTGAACACATTCAAGGTGCTAGTGACTGCTTTTGATGTTTTAAATAATTTTCTTATTATCATCCCTACGTTTTAGAGGAGGTAAGTAAGGTTTGGTTCAATATTTGGTCCAAGGTCTTTGTGTTAAAGCATACAAAAACAGGGATTTATAGCTCTCAGATCAGTGTTCTGTGTTCCTCACACACTGTAACTGTGATCTGGCTATGGCATTTGTCATTTTGTTATTTCTGGATATAATTCTCCAAACAAACCGATTGATGAGAGATTTTGTTGTAAGAGTATAAAACGTATGTTTGAGTTACAACTAGTACATTTACCCTAATGCTGGCTGCTCTCAACTCACCATGGAAGATAAAGTGTAGCTTACTCATAGACTTATGATTAGTCTACTATTTAATAAAATTAGAGGTGACTGCATAAGTTAGCATTTAGCTTTAGCTGCTTATCACAAGAACAAAAATAAAAGTGAAAAAGCAAAAGAATTTTTCTCCCTCACATAAAGCATTTAGTGTTAGGAAGTCCAAGTATGATCTGGTAGTTCTAAAAAATGTCCAGGTACCTAAGACCTTCCTATCCTGCTGCTGGTCACCTCATGGTCCGAGATGGTTTGTTAGAGTCCTATCTATCTGCGCTCCAGGCCACAGGAAGGAGGAAGGAGGAAGGGGATGGGGGAGAACTTGCTCTTACTTTTGGAGAGATTCTATCAGTAACATATAAATCACAGTTTCATTTCAATTAGAACTTGGTCACATGACCACATCTAGCTGTAAAACAGGCTGGAAAATACACTCCTTTAGTTGGGTTGGCATGTGTCCAATTAAAAATTGGTGTTCTTATAAATAAAGGACAGACGAGATCATGAAAGGCACCTGGTAGGCTCCGCACAATGCTATTTTGTTGGGGGCTCACCTGAGCTGGGAAAGGAAACTAAATTGCCAGATATTGGGAGAAGCTGATTAAAACTCAAGCCAAAAATGGAAGAGGTAAGCCTGTAATCACTAATTGCCGTGAACAAAGAGTGTAAGATAGGAGAAGGCGCCAACTCATCCTGCTCCGTTTTCCTCTGTTTCCTTTGTGGAATTGTTTATCTGCTGAAGGTCAGATGTATCAGTATAGACTTGGGAGTTGTGTCACTGTTGAAGGAGCACTGAACAAAAGGTTCCAGCAGTTTTGCAGACCCTGAAGTGAAGGAAGGCAGAGGAGGGCTAGGAGTAGAAAAGTACTTGGTGCTGAGACTGATTGGGAAAAAGTGTCTTCAAGGTTCCCCCTCCACTACAGTAAGGAGGGCTTAGTAGAGACACCTGTTGAGAACCTCTGCCCAAGGCCTCAGGCAAGGAAACCTCGGAATGAGGTCTCTGGGCTAGTGATGTGAATATATTAAGAGCATGACTGGCCAGGGACCCCCAGCCCTTGATCGCAACTCTCTTCGGAGGCCCCAGTGCACTGGCTGTATACCACGTTGGGGTAGGAAGGGCAGCTTTGCCCGCAGGCTCTGGCAAGGTAAAGTCTCTGTAATTGCTTATGGTAGGGCCTGAAAATCCCTATTTAGGGTTGCAAACAGGAGCATGACTTCACTAACTCGTGTTTTCTTGCAGCTTCTCCCACCTCTTTAATATTCAACCATGTGAACTGAAAGCTGCACTGTAATACATAACCTCTTGAGTTTTCGTCTTAATTAATTTTTTTAATGTCATTTTATTTGCCCACTGGGTAAACTTACCATTTCAGTAGGGAGGAGTGGTCTTTTTGTCAGTTTCATCAAAACATCGCTTTATTTTGTATCTCATTGGTTTCTGTATTTAGTTATGTATTCAATATCTACCACTGATGTTTTGTAAGAATATGGTAATCACGGATCTGCTGTGTTGCAGTGTCTAGCACAGGAATCTTTCTTTCCTCTTTCCCAGAGGCAGGTCCTTTCAGTCTCCTCTGTTGGAATTAGGCACCTTTTCTATTATAGTGTGGGGCATGTGTTATGTGTCCCCAAAATAATTGTTGATTTATTTAAAGATGATCTCGATTTTTAAGCAAAAAGAAGCTGAAATTCCAAAAGGCAGTAAAAGAAAGTGATGTAAAACATTAATATATATATGTAAATGTGTTAACAACAGTGCTGTAATAGAAATCCAGAGAATGAATGAGAACTTTCCTCAGGACCCTGGCAGAGAGATGAAGCACTGGTGTTGGCCATAGGACGATATAAAGGCATAGTTTTCATTGTTCATTGTCATTTATTCCCTTTGTACATGGCCGGTAAAGATACAGAATGAAAGCCAGCTAGGCTCGGTGGCTCATGCCTGTAATCCCAGCACTTTGGAAGGCTGAGGCAGGCAGATCACGAGGTCAGGAGATCGAGACTATCCTGGCTAACACGGTGAAACCCTGTCTCTACTAAAAATATAAAAAACCAGACGAGGTGGCGGGCGCCTGTAGTCCCAGCTACTCGGGAGGGTGAGGTAGGAGAATGGCATTAACCCAGGAGGTGGAGCTTGCAGTGAGCCGAGATCCCGCCACTGCACCCCAGCCCAGCCTGGGCGACAGAGCGAGACTCCGTCTCAAAAAAATAATAATAATAATAATAATAAAATAAAATAAATTAAAAATAAATAAATAAAATAAAAAAAGAAAACCAACAAAAGAGGATAGTCAGATATGAGAACAAAGAGGAAAGAGGAAAAGATGATGAAGGCTGCTGTGGTCTGAATTTCTAAGTTGAACTCCTACTTCCTAAGATGATGATATTAGGAGGTGGGGCTTTGAAAGGTGATCAGGTCATAAGGGTGAAATCTCCTTGATTAGGATTAGTGACCTTATAAAAGAAGCCCTGGAGAGACCCCTCACCCCTTCCACCATGTGAGGACATAGACAGAAGACATCGTCTCTTAGCTGGATATTAGGCCTTCATGAGACGCAGAATCTGCCTCGATCTCAGACTTTCCACCTTCTAAAACTGTGAGAAATAAATTTCTGTTCCTTATAAGCCACACAATTTATGGTATTTTATTACAGCAGTCTGAGTGGACTAAGACAAAGATTTTCAAGCCGCATATTGAAGATGTTGATTTAGCTAATGTGGAGTTCTGACTCTGCTGCCAATCATTGCTATGCATATTATTGACCAAAAAGGAAAACCACTAAAAGAAGGAATTTGCTTGTAGAATGGAGATATAGACTGCAAAACTGGTGTTAAGCATGCTAGATTTTAGGTAAACATGTATGTAATGAAAATATCCAGCAAGCAGTTTGAGATGTGTGTTAAAATTAAGAGGGCACAGGTCCAGAGATGTTGACTTGGGCCATTATTCAATTAATGATTATCATTAAATCACTAAACACACTTACACAATAAAATAACAACCATCACAAATATAAAAGCAGATAAAAATCACTGCAGGGGAAATATGCAAGTGAGGTTTTATCTAACTCCACATTGGAAAGCAAAAGCATACACCACTTAATAATAATGGTGAACACCATAGAGATGCTATCTCTTAAGAATTCCAGCATAATACTTAGTCTACAAAGTGCTGCACTTAGATTATGTCTTATAAATATACTTTGATTTTGGCGTTCAGCCACGTGAGAATTTGACTGGATATTATACCCTGAAGAGGAGTCCATTTCTAAAATAAGAGCAATATAGGTTAGAAAACATAATATTATTATTTGGAATTAATAAAAATCAGGAAAAGAGGGGTATAGGCAAGGGAATGTATTCGGGACTGACTGTGTTTCACTTTCTTGTTAAACAGACAAGACCATTTTGCATTGGAGGATGCTTGAGGTTGGCTGATTTAAAAGGGTGAAAATAGAGCCTAGGTACAGTGGCTCATGTCTGTAATCCCAACACTTTGGAAGGCCGACGTGGGGGCGGTTCATGAAGTCAGGAGTTCGAGACCAGACTGACCAACATGATGAAACCCTGTCTCTACTAAAAATACAAAAATTAGACAGGTGTGGTGGTGTGTGCCTGTAACCACAGCTACTCAGGAGGCTGAGGCAGGAGAATTACTTCAACCTGGGAGGTGGAGGTTGCAGTGAGCTGAGATCACGCCACTAAACTCCAGCCTGGGTGACAGAGCAAGACTTAGTCTCAAAAAAAAAAAAAAAAAAAGAATTGAAAAGTATTCTGTTTCTTTGTAAAATAATATATTTTCCCTTGACCATTCTATTGCTTAAGAATAAACAGACTTAAATATTTCTTTCAATAAAACATCAAGTTTGTTTCATAAAAGATATTTCAACTCTTTAGTCATATATTAAACTACTGATAGATTCAGCTTGTATCAGTCTAGTCATTGTGTCCCTGGGAAGCATCAGCTCCTGCCCCTGGATATGCACCAAGATGATGCTATTCTCTTACTGCTGAACTGTTGTATCCCTTGGAGTCAGAATAATTTATAACCTAAATCATCTAAATGTTATCCCTGCCCCCCATAAATCATAAGCTTTGACCACTCTGAATCTAGGAACAATGTGTGTCGTTTTATTTTTCATTTTGGAATTTGGGTTGCTCACTCTATGGCACAGGTATAATTTCTGTGTGTTTGTGGTACACTGCTACATCTTGAGTTCAAAACTCTTCTTGTTTATCTTCTCTTTCTCCTCAATGCATCCTTTAAAGTTTTCATCAGAAGGGTCAAATGAAATGTACAACCTAGAAAATTATCTTGCTTTCTCTAGACAAACTCACTTGCCAGTCTTTCATAGAAAGATCGCTAGATTGTATTTAGGATATGATTACCTTTCTAGAAATGAAGGGTATAGAAAGACTGGTGATAGAAACCCTTTTTTATGCCGTCCCTTTAATTTGTCTTCAACTGCACAATGCCCTTTCAGGCACCAGATCCCAGTCATTCATTAATATCTCTTCTCAGGTTTAGATCTTACCAGTAAATGATATGGTTTAGCTGTGTCCCCACCCAAATCTCATCTTGAATTGTAGCTCCCATAATTCCCACATGTTGTGGGAGGGGCCTGTTGGGAGGTAACTGAATCATGGGAGCAGGTTTTTCCCACGTTATTCTTGTGATAGTGAGTAAGTCTCATGAGATCTGATGGTTTTATAAAGGACAGTTCACCTGCACATGCTCTCTTGTCCCCTGCCATGTAAGATGTGCCTTTGCTCCTCCTTTGCCTTCCACCATGTTTTGAGGCCTCCTCAGCCATGTGGAACTGTGAGTCCATTAAATCTCTTTTTCTTTATAAGTTACCCAGTTTGGGGAATTTCTTCATAGCAGTATGATAATGGACTAATACAATATCATATCTATTGTTCACCGAAGTTAAGATGTAAACTCTTCCAAGCTCATTTACATTTTTAAACTTTGTCTTCAAAGTGAAATGAAAATTTGGCTTCTCACATGGGAATTTCTGGATTATTTCAAGATCATGTGCACGTAAATCTGACTTTATGGTAGTATTATAAACATATTTTTGGTACAAGAGAAGGGTAACAGTACTGACCACAGGACAGTTTAGATCCTCTCTCCTTTCCAAACATCTTATGAAAAAAAAAGGGAATTTTAAATGTTTATTCTTTGACTTTCTCAAATAGTATATGTTTCTGAAAAATGAATATTTCCAGTGTCCGAGAGTTAAAACTGCCTGTCAGCAACTTTTGAATAGTTAACTACCACAGTGATCCCATGTGTACAAAGCATCCTGTCTTGTAATTATTAGAATATGAAGAAAGAGGCAATTCATATACATCAGCACAGATTGATTTATTTTTAGAATAAATAATACTTGACTATTTAAGGGGGAAAGCAAAGTTAGACCCCCCACTTCATAAATTGCATCTAAATAAACAATAATATAATACTAAATTATTAAATATATAATAAATATTATATAATACTGAGTCATAAAAGAATAATAAGAAAATAACATATGAAAAGAGAGGTTTTCTAAGTAGAAAGGCAAAGAAAGAAGCATAAAGGAAAATACACATATATTTGAAAAAAGGTTGACATCTTCTATATGTGATTAATAATTAGACAAAAATGAGAACACTTGGGCACATATACAATAAAGTTAATATCTATAATGTATAAAGAATCCTTAGAGTGCAGTAATAAAAAGGATGTATGACCCTATAAAAATAAGCCAAAGATATGAATTGAAGGCATTCACAGAACTAATAAATGTAAAAAGCAACAAGGCCAACTTCATTAATATTCAGAGAAATACATTTTAAAAGAGAAAATTGCAATTTTTTACCTATCAGATTGATCAGTCCTTTCTTTTATCTGGTGCTTAAACAAAGAAAAAATGATCTATTTCAGCCCAGTAGAAAAAACTAGCTGTGCTGGATTTCTAGAAAGATAACATGTTGACTTCCTTCAACATGCTCCTTCTAAAATGGATTTTAAAGGGCACATTTATCCATATTTAATGAAAGTGTCCAAATATTAAAAATAGAATAATACAGTGAGGTCCCAAGTACTCATCAACTAGATTCAACATTTATCAAGATTCTAAGGCAATTTTGATCAATTTTTTTTTACTTTATAACCTAATCTTGGATGTGATGCAAATATATAGTCTATTTCAAAAGACTTGTGTGCAAATGACTTGGCCCTGCACTTCAACTTCTATGATGTTATTCTAAGATAATCTGGAATTTGAATATTGATTTATGTTCCATATGTTAAAAACAATTGAAAATAGCTTAAAAGTTTACTTTTTCTACATGAATATTTATGCTATTCATAAAATCAGGCAGAAATGAGTTGCTCTGCTTAAACAAAGAGTTGGGACTCAGTCCAAATCATCAGACTCCAATAGCCCTGCTCTTTTCACAACTTTTCCTAAAAACTAACAGATATTGGCTCAGTGATTTCATACTTGGATTCATATCTTATAAAAGCTCCGAGGTTGATGCTATGGTTACCCCTATTTCCCAGATGAGGATGAGTAAATGGCTCAGTACTAACACACTGAAGTCACTAGCATCTGGGCACCCAGCCTCCAGAGCTTCCATGTTAAAGCACTAAGACAATTACTGCTAGGCCAAAATAAGAAAATAGAACTGCTTAAAAAGTGGAATAAATAAAGCATGAATCCAGAATGATGAATCCTGACAACATGTCTATTATTTAATTAGCTTTGTGTTGTTTTTTTCAAAAAGGCATTTATTTTTCTTTTTAATTTGGTTTTCATATTGTCTAACTAAAGCACATGTCCTACACACATTTGTAAAGAGCCTGATCTGTAGAAAAAAAATGATATTTCAGTTCTTGGATAGGACTGAACTTTTGTACAAGACTTTTTCTTGTTATTGTTTATATATTTTTATAATAAAATATAGTTACAAAAAACCTCACAAAGCCAATGTATGCCTTAAAAATTATTTCACACCAACCATTTTGTAAGTACCTCCATGCTATGGAATAGAATTTTGCCAACTCCTTCAAAGTCCTTTCTGTATGTTCCTTCTCAATTATAACTTCTTCTCTCGTAAGTAACCACTATCCTATCTTTATAGTAATCATGTTTATTAGTTTTTTATCACCCAAATGTGCAACTGTAGGCACTTTAGTTTTAGTGTTGTCTATTTATTTTAATACGATACATCTTTTAAGTCTCTCTTAATCTGTAGTTCTCTCTCCATTCTTTTTTTCCTTGCAATTTATCAGCATAATATTATTTTAAAAATCATTCTTTATAGGTGGTGACAGGCTTTGGGTGTAAATAAATTCAGCTGTTGAACATGAGTAGTTATTCTGTGTTCAAAGATGCATGAATCAAATCACCCTTTAAACCTCAACAAATAACTCTTCATTTCAGGTCCCCTAATGTGAATATTTCTCCATCTTTATTTATTTTACTGCTAATTTGGGGAGGAAAATTGTTTGGAAATTAAATTTAAAAGTTTATTACATTTTATGAAATAAAAGTGGTCAAATAGATAAAATGAGGCTATCTGGAGTCTTAACTGCAGGTAGCAGAAGCTCACTGTGGCTAGCTAATGGATAAAGGGATATTTGTTATAATGACCCAAGACTGTTTCAGAGAATCAAAAGCTTTGACTGAGTGGGCATCAGTAGTAGAATGCCAGTGCATCTTGAATTAATTTGGCTGCAAATTATCTGAGGACTTTATGGCAATTTAGATTCTGATTCAACAGAGCTGGTGTGGGGCCAGAATTCCTGTACTTCTGATGACCTCCAAGGTGAGGTCAATGCTATTGGCCCATGGAATACTCTTTGAGTAGTGAGAGACCACTCATCAACTATGTCCTTCTGAGTGGTTTCATGTTTATTGCTATGGATGCTTTCACTGTATTCACCCATCAGAAAATAGGAGGAAATAAATGGTGTGAGAAGGAGGTAATACAACAGGTATCCTTTACTGTACCCCAAGATGGAAACCCCAAAGAAATTCTGTTTCTGTTGAATACAGAAACATGGGCTAAAACAATCATGAGGACTCCAGAGAAATCACACCTGGAAGTAATCAGACTTCCCCTTCTGGCTTCATCTACCATCTTGCCAATATCTTTATCCATACCCTCATTCCTAAGTCTTCTCTGCAATTGTATGAAATGAAGTTCATAATAGCAATTAGAATCTGCCTTGAGGGAACAGATAAATCTATTCTATTGCTTCCTCTGTAAATGGAATTATCATCCCTCAAATTTTGTGTATGAGATAGAAAGTTAAAAGCATGGAGCATGGTGGGCTGTCCTGGGTTGATTATTTAATCTTAACTCTGTCTCCCCATTAAGCATGCATTGTTAAATGAAGTAACACTCAGGCTTAGAAATTATCAAGCAGGTGTTTAAAAGACATCAGTATGCATTTCTGTTATAGTCTAATTAGTGTTCTAATACATTTTACAGTACAGTCATCATTATTTCTTCTTCATTAGTTGCTGATATATTGCATAATGCATCTTATTATAAAAATTTCCCTACCAAGTTTGGGAAAATATGGCTACCCACAAGGAAAAAATGCTACAAATATGTATTCTTTATTCTTATAAACATACAAATTAAAGATAAATATACAAAACAGCCTGTAATCCAGATAATATATATTTCTATATGACAAAATAAGCTTGTAAATATTTATGTTTATCCAGTTCTATTTACTCTGAATTGCAGAATGAACTTCATATAGTTAGAAGGATGAGCTGAAGTTACTGCCATCATAGTCAGGGAACTACTTAGTAATTAAAATGAAGTATTCATTTCTCCCCTACACACTCCTACCACCACACACATAGTTTGACTGAACATTTTTATACAGATGGAAATCAGGTTACAGGAGGGTGAGCCCTGAAAAGGTGATATAGGGTGTGTTAAACAAGAGGAGGCCAGGCCTGGTTGCTCATGCCTGTATTCCCAACACTTGGAGAGGCTGAGGTGGGTGGATTGTCTTGAGCCCAGGAGTTCTAGACCAGTCTGGGAAACCGGCTGGTCTAGAACTCCTGGGAGACCCTGTCTCTACAAAATATAAAAAATAAATTAGCCAGGCATGGTAGCACCCACCTGTGATCCCAGCTAGTCTAGAGGCTGGCTTGAGCCCAGAAGGTCAAGACTGCAGTGAGCTGTGATCCTGCCACTGCACTACAGCCTGGGTGATAAAGTAAGACCCTGTCTCAAACAAAACAAAACAGAAAGAAAGAAGAAACAAGGAGCCATCCTATCATTTGGTTACAAGGGCTACTTGGAGGCTGGTGGTATAGGTATGAACCTCAGGGCCGTTATAGAACAGTCTGTCTAGTCACACCTCTTTAACTTCTGCACTGTTGAGTTACTTGACGGTAGCATTTAGGTCAGCAAGGTCAATTTGGGAATAGCTCCTCTTTAAATAAAACAAAATCCATACTCTCCAAGGTATAGCCTTTAAAAAAAAAAAAACAAAACTGCAGATGGAGAAAAGATGCAGCGATGAGCATCTGACACAGGTAACGAGCTCTGAGCTTTGAAGACTCTATTCGTTATCCTGAGATAATCAATATCCTAGGTATGATACAGCTTCACAAGCTCGCTGTCTAATCCTCATTCCCAAGCCCCTAGTCTGTCTGCCTGTAGCATTAGCTGGAAGTGTGAAAAGCAAAGATAAAAATTCAAACGAAGCGTAATTTAATGTAGTATTATATTTTGCATTAGATTAAACATTTTTATGGCTTTCTTTCTTTAAATGGTGTTCATTGTTCTGATTATAAAAATAATAAAAGGTCATTGTAAACAGTTATGAGAAACCAAAAAGTATGAAGAAAATAAAAGCAATGTGTAACCTCAAAAAAATTTAACCATAATTAGATATCCTCTAGCATATGTATTTTTAAAGGAGAGAAGAGAGATATTATACTAAAAAAAAATCTCTCCTTAGGGAGAAATAAAATTTAAGTTAAAATTAATTAATTAGAAATAATTTAAATTTAATATAAATTTCCTCCTAGTGCAATGTTGCTAGCAAAAAAAAAAAAAAAGAAGTTGGGAAACACCACTCTAGTAGACACAAGTTTAAGAGCCAGAAGCTCAAATTGCAAATTCAGCAAATATTTGTTAGGCACCTGTCATGTTTGGTACAGAGTGCTGAGTACTTAAGAAAGTCTAAAAGAAAACAAATTTGTCCCTCTACATTAGTTAGGATGTGTTGATTTTTCTTACATAACTCCAATGGAAAAATTGTTTGAATAAGTACATTTGTTACTGAACCTACTTGTAGAAGCCCAGTGACATGTCAGCTCTAGGTGTGGCAATTTCCTTAGATCAATTATGTCACCAAAGACATGGGATGTTTCATCTTTCCCTTCTTTCATGATGGCTGATCATTGTAGTTCTGTAAATCCTGTTCTGCAATACAGATTAAATTGCAAAAATATGAATAGTGACAAGTTTGTTTATCACAGTCAACAAAGTTGAAGCCTGTGAGTTTTCGCTTTTTGTGATTGATCTCATGGCTGCTTACTGCTGCCAAGATTTCAAATCTCATCTTTCCCAGTGGCTCTTTCTTGGCAAAAAGACCTTTCCCCAAGCCCCAGCAGCCCCCCTCTTCATGCCCTCTTAATCAGGAATGAGATCACGCACCCTTCATTTCATCAATTGTTAACAAAGAGAATGAAGTTTTCAAAATTGAATTAAACAAAACATCTCAGGTATAGTCTCTTTTTAACAGTTTTTAATTTTGTGTGTGCAAAGCTACTGGCTGAATTAACAAGTTTACATGCAAAAAATGATGTAAGGAAAACTGAGAACTTAGCAAATAAATGCTACATGTTTATATTTATCATCCAAATAAATGATAATCAGCCAAAAATAACAAATGTTTTAGAAGACTCAGTATGGGAAGTGTTTGAAAAGAAACAAATTACAGAAGTAATAAGAATAAAGAGTATTCGAAAAAAAGTACCTGAATGCTGTGTATTTTCATTTAGTTTGCTCTTTTTGCAGCTCATGAATGTGTTGTAATAAATGCTCAGACTCATAGTGTTAAGAATTGAATACATTATTCTTTTTGAAAGTATTTTATTCCAAAATTGTACTCAGCTTATTTTAAAAAAGATTTTTGCAATAAAATTTTGACATGAAGATAAAATCAAGTAAAATAATAGTAAAGAGAGCCCATTTAAAGGAGGAAGAAAATTAATTTTACTGGAAAGCTGAGTTTATTTAAAAGGAGCTAAAATTTTATTTTTAAACTTTCTTGCAGTGGATTATAGCAATGTCTCATAATGAAAGCATAGATGTTCATATGGGGAAAGAAAAATCCAAAGTTGGTAGGATTTCAAGGATGCTGAAGAGTATTTAGTTTTTAAGTAAATTTATTTACAATAGCATGCATATGGTACAGCATACAAGTTATATGACTACAGCTGAATTCATTTTTCCACAAAATGAGCCCACTCATGTCACCATCACCTAGAACATTAGTAGCTCTCATCAACCCTGACATCCTTCCCTAGTCACAACCTCGCAACAGTAACTACTATGTAATGTCTATCACCACAGGTTAGCTTTGTTCATTAAACTTTATTACACTTTTAAGTTTAAATTTTATTAAGTGTATTAAACTTCACATAGATAAAATCTTGTATCCTATATTCCTTTTTTCCCTTTTTTCTGGCTCCTTTCATTCAATATTATGCTTATGACATTCATTCATGCTGCAAGTAGTTTTGTTTGTTTTCATTATGTATAGTATCACATTGTCTAGGTATAATGTATTTAATAATGTAAAAATGTTATTTATTCATTTAGTGAAAGGGGCATTTGGGTTGTGTATTAGTCTGCTCTCATGCTGCTAGTGAAGACATACCTGACACTGGGTAATTTATAGAGGAAAGAGGTTTAGTCGACTCACAGTTCACATGACCAGGGAGGCCTCACAATCATGGCAGAAGGCAAATGAAGAGCAAAGTCGTGTCTCACATGGAGGTAAGCAAGAGGGCTTGTGCAGGCGACCTCCCATTTATAAAACCATCAATATCATTCGACTTATTCACTACCATGAGAGCAGTATGGGGAAACAGTCCCCATGATTCACTTATCTCCATCTGGCCCCGCCCTTGACATGTGGGGATTATTACAATTCAAGGTGAGATTTGGGTGGGTGGAAAAACAGCCAAACCATGTCAACTTGTTTCTAAATTTTTGCTTTTTTGAATAGTGCTGCTGTGAATATTCTTTTACATATCTTTTGGTGTATATACAGACACATTTCAAGTCTGTTTAACCCAAGAAGATGCATAGATTCAGCTCTTGTAGATACTGTCAAACAGTTTTCCCAAGTGGCTGAATCAATTTAAAATTGAAACAATTGACAGTGACAAATTCAGTTGTTGTACGTCCTCACCAGCACTTGGTATTGTCAGAGTTATTTATTTTGCCTCTAGTCTCTCATTGTGGCTTTAATTTGCATTTCCCTAACGACTAATACAGTTGGGTCCTTTCTCAGAGGTATGTAGCCTATTTTCACATCCTCTTTTGTTAAGCAGTTGTTCAAACTTGGATGGCAATGAGTTTCCATCTCATATACTCAAAATAAACTGTTGTTTGCTGCTATCTTGTGTCCTATTTTTAAAAACATTTCTGAAGTTATACCAGGGTTCATTTGGAAAGGGGTCTGTGATAGCTTTGTGATTTCTGTCATGGGTGGGAAAGGGAAGATGCCATGGATTTGCAGACCTTGATGTGGATCCTTGTACAAGAGAATGAAGGAAAGGGAAGTAATTTTTGAAAGCTTCCCATTGAGGAATGGTTTTAAAGTTTTAAAAATTTAATGATATTAAAGAAAATAGTGGAAATGACTTTAAAATTGCCCTTTATTGTACTTCTTAAAAAGTGCTTAGTCAGTAGCTAGTAGAGCTGTAATTCATCCTTTTGTAATGTATTAATAGAAATATGTTGCCATCACAGAATAGGACGGAAACCATTTCTTGTGGTCACAGAATAGGACTGAAACAATATGTAGTTCCTATACCTGGTTTAGCATCCAGCAAATTATACATCCTCAAATATTATTTGAGTGAAATAAGATGTAGCAACAGGATATGGAGTATTAAAGTCACTTGTCTACTAGTTAGAGGCTGTAAATGACCAGAAGAGTTCTGCCAATTACTGTCAACTTGCTGACATATAACCTTTAGTGTTAAGCTTATCACGTTTTCAAAATGAACAACTCAATTATTTTTAATTGAAGGAAACTGAGTAAGACCCATTAATCCAACAAATATTAACACACACTAAATTCTAAAGAAGAATTTTTTAAAAAACACTACCCCTGTAATGAAGGATTTCACATTGTATAATAGTTCTGATAACAAATACCCAACAAGTACCTAAAACATAAGTTGTCCAATAATGAACTTTTTTAAAACCTCAGCAAACTTGCCGTCTCTCTTGACTTTTTCAACTGAACCTCTTTATTTCCTTCAATGCCTAGATGCTTTGGAATCAGTGTCTTGTCTTACTTCTCCTTTAAACCTCACATTTAAATAGCCACCAGTTTCTCTCTGGAAATTTATTTCAAGTCTGTCTACTTTTCTTGGTACACTGCCTTAGTGCAAAGCTTTTTTCTACCTCACGTGGATTAGTATATGTTCCTCATCTTTTATTCTCGTCACTGCATTGTCCCCATTCCAGTGTATCTTCCATAGCATTGTTAAGAACAGTATTATATTATTAGAAGAAATCTAGTGCTGCTTATGTAACACATAGGCCGTGATGCGATAGCTCAGGCTCTGGTCATGGTGTGTGATGATATGTCAGTCTCTGTTTATCCTGATGCATGAAGCTGCTGGAAACCCATCTCACTCAGTTTACATCTCCTTCATTTTGACTCTACATCATCTACAGTATAACCCCTTCCCTGTCCACTGTCCCAGACTCTCTCACCTTCCACCACTCTCTTCACACTCACTGTACCTCATCTGCACTAGCTTTTTTGCCAGTCCTTCAGCAGATCAATGACTAACAGTTTCTGCTGTAGTTCTTCATATTCCCTCTGATATTGTCATGACTCACTCCTTCTTTATCTTCCAACTTCTGCCAAGGACATCGAAAAGGCCTCACCCTATCTAAAAGGCCTTCTTGGATAACCCTCTGTTAGGTAGCTCTTAGTCCCTCTCAGCTCCTTACACTGCCCTCACTTCTTTATTCTTAGCTGTTATCAACACCTGTTATATTATATCTATTGTCTGTTTTCTCCTCCTTCTCATCAGGATGGAAGTTCTATGAGGGCGGGGTGTATTGTATTCAGTACACTGCTATTTTCCCAGCACCTATAAAAGGTTTGATTGCATTGTAGTTGTTCAATACATGTTATCAGATGAATTGATCACATTGTCACTGTTGAATACATATTACCAAATAAATGAATCAATGAGTTGATTGGGCACTGATGGTAAAGATGGGCTTAGATATACTCATAATGGTGTGGTTTACATGTTGGTGAGAAGATGAGAGGAGAAACAAATGAACTACATTCTTATATTTTAACTAGATATTTGATATTGTTTGACATTGATAAATCTAGCAACATCAGTATAAATGTACTACTTGGTACTTGGAAGTAGTAGTTAAAAGAGCTAAGATTAAAATGATCAAAAGTAACTGATTCTGTGTCCTTGGGGATAGGATGAAGAACAGAGTAGAACTGGACACAGTTGCTTCATATTTGATACTTCCATGTAAATTGTTCTGACTTTTTTTTAGTTTAAGTTTCCAAAGTTTCAAATAGGCACCTTTTCTCTTCTTACCACCATGATCCACTTGCAAAAATAATATATAAGAAGCATGAAGAGGCCGCGCGCTGTGGCTCATGCCTATAATCCCAGCATTTTGGGAGGCCAAGGCAGGTGAATCACAAGGTCAAAGATTCGAGACCAGCCTGGCCAATACGGTGAAACTCCATTTCTTCTGAAAATACAAAAATTATCCCGGCGTGATTGTGCGTGCCTGTAGTCCCAGCTACTCGGGAGGCTGAGGCAGAAGAATTACTTGAACCTGGCAGGCAGAGGTTGCAGTGAGCAGAGATCATGCCGCTGCACTCCAGCCTGGGCAACAGAGTGAGACTCTACCTCAAAAAAAAAAAGAAAAAGCATGAAGATGGCAAAGGCTTTAGCAAAAAATCTCTACATTACAAAGGAAGTCTATAAAATCTTTTAAGGAAAAAAGGAACAATTGATGTAACTGAGTATCTGTCACATTAACTATCACAAACTGCGCTAGGAGAGGAAATAAATAAAAACAGAAATTCAGGCTAAATTGATGAAGTAATTTTGCATTATTCGTGAGAAGACTTTGGCATTGAAGTTAAGTGCCTACCATAAATCCATCTAATCTAGTTTTTTGATCCTTTCCTTTGTAAGCCTCCACAATAAAGTATATAAAGCAAGTTATGAAGAAAACTTGTAAATAATCCTAGTTATTTAATTAGCCTAATAATTTCAGATGATCCCAACACGTAACCTTGTTAATGTGCATTAAAAAATCCAGAAACCTGTAGCTACTATGAAAAAAAAAAAACAGTTATATAGAAATATAAACTGAGGTTAATGAAATCAAAAACTTGAAGGCAGGGTCCCATCTTAGTACCAATGATGCTGAAGATAATAAAGCAATTTAGTAGGTGGGGCATGACAGTCTATTTCATGGAATTGTTTTGAATGGATCTCTGGATTTGACAACTTGTTAAAAATAGGCTGGGGAACAATAGAGCTAATATTTTGTCTTGAGGCTCCTCATTCAAGGAAGTTAAGGTCGATAAGTAAAAGCATTACACCACATAGAAATGTCACTGAGTGAAAACTAGATCTGAAATAGCCATTTATTTTGACATATATTGTAGACTAAAGAGTAACAGTTGTTTGTTCAGTATGCAAGACATTATTGAATGATGTCAAACAGTGTATCAGAGTTGAATGCCAGCCAACCTTTTGACAGACTTTTGATTATCAGGAAAGGAATTCAAGTGCATTTATGGTATGTAGCAGATATTTTTAAAAAAGAGCCAAGCTGAACTTAAATTAAAATAATATCATGCAGTGGGCAGTAGCAAAAGCAGTACAGAATAATCACTATGACATATTGAGAATTAGTTCATACTAACAACATTTTGGATGACGGTATAATTTCTTGCATATGCAAACTATGTTTTCTTACCCTCTCTATCTCTCCAAATGAAAGATATGTCAAAGATTTCTTCATGAGGGCATTGGAGCACGCAGCCAGAGGAAACCAAAATGGAAAGGCAGTTTCATATAGTTGATAATAGTTTAATGTATGGACATTTATTTTTGAGTTGACATATTGGTCATCCCATATACAATTAGTTGCGTGTGAATTTCAATTTGTGCTTATATGGAATGTTGTTCTTTCTATGAGGTAAGCCGATTGACCTATTTATCAACTAAGTGTATAAAAGCTATTGTGCTTTATGACCTCTGCTGGTATGTCCATCCATGTTAATGAACCATGAAGGAGGGTTTTAAAACCCATTAAAATAGCAGTGCACTACATACCTGAATGACAAGTCCTATTCTGTAATAACTGACCAAGATCTCAAATATTGAAAATCCCTTTGTAGTACACAGGCAAAAATAGCTTAAAGTTATATTTTAGCTGTTGTAAACAAGCAAGTTAATATTTGAAGCTCATTATTTTATGAATTACTCCTACCAAATATTTAGAACTGTGTTTTTTTAGAGCTATAGATGATATCTGGTTCAACTTGATTCATTTTACATAATTAAAAATCAGTGAGTGTGAGTGACTTCCTAACGGTGGCTCATACTCCTCTCCGCTCATCTCCTGGAGTATAGTGAAAGTTACATCACATCATGCTTCCTCTGTTTTCCTTACCTGTCTTTTCTTGGGTGTCAAATGAAGCTGGGGTTCCTGATCCTCCCAATATGTTCCTTTGCACTCTTGGGCCCCACATCTGAGCTTTCCTTCTCCCAATAGATAATCTACTACGACTTCAGGATCTTCAATAAAACATGTAGGGGTAGAGGGCATAGTGATGCATGAATATTTGTATTGAGTTACCAGCCAGAGTATTCTCTAACTCAAATGATATTTTTAGCAGGATATAACTAACCCATGGTTCTGCTGTTTGCATAGGTAGGCTTATTTGGTATCTTCATTGCTTCTCTCAACCTAAAAGACAAATTTATTTTTGATAACGTCTTATTTTACATTAGTACAAACGAGGAATGTGTTCACATTAAACAATCCGGAAAAGCATACAAGCAAAAAAACAAGAAAATAATTTTGTGTGGGGTAGTTGTCCAGATCCTGACCTCCCAGCCCCAATCACTGGAGCTGGCACTAACTTTGCGACCTAGTCCCCATGGTCACCATTTATTGAACCAGGGTTGATACTTGACTCAAGGTAAACCAATAATATACTTGTCATTTTTGAAATCAGAACTGCTAGTCAGTCCTGCTGATTGCTGGAAGTGAGAACATGTGAACCTGGGTATAGAGGGGTATTCAACATCTTCAATGTGTACCCAGAAACAGAATGTCAGTCAAGGGAAGATAATAAAGCAGATCTTCAGAGAAGCAGAAGAGTTGACTAGGTTGCCTTGAGGAAAGAGGAAGAGTCCAATAATATAACTACCTTGTTTTCCAAAGGCTTTCCATTGTCTAATTACCATCCCTCATGAGGCCCAATTGTACTTGCACTCTCAACTTCATTTTGATACTCCTAGATTCTTGTAATACATTCATCTTTTATGCTTAAGCTCACTTCCTGTTTCTTCTAGTTACAATAGCTTTTGCAAGGAAATTCCCAAAATGCCTTTATTTAGTGATAACCAAAAATCTCTGTGTCTATACATTAAAACAGGAATATATGGTACATTATACTTAATTTTTAGTGTTCTGCTTCATTTTATATATCATAAACATTTTCCATGTTATTAAATATTCCTCTATGAAAATATTTTAATCACTTTGAAGTATTCCACTATGTAATTAAGCAAAACTTGATTTATTTAATTCTCCTTTGGATATTTATCTGCTTTTTGACTTTTTACTGTTCTAAATTACATTGAAGTAGACATCCTTAGAATGAGTTCGTCACATTCAACCATTTAGGAAATATTTCTAGAGTTAACTTGGCTGCCTCAAATAGTATGAGAACTAAATCTTTTCTAACGTTGCCAAATTCGAGCTTATAGGCAATTAAAAAACTCATTATCAAAAAACTCATTATCAAAAATACAAATATAACCAAAAGATATCTATACTTAGAATAAGGGCTGGCAGTAGAAAATGTTTGATGGCTTAATTCAGATAGGCTCAGAGTTGACTCCAAGCTCAGCAAGTTAATGCTATACCTTGGTCCTTTGACTTGAAAGTAGGGTTAATGTTGCATACCTGAAAAATCCCCTGGGGAGAATAAATAAGAAAATGATGCAATATACCTAGTGTAGAGCCTAGTCTATTATCAAAGTTCAATTTTAGCAGATGGTACTTTTGGATATTTTATTGGTAGATATTTTATGTAGGCAGGGATCTAAATTTTTAATCATGATTCCTATGCTTCAGAACTCAACTGCTTACTTAAATTATAGTTTAATTGTATCATTCTTATGTTTAATTTAATATAATGATTTTGTAAAGGATAAAGAGCTAAGTGACTTAGTAGAGACTCTCTCTCCAGAGAATTCTGAAGACTTTAATGGAAGTAGAGGCGTTCGGTTAGCTGGTTAGGGTTTGGTCTTAAGTGAAGGCCTTATGTGCATTTAATCTGTGAGCAGTGTCAAGCATCATTTACTGAGCATTCATTCTATTAAAGCGATTTCAGTTATAAGACCTACGCACAAGTGTCTGGCTTGGTTTTCCTAGGTTAGTCACTTTATTACGTAATGGTTTTGTTGTTCATATGTGTGTATTTTTCCCCAAAAATCTTTGCTAGCTTTCAGTGATTTATTTTCAATAGTAAAAAAAAATATTATAACAACTCCATAATATACAACCACTAAGGTTTACATCTGGGGTAGCAGCAATAAAAGAGTTTCTTAGAAGTCTCAGAAAGATGATAT
Source organism: Symphalangus syndactylus (assembly GCF_028878055.3). Lineage (NCBI taxonomy): Eukaryota > Metazoa > Chordata > Mammalia > Primates > Hylobatidae > Symphalangus > Symphalangus syndactylus. Next base: position 69,473,429 of record NC_072443.2, read on the forward strand.
TTATTGGGTTGCACAGGTATCCCTTGACGGTTGCCAAGGCTAAGATGTGATCATCTGATTGGTTTAAGCCAAAGTCATATGATCCACTCTTGAGCTGAATGAAGAAGGAGTTGGCTCCTGACAGAAAAATCTAGGTACATTTATGAGAAATAAAATGGAATTAATGCTGATAGAGAAAATGAGCAGATATCCACTGCATTCTAGTACATGGTTCCATTGGTAGTTCCTGTCACATACCTGAGAACTTTTCCACACACCTGATAGTCTCTCCCCACCCATAGAATAAATCAAGTCCTATCTATCCTATCTCCTACATTTTTGTATAATCTCTTCTCTACAATCTATCAATAGGATTATCGTCATGTCTTGTTTTGACTATTGAAATAGTCTCCTACGTGATCTCCCTTTAACAACTCTGAGTTCCATCTTCCCAATTTTTCACACTACAGACAGAATTGTGTTTTTATTTTATTTATTTTATTTTATTTATTTATTTTTGAAACAGGGTCTAACTCTGTCACCCAGGCTGAAGTGCAATGGCATGATCATGGCTTACTGCAGCCTTGACTTTGTGAGCTCAAGAGGTCCTCCCACCTCAGCCTCTCTGTACTCAAGAACTTGGGAGTACAGGCACGGGCCACCACACCTGGCTAATTAAAAAAATATATATATGTAGAGACGGGGGTCTCCTGTGTTACCAGGCTGTTTCGAAACTCCTGGGCTCAAGGATCCTCTTGGCTCAGGCTCCCAAAGGGTTGAAATTATAGGTGTGAGCCACTATATCCAACCCAAATCACGTTTATAATAAGCATATATGAGTTGGCAATTTCCCTGCTTAGCTTAAAACTCTTCCAGTTCTTCCTTTTACTCTTAAAACATAATTCCAAATTATGGCCTAAAAAAGTCTTGTATGGTCTGATCTCTCCCTCCAGACAGTTTTGCACTTATTACTTCTGTTCTATTCAATCTGGTTTTCCTGTTCTTATGACATATCTCATAGTCTTAGCACCATGGTAAGAAAGTCACTTATATTCTTACTTGTGTCATTTTGTTGAATCTCGAGAATACCAAATGCTATTATTATTCCCATTTTCAGATTAGGAAAGTGAGGCAGACCAAGAAAGTTAATAAATAGGTGGTGAGGCCAAGATTTGAACACAAGTAATCAACCCCTGACCCTATATTCTTAACCATTCTACCACACTGCATCTAACTTACCAGGTAATAACTTTTGTGTAGTAATCATAAAAGTTATAATACACTCAGAAATATCTATTTTGCTCTCTGTTTAGTTATCAGTTCCTAGCATAATTCTGGGAGTGTGGTAGTTACTCAATGCATATTTGTTAAATAACAAATAATGCATTCCTGTGTTTCTGAGTTGTTCTGCTGAACTTCCTGTTTGAGTAAACTGTATTCCCTCAAAATAGACATAGGCCAATAAAGCAGGGACTGTTGTCTTAGGGGCCCTCAGTGAAAACTTGAGAATTCTTAGCCAGCTGCCTGTGGCAATCCTGATGCCGAATCACTCTCTGATCCTTCCTTGCTTTAAGCAATTCAGTCCTTTGGGTGGAAAACAGGCTGATGGCTACCTTAAAATGGGGCTTTCCAAACATTTCATCATGGAAGATTCTTTTTTATTATTTTGCCATTATTTACTATATTCATATGGTAGCCCCTTATTCCCCAAGTTTTTTTTTATGTGTGTTATAAAGTGCAAGTAAAGCTTAATTGTTTTTCAAAGTTGCATTAACCAGTGAAAAGTAGTGCCCCAGGACTGTTGATTGGAATGAATTAAAAAGTATCTCCATGCAGAATCAGGTCATTTCATCTTAAAAAAGAGAAAAACAAATCCAATGATGAAAATAATCAAAATTTTCAATTTCTACATCAAAATGTATTCTGTATCAGGTACTATACTAAGCATTTCACGTGCATTATTGCATTTAATTATTGTAGAAATGATACACATATTATTATCTCTATTTTGAAGAACGGGCAATTAAGGCTTAAAGAGGCTGAATGACTTGAAAGTCACTATGAAGAAGAGAAGAGGAGATTTAAACCTGGGCAGAACTGAACTCTTAATGACATAATATAACTTCTACCAATATTCAACATCTTGGTTTTCTTCAATGTCACTATTGTCATTTATTACACAGTTTCTATTACACCCTTAAAATAACCAAAGGGAGTGCAGTACTTCCCAATGTTAACAGGGACCTCAGGATGGAAACCACTAGTCTAATGTCCTTTATGTGGTATACACCGGTGGTTTTAGGCTGTTATGTATCTATTATCTTTTATTTCTGACAACATAAGCCTGATTTTCCCTTTTTGAACTACCCCGTCTCCATAGCATGCTGTGTTGATGGGATCAGTCAAAATGCTATGTTGTACTCCGGGCCAGAAGTGGGACTGGGCCCAACCAAAGTCAATTAGATTCTCTCTCCTTGGGATTTAAATATTTAGATTAGTTGTAGAGGACAAAGGGTTCAAACTGATTTATTCCAATGGTGACCCTGTAAATAATGCCATTAGTTAGTGCTATCTGTAAACCTAGAAGTACCCTGATTCATATCCTTTTAGAGAAAAAGTCATTCCTTTCATTCTGTGAATTATCCTATTTCCTTCAAACTGACTTCGGTGTGTGAGTGTGTGTGTATGTGTGTGTATGTGAGAGAGAGTGAGAGAGAGAGAGAGCATGTGTGTCCACATAGAGTATCTTTCTGTGGTTGTAACCAAGAAAGTCACAGAATTTGCTTTTTCTTGAGCTATTCTTTTTTTTCTCAGTTCTTCCTTTATGGCTGGCAACCCTTGTTTTTACTCTTCTCCCAAATTTAAGCCAGAAAGCAAAGGCAACAGAGAGATCTAATAAAATGTGGAAGAACTAATCAAATTTACTTGAATGTACTACATATTTTCTTATTTCCAGACTTCAGATCTATTGGTCAAAAACACAAAGTTTACCTAGCATATCTCTTGGTCTACTGTATGGTTTTAGAGTTTTTAATTTTGGAGGATCTGAAGCATTATTTTTGGTCACTGCCAGGATACTATTCAGACTGAAAATCTCGCATGACATATTTAAAAACCTGATATAAAGTTGTTCATTCATATTCCATTTCAAGACGTAGCTAAGTTGAGACAAACCAGATTTTCTCAGCTATCAAAAGACAAGTTCTATCTTATGAAATTATGTTTCAACCACCAACTTAAAAGTACATTCATCAGAAAATCAACAAAACACTACCTAGTCTGAAAAATAGCCATGGTTTGGAGCCAATTTTGCTCTATGAAATTTTAGGTTATACAGCCTTCTCAGCATGTGGCCATTTCTCCTGAGAATCAATTATCAGACACCAGTTCAGCTTATTTTGCAATAATAATTAAACAAGCATTTTACCCCTAAAAGACAAATTTTACATTTTTTTGCTCATTATTTCACTGAAATACCTCTTTCCCTGGGTAGAGTTGTTTGACTTTAAAAACCAGTAGCATCAGTATAATCCTTAGAATCTAATAAAGATTCCATCAGTGTAAAATCATTATCCTTAGGCAGAAAGAGAACGAATTCAATTATGATGTTGGCTGAAAAATTGAAAGCCTTTTTAACTTGAGGGTGGAAAAGTTGTAGTACATATTAAAATGGTTAGTACAAAATTTGTGCATCTAGGCTAACAAATGCTAATATGTTCTTTTGTTACCCTCTAATTTATATGATTCATGTAAGCCTCCAGCCAGTGAAACTTGTTCTAAATTTCATGTGCATTAAAAAATAGCAAAGCAATGAATTGTGAAGTTATTAACATTCATGTCTACTTGCATTATTAAGCCATACACATCAAATCTGGTAGTACAAGAAAAGAAATGTCATAATGAAGTAAAATAGCGTTTAATCAAGAGAATTTCTAAAGGTCAACAAAGCACCATATGACACCCGTCCATGCATAACTGCAATCCGAAATAAATATCCAAAGTGACACAATAAGAAAAAGTCCAATAACTGTTCCAGGTACTGTTTCTGTTAATGAAAAGATTTACCATTCTAATGTTGGAGATAAAACTGATTCTGATCCCAAATCATATATGCTGCTTCCTAAACTAATTACAGATTAACAAGGAGATAAGAGAGTACTAGCACAAAGGATGTTTGTCTGCTTATTTACCTTCTACCAGTGAGTAGATGACTGATGATCCCAATACAAGCTTAAAAAGAGCTATTCAACTTTCATCGTCTCTGGGAGCCACAGGCTGCACAATTTAAGTGACAAATAATTTACTAGTATTTTCTTACTAGTAATGATGTTTTAGGTGCTTCAGGACAAGTATTCCCATCTTAATACTTAAAAGCTGCAAATATTTGACCCCTCTAAATATTTTATATTAACATTCTGAGGACTAATATGCTTTCTCACTTTGTTATGAGGCTTTACTGAGGAAGAATAACAAAATAAATGGCCATGTAACTGCCTCACGTTAGACATAGTCATATGTCTATTTTTAATACTTGCAGATTTTGCAATTGCTTTAAAGGTGATTATAGTTTGCGCAGTTGGAAAGACCAACAAGGGAACTAAACCAAATTTAAGATGGTTAACGTTGATTTGTGCCTGCAACCACTGTTTACTGCAACTTTTGCTTTTTACTGCTGCCCTTCACACTTGAATTTGACCCTGTACTCATAGCCGAAGAAGGCCTTCTTCACTCTTTTATAGACTCATGCCTGCCTAGGCCATCTTTTACCATTTCCCAGGAGACTCTGGGGACACAACTCGATTAGTAAATAGGCTCCAGGTTTTCCTTAAAGACTTTCTTTTGTTGCTTCTGTTTCCTAGAACTCTCCGCACTGCCCAGCTCCTCCTGCTCCCATCCTAGAGCATTTGCTCTGTTTTACCAGCAAGACTGGTTCACATGTCCTATCTACTGCCCAGATGGAAACCAAAGAGGAGAGATTCTTGGATCATAATGCTTGAAGATTCTAAAAATTCTAGTTAAATAAAATCATGATTGGAAGGCTAGATATGTAAAATTCGATGTTCAAAAAAGTTTTTTATTAGATAAAACAACATTTAGTTTTATTTCCTCCATTCAATATATGTTTGTTCAATAGCTGCTTTGTTCTGTGGTGAATACATTATATCATTTGACTACTGAAAATTTTATTGAAGTATTTTATATATATATACACACACACACACATACACACACAGTATACACGTCATAATTCAAGAACATGTTTTCTCAAAGTAAATACATCCATATAACCATCACCCATAGTTTTTTTTTTTTTTTTTTTAAACTTTAGGTTTTAGGGTACATGTGCACAATGTGCAGGTTTGTTACATATGTATCCATGTGCCATGTCGGTTTGCTGCACCCATTAACTCGTCATTTAGCACTAGGTATATCTCCTAATGCTGTCCCTCCCCCCTCCCCCCACCCCACAACAGTCCCGGAGTGTGATGTTCCCCTTCCTGTGTCCATGAGTTCTCATTGTCCAATTCCCACCTATGAGTGAGAACATGCGTGTTTGGTTTTTTGTCCTTGCGATAGTTTACTGAGAATGATGGTTTCCAGTTTCATCCATGTCCCTACAAAGGACATGAACTCATCATTTTTTATGGCTGCATAGTATTCCATGGTGTATATGTGCCACATTTTCTTAATCCAGTCTATCGTTGTTGGACATTTGGGTTGGTTCCAAGTCTTTGCTATTATGAATAGTGCCGCAATAAACATACGTGTGCATGTGTCTTTATAGCAGCATGATTTATAGTCCTTTGGATATATACCCAGTAATGGGATGGCTGGGTCAAATGGTATTTCTAGTTCAAGATCCCTGAGGAATCGCCACACTGACTTCCACAATGGTTGAACTAGTTTACAGTCCCACCAACAGTGTCAAAGTGTTCCTATTTCTCCAGCACCTGTTGTTTCCTGACTTTTTAATGATGGCCATTCTAACTGGTGTGAGATGGTATCTCATTGTGGTTTTGATTTGCATTTCTCTGATGGCCAGTGATGATGAGCATTTTTTCATGTGTTTTTTGGCTGCGTAAATGTCTTCTTTTGAGAAGTGTCTGTTCATGTCCTTTGCCCACTTTTTGATGGGGTTGTTTTTTTTTTTCTTGTAAGTTTGAGTTCATTGTAGATTCTGGATATTAGCCCTTTGTCAGATGAGTATGTTGCAAAAATTTTCTCCCATTCTGTAGGTTGCCTGTTCACTCTGATGGTAGTTTCTTTTGCTGTGCAGAAGCTCTTTAGTTTAGTTAGATCCCATTTGTCAATTTTGGCTTTTGTTGCCATTGCTTTTGGTGTTTTAGACATGAAGTCCTTGCCCACACCTATGTCCTGAATGGTATTGCCTAGGTTTTCTTCTAGGGTTTTTAGGGTTTTAGGTCTAACATGTAAGTCTTTAATCCATCTTGAATTAATTTTTGTATAAGGTGCAAGGAAGGGATCCAGTTTCAGCTTTCTACATATGGCTAGCCAGTTTTCCCAGCACCATTTATTAAATAGGGAATCCTTTCCCCATTGCTTGTTTGTGTCAGGTTTGTCAAAGATCAGATAGTTGTAGCTATGCGGCATTATTTCTGAGGGCTCTGTTCTGTTCCATTGATCTATGTCTCTGTTGTGGTACCAGTACCATGCTGTTTTGGTTACTGTAGCCTTGTAGTATAGTTTGAAGCCAGGTAGCGTGATGCCTCCAGCTTTGTTCTTTTGGCTTAGGATTGACTTGGCGATGCAGGCTCTTTTTTGGTTCCATATGAACTTTAAAGTAGTTTTTTCCAATTCTGTGAAGAAAGTCATTGGTAGCTTGATTGGGATGGCATTGAATCTATAAATTACCTTGGGCAGTATGGCCACTTTCACAATATCGATTCTTCTAACCCACGAGCATGGAACGTTCTTCCATTTGTTTGTATCCTCTTTTATTTCATTGAGCAGTGGTTTGTAGTTCTCCTTGAAGAGGTCCTTCACATCCCCTGTAAGTTGGATTCCTAGGTATTTTATTCTCTTTGAAGCAATTGTGAATGGGAGTTCACTCATGATTTGGCTCTCTGTTTGTCTGTGATTGGTGTACAAGAATGCTTGTGATTTTTGTACATTGATTTTGTATCCTGAGACTTTGCTGAAGTTGCTAAACAGCTTAAGGAGATTTTGGGCTGAGAAAATGGGGTTTTCTAGATATGCAATCATGTCATCTGCAAACAGGGACAATTTGACTTCCTCTTTTCCTAATTAATACCCTTTATTTCCATAGTTTTAATAAAAGTTACATTATCATTCTCCCTAAAAGAACCCCCCAAGCTATCTCCCAGCCACACCACTGACCAAGGATAACCAGTCTTCTGACTTTTAACAACATAGTTTGGTTTGCCAATTTTTCTACTTTATATAAAGGGGTTCATATGGTGTGTATACTTTTGTGTTTATTTATGTTGCTGAACACTGGGAGATTCATCCATATTGAGTGTAGTTGTCAACCATTCACTTTCCTTTCTGTAAAGCTTTGCATTATGTGATCGTTCCACAGGTTACATATATATACTTTCTGGTATGGAAAGGCATTTTGTTATTTTCCGATAGGAGGGTATTACAAGTGATGCTGCTGTGGATCACTGAGTATGTCTTTTATTAAATGTATCAGCACATCAGTTTAAGGAGTATAATCCCAAAAGTGGAATTGCTGGGTCATAGGCTATGTAGCAGATACAAAGGCAGGGGTAAATTTAACAGACCTGTCTGGGTTAAATCTCCTTAATGGCAATGTGATGTTAGAATTCAGGTAAAATAGCCATTGGGGAAAATACTAAATGTCAGTTAAATTATTATTTTAATTGTCTGGAAGCAGTATGAAATTACAGCAAAAACTAGGTGTAGGAGTAGACAGACTGGGTTCAAATCCCATCTTTGTCAGTTTAGGAAAGTTATTGAACTTTCTGTGTGTCATTTTCTTTATTTAAAAAATGAATACAATGAAGTTCACCCCATAAGCTAGTTGTGAGAATTAAATGAGAAAATACATCTAAAGTCCTTAGAACAAGGTCCAAGTAAGTGCTCAACTGTTGGCCATTATGATTGTTTTATTTATATGAATTCCAAAAGATCATTTTCCAGGCTGTAGACTCAAACAAAGGGAATGCAATTATAATATTAGAGCTCATAATTATGGTATGTGATTTTCTAACAACCAGATTCCCTAAGAAATATTAGAATTATAAGTGAGTTAATCAAATTTCATGAATGAGTAGAATACCTGTCTTTTGTTTTCCAGATCAAATCTCCTAAATATGACCTACATATGTGAGCTCATATATGCAGCTCAGAAATATCCTGGGTGAAGCCCTTTCTAAATCCCATTCTCTCATCCCCGTGTTCCCCTCTCCTCTCTATATAACCCTTAACTTGTATTTAGTCTGTGCTATTCTTAACTCACTCTACTGCAGTTACCTATACTTATATAAGCTCCCTGTTTTAAGCTGGGGGCATCTAGAGTACAGGATCAGTATGTTCAACATAGGATAGATATTTAATGAGTTTTACCTGACTTAAAAAGATAACAGAATTTGTTGATGTTCAGTAACATTTCCTCTACAGTGTGTTACTGGTGGAATCCTTGACCCTGAAACTTCCATTGGAGTCATCACCATTAAGGAAGTAAAATCTGCTTTCCAAAAATTTCGTACGTATTTTTAAATAAAAACAATACATTTGGCTATAATTGAAATAATGCTATATATATGTCAGATGCATTAAGACTTAAATAGAGTTGTATAGACTAATTGTAAAAATGACCTATCATTGTAAAGTGAAAAATGTCTTCTAACATAGAAACAAAAGCCTTAAAATGGAATTCTAGAATGTAATTTATTTATAAGCAAGTTCTGATTTACTATATGGATAGAAAAAAAATCTTAAATGGAATGCAATATTTGGGGAATAACTTATACCCTTCAGTGTCCTGAAGTTATACTGTGATCAAAAATATCTGAGAAGAGTGGTGAGTTATTCATTATTCCATAGCTCTTAATTTTTCTAGATTAGACTCTGTTGATATATGTGCACTTGTGTACACACACTCAACCCTACAATGAGCATACACAGGTCTCAGTCACTTCAAGTTGACAGTATTGAAGACAACTGAGCTAGCAGATTCATCGTGTTTGTGGTTTATTTGCTCTGTGGCACTGAGTATTGATTAATGACATAATAAATCTTTTCGAGACTTACTTTTCACTGCCAACACACTATTCTGTAATGAGATCTACAAGCATGAGTAGAGGTGATGAGATGCATGTCAAATAAGATAAGTTGGTCTCAGCTGGCAACTGATGAATAAATGCTTTTGGGGAGTTACCTCGTAGCTTTTCCTCATCTGTACCTGTAAAATTGTTTTTCAAAGCCATCCTCAGATGCTTTCATTAGTTCCTGTTGTATTTATTTGGATTTAAAACTTTCCAGTATGCTTCTATGATCTTAGGAAATAATCTCAAAAGGTTGACACTATAAGAGGTAATTCTATTCATTCTAGGACTATTAATTTTAACTCAGTGGTATCAAAGGGCATCCTGTTATTAAAAGCATAGGTGGGGATTTAGGAAGATATGCACTCAAATCTTGCTCTTGTCTCTTGCTAGTTGTGTGATTTTGAACTAAATCTCAGTTTCCTTATTTATAAAATGGAATTTTGCCACTAGAGAGTAATTAAGAGTTGTTATAATGTATGTAAGGCATTTAGTGCAGTGCCTTGTACATGATAAAGATTCAACACACTGGAGGAAGAGTTTCACTCTTTTCAATAAGGAGAACAATTTCTCCCATCAACATTCATTCCATTTGACCATCATTCATGAACTTCTCTCACATGCCAAGCACTGAGCAAGGTACCAGATATAGGTTGTGGCAAAGTGATAGTAGTGGCTTATCTCCTTTATTACATACTGTAATATTTTATTTCCAAATAGGACACACATTGATTATTACTTAATATATCAAATTATAAAATATTGTATTTATACAAGGGCATGAAATCAGATAACTGGAAGTTAACAAAGTGGCATTAAACCAACTCTCAGTGGACTTGAAGGCTGGAACAGTGATTCTTAATCAAAAGTGATGTTTCAGTAGGATGCAGTGGCTCATGCCTGCAATCCCAGCACTTTATGATGCCAAGGTAGGAGGACTGCCTGAGAAGAGGGGGTTCAAGATCAGCCTGGCAAACATAACAAGACTCTGTCTCTACAAAAAATTAAAAGTTAGCCAGGCACGGTGGCGCATGCCTGTAGTCCCAGCTACTCTGGGGGCTGAGATAGGAGGCTTGCTTGAACCAGGGAGGTGGAGGCTGTAGTGAGACATGATCACATCATTGCACTCAACTCAGCCTGGGCAATAGAATGAGACTCTTGTCTTAAAAAAAAAAAAAAAAGTGGTATTTTCCCTCAGGGTATTTGGCAAAGTAAGGAGATGTTTTTGGTTGTCACACTGTGGGGGAAAGGGTTGTGCTAATGGTAAATAGTGGGTAGAGACCAGAAATGCTGCTAAACTTTCTACAGTGCACAGGATAGCTCCCCAAAACTATCCATCCTAGAATGTCATTAGTGCCTAGGTTGGCAAACCTTGGGTCTACCTGAAGCAGTAAAGGAAAGATATGCTAAGTCAGACCACAAACTGCGTTACATAGCAGCTATTTACAAAGGTACAGCAAAGGTTTGATTGTAATTATTATGGCCACTAAAATTATTGAGCCCTATTATGTACCTATTATGTGCCTTAACACATTTAATCGTCTTTACAATCCTGTGATGTGAGTTATGATTATTAAATCCATTCTACAAATGAGGAAGCTGAGTCCCAGGGAGAATATGTTAATTCCTGAGATAACAAAGTATGTGACAGAGCCAGGATTTGAACCCAGGAAATGCCCCTAGAAGCCTACCATCTTAACCATTTTGCCAATTGTGCAAAGCCTGCTAGAAACTCTTCTGATAGGAAAAGCAATGTTTGTGGGATGAGAGATCTAAAGACCTGGTGTATAGCTTCACTGTGCCTATAACCTCACTGAGCTCCAGTTCCCAAAGATGTAAGATTTAGATTTTGACAGTTGAATAGTCCTTTTTTTTCTTCTTAAGCTTTAAAATTAATATTTTTCTTGCATTAAGCAGATATACTTTCAACAAAGTTTTGAATGTCTCATAAGGTTTAAACAGTATCTGGGTGCTTGAGAAACACAGAAAAGATATTATTCTGTTTGACATAAAAGAGAATAAAATGAGGTTACTTGACTTAAAGATCTTACAAGTTCAAGTAACAGACTAAATTTCATTGGAGGAATTAATACAAACTTCTCTGCACATATTGAGAAATAGCTATAATTGATTACCACATGACATGCCATTTTCTCAATCAAGAAATTGAAGGCCAGAGCATTTGAATGATACCACTGAAGGAATCCAGGAAATACCACTTCAAAACGTACTGCTTTGGTATGCTGATTACTTTCATCTAAGAGAATTTAGGGAACAGCCAACACAAAGAAGGGCCTTCTCTGAGTTCTCTTACCTGAAAGGAACTCATTTGCCCCTCTCTGGAATCTCATCAACGAGGGAAAATGAAGCATCACAGGGACTAGACTAAAGATCCATACCTTCCCTTAACCCAGATAACCTTTGTTGACACTGCATTTCCTCCTCTCACCTTCCCATAATGTGTCACCACCTCCCCATAGAAGCCTCAAGCCCCTATATGAATGCTATAAAAACTTCAGCAATCTGTCCTTTCTTCCTGGAATATTTTGGGTAACTCCAATGCATATATCCACATAATTAAAATGTTTTGTTTCCTCCTAGTAATCTATTAGTTTATTTTATACACTCAATTATCAAAACTTCAGAGAGTAGAGGTTAAGTCTTTCTCTCTCCTTTATCACCAGTGATATAGATCAAATTTTGTTACTTTCATTTTAAATGTTTAAATTTTTTATTGAATTTAGAACTATAATATTTTCATGTTATGAAGTGACATTCTAGCTCTTGTAAGGGGACAGTTTTAAGTCAGTGCCTAAGATGAAAATAGTGTGAAATTGTGCCCATTCCAATCTACCTTTGAGAATTCCTTAAATTTCTCATGAAATATAGAATACTGGTGTGTTTGTTTCCTAAGGCTGCTGTAACAAAGTGCCACAAGCTGGGTGGTATAAAACAACAGAAATGTATTATTTCACAGTTCTGGAGGCTAAAAGTGCCGAGACCAACTCGGGTTAGGGGAGACCCTAACCCACCGGTACTAGAGGAATTAAAGACACACACACAGAAATATAGAGGTATGAAGTGGGAAATTAGGGGTCCCACAGCCTTCAGAGCTGAGAACCCTGAACAGAGATTTACCCACATATTTATTAACAGCAAGACAGTCATTAGCATTGTTTCTGTAGATATTCGATTAACTAAAAGTATCCTTTATGGGAAACGAAGGGATGAGCCAAATTAAAGGAATAGGTTCGGCTAGTTAACTGCAGCAGGAGCATGTCCTTAAGGCACAGATCGCTCATGCTATTGTTTGTGGCTTAAGAATGCCTTTAAGGGGGGTGGAGCCAAGATGGCCAAACAGGAACAGCTCCAGACTACAGCTCCCAGCATGAGCAACGCAGAAGACAGGTGATTTCTGCATTTCCGACTGAGGTACTGGGTTCATCTCACTGGGGAGTGTTGGAAAGTGGGTGCAGGACAGTGGGTGCAGCACACCGAGCGTGAGCTGAAGCAGGGTGAGGCATCGCCTCACCCAGGAAGCACAAGAGGTCAGGGAATTCCCTTTCCTAGTCAAACAAAGGGGTGACAGATGGCACCTGGAAAATTGGGTCACTCCCACCCTAATACTGCGCTTTTCCAGCGGTCTTAGCAAATGGCACACCAGGAGATTATATCCCATGCCTGGCTCAGAGGGTCCTACTCCCACGGAGCCTCACTCATTGCTAGCACAGCAGTCTGAGATCAAACTGCAAGGCAGCAGTGAGGCTGGAGGCGGGGCACCCTCCACTGCCCAAGGCTTGAGTAGGTAAACAAAGCGGCCGGGAAGCTCGAACTGGGTGGAGCCCACCACAGATCAAGGAGGCCTGCCTGCCTCTGTAGACTCCACCTCTGGGGGCACAGCATAGCCAAACAAAAGGCAGCAGAATCCTCTGCAGACTTAAATGTCCCTGTCTGACAGCTTTGAAGAGAGTAGTGGTTCTCGCAGCACGCAGCTGGAGATCTGAGAACAGAGAGACTGCCTCCTCAAGTGGGTCCCTGACCCCCAAGCAGCCTAACTGGGAGGCACCCCACAGTAGGGGCAGACTGACACCTCACACAGCCGGGTACTCCTCTGAGACAAAACTTCCAGAGGAACGATCAGGCAGCAACACTTGCTGTTCACCAATATCTGCTGTTCTACAGCCTCTGCTGCTGACTCCCAGGCAAACAGGGTCTGGAGTGGACTCCAGCAAACTCCAACAGACCTGCAGCTGAGGGTCCTGACTGTTAGAAGGAAAACTAACAAACAGAAAGGACATCCACACCAAAACCCCACCTGTACGTCACCACCATCAAAGACCAAAGATAGATAAAACCACAAAGATAGGGAAAAAACAGAGCAGAAAAAGTGGAAACTCTAAAAATTATAGTGTCTCTCCTCCTCCAAAGGAACACAGCTCCTCACCAGCAACAGAACAAAGCTGGATGGAGAATGACTTTGACGAGTTGAGAGAAGAAGGCTTCAGGTGATCAAACTACTCTGAACTAAAGGAGGATGTTTGAACCCAGGACAAAGAAGTTAAAAATCTTGAAAAAGGATTAGACAAATGGCTAACTAGAATAACAAATGCAGAGAAGTCCTTAAAGGACCTGATGGAGCTGAAAACCAAGGCACAAGAACTACATGATGAATGCACAAGCCTCAGTAGCAGATTCGATCAACTGGAAGAAAGGGTATCAGTGATGGAAGATAAAATGAATGAAATGAAGCGAGAAGAGAAGTCTAGAGAAAAAGGAATAAAAAGAAATGAACAAAGCCTCCAAGAAATATGGGACTATGGGAAAAGACCAAATCTACGTCTGTTTGGTGTACCTGAAAGTGACAGGGAGAATGGAACCAAGGTGGAAAACACTCTGCAGGATATTATCCAGGAGAACTTCCCCAATCTAGCAAGGCAGGCCAAGATTCAAATTCAGGAAATACAGAGAACGCCACAAAGATACTCCACAAGAAAAGCAACTCCAAGAAACATAAATGTGAGCTTCTTCCAAGTTGGAATGAAGGAAAAAATGTTAAGGGCAGCCAGGGAGAAAGGTCAGGTTACCCACAAAGGGAAGCCCATCAGACTAACAGCTGATCTCTCGGCAGAAACTCTACAAGCCAGAAGAGAGTGGGGGCCAATATTCAACATTCTTAAAGAAAAGGATTTTCAACCCAGAATTTCATATCCAGCCAAACTAATCTTCATAAGTGAAGGAGAAATAAAATACTTTACAGACAAGCAGATGCTGAGAGATTTTGTCACCACCAGGCCTGCCCTAAAAGAGATCCTGAAGGAAGCACTAAACATGGAAAGGAAAAACTGGTACCAGCCACTGAAAAAATATGCCAAATTGTGAAGACCGTCGAGGCTAGGAAGAAACTGTACCAACTAATGAGCAAAATAACCAGCTAACATCATAATGACAGCATCAAATTCACACATAATAATATTAACCTTAAATGTAAATGGGCTAAATGCTCCAATTAAAAGACACAGACTGGCAAATTGGATAAAGAATCAAGACCCATCAGTGTGCTGTAGTCAGGAAACCCATCTCACGTGCAGAGACACACATAGACTCAAAATAAAGGGATGGAGGAAGATCTACCAAGCAAATGGAAAACAAAAAAAGGCAGGGGTTGCAATCCTAGTCTCTGATAAACCAGACTTTAAACCAAGAAAGATCAAAAGAGACAAAGAAGGCCATTACGTAATGGTAAAGGGATCAATTCAACAAGAAGAGCTAACTATCCTAAATATATATGCATCCAATACAGGAGCACCCAGATTCATAAAGCAAGTCCTCAGAGACCTACAAAGAGACTTAGACTCCCACACAATAATAATGGGAGACTTTAACACCCCACTGTCAACATGAGACAGATGAACGAGACAAAGTTAACAAGGATATCCAGGAATTGAACTCAGCTCTGCACCAAGCAGACCTAATAGACATCTACAGAACTCTCCACCCAAAATCAACAGAATATACATTCTTTTCAGCACCACACCACACCTATTCCAAAATTGACCACATAGTTGGAAGTAAAGCACTCCTCAACAAATGTAAAAGAACAGAAATTATAACAAACAGTCTCTCAGACCACAGTGCAATCAAACTAGAACTCAGGATTAAAAAACTCACTCAAAATCACTCAACTACATGGAAACTGAACAACCTGCTCCTGAATGACTACTGGGTACATAACAACATGAAGGCAGAAATAAAGATGTTCTTTGAAACCAATGAGAACAAAGACAAAACATACCAGAATCTCTGGGACACATTCAAAGCAGTGTGTAGAGGGAAATTTACAGCACTAAATGCCCACAAGAGAAAGCAGGAAAGATCCAAAATTGACACCCTAACATCAAAATTAAAAGAACTAGAGAAGCAAAGCAATCACATTCAAAAGCTAGCAGAAGGCAAAAAATAACTAAGATCAGAGCAAAACTGAAGGAAATAAAGACACAAAAAACCCTTCAAAAAATCAAAGAATCCAGGAACTGGTTTTTTTTAAAGATCAACAAAATTGATAGACTGCTAGCAAGACTAATAAAGAAGAAAAGAGAGAAGAATCAAATAGACGCAATAAACAATGATAAAGGGGATATCACCACCAATCCCACAGAAATACAAATTACTATCGAAGAATACTGTAAACACCTCTACACAAATAAACTAGAAAATCTAGAAGAAATGGATAAATCCCTGGACACATACACCCTCTCAAGACTAAACCAGGAAGAAGTTGAATCTCTGAATAGAACAATAACAGGCTCTGAAATTGAGGCAATAATTAATAGCTTACCAACCAAAAAAAGTCCAGGACCAGATGGATTCGCAGCCGAATTTTACCAGAGGTACAAAGAGGAGCTGGTACCATTCCTTCTGAAACTATTCCAATCAATAGAAAAAAAGGGAATCCTCCCTGACTCATTTTATGAGGCCAGCATCATCCTGATACCAAAGCCTGGCAGAGACACGACAAAAAAGACAATTTTAGACCAATATCCCTGATGAACATCGATGCAAAAATCCTCAATAAAATACTGGCAAACTGAATCCAGCAGCATCACAAAAAGGTTATCTACCATAATCAAGTGGGCTTCATCCCTGGGATGCAAGGCTGGTTCAACATATGCAAATCAATAAACGTAATCCAGCATATAAACAGAATCTACAACAATAACCACATGATTATCTCAATAGATGCAGAAAAGGCCCTTGACAAAATTCAACAACCTTCATGCTAAAAACTCTCAACAAATTAGGTATTGATGGGACGTATCTCAAAATAATAAGAGCTATCTATGACAAACCCACAGCCAATATCATACTGAATGGGCAAAAACTGGAAGCATTTCCTTTGAAAACGGGCACAAGACAGGGATGCCCTATCTCACCACTCCTATTCAACATAGTGTTGGAAGTTCTGGCCAGGGCAATCAGGCAGGAGAAGGAAATAAAGGGTATTCAATTAGGAAAAGAGGAAGTCAAATTGTCCCTGTTTGCAGGTGACATGATTGTATATAGAGAAAACCCCATTGTCTCAGCCCAAAGTCTCCTTAAGCTAATAAGCAACTTCAGCAAAGTCTCAGGATACAAAACCAATGTGCAAAATCACAAGCATTCTTGTACACCAATAACAGACAAACAGAGAGCCATATCATGAGTGAACTCCCATTCACAATTGCTTCAAAGAGAATAAAATACTTAGGAATCCAACTTACAAGGGATGTGAAGGACCTCTTCAAAGAGAACTACAAACAAGTGCTCAATGAAATAAAAGAGGATGCAAACAAATGGAAGAACATTCCATGCTCATGGGTTGGAAGAATCAATATCGTGAAAATGGCCATACTGCCCCAGGTAATTTATAGATTCAATGCCATCCCCATCAAGCTACCAATGACTTTCTTCACAGATTTGGAAAAAACTACTTTAAAATTCATATGGAACCAAAAAAGAGCCCGCATTGCCAAGTCAATCCTAAGCCAAAAGAAGAAAGCTGGAGGCATCATGCTACCTGACTTCAAACTATACTACAAGGCTACAGTAACCAAAACAGCATGGTACTGGTACCAAAACAGAGATATAGACCAATGGAACAGAACAGAGCCCTCAGAAATAATGCCGCATATCTACAACCATCTGATCTCAGACAAACCTGACACAAACAAGCAATGGGGAAAGGATTCCCTATTTAATAAATGGTGCTGGGAAAACTGGCTAGCCATATGTAGAAAGCTGCAACTGGATCCCTTCCTTACACCTTATACAAAAATTAATTCAAGATGGATTAAAGATTTAAATGTTAGACCTAAAACCATAAAAACCCTAGAAGAAAACTTAGGCAATACCATTCAGGACATAGGCATGTGCAAGGACTTCATGTCTAAAACACCAAAAGCAATGGCAACAAAAGCCAAAATTGACAAATGGGATCTAATTAAACTAAAGAGCTTCTGCCCGGCAAAAGAAAATACCACCAGAGTGAACAGGCAACCTACAGAATGGCAGAAAATTTTTGCAATCTACTCATCTGACAAAGGGCTAATATCCAGAATCTACAATGAACTCCAACAAATTTACAAGAAAAAACTCCATCTAAAAGTGGGTGAAGGATTTGAACAGACACTTCTCAAAAGAAGACATTTATGCAGCCAACAGACACATGAAAAAATGCTTATCGTCACTGACCATCAAAGAAATACAAATCAAAACCACAATTAGATATCATCTCACACCAGTTAGAGTGGCAATCATTAAAAAGTCAGGAAACAACAGGTGCTGGAGGGGATGTGGAGAAGTAGGAGCACTTTTACATGGTTGGGGGGACTGTAAACTAGTTCAACCATTGTGGAAGTCAGTGTGGCGATTCCTCAGGGATCTAGAACTAGAAATACCATTTGACCCTGACATCCCATTACTGGGTATACACACAAAGGATTATAAATCATGCTGCTATAAAGACACATGCATACGTATGTTTATTGCGGCACTATTCACAATAGCAAAGACTTGGAACCAACCCAAATGTCCAACAATGATAGACTGGATTAAGAAAATGTGGCATATATACCCTATGGAATACTATGCAACCAGAAAAAATGATGAGTTCATGCCCTTTGTACCGACATGGATGAAGCTGGAAACCATCATTCTCAGCAAACTATCGCAAGGACAAAAAACCAAACACCTCATGTTCTCACTCATAGGTGGGAATTGAACAATGAGAACACATGGACACAGGAAGGGGAATATCACACTCTGGGGCCTGTTGCGGGGTGGGTGGATGGGGGAGGGATAACATTAGGAGATATACCTAATGTTAAATTATGAGTTAATGGGTGCAGCACAGCAACATGGCACATGTATGCATATGTAACAAACCTGCACATTGTGCACATGTACCCTAAAACTTAAAGTATAATTAAAAAAAAAAAAAGGCCTTTAAGCCATTTTCCACCCCGGGCGAGCCAGATGTTCCTTGCCCTCATTCTTGTAAACCCACAGTCTTCCAGCGTGGGCGTTATGGCCATTATGAACATGTCATAGTGCTGCAGAGATTCTGTTTATGGCCAGTTTTGGGGCCAGTTTATGGCCAGATTTCAGGGGGCTTGCTCCCAAAAAAAAGGCTGAAAGCAAGATATCATCAGGGTCATGCTCCCTCTGAGAAGGGCATGAAAGGGAAAAATATTTTCTTTTCTTTGTTTCTAGTGGTTCCCAGCAATCCTTATTTTTCCTTAGTTTGTATCTGCATCACTCCAACCTCTGACTCCATTTTCACATGACCTTCTTCTTTGTGCCTATCCCTATTTGTCCCCTCCTCTTCTTATAAGGACATTAGTCTTTGGATTTTGAGCTCCCACCACTGCCAATAATCATATAACCTCATTTTAAATAACTACATCTGCAAAGACTCTATTTCCAAATAAGGTGACATTCTGAGGGTTTTGGTGGAGATTGATTCAGGGGGATCTATTCAACCTGTTATATCTGGTATTATATATACAATTCTGTATGGAAATAGGAATGTTTACATGTACAACATACAGAAAAGAATGGTCTTGCAAAATGGAGTTTTCCAGCACTGTCTTTAAAAACTAAAATTAGATGCAGCGTAATGAGACACTATAACAGCTATGACATGAACTAACTTATATTACCATCCCTATCTCATGCATGATAAGAAGCATTGTCTTCATTATTTTTTTTCACTCTGTCTTACATGTAGGTGATTCTGTTTTACCAAATGATGTTTGATGTGTATTTTCCCAGAAAAATAATGATGCATCATAGTAATTATTTTACCTTTTGTGTTTTTCCCTAGGTATCTAAATATTTCTATTAAAATGAATACTATTATTTTATACGATTCTAAACTTTATTTTGCCACTTTCAAGTTTTTTTGACATTGCTGTATATCATTATTCTATTATCAAGCTTTTTTTTCTGGAAATTTAAAATTATCATTGTAAAAAAATCTATATTCATTATAAATCATACAATATGAGATCTTATACGTGATATTTTAGATTAGTAAACATAGAAATTTTTTAGATTAAATTAATTAACTTCTACATCAAATGGTGGTGAAAATATTAAATAAGGTGCCTAAAAAAGCCATACACGAAGAGCAATAAAAAAAATTAATCTAAATTAATCTAATACAAAAATAAAAAAGCAAACTAGAAATACTTCTGGAATGGCATAGTAGGGCTCTCCAAAAATCTGCTTTTTCATAACAAGAACACTTACAAAAATAGTAAAATTCCACTTTTTCAGAACTCAGAAAATTTATCAAAATCTTACAACAGTAGTAGAAATGGTTATTCAGGAAAAAAAGCTGAATCTAATTATGAATAGCAAATACTTTGTGGCATTTTACCTTGCCCTGTTTATATCTCCCTAACCCCACCTCTTTGGTAGCCTTGAAAATCAGCAGCTTTGGAAACATGTTATATGAAAACTACTGACCTAGCAGGAACAAGAGGAACAGAATTGGTCCAAAGCTCCCCTAAAAATTACATGCCTAGAGAAGTATTACTATTTGACCTATCTGATAGCTCCCTGGAAAAGCTCCATTTTCTTGGCTTGCATTTAGTTGATTGAGTCCAAGTTTATTCCATAGGAAAAGACTTACCCCTGGGGTGTTTGTTGAAAATAATCAGGAGCAATTGCTTAACCTTGCTGTAGCCTGAAACAGAAATACCAGTAACAGTAAATAATACATTGCTCAAGAAAACTTAAAAAGAAAAACTGAGAAATGAGACGTTATATGGGACTTTAGAAAGCTGTGGCATATTTTGGATGATATCAAAGGTTGTGCATATATGGAGGGCTATGCACATGCCCAGCAAAGTCCTGAGAAGGCCCTAATCTCTCAGCTTTGGCTGACCTTGAAGCTCTGCACAAAAAGGAAGTGAAGGCAAAGGCAGAGTTATAAACTGTTGACCTTTGAAGGTGTGCTCAAGCACACACACAGTCTCTTGGCAAAGGCAGAGATATATTCATGCAAGGTAATGAAGAAAATATGTGTCCAGTGATCAGCTGACCATTGAGCTAATTGAGCTGAGACTTCAGTGGCATATGACAAAAAATAAATACTTTACGTAAGTAGCCCAGGAAAGTCATTAAACATAAATCTTCATAACAACAACAACCAAAAACATAACACACACTGAAGGGGATGAATATAATTTTCAGAGTTGTCACATCAAATTATTTAATTTATCCATTGTTTAACAAAGAATGAAAGTATGCCCCACAAACAGGAAATAAAGCAGTTGAAAGGAAAGATCCCTGAAGAAACTCAGACGTTGGACTTACTAGTCAAAGTCTTTTAATGAGCTATTATAAATATGTTCAAAACACAAAGCAAAATCATGTTTAAAGAATTAAAGGAAAGTGCCTAAGAAATAAAAAATGGAAGTTATTTAAAAAAACAAATAGAAAATCTGGGGTGGAGAATTATAACAAGTGAAGGGAAAAATTCACTGCAGAGGCTCGACAGCAGATCTGAGTTGGCAAAAAAAAAAAAAAAGAAATTCAGTGAACTTGAAAATGGGTCAGTTAGGAATATCCATCAGAGAACGAAAGAAACAAGCACGAAGAAAAATGAACAGAGCCACAGGAACCTGTGGGACACCATCAAGTATCCAATATATACATAATTAGACTTCTAGAAGTAGAGGGGAGAGAAAGCAGCAGAAAGAAAATTTAAGGAAATAATGGGCAAAAATATTCAAAATTTGATGAAAAACATGAATCTACACATATATGAAACTCAACAAATTCCAAGCCTTCGAACGCAAAAAGATCCAAGGCTAGATGCATTATAGTTAAAAAGTTGAAAACAAGTAAAAATCTTCAAAGCAGCAAGATGGAAGTGAGTTATGAAGTACAAGGGATTCTGGGTAAGATTAATAGTTGCTTTTTCATCAGAAATCAAGGAGGCCAAAATTATTCTCCTATTATTAGCAAGTATGAAGGTTTAAGGGGTAGGGAGTAAAAGTTGGTGTTCTGGCTGAAATTAAGAGAGCAAGAATTGGCATTTACGCTTGCTTGCTGACTGGAATTACATATAGTCATGGAAGTTGAGATTAATGAACCACCTGAAGAATAGAACAATTGAAAAGAATGTTTCAATTCTGATTTTTATTATTTGAAGAGGCATCTTCCCAATGTCTCTTTGGACCGACTGATATCACATGCTTACTCTTACTATGGCGAGTCAAATTAATGCAAATAATCTAGGAGTATATAATGACAGATGCCAACTGTGTGGAAATACGTGGGCATTAAATATTTGAAATAGGCTTTATAGACTGCTACAACTACCCATAGAGCTTTATCCTTAGAACTGTCAGACACCAAACCCCTTTAATTGATCATTTGCATTTGTTTGAGTTCATAGTTTGGTATAGGTTACAAGAGGAAATAGTCTGGATGCAAAAAAAAAAAAAAAAAAAAATCCGAAAAAGATCTTTGTAACTTGAGATGTCCTGTGACGAAACAACTTTTTCTGAGATCAAGGATGGAGAATACATACAAATCATAACTATGCATAATAGACCAATGGAAAACCTTGCTTAACTTCAGTTAATTAATTCCATCCTTATGAATGAAAAATGGCCTTAATTTGTGCTTGCATGATTAGCCACACTTTTGTTTATGAGACAATAAAGCGTCAATGGCTTTCTCATCAATATGGAGTCTTTCTAAAAAATCCTGACCCAGGACTCATAATAACACTCAACCTCTCAGCTTTTATACAGTTCATTAGGGTTCCTATCACATTTCATTTTGTAATCTGATTTCATTATTGCAACCATCATTTCGGCCTTTGCTCACTTTTCTCTTTTTATATTACCTGTTTGTCAGTTTTGGTTATGTCTCTTTCAACACTTACATAAGCATGTGAGTGGTCCTTCATCTCCATAGTTTCTGCTTACTTTATTACACATTTTGTTGTTGTTATTTGAGCATGATTGACAGCTGTTTGGGATAAATTCTTGCTAGTACCCAGAACAGTTCTTTTTAAGACAATTTTTTAACATAGTAGGTGTATATATTTATGGGGCACATGTGACATTTTGATACAAGCATACGATGCATAATAATAGCAGGATATCCATCACCTCAAGCATTTATCCTTTCTTTATGTTACAGACTATCCAATTCTATTTTTCAAGATATTTTTAAATGTGCAAAAAATTATTGTCGATTGTAATTACTCTGTTGTGCCATCACCTACTAGTGTTACTCATTCTATCTAATTATATTTTTGTAATCCCAGCACCGTTCTTGAAAAAACATTCTCAAAATTTGTTTGCTGGGTGAATGAATAGCTAGCTATACTTCATACACAAAGAAAATGCAGCAACAGAAAATCAAATATAGCATGTTCTCACTGAGAAGTGGGAGCTAAACAATGAGCACATATGAACTCAAAGAAGGGAATAACAGATACAGGGGTCTACTTGAGGGTAGAGGGTGAAAGGAGGGTGAAGACAAAAAAACTACCTATTAGGTGCTGTGCTTATTACTTGTGTGATGAAATAATCAGTATACCAAATCCTTGCAACACACAATTTACCTATGTAACAAACCCTGAGCCTAAAAGTTTTTTAATAAAGAAAAAGTAAATAAAGCTATTTATTTTAATACTTTTTGGATTTTCTAGGATTAATGTGCTTACCAAATGGTCAAAAATTTGATAAGATTTTAAAGATAATATATTGTAATTTTTATATTAAAACTCTTTGTTGTGTATATTTATGGGGTACAATGTGATATTTTGATCTAGTTAATTTTATAGATTCAGTCAGGCTAATTAACATATCCATCACCCCACCAACTTAATTTTTTGTGATGAGAATGTTAAAAATCTATTATTTTAGCAATTTTTGCAGAAATACAAATACAAATAATCTTATTCGTATGAAGTATCTAAAAGAAGTCAGTCTTACAGAAACAGAGACTAGAAAGAATGGAGGGAGGAGAGGGATGGGGAAGGGGAAAAAAAAGAAAATATAATCTCTTTTAAAAAATTTGGTTGTCCCTTTCTTGGGCTATAGTTTCTTGTTTTCTACATACATATTATACCTGATTTCTAGTAACCAATCAATATCCACTCTGAAATTTGAAAGTAGATGCCTCACTTCCTCATCTGTAAAATGGAATAAAAATAGCCTTACCTCTCAGAGCACTTAAAAGGATTACATAATTTATTATATGCAAGCTGCCTTGCATATAAATGAATTTATTCTACAGATGTGAGGGAGGGGCTATTACTAGGGATACATCAGAGAACTAAGCAGATACAATTCCTACTGTTGCAGATCTTATCATCTCTTAACAATTTGAAGACATGACCTATGTATACAAGTAAACTTGCCACTAGGCCAGATAAAATCCAAAATAATGTATTTTTAAGGTTGACTTGTGAGTTCTTAGAACAGCAGTAGCTATTGCTTAAACTGACTGTGAATTCAATTGAAAATTCGCAGAGGACTCAACTCATTCCCATTATACTTTTGTGACCTGCAAACTATAAAAATGACAAATATGATGACTTACTTTTGAGTCTAAACAGTCCATCTGAGGATTGCAGGAATGACACTGTGGCTTAAAGCACCCTACATGGGAAGCTTTAAGGAGTTTAATTGACCACAAGATCAATATGAGGACATATTATGATATGGATACATGAAAAAAGAAGCTATTTCTTTAATTTTAAGCCTCACTTAGAAGTATATATTCCAGAATAAGTGTCGTAATGCTCTGGCTCAATTGTGTGCCAGACATTGTATGATTCTCACAACTCAGAAAGAAATATAAATAAACTAGAAATGATTCTAAAGAAGAGAAATCAGTATACAGATGTGTGAAATATAATGTTACATGGTAAAATAGGAATTCTTAAAGACACTCAAGATCTGAGATGCAGGGACGATTTGAGGGAAAAATAAGAGCTGAAGGATCCCTGTAGAGGAGAAGAGGTATATTCATTGAGCTGTGCCCAAATGGACAGAAGTCAGAACCAAGGAGTCAAGTTTGAGAAATGCAGTTTTATGCTGAAACTGAAGAAAAATAGAAAGAAAATGAAGTCTATGCCCTTGTGTAATTTCTGAACTTAGAACCTATAGAGGGCTTCCCATGAAGGTCGGATGAAGGCACTCTCACTCTGTTTTCTTTTGAAAGCATAGCTCCTTCTGACTTTTATCTCATTTTCAAGATCTGTTGACTAATGTTTTGAGCAAGTTTACATAAACTTGAAGCATGTAACTTAAGAACAAATAAAAATAAATGTAGATAATCTTCCAAAGAGCAGGTTCTATTATTGCTACTGCTAATAAGAAACAGTTACTTTCTCTTGAGAAACCACCAGTTAGTTGATTGGTGAGGCTCGAAATTCATTTTTCCCTGTTAAATAGCCTTCTATTTAATAATATGTAAGTTGAGATTGAAACAGATTATTGGGCCAATGAAGAGTGAACTTTCTGTGCATTTGTGTTTATTTTAAATTGCATCATCAACTGGACAATAAGGCTAACTCTTTATAGGTGTGTATAATTTATGATATTCTAGGCACAGTTTTCAGTATGTTTTGAATATTATCTCATTTTATCCTCATAAGATTGCTATTATTATTATCCTTGTTTTGAGGAAACATGGTTTGAGAAGTCAAAAAACTTGCCCAAACCCGCATAGCTAGTAAGGAATTTGAGTCCGGGAGGTAAGGGGTCAGAGCCCTCATTCTTAACCACTGTGGCATGATCTAATGTTGATTCTTATCAACAAACTCTCATTTCACCTATGCATATAACGGAAGTGTGTATGTACGCATACTCATACATGTGTATACATAAATAGTTTTTGCATAAATTGTCCCTATCATGTTTTTCTGTTTAAACATCCTGACAGAAAGCTCTGTATATTTCATGTTAACAAGTCTGTATCTCTAGAAATTGGTAACATTTTAGCCAGGAAAAGATATAGAAGTTAATAATCTAGTTGTGTGTGAGCCATTCCCCATTTTTTTTTTTTTTTTAACCTGTACTGATTCTCCACCTTACCAATTTTTGCCAGAATGTCTTGAACCAGTGCTAGAGTAATAGTTATCATGGAATTTGGAGATAACGGTCCTGCATTCAAATCTTAACTGTTTCCTCAACCTTAGGAACTAACCTAATTACCTTACACCTCAAGCTCCTCATTGGTAAAAATGGGCAGCATGAACCCTGATAAAACATAAAACTAAGAGAAAAAACTTAGCCATATTTTGGGTTTTCGATTTCCATCTCTATTTGATAAAATTTAGGAACTTGAGGTATGAGTTTCCTTTAAGGCAAAATGCATTCTGTCTCTTGCAGTCCTTTGTATAACGGCCACTTCTGTATACTCTTAGAAAAGCAGAGGTTTATATACGAATTTATTTCCTGGGGTTTATTTTTTATTTATTTTTTAAACTTTTATTTTAGTCTCCGGGTTACATGTAAAGGTTTGTTACATAGGTACACTGGTATTATGAGGGTTTGTTGTACAGATTATTTCATGACCCAGGTGTTAAAACTAATTTCAAATAGTTACCTTTTTTGCTTTTCTCCCTCCTCTCATCCTCCACCCTCAAATAGATTCCAGTGTCTGTTGTTTCCTTCTTTGTGTTCATGAGTTCTCATCATTCAGCTCCCATTTATAAGTGAGAACATGTGTTATTTGGTTTTCTGTTCCTGTATTAGTTTGCTAAGGATAATAGCCTCCAGCTTCATCCATGTTCCTGCAAAAGACATTATCTCATCTTTTTTATGGCTGCATAGTATTCCATGGTGTATATGTACCACATTTCTTTATCCAGTCCATCACTGATGGGCATTTAAGTTGATTCTATGTCTTTGCTATTGTGAATAGTGCTGCAATTAAAATGTGTGTGCATGTGTTTTTGTTGTTGTTGTTTTGTTTTGTTTTGTATGTTTGTTTGTTTGGTTTGTGATGGAGTCTTGTTCTGTTGCCCAGGCTGGAGTGCAGTGGCATGATCTCTGCTCAGTGCAACTTTTGCCTCCTGGGCTCAAGCGATTCTCCTGTCTCAGCCTCCCAAATAGCTGGGATTATAGGTGTGCGCCACCACACCCAGCTACTTTTTTTATTTTTAGTAGAGATGAGGTTTCACCATATTGGCCAGGCTGGTCTCGAATTCCTGACCTCAAATGATCTGTCCAACATGGCCTCCCAAAGTGCTGGGATTATAGGCATGAGCCACCGTGCCTGGCCTTCATGTGTCTTTATAATAGAATGATTTATATTTCTCTAGGTTTAGACTCAGTAATGGGATTGCTCCTAGGCTTTATTATTCTAATTCTCCTTTGTGATTCTTGTCACATTTCAGTATCACCTATTCAGAATACTGTTAATTATTCTTTACTTCTAAATTGATTTGCTTTTTATTTCTATAATTAATTTAAAGGAAAACATTATAATATCTGTAAACCCACTGGGTCAATATTTTTTCCTTTATCATATTAAGATAAATAAAATGCCAGTTAAAAGCATTAGAAATGACCCTTTAAATCGTAACATCTCACATACCAGCAGGCGTGCACATACATCTTTTTGGGAAATGTTGGCCTGAGCTTGTCACCTAAAAGAGACCACTGTCAAATCTCTGCTATCTAAAGCGGCTGGTATGTAAAGGGGCCTGCTCACTCCCTGGAGTTTACTGTTGACTTCTCCAGTCCAATGCGCATGGCTTACACATGCAGCTTGGACCCATGGCCTTACATATGCACATGCATCAGTCTGTGTTATTGTCAGATACTAAGGACAAAGCCAGCCCTTGGCAAAACTACACAATAAACCAGCTGTGTAACTTAGCATCACTTTACCTCCTCCTTCTATGTTTTTCTTACCTCTTTTGAATGGCAGCTGCCACTGTGCTTCACTTCCCAGGCCTCACGGCATGCCCAATTATGGCTTGTCCTCTATATGCAGAAACCCTTCCTGGAAGAGATCATTTTCTTCCATCTATATTCATTATCTCTGTTCTGCCTCAAAACTTCAGAACATAGCTTTCCTGGGTAATATTTTCTCAGATACATGGTTGGTGACTCTCTGCTCTAATATACTGATTCTCAATGAGTTTTCTAATTGATAATAATGTGGCCAAATTTCTTAGCCTCAGCTAGAGAGGACTTTGAATTGTAATGGTGAATGGCCTTGAAACATTCTTTTATTCTATAATGATTAGTGTCTGAGGGAGAAGTTTAATATTCTTACAGGGCAGATTTTTCTCGGATAGAGAAACCTCCAACATCATCCTTCACGTCATATCACATATAGCCTAGAAATTCTAAATCTTGTGCCATTGAAGTCCCATTAATCTTTCTGTGAAAGAATCTGGGACTGTCAAAGAAATGAACAAGAAAAAATTCCCCTGAAATATTTTTAAGTACCTGTTAGAGTTCTCACTTTTGGTACCTTTTACAAATATGAAGCAGAAGTGCAATAGCTGGAAGTAAATTATCTTATATATTCATAATCATTTCTAATGAAGACCTACTGTCTGGCCTAGACTTTTTCTTTTTCTTTCTTTCTTTTTTTTTTTTTTTTGAGACAAAGTCTCACTCTGTCGCCCAGGCTGGAGTGTAATGGTGTGATCTCCTCACTGCAACCTCTGCCTCCCAGGTTCAAGAGATTCTCCTGCTTCACCCTCCCGAGTAGCTGAAATTACAGGTGCATGCCACCACACCCAGCTAACTTTTGTATTTTTACTAGAGACAGGGTTTCACCATGTTGGCCAGGCTGGTCTTGAACTTCTGACTTCAGGTGATCCATCCTCCACAGCCTCCCAAACTATTGGGATTACAGGCGTGAGCCACTGCGCCCGGCTAGCCCACACTTTTTTTTGCCTCCTATCTACGGCAACTTGTATCTGGTGGAGAAGCACCAATGGCCATGCAGAGGCAAACTTACAGTGACATGAAGGAAGCTGAGCTGAGTTGCAGGAACTCTCACTTGCCTGGGCCCCTTGCGAGGTTCTGGGAGGAGTCCAGCAGTGTGCTCACAATGTGTTTACCACAATGTGTTTTTGTAAAACTTGCAAAAATCATTCTGACTTTAGTTGTTTAAGACCACTATCACACCACTCTAACTTGCCCTCCATCGCATTCCCTCTCCTGACTGAGTGACTTCAGAGTGTCCATGATTGAGTGGGATCTGCTAAAGGAGATTAAATTGGAGATACACTTGGTTTGGGTTTATGTGGCTCAAAGTCATTTCCAAGGATCTAATAAAGTTATGAAGTTAGGCTAACCATCCTGGTTTAAGAGTGGCTTCCATGGGGTCCCTACTGCCAATTTTTCTGACATCTAGACTATGGTCAAGGTGCAGGGTAAGATTTATGTCAGAGTATTAATTGTATGTTATGTTTTTTCCCCTCTGGATTATGTGATATTTGTGTCATTTGCCAGTATTTTGATATGTGTAATTTGTTGTGATTTTGTTTCTCATTCCAAATAAAACTCTGCTCTTATATCTATCTAGTTTTGTATTAGTAATTTCATATTTTTCTTTACTTACTGAGAAGGTCCAAATTGTACAAGCTTCAAGCCCTAAAATTCTACCTTCGGGCACTAACTCTCACTTTTCCAGCAAGTGAGACTAGTAAAGCCATTTCAGCAGACTGTTCCTGATGAGACAAATTCTGCAACTGTATTTGGTTTCAGAAATTTCATTTTTGGAATATAAATTGCTTTGTTGTAATGTGGCAATTAATTAGTGGAAATATCCCATGTTATTTATCACTTCTGCCACCACCCACTTCAGCAAGAATATGTACCACAGAGAAGGCTATTTGTTTATTATTTTTTTATCCAATAAGTTTCACTGTAGTTTGTTTCCTTTATCCTTGGGGCACTCCTCCCAGACTAGTCCCCTTGATATTCACTCTCCATCTTCTCTGCGTTGGAACAATTTCTCAAAGATTTAATTAGCTTTTGCATCAGTGAAGCAGTTCTTTGCTTTGGTGCCTCTGTTTGTAAACAAGAATGTATTTTATCTTAGGCTACCAAGGGAATTTGCTACACAAAATCCATTTTCTTATCCAGTCTATTATTGTAGAGTTCAGATTGTTGAGTTCAGATTTATACATACCTGTATTTTTTGCTCATAGCTGTCTTACCTCTGGGTCTAAGACTTGGTGACAAATACGGCCTCTTCCATTTCAGTATTGGATTCGTTGTTGGTCAAAATACCCGTAAGACTCTCCACATTTCATCTCCAGCTTTCACTACTTGGCGAATTCTGTATTTAAGGCATCCTTAAATAAAGTGGTGCATGTTCTTCAAACTTTCAAGATGATTTAAATGCAGTTATAAAATACACATTTTACCAATCAATGTTTGTCCACATTTCTCAAAGTTCACAGAGTGCTATACTCTTATAAACACTAGATGTTTTATTCCATTACACTGATAGACCTATCTTTCTTCAGGTCTCTTAAAATGTTTCCATCTCTTACTCTCCATCCCAGTGGTTATAAACAATTGCTAGAGTAGATAGAATCCAACCATCTTTTATATTTGCCTCTCAAATAAATCTCAGTAAATCAATTTCTAATGAAAATAAATTGTTTAGTTTAGTGCAAACATAATCTAAACTTCATTTTAAAATTTATTATTGAAAATAATTTAAAAATACATTTGTCTATTTCTGTTATATTTGACATGACTTAATTAAATCTTATTTTGTGTTTGAAGATTTTATTGTGGATAAGGTTATTATTCTGATCAATTCTAATTGTACAACATTTACAGAAACTGTGAATGTCAGCTGGACAGGGTCCAGGGTCAAATAACTCCAGAATTGACTTGGAAAGTTAAAAAAAAGACATGAGGAAAACATGTTCCTTATTTTAGTTTTCCTTCCTAGTAAATTACATAGATTTAAGAAAAGAATATTGTGAATTATTAAAAGTGCGGGTCCCAATTGGAACTTTGTCCTATGTACCAGTTTTCAATATGTTAGATTTACTGTCTAAATTACTTTGAGCCCAGTATTGATTTGAGTTTGCATTCTATTAGAACACAGTGGTAATAAAAGGGAAAAGAAACTGGAAATATTCTGGATGGTGTTCAATAGAACAGTTCTAATACCTGAGCTCTCAGCTACTAAGCTGCCCTATTTCCCCAAATGAAACAGCTATAAAATAATAAATATAGCACTATATGTGTACTTTCCTGTTAATGAAGCACATTTACATTCATTGTTTAATTTTATTTCCACAATGGCCCAGTGAAAGAAGGAGAGATGATGTTATTTTCCCTTTCCACAGAAGATAAAACTGATGCCCTGGGAAATTGATTGATACATGGAAAAAATAATTACAGGTCCACCTTGTTTTATTGCCTTTCATTTTACTGCACTTCACAGATACTGTACTTTTTAGAAATTGAAGGTCTGTGGCAACCCTGCTTTGAGAAAGTCTGTAAGCACCCACTTTGTGTCTCTGTGTCACATTTTTGTAATTCTCACACTAGTTTAAAACTCACCGTTATAAGTATATCTTCCATGGTGATCTTTGATCAGTGATCCTTGGTGTTATTATTGTAATTGTTTTGGGGGGCCATGAACTACACCCATATAAGAAAGAGAATGTAATCAATACATGTGTTTGTTCTGCTTGCTCCACCCATTTCCCATCTTTCTCCCTGTCTTGGGTCTTCCTCTTACCCAAGACTCCGTAATATTGAATTTAGGTCAGTTAATAACCCTATAGTGGCCACTATGTGTTCAAGTGAAAAGAGGAGTTGTATCTCTCTCCCTTAGAATCAAAAGCTAGAGATGATGAAACTTAGGAAACGACCTTGAAAGTTAAGATAGGAGGAAAGCTAGGCCTGTTGCGCCAAACAGCTACATTGTGAATGCAAAGGTTCTTGAAGGAAATTAAAATTGCTCTCTAGTGAATACACAAATGATAAAAATGCAAGACAGTCTTATTGCTGATATGGAGAAAGTTTTTAGTGGTTTGGATAGAAGATCAAACTAGCCACAACATACCCTTATTAAACCAAGGATTAATCCATATCAAAGCCTTGCCTCTCTTCAATTCTATAAAGGCCGAGAGAGGTGAGGCAGCCACAGAAGAAAAGCCAGCAGAGGTTGGTTTATGATATTTAAGGAAAGAAGCCATCTCTACAACATGGCAGTGCAAGATGAAGCAGCAAGTGCTCTTGGAGAAGCTATAGCAAGTTATCCGGAAGATCTAGCTCAGATCACTGAGGAAGGTGGCCACACTAAACAACAAATTTCCAGTGTAGATGAAATAAGCTTCTATTGAAAGAAGATGCCATCTAAAACTTTCATAACTAGAGAGAAGAAGTCAATACCTGGCTTCAAAGCTTCAGTGGATAGACTGACTCTTGTTAGGGGGTTATGCCCTAATTTAAATTGAAGCCAATGTTAACTTACCATTCTGAAAATCTAGAGACCCTTAAGAATTATGCTGAATCTATCCTGGAATCCTTAAGAAGTATGGTAAATCTATTCTGCCTATACCTTTTAAATGGAATAACAGGTAGGGCATCATGGCTCAAGCCTGTAATCCCAGCACTTTGGGAGTCTGAGGCAGGTGGATCACTTGAAGTCAGGAGTTTTAGACCAGCCTGGCCAACATAGTGAAAATTTGTCTCTACTAAAAATATGAAAATTATACTTCTCTGGTGATGGGTGCACCAAAATCTCACAAATCACCACTAAAGAACCTTACTCATGTAACCAAATACCACCTGTACTGCAATAACTTATGGAAAAGTAAAATAAAATCTAAAAATTAAAAATAAGATTAACCAGGCATGGTGGCAGACAACTGTGGTCCCAGCTACTTGGGGGGCTGAGGCAGGAGAATTGCTTGAACCCAGGAGGCGGACGCTGCAGTGAGTCAAGATCAGACCACTGCATTCCAGCCTGGATGATAGAGCAAGACTCCATCTCAAAACAGAATAAAAAAAAAAAAATGGAATCACAAAGCCTGGATGAGAGCACATCTATTTACAGTATAGTTTGCTGAATATTTTAAACCCACTGCTGAGAACTACTGCTCAGAAAAAAGATTTCTTTTAAAATATTACTGCTTATTGACAATACACTTAGTCACCTAAGAAGAGCTTTTATGAAGATATACAAGTAGATTAATGTTGGTTTTATGCCAGTTAACACAACAACCATTCTGTACCCAGGGATCCAAGAGTAATTTCTACTTTCAAGTCTTACGATTTAAAAACATTTCATAAGTCTGTAGGTGCCGTTAGATGGTGATTCCAATGATGGATCTGGGCAAAGTAAATGAAAAACCTTCCGAAAAGGATTCAGTATTCTAGATGCCATTAAGAACATTCATAATTCATGAGAAGAGGTCAAAGTATCAACATTAACAGGACTTTTGGAAGAAGGCGATTCCAGCCTTCATGGATGACATTCAGAGATTCAAGACTTTGGTGAAGGAAACTGCAGATGTGGTGGAAATAGCAAGAGAAGTAGAATTAGAAGTGGAGCCTGAATATGTGACTAAATTTGTTCAATCTCTTGATCAAAGTCTAATGAATGAGTTTAATTACTTCTTATGGATGAGCAAATAAAGCGGTTTTTTGAGATGAAATCTACTTCTGGAGAAGATGGTGTGAACATTGTTGACATGACAACAAAGGATTTAGAATATCCCTTAAATTTAGGTGATAAAGCAGTAGCAGGATTTGAAAGGATTGACTTCAAATATGAAAGATGGTTCTACTGTGGCTATCAAACAGCATCAGATGCTACAGAGAAATCTTCAGTGAAATTAAGAGTCAATCAATGCTGCAAACTTTATTGTTGTCTTATTCTAATAAATTGCCACAGCCACTCCAGCCTTCAGTAACCACCACCCTGATCAGTCAGCAGCCATCAAAGTCGAGGCAACACCCTCCATCAGTAAAAAGATTACAACTCACTGAAGGCTCATATAATCATTAGCATTTTTAAGCACTATAGTATTTTTTAAATTAAGGTATGTACTTTTTTAAAACAAAATGCTATTACATACTTAATAGGAAACAGTATAGCATAAACATAACTTTTATACATGGTGGGAAACCAAAAATTCGTGTGACTTGGTTTATTTTGATATTTGCTTTATTGTGGTGGTCTGCAGCAGAATCCACAATATCTGAGAAATATGCCTGCATTCCCAAAGGTAAATTTATTTATTGTTTAAATGCAGTACATTGTATGTAATTCAAAGTTATAACAATGTTTAAGATGAAAAGTTAATTTCTGTCTCTTGTCTTTCATCCATCTGGATTATTTCTCCAGAGCCAACTGTTATTGCTGAGGTGTTGTTTATCCTTCCAGAGACATGGAATAGCCCTTGGGCTAAAAAAAGTTTTCGTGGAACACAGCCACACCCATCCATTTATGTATTGTGCATGTCTGCTTATTTTCTGCAAAAACAGAGTAGTTGCAACAGATACCATCTGCTCCACAAAGTCCAAAATATTTGTCATTTGTTCTTTTACAGAAAAAGCTCACCAAAATCTGGTCTATACAATCAAATGCATATATAGGTATATATGTGTATATACATACACATATATACACACACACATATATATACAGATATTTCCATTTTTTAACTGATTTTATAAAACTAAATATCGTTTTAAACCTTGTTTTTTAAAAAATTAACAATATTTAGGCAATCACCTCAAATCAGTATTCATAAATCTGCCTTACCCTTTGCAACTACTTTATTTACTGGGTTCTAGCACTTTACATAATTGCTTTAGTTGAGTTCTCACAAGATCTTATTTTAAAATGCAAATAGTGAAGCTCAGAATTAAGTGACTTACATTTAACTCTCCAGTAGTAAGGGGTTGAGCCCTTATGCCTGTCACTCCAAGACTTGAATGTTAGTCGTGGGCAATCTGTATGCTCTTTGCTGAAGACTGACTG
Organism: Symphalangus syndactylus; assembly: GCF_028878055.3. NCBI lineage: Eukaryota > Metazoa > Chordata > Mammalia > Primates > Hylobatidae > Symphalangus > Symphalangus syndactylus. The sequence goes on from NC_072443.2 coordinate 69,508,192, forward strand.
AATTAGAGAATAATGTCACGTTCATTTGTGTATCCCTGTCCATGCAGATGTGAATGTTTCTTGTGAGCGGGCTATTGACTTGCTTTGCTGCGAAAGTGGCTAAATCCTGAGGGCTATGCTTTTTAAACATGCTCAGCCAGTCCATATTGGACTTTTTAGCCTTGACCTCTGGATTAGTAGTTCTCACACTGTCCATCACATCCCCTGGATAATTCAACAAGTCTGCAAGGTCGCTACAAACCCTTTTGCCCACTCAGAGTGAATAATGATGTGGATATGGATCCTGTTATGACAATTACATGGTATCAATTACATCTTCTTAGACACTCAAATTCTTAGTACAGTGAAAACTAGGTGTTGTTAAAATTACCTTTGAAAATCTGCCACGTTTCTCATAGAGTTACAGGCATATTGTTCCTCAGTAGGCCCATCCTAGTCAGTTTTCCCTCCAGTGCTGTTTTGATGGTTGAGGAATAGATAAAGATGTTAGCAGGTGTTTAGGAAAAATGTTGTATATAAGTACTTAATCTTGTTCACTAGAATCATTGCTTGTGTGGCCAGATGCTCACACTATGAGAAGCCATTGGCAACTGAGAAGAGTGAGAAAAGAGCATCTTCATTTCTTCTATCTCATGATCATTTCAGGACATGATTTACTGAGTGGGAAGAGTGAGAAGAATTACAAATTCTAACTAAATTATTTTCTCCTTTAATTTCTCATGCTTTATATTCTTCAATTTGTCTAAATTAAATGTCTTAACAACTCTTAAATATTTTTTCGTATTTGAAACTTTTCCCATTATATGTTTTTACAGACAGTAAATACTAAAAGTTCACCTACTAATATTAAGGGATTTACAAGAGACTTCTCCACACTGAATGCCACTTGCCATGGACTGTTTCAAATGGCCTGATCTTTTCCGAGGAATTCTGACCATTTTCTAGCTTTCCCAAACCAGACAGACTGCACCCTCTTTTAGGCGCAAAGAAAACACAAGACATCAACATTTCTGAAACCTCTCCTTAGTGCCTAGGGAATACAGACATCAAATGATACATAAATGAAAGTTTTTGAGATCATCATTTAACTATTAATAATATAACCTGGTATTTGACAGTCAAGAAAAACAAACGTTATTTAAGGCCAAGGTAATGTCCTTCTAATGAAATTCCAGGCAAAATTATGCCACCACAAGAAATGCTTGTAATCATTTGGTTTGGGCAAATCATTATAATATTCTCCATAGCCCATGATTGAGGACTTGTTTAAAATAATGTCTCCTGTCCACTAGTGCATATGAGTAACAGGCTGTATTTCATTATAATGAAAAGAGGTTAACATATGAGAGTCTTTGCAAGAGTTTCTAAACTCTCTCAGGGACATCTTTCCTAATCAAAGCGAGCAGAGTTAGAAGAATCCGTTTTCTTGTAAAAATAGTAATTTTCCTATAAAGTACTTGAGAGATCAATGATGGATAATAAGTCCAAATTATTAGGAAATATGCTAGCAATTTGCTTAAAAATGGACTTGAAAATACCATTCTACCTTGTGTACCATTAATTAAAAAAATTGTTAAAGCTGGAAAAAATTTATGCAGTATTTTACTGTAATGCATTTTGTGTGATCCTTATCATCAAAGAAAAGAAAGGGAAAATAGGCAGCTATGTTATCCCTTGTATTGTGTTGATTTTTCAGTTAGCGTTAAAAAAGAAGCCTGCAACATCACAACATATACGTTCAGGAAGCTTTATGTGTAAGATAGTTTGCTTTTATTGTAGAACCTAAGAAACAGAATACATATCCAAAGAGAAAAAAATATGTAATGCTTTATGGAAGAACCCTACTAAATCATATATGCTGTTATCAAGCTTCAGGTTTCCAGTTTGGGCTGTAAATCACTTGGAGCTTATACAGTAAATTTCCTAAGTCAATGTCAAGACATTCAAATTCAGAGTCACAAGATTGAGAATTCCATGATAATGTCTGCCACCACAATTCTATAAGAATTTTATTTTTATTTAAAATTAGTCTTGATGAACAAACCTGAAAGGATTATAGATAATTTCTTTTGGGCTCCATAAGCACACTTTGCAGGAACACTATAATACATGGAAAAATGGCTACAGTAGCTCTCAAGAAGGTTGGGTGCCTGTTTTTGCCATGAACATAGCAGAAACTGTACCTGCTAAATAGGCCTGTGCTCCCCTTCATTTCTTGGTCTTCGTTGGTGTGAGGCTAGGGTCACATCACTAGTTCCAGCCAACGGATAATGCCCAGAAAAGATGTGTCAACTGGGGGCCAAGACAGTTAAGAGAATGTGCCTACTCCCCACGTCTCTTTTCCTGCCTTTGCAGCCTTACAAGCCATGGTAACATGGCTCTAAGATGGAAGAGGGGTACTCAACCCACTAGATTTTGTGTCTGAGAGAAAGGCACCCAGGAGCCACTATGGTTTTGAAGATTTGTCTGATAGGAAAGCTAATATGAATTATCCACTGATACAGTTAACATAAATAGTTCATCCTATTTTTTATTGAACTTTTATATTAAGATAAACAATATCTGCTCATCTCAAAAATAAAATAATTCTTATAAAAAAATCTTGTAACACCTAATATTTATAAATTGCCCAGGCCAAGGATGTATGTTGGAAAAAGTTGTTTTAAACTGTCATAAAAAACTTCATCTGCTCAAATGTGATGTCACAAAGAATGTAATATTGCATTTTCACTAAGATTTTGATCTTCACTCTGGATCCAGCAACAATTTAAGGCCTTTGCAACTTACCCAGTTTTCAATGAAAGATAAGGCAGGTAGCTATTTATTAACGGGTTCAATGATCTCCTCAAAGAGCTTGCAATAACTACCAAAGAGATGCCCATAATGGAAAATGTTTTGTTACAAATCAGCATGTGATTAAGCTAATAACTGTGGAGAAGTCATTCAGTGCCTTAAAAAGTTTCAGTCGTGGAGTCAGACAGACTTGAATTCTGTTTTTAACATCTAATAGCTCTGTGACCTCAGGCAAGTTACTTTACTATTAAATCTCAGTTTCCTCATCTGCAAAATGGGAACACTGTTAACAGCCATTCTCACAGCTAGTTAATGAGCTTAGCCATTGGTACAGAGCAAATACAAAGTGAAAGCCAACAAACACACCAATAATAGCTGTATTAACACTTCAGGACAAGAACAGGTGCATGAGTTCAAATAATTAATTTAGTTATTCTACCAATATGTATTGAGCACTCACTACATTTAAGATTTGTGATGTTTTCTATGGGCAAAACATAGTTGTATCAGTGTGGCAAGGATGATGGCTAGGATCCACCCAAAACTCATGCGTCAACTTCAGTTCTACAAAGTTGTTGCTAAAAGGCTTCTGTACAGCATGGAATTACACATCTTAACTTCCTTTGCATCTTTGTGTGTTCATGTGACTAGTTCTTGAAAGTGGACTATCAGAGAAACTGTGACTTCTGGGCTGGGGCTTTTGTGAAGTAGGTTACTTTCTCCATTCTTTCTTTCCTGTACAGTAGCTGGTTGCAAAGGATTCCCAGGGCATGGGAAATGATGGAACCATATGACGGACAAAGGCTGAGTCCCTGAAGAACAGACTCAGAAGGAAAACTTCCCACATGGGACTATTCAGTGAACAATAAATACATATTGACTGTTTTAAGCTATTGAAATGCAGGAATTAATTTGCTGTGATAGATTGTGCTACCCTAACTAATATCATCAAATAGGGCTTTGCCCTACATGACTTTAGAGTTTATAAGAAACTACTTATTTCAGCAGATTGCCTTATTGTTGTTAGCTGATAGGGATGTCTGAGCAGGAAAAACTTTGGGAAATTGAGAACTTGTGGCCATAAGAGGACAGTTCTTACTTCCTTTTTCTGTGACTTGCCTTTATTTCCCCCTTGATGATAGAGACCTGGAATGGGATGAAAATATCAATTCCTTGTCTTTCAGTTTTGTTTCTTCTGTTATTCACTTCTCTACTGGTGAAACTCAAGACTGACTTTGGGAATTTTTCACCATACTATAACAGAACTGTTTGCTACCCTTTCTGTGTTCACTCTCCCATGCTGGTGTGTGGTGGAAAAAAAAATGATTCAAGATTTAAATAAGAAGTTAATAGAAGAACAGAATGTAACCAGAGAGTCAAAATTTCTGTAGTCTATAAATATGCCATGATATCAAATTAACTTTTAATGCCCAAGCTGGAATGACTCAAGCCCTATCTTTAAATGGCCTTGCAAAATATTTTTTTGTTTTGGTTTCAACTGATCCAATAAAAATGCTTTAAAAATGTAAATATCATTTTCAGGAGATACCTGGCATTTGCTTTCAGGCAGCTATGAATGCTCAGTATTGGTCCAAACTCTCATCTTTGTGCCTTGGCTATAATGTCTCCTATAATTTGCTTCCATGACTTTTACATGACTTTTATTAACAGTCAAGTGGCATACAAAAATAAGCATTTATTTGTCATGAATCGATATGGTTCAGCTAATCTAGGCCAGGCTCAGCTGGGTGGATCTTCTAATTTTGGCTTGGCTCACTTAGGCATGCGGAGTTGGCAGGGGGTCAGCTGCATTAGACTGGGCTTGGAAGGGAACACTCAGCATTGCTCCACATGTCACTCATCTTTCTCCTGAGAGCAGTTGGCCAGCACAGGAACATCCTTTTCTTGACAATGGCAGAAGGACAAGAATGTAACCCAATCTGATAAATAATTTTTCAAGCTTCTACTTGCATCATGAATGATGGCATCCTGTTGGCCAAAACATATCATATGATCAAATCCAAGTTCTAGGGTAAAACAATGTACTCTTGTTGGGAAGGACTGCATAATTACATGGCAATGGCATGTATTTCTCTCAGGGTAAAGTATTGGTTCTATTAAGGCAATTTACCATAATTATCCCATCTTCCCAACAGAAGACAATTTCTTCATTAAAATCTCTCTTAAACACATATATTTTCCATTGGAAGCTTAGGCTCACTTTTATTAACTTATTAGTAAAAAAAAAAAAAAAACTATGCCCTTAACCATAAGTTAACTAGTAGGCAGGAAAGCTATTCTTTTAAAGGACTTTATTAAAGTTTCAGCCAATAACAACATTTATATTTCAAAGAACATGTTCTTTGTGTTCACAGAATTCAACCAGTATTTGTAGCATTGATAATTTACTAAAAGCCTAAATGCTTTAAGACACAATATCAATAAAATAATGTTTTTGCCTTTTAAAGTAAGTAGAAACTGGAAAAATGCCCCCTCCTAAGACCACCATAAAAATAACTCATAACAGTAAGGAAATTGGCTTTTTATTAGTTTTGTGCCATTGAATTTGTTCTTATCACATCAACCTAAGTGGGGCACACATTATTAGTTATGTTACTTAATGTTAAGTTAAAATACATTTGTTAGCAATCAGTGATATTGGATATAAACGGGATTTTTCACAGGACTCTGTGAAAATGGGAAAAAGTAATCAAATAGAAAAGTTGAGATGCACTATCTTTGCGTGAATAGTTGAAATGAGCAAATGAGCACTATGTAGAAAAGGGTAAACACAGCAGACCTGAGACTGCTATCATTAGAAAAACCTGCAAGCAATGTTAGCCCTTGGCAGGCATTCGGGAACTGGGATTTCAGAAGGGTTCTCACTATTCCTAGAGCTGATAAGAATGCCGCATTGTGCCTAAATTGTATATGCAAAAAAAATGGTTTATAAGGAATACCTGCTTTCTCTTGGGGAGTCTGGAGTGTTGGTGCATGCTAGGCAGACAGTGCCTACCCCCAGTAACCCTGGGCTCTGAGTCCTTATGAGCGTCCCTAGTAGACAGCATTTTAAGTGTGAAGCCACATCTTTCTGCTCGGGAATTAAACACAACCTGCATGACTCCACTGGGAGAAGACTCTGGGAAGCTTGTGCCTATTGTCCTAAGAACTTCACCCCATGAGTCCTCTCCCAGTGCTGATTATGCATTGTGTCCTTTTGCTGTAAAAAGTCATGACCATGGGTATGACTATTTGTTGAGTTTTTTTTTTTATTTTTAATTTTTATTTTTTTATTATACTTTAGGTTTTAGGGTACATGTGCACAATGTGCAGGTTTGTTACATATGTATCCATGTGCCACGTTGATTTCCTGCACCCATTAACTCGTCATTTAGCATTAGGTATATCTCCTAATGCTGTCCCTCCCCCCTCCCCCAACCCCACAACAGTCCCCGGAGTCTGATGTTCCCCTTCCTGTGTCCATGAGTTCTCATTGTTCAATTCCCACCTATGAGTGAGAACATGAGGTGTTTTGTGAGTCCTCCTAGTGTACCATTGAACCTGGGAGTATCCTGACTCTTGGTAATATTGTGGCCTCTGACACAAATACAGTCTTCTGTTTCCTATTGTGAGTTTTCAAAGATAACATTGAATGGCCAAATCATTCATGCATTCAACTGAAACTTAGTGAGAATCTATTATACAATAGGCACTGTGATAAAATGTGAGAATAAATTTGAATACAATCCACATGAAACCTGCCTTCCTGAAGACTGGATTAAGCAGGGGTTAAAATAATAAACTAAGATGAAGCCAAAATTATTTTCAGCACATCCATCCCCCCCGCTTTTTTTGGCTAAAGTAGAAGCATGCCAACCAGTTATATAGAATAGTAGATAAAGGAGCCAATTCTTCTTCTTCTTCTTCTTCTTCTTCTTCTTCTTCTTCTTCTTCTTCTTCTTCTTCTTCTTCTTCTTCTTCTTCTTCTTCTTCCTCCTCCTCCTCCTCTTCCTCTTCTTCTTCTTCTTCTTCTTCTTCTTCTTCTTCTTCTTCTTCTTCCTCTTCTTCCTCTTCTTCCTCTTCTCCTTCTTCCCCTTCTTCGTCTTCGTCTTCGTCTTTGTCTTCTCCTTCCTCTTCCTCTTCCTTTTCCTCTTCTTCTTCCTCTTCCTCTTCCTTTTCCTCTTCTTCTTCCTCTTCCTCTTCTTCTTCTTCTTCTCTCTCTCTCTCTTTAAGGCTAGTCAAGTGAATCAACAGGACAATGGACAAAGAAATATATAATTGGTTGTAATCAATTAGTTGTAAACACCACACCAGCCAGGACCCAATTCTTAAAAAAAAAATACCAAAGTTTAGTGCTTGCCTTTCTGTTTTTCCTAAATAATAATTAATAATAATACCTATGAGTGTCATGTTATTTTAAAATTCAATAAAGATCTAAAAGCAATTGTTAGGTAAGCATTGTCCAGTTATGTAGGATAATGCTAAAAAATAGTTACTGTATATTTTCATGACCACATTTGCCACATTACTCCAAGGACTCTCTTGCAAGAGAAAATAACAGATGACATCCATGTATTATAGCTGGAAACTCTACTGCTATGAATTCTGATAGCACATTCAAATAATGAATTTGTAAGTGGAAACAAAACAGACTGAGTATTGTAATTGATTTTTGAAGCAACTTCAACATTTCTTGAAATAATTAGGTCAGATACAATACTTGAAATGTAAATGTGGATTTTAAAAATAATCACATGATGAACTGAAAATGGTAGCATTATTACCCTGTTGGAATGAAGAAAGAATTGCAAAAACATATTGGAAATTTAAATTGCTTGCCTACTTCTGCAGCTTTATGCAGTTTTTATGGGCACAAGTGAGCCTCCAGTTTTTATTTTAAGATGTGCTTAAAACATATGAACCAGATTAAGTTAGCTTCCATCTGCACAAAAGTGGGAAGGTTTCACTGCCTTGTGTGCCGACCAGCAAATATTTTCTCTTCTTATATCAACTTCTGCTGGGAGGTAGAGAAAACTAGATGGTATAGAAAGATGTGCCACCATGATCTAATTTTTTTCAATTACTTTGGGTCTTACTGGAGCATACGTCTTATATTTTATGGTCAACCATTCATCTCCGGTGCTTTGCTGCCTTTGTAATCTCATCATTAACAATATATGAGAAGAGTAGTTCTTCAGATTTAGGCATAACTGTGATTTGTTCTTGGCTGCTAGCACACTGGGGGTGGATTGGCTTTTGTTATGAATCATTTGTGCACATGATTTAATATATGTTTGGGCCATAAGTCTGGTTGATTTTCAAATATTTGACAGGTTGAGTCAGTCTTGCATGAATGCAAGTAAAATGCAATGTGCACTCAGTATTATCTCCCTAAACATGGGTTTTTCAGGCATTTAATAATTTTCATGGCTGTTGTAAATTCACATTTTGAATTAGAGTTTAACCTGTGTTTATTGCCCAAAATCTGGAACAGAAAGAGTTGTCAAGAGAGATTCAGAAAACATTGAATTAAGAAGCATTAAAAACATTACATTTTGTGATAAAGAACATGAGTTTGGCATCATAAAGATCTGTGTGCAAACTATGGATTTTTTATTTGTAAAACGGGGCTAAAAATAGGATCCACCTCCTGAGCTTATTTCCAAGATTAAGTGACAAAATTTTTGACACGTGATAATCTCAGTGACTCAAGAAATGTTACCTATGATATATAATATAATTATTTATAGCTTAGCATACATATATAAAAGTGCACAAAATCTAACTGTGCAGCTCAATTCATTTTGAAAAATTAAAGCTTCAGTGTAGGTTGCACTAAGATCAAGAAACAGGGAATTATTACCTTTTTCTTCCAGAAACCATACCCCACCAACCCCAGAAATAGTCATTAACCTGACTTCTATCATCATAGGTGAGTTTTGCTTATTTTTAAATTTTCTGTATAGGTTCTTTCAGATTTTTTACAGATACTATCATGTTGTCTGCCAAAAATTATGTCTTCTTTCTTTCCCACTGTCGTTTATTCTCCCTCCCTGATTGCACTGGCTTGGACTTCCAGTGTAATGTTGACTTGAAATGGGAAGAGCAGCCATCTTTGTCTCATTCCCTATTTTGGAGGGAACAATTTTTTTACAATTCATCATTTTGTATAATCTTTGATTTATTTTTAAAAGATACTATCAGGTTAAGAAAATTCCTGTCTATTCAACTTAGGCTAGAGGTTTTGTTTTGTTTCTAGTAAAGAATCTTGAGTTTTATCACAAGTTGTCTATGCATTTAGGGATATGAATTTCTTCTCTTTTTGTGGCTAACGCATGAAATTACATTTTTCTCAAATGTTAACCAACTTTGTATTCACAGAATAAACCTCACTTAATTGTAGTGTCTTATCCTTTTTATATATCTCTAGATTTGATATAATATTTTGATATTTTACATGTTGAAGAGATTTATTAAAATTTTATTTCTTATAAAATCATTGTGAGATTTTGTATCAAAGTTAAGCTAATCTTATAAAATGAGGTAAGAAATGTTTCTTCTACATTTTTAAAATTTACACTTTTTTCCCTAAATATTTGGAAGAACTCACTGCTAACACCATCTAAACAGAGTTTCTTGTGTTGGATTGATAATTGGTGGTTTTCAAGAAACCTCTACTTTTCATCTAAATTGACAAATTTATCTTTTGTTCTTTATTATTTCCTTCCTTTTGCTTTCTGGGGATTAATTTACTCTTTTGTCAATTTCTCAAGATGCATGCTTAATTCATTGATTCTCAGCGTTTGTTATTTTCTAATATATGCATTTTAAAGCCACAAATATACTGCTAAGCACTCTATCAGATATATCATGCAAATTTTCATATACTGAACTTCTGTTATTATTTCATCGAAAAGATTTTCTAATTTTTTGTTGAGTTCTTGACACATTTTTATTTAATATGTATTGCTTGATTTCCAAGAAGCTAGGAATATTCCAGTTATTTCTTATTAGACTATTTTAAATTAATTATATTATGTTTCAACAACATAATTTGAGTGATTTAAATCCTATGCAATTTATTTAAGTTTATTTGAAGACTTATGATAGACTCGTTTTATGGTAAATGTCCTGTGTGGACTCACAAAGAATATTTATGGTCATTATTGGGTGCAGTGTTCAATAAATGTCATTAGGGTAAATTGCTTGACAGTGTCGTTCATGGGGGTGGAGCCAAGATGGCTGAATAGGAACAGCTCCAGCCTACAACTCCCAGTGTGAGCAACACAGAAGACAGGTGATTTCTGCATTTCCAACTGAAGTACCAGGGTCATCTCACTGGGGAGTGTTGGAAAGTGGGTGCAGGACAGTGGGTGCAGCGCACCGAGCACGAGTCAAAGCAGGGCGAGGAATCGCCTTACCCAGGAAATGCAAGGGGTCAGGGAATTGCTTTCCTAGTCAAAGAAAGGGGTGACAGACGGCACCTGGAAAATCGGGTCACTCCCACCTAATACTGCACTTTTCCAACGGTCTTAGCAAATGGCACACCAGGAGATTATATGCTGAGCCTGGCTCAGAGGCTCCTATGCCCACAGAGCCTTGCTCACTGCTAGCACAGCAGTCTGAGATCAAACTGCAAGGTGGCAGCGAGGCTGGGGGAGGGGCGCCCACCATTGATGAGGCTTAAGTAGGTGAACAAAGCAGCCGGGAAGCTCAAACTGGGTGGAGCCCACCACAGCTCAAAGAGGCCTGTCTGCCTCTGTAGACTCCACCCCTGGGGGCAGGGCATAGCCAAACAAAAGGCAGCAGAATCCTTTGCAGACTTAAATGGCCCTGTCTGATAGCTTTGAAGAGAGTAGTGGTTCTCCCAGCCAGCAGCTAGAGATCTGAGAACAGACAGACTGCCTCCTCAAGTGGGTCCCTGACTCCTGAGTAGCCTAACTGGGAGGCACCCCCCAGTAGGGGCAAACTGACACCTCACAGGGCTGGGTACTCCTCTGAGACAAAAGTTCCAGAGGAACGATCAGGCAACAACATTTGCGATTCACCAATATCCACTATTCTGCAGTCTCCACTACTGATACCCAGGCAAACAGGGTGTGGAGTGGACCACCAGCAAACTCCAACAGACCTGCAGCTGAGGGTCTGACTGTTAGAAGGAAAACTAACAAACAGAAAGGACATCCACACCAAAACCCCATCTATACATCACCATCATCAAAGACCAAAGCTAGATAAAACCACAAAGATAGGGAAAAAACAGAGCAGAAAAACTGGAAACTGTAAAAATCAGAGTGCCTCTCCTCCTCCAAAGGAATGCAGCTCCTCACCAGCAATGGAACAAAGCTGGATGGAGAATGACTTTGTTGAGATGAGAGAAGAAGGCTTCAGATGATCAAACTACTCTGAGCTAAAGGAGAAAGTTCAAACCAATGGCAAAGAAGTTAAAAACCTTGAAAAAAAAACTAGACGAATGGCTAACTAGAATAACCAATGCAGAGAAATCCTTAAATGACCTGATGGAGCTGAAAATCAAGGCATGAGATCTACGTGATGAATGCACAAGCCTCAGTAGCCAATTTGATCAACTGGAAGAAAGAGTATCAGTGATGGAAGATCAAATGAAATGAAGCGAGAAGAGAAGTTTAGAGAAAAAAGAATAAAAAGAAACGAACAAAGCCTTCAAGAAATATGGGGCTATGTGAAAAGACCAAATCTACATCTGATTGCTGTACCTGAAAGTGACAGGGAGAATGGCACCAACTTGGAAAACACTGCAGGATATTATCCAGGAGAACTTCCCCAATCTAACAAGGCAGGCCAACATTCAAATTCAGGAAATACAGAGAATGCCACAAAGATACTCCTCGAGAAGAGCAACTCCAAGACACATAATTGTCAGATTCACCAAAGTTAAAATGAAGGAAAAAATGTTAAGGGCAGCCAGGGAGAAAGGTCGGGTTACCCATAAAGGGAAGCCCATCAGACTAACAGCTGATCTCTCAGCAGAAACTCTACAAGCCAGAAGAGAGTGGGGGCCAATATTTAACATTCTTAAAGAAAAGAATTTTCAACCCTGAATTTCACATCCAGCCAAACTAAGCTTCACAAGTGAAGGAGAAATAAAATCCTTTACAGACAAGCAAATGCTGAGAGATTTTGTCACCACCAGGTCTGCCCTAAAAGAGCTCCTGAAGGAAGCACTCAACATGGAAAGGAACAACCATTACCAGCCACTGCAAAAACATGCCAAATTGTAAAGGGCATCGAGGCTAGGAAGAAACTGTACCAACTAACGAGCAAAATAACAAGCTAAACATCACAATGACAGGATGAAGTTCACACATAACAATATTAACTTTAAGTGTAAATGGATTAAATGCTCCAATTAAAAGACACAGACTGGCAAATTGGATAAAGAGTCAAGACCCATCAGTGTGCTGTATTCAGGAATCCCATATCACGTGCAGAGACACACATAGTCTCAAAAAAAGGGATGGAGCAAGATCTACCAAGCAAATGGAAAACAAAAAAAGGCAGGGGATGGAATACTAGTCTCGGATTAAACAGACTTTAAACCAACAAAGATCAAAAGAGACAAATAAGGCCATTACATAATGGTAAAGGGATCAATTCAACAAGAAGAACTAACTATCCTAAATATATATGCATCCAACACAGGAGCACCCAGATTCATAAAGCAAGTCCTGAGTGACCTACAAAGAGACTTAGACTCCCACACAATAATAATGGGAGACTTTAACACCCCATTGTCAACATTAGACTGATCAGCGAGACAGAAAGTTAAAAAGGATATCCAGGAATTGAACTCAGCTCTGCACCAAGCAGACCTGATAGACATCTACAGAAATCTCCACCCCAAATCAACAGAATATACATTTTTTTCAGCACCACACCACACCTATTCCAAAATTACTACATAGTTGGAAGTAAAGCTCTCCTCAGCAAATGTAAAAGAACAGAAATTATAACAAACAGTCTCTCAGACCACAGTGTAATCAAACTAGAACTCAGGATTAAGAAACTCACTCAAAACTGCTCAACTACATGGAAACTAAACAACCTGATCCTGAATGACTACTGGGCACATAACAAAATGAAGACAGAAATAAAGATGTTCTTTGAAACCAACGAGAACAAAAACTACATACCAGAATCTCTGGGACACATTCAAAGCAGTTTGTAGAGGGAAATTTATAGCACTAAATGCCCACAAAAGAAAGCAGGAAAGATCCAAAATTGACACCTTAACATCACAATTAAAAGAACTAGAGAAGCAAGAGCAAACACATTCAAAAGCCAGCAGAAGGCAAGAAATAACTAAGATCAGAGCAGAACTGAAGGAAATGGAGACACAAAAAACCCTTCAAAACATTAATGAATCCAGGAGCTGGTTTTTTGAAAAGATCAACAAAATTGAAAGACCACTAGCAAGACTAATACAGAAGAAAAGAGACAAGAATCAAATACATGCAATAAAAATGATAAAGGGCATATCACCACCAATCCCACAGAAATACAAACTACCATCAGAGAATACTACAAATACCTTTACACAAATAAACTAGAAAATCTAGAAGAAATGGGTAAATTCCTCGACACATACACCATCCCAAGACTAAACCAGGAAGAAGTTGAATCTCTGAATAGACCAATAACAGGTTCTGAAATTGTGGCAATAATCAATAGCTTACCAACCAAAAAGAGTCCAGGACCAGATGGATTCACAGCCAAATTCTACCAGAGGTACAAGGAGGAACTGGTACCATTCCTTCTGAAACTATTCCAATCGATAGAAAAAGAGGGAATCCTTCCTAACTTGTTTTATGAGGCCAGCATCATCCTGATACCAAAGCCTGGCAGAGACACAACCAAACAAGAGAATTTTAGACCAATATCCTTGATGAACATTGATGCAAAAGTCCTCAGTAAAATACTGGCAAACCGAATCCAGCAACACATCAAAAAGCTTATCCACCATGATCAAGTGGGCTTCATCCCTGGGATACAAGGCTGGTTCATCATATGCAAATCAATAAACGTAATCCAGCATATAAACAGAACCAAAGACAAAAACCACATGATTATCTCAATAGATGCAGAAAAGGCCTTTGACAAAATTCAACAACCTTCATGCTAAAAACTCTCAATAAATTAGGTATTGATGGGACATACCTCAAAATAATAAGAGCTATCTATGACATACCCACAGCCAATATCATACTGAACTAGCAAAAACTGGAAGCATTCCCTCTGAAAACGGGCACAAGACAGGGATGCCCTCTCTCACCATTCCTATTCAACATAGTGTTGGAAGTTCTGGCCAGGGCAATCAGGCAGGAGAAGGAAATAAAGGGTATTCAATTAGGAAAAGAGGAAGTCAAATTGTCCCTGTTTGCAGGTGACATGATTGTATATAGAGAAAACCCCATTGTCTCAGCCCAAAATCTCCTTAAGCTGATAAGCAACTTCAGCGAAGTCTCAGGTTACAAAATCAATGTACAAAAATCACAAGCATTCTTATACACCAATAACAGAAAAACAGAGAGCCAAATCATGAATGAACTCCCATTCACAATTGCTTCAAAGAGAATAAAATACCTAGGAATCCAACTTACAAGAGATGTGAAGGACCTCTTCAAGGAGAACTACAAACCACTGCTCAATGAAATAAAAGAGGATGCAAACGAATGGAAGAACATACCATGCTCGTGGGTTGGAAGAATCAAAATCGTGAAAATGGCCATACTGCCCAAGGTAATTTATAGATTCAATGCCATCCCCATCAAGCTACCAATGACTTTCTTCACAGAATTGGAAAAAACTACTTTAAAGTTCATATGGAACCAAAAAAGAGCCTGCATGTCCAAGTCAATTCTAAGCCAAAAGAACAAAGCTAAAGGCATCATGCTACCTGACTTCAAACTATACTACAAGGCTACAGTAACCAAAACAGCATGGTACTGGTACCAAAACAGAGATATAGATCAATGGAACAGAACAGAGCCCTCAGAAATAGTGCCGCATATCTACAACTATCTGATCTTAGACAAACCTGACAAAAACAAGCAATGGGGAAAGGATTCCCTATTTAATAAATGGTGCTGGGAAAACTGGCTAGCCATATGTAGAAAGCTGAAACTGGATCCCTTCCTTACATCTTATACAAAAATTAATTCAAGATGGATTAAAGACTTACATGTTAGACCTAAAACCATAAAAACCCTAGAAGAAAACCTAGGCAATACCATTCAGGACATAGGCAGGGCAAGGATGTCATGTCTAAAACACCAAAAGCAATGGCAATAAAAGCCAAAATTGACAAATGGGATCTCATTAAACTAAAGAGCTTCTGCACAGCAAAAGAAACTACCATCAGAGTGAACAGGCAACCTACAGAATGGGAGAAAATTTTTGCAACCTACTCATCTGACAAAGGGCTAATAACCAGAATCTACAATGAACTCAAACAAATTTACAAGAAAAAAACGAACAACCCCATCAAAAAGTGGGCAAAGGACATGAACAGACACTTCTCAAAAGAAGACATTTATGCAGTCAAGAAACAGATGAAAAAATGCTCATCATCACTGGCCATCAGAGAAATGTAAATCAAAACCACAATGAGATACCATCTCACACCAGTTAGAATGGCCATCATTAAAAAGTCAGGAAACAACAGGTGCTGGAGAGGATGTGTAGAAATAGGAACACTTTTACACTGTTGGTGGGACTGTAAACTAGTTCAACCATTGTGGAAGTCAGTGTGGTGATTCCTCAGGGTTCTAGAACTAGAAATACCATTTGACCCAGCCATCCCATTGCTGGGTATATACCCAAAGGACTATAAATCATGCTGCTATAAAGACCCATGAACACATATATTTATCACGTCACTATTCACAATAGCAAAGACTTGGAACCAACCCAAATGTCCAACAACAATAGACTGGATTAAGAAAATGTGGCACATATACACCATGGAACACTATGCAGCCATAAAAAATGATGAATTCATGTCCTTTGTAGGGACATGGATGAAACTGGAAACCATCATTCTCAGTAAACTATCGCAAGGACAAAAAACCAAACACTGCATGTTCTCACTCATTGGTGGGAACTGAACAGTGAGAACACATGGACACAGGAAGGGGAGCATCACACTCCGGGGACTGTTGTGGGGTGGGGGTAGGGGGGAGGGATAGCATTAGGAGATATACCTAATGTTAAATGACGAGTTAATGGGTGCAGCACACCAACATGGCACATGGATACATACATAACAAACCTGCACATTGTGCACATGTACCCTAAAACTTAAAGTATAATAATAATAAAATAAAATAAAATAAAATAAAAAATACATGATTCCTATTTTTCTCTAATCCAAAAAACAGTAATACTGGAGCCAAACTGACATATTTTCATGTTCACAAAATGATGAAATGAAAAGTTTTATTTTCACTTTAACTCATCTAAGACTAGAAGTGATGCTCCTTAGGAAAAATAGGTGTTAGGCACTGCAGTTATAGTGAGGTGTATGGGAAAGATCGTTATTTATGTATTCTTGTGACATGGCTTTCAGTGTGCAGAAGCTTTCTGTTAAGACTGTCAGAGTCAATATTGATTACAAAGAGGATTTAGATTATTGTAGAAGTCATTTTCAGAGATATTCTTATTTTTTTCTGCATTGTGTGATTGAATGGGTTGTTTTTACTTTCTCTCCCATCCTGTCTTACACTGAAAAACATTTTCCATCCATTTTCCCCTAAAGCATGGTGTGCTTTGATATTCAGAGCCAAACGGTAAGATTCCCATCAAAGAAAGAAGCTTAACATTCAAAGGCACCAGAACACAGTGGGCACATTCCTGATCTTAAAATAATTATTTAAAATGCACATTATAGAATTGGCCACACTCTATATTTCGAATTCTGTTATTCTAAAAATGCTATGACCATATTCGTCCTACATGTATTAGGAAAAGAATGGATTAAATAGAATGCTCTTTAGAGTTCTTTATAATGTAGTTAACATTTGTGTTTTAAGCGTTTACTCACTTTGCTTTTTTTCTCATGTGAAAGAAAACTCTTAAGAAGAAAACAGGCCAGTCTTTTAAAATCAGGGGAAAAAAAATATAATTTATTTTATTTCCAAAATAAATTTTATATTAGGTTGCAGGTCAAGACTAGACAGTGACATCTTCACTGGTGTGTAGAATTCTTATCAAAAATATTCATCTTATTCTAGATGTACTCTAAATTGTGGCAGATGACAGTAGTCATTGGAATTGGAGAAACGGATTTATTTTCAGATTGAAATCTCTTGTCTGCTAGCATTAATTTTGGCCAAGCTGGTTTTAGCTATAGAATCTGTGTGCCTTATTTTTTCTGAATGCTTTATTTGATATTTAAAATACACAAGGTTAGCTCTCATGATTAGAAAATAAGATTTAATTGATATCTTTTGAAATAATCTTTAAAAAAGTTCTAAGTAAAAAATTGCTATATTAGTTCTTATTACATGTTGAATTATTATCTGGATAGATTTTCTAAGACAATACAGTCAATATTACATGTTTGATATTTAGAAGTTATTTTAAACTTACTTTAAATTAATTACACAACTGGAAATAAAAAATGAAATCATAGAAATATGTATTTTAAAAATTGTGGTAAAATATATGCAATATGAGACTTGTTATTCAAAACATTTTTAAGTGTACAATTCAGTTGCATTTGCACAATCATCACTACTATCCATTTCCAGAACTTCTTCATCATAACAAAGAGAAACTCTGAACTCCTTAAACAATCACTCCCTGATATAGTTTGGCTGTGTCCCCACCTAAATCTCATCTTGAATTGTAGCTCCCATAATTCCCATGTGTTGCTGGAGGGACCTTTGGGCAGTAATTCAATTATGGGGACCGGTCTTTCCTGTGCTTTTCTTCTGATAGTGAATAAGTCTCATGAGATCTGATGGTTTCATAAAGGGCAGTTTCCCTGCACATGTTCTCTTGCTTGCCTCCATGTAAGACATGACTTTGCTACTCCTTCACCTTCTGCCATGATTGTGAGGCCTCCCCAGCCATGTGGAACTGTGAGTCAATTAAACCTCTTTCCTTTATAAATTACCAAGTCTTAGGTATGTCTTTATTAGCAGCATGAGAGCAGACTTATATACTCCACATTATTTCTTCCCAGCCCCTGATAACCTCTATTCTGCTTTCTATCTCTATGAGTTTGCCTATTCTAGATACCTCATTGTTATATTTGTGTCTCTTCAAAATTTTGATGTTGAAATCTTAAACCCCAATGTGATGGTATAAGGAGGAGGGGTTTGGGGGAGGTAATTAAGCCCTGAGAGTGGAGCCCTCATGAATGACGTTAGTGACTGTGATTGTTAATATTGAGTGCCAACTGACTGGATTGAAGGATACAAATATTGTTCCTGTGTGTGATTGTGAGGGTGTTGCCAAAGGAGATTAACATTTGAGCCAGTGGACTTGGAAACGCAGACCCACCATAAATTTGGGTGGGTACAATCTAATCAGCTGCCAGTGTAGCCAGATTAAAAGCAGACAGAAGAACGTGAAAAGACTAGACTGGCGTCACCTCTGAACCTACATCTTTCTCCCATGCTGGATGTTTTCTGCCCTCAAACATTGGACTCCAAATTCTTCAGCTTTGGGCCTTGGACTGGCTTCCTTGCTCCTCAGCTTGGTTTGCAGACAGCCTATTGTGGGACCTCACCTTGTGATCGTGTAAGTTAATACTCCTTAATAAACTCCCCTTTGTAGATACATCTGTCCTATTAATTCTGTCTCTCTATAGAACCCTGACTAATGCAGTGCTCTTATAAGAAGTGAGATGAGAATATGAAAGCTTTTTTCTCCATCCTTCCATTCTCTCTCTCTCTCTCTCTCTTTCTCTCTCTCAGCCCCATGAGAATACAGTGAGAAAGCAGCTGCCTACAAGCCAAGAAGTGGCCCTTCTCAGATGCAGGATTGGCAAGCACCTTTATCTTGGATTTCCTAGACACCAGATCTGTGAGAAAAAAATATTTGTTGTTTAAGCCACCCAGTCTATATAGTATTCTTATAACACCCCAAACTGACTATTACACTCTTATAAGGGAAATCATTCAATACTTGCCATTGTGTTTGTGGCTTATTTCACTTAGCGTAGTATCTCTAGGGTTCATTTGTATTATAGCACCTATCAGAATTTCATTCCTTTTTAAGGCTCAATAATAATTCATTGCATGTATATGTTGTATTTGTTTATCCATTTGTCTGTTGTTAGACATGTGGATTGCTTCCACCTTTTGACTATTATCAAGAATGCTGCTATGAACATTGGTGAACACTGCTGTTCAAGAATCTGTTTGAATTCTTGCTTTCAATTATCTTGATTATATACCTAGAAATAGAATTGCTGGGTTATATGACAACTCTGCTTAACTATTCGAAGAGGCAATAAACTGTTTTCTGCAGCAGCTACTCCATTTTATATTCCTACTAGCAATTCACAAGGGCTCCAATTTCTTCACATTCCACCAACATTTGTTATTTTCTGCCTTTTTTATTTTTAAATAGCTATTCTAATGGATGTAAAGCGGCATTTCATTGTGGACTTGAGTTGCATTTCTTGAATGACTAGTATTGGTGAACACTTTTTCTTGTGCTTCTGATCATTTCTATATCTTCTTTGGAGAAATGTCAGTGCAAGTTCTTTGCTCATACCCATGCCAAGGATTGCAGGCACAGTGGCTCATGCCTGTAATCTCAGCACTTTGGGAGTCTGAGGCAGAAGAATCTCTTGAGGCCAGGAGTTTGAGATGAGCCTGGACAACACAGTGAGACCTTGTCTCTAAAAAAATTACAAAAAAAAAAAAAAATTAGCTGGGTGTGGTATCACATATTTACAGTCCTAGCTTCTCAGAAGGCTGGGAGGGGGAAGATTGCTTAAACCTAGGAGTTTGAGTTTGCAGTGATTTATAATCATGCCACTGCACTCCAGCCTGAGTGACAGAGCCAGTCAACCATCTTAAAAAACAGGAGAGTTATTTGCCCATTTTTGAATTGGGTTGTTTTTTGTTGCTGTTGTTGATGACGTGCAGAATATTTATATATTCTGAAAATTAATCCCATATATATGATATATAATATATATATATAACTTGCAAATATTTTTTCCCATTCTGAGTTGTCTTCACTGTCCTGATAGTTTTCTTGGATGCACAAGTTTTTAATTTTCATGTTCAATTTATCTCCTTTTTTTTATTGCCTGTGCTTTTGGTGTTATATATAAGCAATCATTACCCAATCCAATGTCATGAAGATTTTCCACATCTGTTCCTCCATGAGTTCTGTAGTTTTATCTCTTTAGATTAGATCTTTGGTCCACTTTGAGTTAATTTTTGTATATGGTGTAAGGTAAGGATCCAGCTTTATTCTTTGCATGTGGATATCTAGTTTTCAAACTAACTAGCACTGTTAGTAGAAAAGTGCCCATCCCCCAGTTGAATGGTCTTAGCACCGTTGTCAAAAAAAAATGGACCATATATATATGAGTGTTTAGTTTTGGGGTTTCTATTCTGTTTCATGGGCTGATATGTTTTTCTTTACATCAGTATCACATTGTTTTGATTACTGTGACTTTTTAGTAAGTTTTACTAAGTAAGAAATCAGAAAGTATGAATCCTCCAACTTTGTTCTCCTTTTCCAGGATTGTTTGGTTGTTTTAAGTTGTTTGAGATTCGATGTGAATTTTTGGATGAGTTTTTCTATTTTGGCAAAAAGCTGTTGGATTTTGAGTATTGTGTTGTACCTGCAGATTGCTTAGGGTTTTGTATTGTCATCTAAACAATAACTTTAAGTGTTTCAGCCATGAACATGAGACATTGTTCCACTTATTTATGTCTTCTTTAATTTATTTCAGTAATGTTTTATAGTTTTCCATGTATAAGTCTTTTGCCTCTGTAGTTAAATTATTTCTAATTATTTTATTTTTTTTGGTGTTATTATAAATGGAATTATTTCTTTAATTTTATTTTCACACTGGCCATTTTTGGTGTATAAAAATGCAATTTATTTTTGAATGTAGATTTTGTATCCTGATACTCTGCCAACTTTGTTTATTAGCTCTAACAGTTTGTGTGTGTGTGTGTGTGTGTGTGTATGTGAATCATCTTTAGGGTTTTCTACATATAATATGATGTCATCTGTGAACAGAGGTAATTTGACTTTTTTCAATTTGGATATATTTTATTACTTCTTTCCTGAACGTTCTGGCTAGTACTTACAATACTCTGTTGAACAGAAGTGGTGGTGAAAGTCAATATCTTGGTCTTGTTCCTAATCTTAGAGGAAAAGCTTTTAGTTTTTCACCATTGAGTGTGTTGTTAGGTGTGAGTTTTTCATATATGCAATGTTTTTAATATTGTACACTCTCCATCGAATTTATAGAACTAATTAACTTGTATAATTTATTAATAAAATGAATTTGAGAATGCATATCCCCATATGTCAGTTAAAGAATAGCTTTAGATGTTCATAACAGAAACCCCCCAAAAGAATGCCTTAAGTAAGATTTCAGCTTATTTTTCTGTTACATGATAAGTCCAGATTTAAGAAGCTGAAGTCTGATATACTTGTTCCACAGAAACATTTGGGGTCCAGGCATCTGATACTTTCTACTCAGAAAGGTGGAGTCGTCTTCACTATGCTTATAAAATGTTGGTAGCAAGATTGTTTGAGCCAAAGAGCAAAAGCCTGTTATCTTCTGCGTTCCTTCTCTCTATACAAGAAACTTTCCTGGAAACTCCAATAATTTCCACTAGGTTTATCTTATTGGCTAGAATCTAATTGCATGTTCAACCTCTGCACAATGTATGCTAGGCAATGTAGTTTTGAAGATGGGCACATTAATCAAATTGAGGAAAAAGGTTAAAATGGCTATTGTGAAAGTAAGCATCTATTCTACATCATTGCGCTTCATCATAGAAACATAAAGGTGGGAAAAAGCAATGTCCTAAATACAAGTGTGCAAATAATTGGCATCAACTACATATCTTAATAAATATTTATGTAACAAAATGAATGACTGAATTTTTCTGTATAAAGTTCTTATAGTGGAAATGTCAGAAAGAGGTTTTTATGGTATTTTCCATTTCACCTTAAAAAGGATGGTAAAAAATAGGAGGATTTTGTCTTTCACGTGTAAATATTGTGTTTGCCTGATTCAAATGCATTAGCAAAAATTAATAAACTGCTGACATCCCTCTATGATCTTAATATTTTGTTCAACGTTAAATTACCAAATTTAATAGTAAAAAATAAGGGATGCAGATTTATGAATTGAATATCTTAGCATTATTGTATAAAGCATATGTTATATATAAATATTCACTGAAGACACAAATATCTCAGAGTTCTCTGTCTTGTATGATCCATTGCTAACTTACCTCAATTTCTCACTTCCTCTTACAATTTCATTACTGTATTCTAAGCCAAGAAGATTCTTAGAAACCAGTGTCTGTAAGAGCCAGTGATATTTTTTACTTCAAGTATTAAAACATTATCTATTTACTCTTGCTTTCTACATGCATTCATTAAGGAGTGCAAATTACACAATTAGATGCATTTTGTTGCTCAAATGAAAATTTCATTTGTCAAAATCTGAACTCAGGAGTGCCAATTAGTGAAACCCAACCTCAGATTCTGCACTGAATGCTGATTTGTATTTTTGCTTGAAGCTTTTCTACTTGAAGGTTTAAAGTATCACTCTTCATCCTAAGTATTGTTTTCTTAGAATGCTTTTGATTTCTAAGAGTGGTGAGAATCATGGACTGAGATTAGATAGTTAGATTCATTGAGTGTTAAATGTTATTTACCACTGTTTTTTTCTACATCAGTAGATAAAAATCAATCAAAATGAGTTTTACTGTAGAACATGGCAAGTATCGCTACTTTAAATAAACTCAGTACAAATGAGAATGTCTCTTTATGAATACATCAATGATTTTAAAATGCAATAAATTAACAGGGTAGAAGATCTTTTTATCTTCCATCATAATTATTTCTTAAGTGCCATTCAACAGCCCCAAATACTTTATATTACATAAGCTAACATTTATCAAATATGCACTTGGGCTAGGCACTCTTCTACAATTTATTCATTTTACCACATTTACTCTTTAAAAAAACTCAGAAGATATGTAATTTTATCCCAATTTTATAAATACATTTTCTAAGCCACAGAATCACAGAGCAGTAGAGCCAGGATTGGAATGCAGATTAGCGTCATTTAGAGCTTATAATCTTAACCATTAGGCTCTGTGGCTCCCAATGAATATTCATTGGAATATTCATTAACGGAATATACACGTACATATCTACATATGTAGAGATGTGTGTGTGTGTGTGTGTGTGTACACATACCTAATTTAGGAACACTTTTTTTCTAATGTGCATCTATTATGTACTTCCATATGCATGTCTATATGCTCTTCCAGTACACCTGTTCTTCCAATATGCATCTATTAAGAAGCATAATTAACAGAAAGATTTTAAATTATAAGGTATTGCCATTTAGGTCACTTGAGATGGGATATAAATTGTGTCATTCAAAAAAGACAAGTCAGTACAAAATGAGTTATTATTTTGACATCCGAATGATATGATTAAGATTATTTTAACACAAATTGAATCTAAAAATGTTTGCCTTCATTCTTTAGTAATAGGGGAATAATTGTCCCAAATAAATATAAGCATAAGATTTAGTAAAGGATAATTTTATCCATAAAATTCTAGGTTTATGTATATCTGGCAAAAGAACATAGTTTAGAAAGTAAAAGTTATTCCAAGTTACTGCATTAAAAATAAAATTGCTTGCATTTTGTCATAATACTCTTTACTAAAAAGTTTAGTCTATTTTAAGTGGCTGCATTTTGTACCCAAATCCATCTGATATACTTACTAATCTACTGGCCGTCAGTTTTTCCTCTAAAGTGGTACCATGGTTTTGGGTCCCCAGTCCTGCTGTGCAGGATGAAAAAGATAAAATTTTACAGGTAACATTAATGCTTTCATAAGTTAGAAATTCTCTAACACGGGTTTTTTAAAGACCAAAACAATGAAATGCTTAACGGTCTCAAAGAATTAACATAATAAATAGATGATAACATTTTCACATGTAAATCATACCTTATCTGTTCTTGTATCCAAAGTCTGTAATGTTTCTTACTATTAATTAGATCATATTTTGACTAGAGTAAAGGAAGTACTACATAAGGCAGTAGGGAATCTAAAATTTCAGACAAATTGCTACTAACATACCATAATAGTATATTAATGGATACTGAAACTCACCAAGAGACTGACCTGGCAGTATGAGTTACTCTTTCTGGTTTCTGAGCTCTACCATCCTAATAGCTGGGAAATTTAGGAGAAATCACCTCATAGCTCTGTCTACAAAATGAGGATAGCAATAGTTACCATTTGATAGAACATCAATTAATTAAGGCATAATGTGTTTAGACAGTGCTTATTTAAAAAAATGTGTTTTGATTGTTATTTATAATTTTTTTGAGTAGTGCAATCTCAAAAACTTACATTTTTCTTTACTTGTCTAGATTTTGTTTACTTTTCTCCAAAGAAACTCTATAACATAAATATGGTTGTTTCAATGAGTCCTGACACATTGTGAAGATAAAACATCAGGGGGCTTTTAAAATAATGTTTATTGTCTATTTGAGAAAAGTCCTTGATTACTCACTCCTTCACTCATGCATTCCTTCATTTATTCACTGAATATTCTTTGAGTGCAGTCACTGAGGACAAGAGGCTTAACAAGACCAGCATGATCTCTACCCTCCTGGAGTTTAATAGCCATAATGGAGACAAATATTAGTGATCACACTTGCTACAAACTGGGATACATACTAAAAAAGGACAAGGGAATAGTGATAGATTTCAACAAAGAAACTCAGCTGAGGTTGAAGGGGGCACTATTCTGAAAAAGTGACATCGAGGATGAGACCTAAAGGATGAGTGAGAATTTGCCCTATGAAATTGATTCTGGAGGAGGGAACAGCATGTGCAGGTGTTCTGATGATGGAAATGAACATGAGCCAGTGTGGAGGGACGGTAGTGGGCAGGAGAGACAGGGGTGGGTTTGACTGGAGTATAGACAAGGCCATGTCTTATAAGCCTCAAAGATTTAGAAGATTGGGATTTTTCTGCTATTCACATTAAGAAGCTGTTGAAGGGTTTTAAGCCAGGAAGAGGTTGGATAGAGTTTGCATTTCACAAAGAAGACTAGCTGTTGTGTGCAGAATGGATTGCAGGGGCCAGAGTGGAAACCAGCAGGAGGCCATGACAGTTGAATGATAAAAGATGACAAAGTCTAGAATGCTTTGCACAAAGCAGTGAGGATGGAGAAGGGGACCGAGAAGGGGATACAGTTTAGGGGCACAAATGATAGAATTTTTCAGTAGAATACATGGATGACAGACTTTTGTATAGTGCTCTGTAAGTATATCTCAAATATTCTGTATATTTTTTCCTCCTGTCTTTGAACTGTGGTCATATATTCTTGCCTTTCTAGTGCACCAATAATAAGTCTTAAAATCTTTGCTTCATCCCAAGGGATTTTAAAAATGTTGCCTTTCCCATGAAACTGGCTCTCAATTGGAATGAACGCTCAGCCCAGCATGCTTTGCTTTTTGCTGCATCTTGGTGTTAGCAAGATGTTATAGTACGGCAGCATCGCCTGCATTGGTGCCTTATTCCTGCTCCTACCCTATTTTATAAGCATCTCAGATGTCACAGCAACACCTTGGTCACACGACACTGCAGATTCTATTACTTAGTACTCAACAAATATTTCCTGACATTGATTTTCGTTTAAAGGTAAGAATAAGAACTTATGTGGCAAAAACCCAGACATTCAATTTTGGGGGATATTAGAAATTTTTTAAATAGCAGCATTAAAACAATCAGTGCATAGTACAGAGATTACTATATATTTGATTGGTGTTGTTTTTGGCTCACTTAAAAAATCTATGGTGTACAAATACAAATACATATATCTAATATGTAGCTGCAAAAACTAAAAAGTAAAAATTAAAAAAATCTATCAGTCACAGGCACTGTTTTAAAATCTCTTGCAGTGTAAACACTTCTGGTTTTAATAGTTAATGATCCCAATCTCCCAACACTGTTGTTTAATTCTTTCACCTATGTTAGCTCTGTGACCACCAATGAGATTGTATTATTTTTTAAGAGCCAAAAACATATTTTGCTTTGTATCTTCCCAGATGTCTGTCCAAATTCCTAATGGCACTGACTCTCTTTCCCCGGGTCTCATTATATTCTCACAGGTCATGGCATTCCTTTTGGACTCACCTTGCTGCCATCTTTGGAGCCCCACACCCTAATTTTGAGAATGTGCATTCTCCAACCTATTTCTTCAAATCTAGTTTTATTTCTCTCCATCCATACTCTTTGAATCAATGACTGTCTGAGCAGTTGTTGCCTATTTGCTAATTTCTCTTGGAAGCATTCAATTGATTTTTATATCGCAACCTCTTCATATACCCTAGAAAGTGAGTACACCTGCCTTTGTCCTCATGGGGATTTTATATCTTAACTATCTAATGTGTGATACAGTTCTCAGCATATGCATGTAATTTTTTGGCTCAGTGATCTAGAAAGAAAGATAATGGAGAAATATAAAATAGTCAGTTGATACAAAATTCACATTTTCACACAGGTTATAGTTTGTGACAGAAAATGCTGGTTACTGCACATGTCCATTCTGTCCTTCTTTAGCAATGTAGCTCCCAAAGTATTGTTGGGCCTATGGCCACCCAGCTAAAGATTATATTTGCTAGACACTCTTGCAAACAGTCGTGGCCATATAAATACATTCAGGCAATGGCATCCAGAGAGAAGTGATGTGTAGGGCTTCTGGATCATGGCCTTAAAGGACAAGAACATGGTTTCTTCTTCACTTGCTAGAAAAGTGAAAATGGCAGTCGGAACTGAGGTAGTCCTTTCAGACCATGAAATGGAAAACATTTATTGAGGCTGAAAACATGCAAAGATAGGATTGAATCCCCAAAGTGGAGAACCACCACCGCAGCCCTAGGTCTCTTCTATTATGATACTTAATTAATCCACTGTTACTGTGTTTTGGGTAGAGCAGCCAAACTTGAATCCAAACACAATAACACAACGTTTCCCTTGATTTCTGGAGAAGTCCCTGCTGTTCATCAGATACTTTATGCTATTCAATACACATAGCTAGTAGTAGCAGAGCTTGGATTTGAACTTTCCTGTGTCCAATTTGCATTAAATTATTGCACAATCCAAAGAGTACATGGTTAGCATTGTTTCTAAAATGTGTTTGCCTACATATATGAATAAAAAAACCACATCTATGCTCTTTCATGTAATGTCTAGCCTTACTATATTACTATCAAGTCTATAGTATTACTGTTATAAATCTATAGTATTATTGTCATATAACTTTGTGGGAAAGTTTTTTTTTTCAGCAAATTTAACTCCACATACACTTAGAGAGGACCTATGTGACTTGAAAATGAGTTAGGGACATACATTACCTTGTTACAACAACTTAGCTTGTGCCCGAAGAGACCCTATATTACAGTGGCTCAAACAAGCTACAACTATTTTTCTCCCTGGTAACAGAAAAAGGCAGTTTGAGACAATTTTGTTTCATGAGGTCATCCAAGCATCCTGTTACTTTCCTTCTTGTTACTCCACAATTCTCTGGGTTAGAAGCTCACAATTTTTTTTCTGTAAAGTACCTCAGTAAATATTTTAGATTTTGAGGACCATGTAATCTCTGATGTCTCTGATGCACCTCCTCAACTAGCCATGTCTACTGCAGTGTAGATTTGTCCTTGAGCAGCTCATAATTTGCCATGGGATAGGGTCAGATAAACAAATATCTGCCATCTAATATGATGCATGTGCCAATATGTCTAAACATGCACATGCACACACAGCTCTATGAGATACAGATGTAGAACGACTGGTTATAGAGTATAAAAGAAAACCAGAGAAGGATGTTCACATCTGAAGAAGTCTTTACAGTTTAAATAGCCATTCATCAAGCAGAAAGCACATAGAGGAAAGGAATTTCTTGCAGAGACACATAGAGGAAAGAAATTTCTTGCAGCGAGAGCCACAGAATTATGTTAGGATGGGCAAAGTTATACTGTACTAACAAATGACCACAAAAGTTCAGTGGCTTAAAACTAATACGTATTTTTTGATAATGATAAAGATTGGTCTCAGCTTTGCAAGGGCTCAAACTTCTTGAAGCTAGCAGCATTTCCACCATCTAGAGCATCATCAGTCACTGCGGCAGGAAAAGGCGCCATGGTTACACCAACGCTGGCTCTTACTTTTCCCCAGAATCACATGCATCACTTTTGCTCATATTTTCTTAGTCAAAACAAGTCCCATGAACACGTCTTAATTCAAGAAGATGGGAAAGTGTAATTTTACCATGTATCTTAAGGAGCCAGCAGGGGATATTCGTAAGCCCTAATGTCAACCACAGTTATTGAGGACTCAGAGGCAAGAATGCAGGAGTAGCCAGAAGCCAGGTGACT
This sequence comes from Symphalangus syndactylus, assembly GCF_028878055.3. Classification (NCBI taxonomy): domain Eukaryota; kingdom Metazoa; phylum Chordata; class Mammalia; order Primates; family Hylobatidae; genus Symphalangus; species Symphalangus syndactylus. The sequence goes on from NC_072443.2 coordinate 69,536,658, forward strand.
GGAGCTTGTAGAAGAGGAAAAATAAGTGTACTGTGCTCTACCTGTATGAAGCTATCAAATGTGCTTAAAGAGGAGCCATCCAATTGAAGGATTGCCATGATGATACTGAAGAGAATAGATTAGAACAGGAAAAAGTATTGTTGTTCCCAGAGTGAAAATGTATATTATGGGTAAAAATTTGGAATGTGATGATAAGGTCAAGGAAAGAGTCAAGAATGTTACACAAATCTATTCATGTGATAAAGTGACATAGACGTATACATACACACACACAAACGCGCAGGTAAAAACTGATGAAATCTGAATAAGATCTTTATGTTGTCCCAATGTCCATTTTCTGGTTTTGATATTATGTAAAATGGGACTTCAGGAAACTGAGGAAAGAGTACATGAGGCCTCCCTGTACTCTTATTTCATTTTCTGTGAGCCTATAATTATTTAAAAATAAAATAAAATGATCTCAATATTTTAGAGGGTTTTTAAAAACTAGAACTAATAATTAGCATTTGCATAGTGCTAGGTAATTTGTCATCACTTTCACAGACATCATCTTACCCGTATAACAACTCTCAGGTATTTGACAGATGTAGTAATTGTTGGAATTATTGCCTTTATAAAAAAAGTCTTCTGTTGTCCTATTAAACACCATATAAGAACAAAAGTAATGGAAGTATAATGTAAGAGGAGCTTTTAAAATCTATCTCCCTTTGACATATTTTCAAACAGAATATTGTTCCTAGATGACTCACACTCCTGACATCTAAAATGAAGTGTGATGAAGCCATATATTTTTTAGGTAATGTACATCATAACACTGTCACATGATGAACGTGAAAATGAAATGTTTCCTAGTTGACCACAGCAACAGTAATCTAACATCCAAATAAAGAAGGCCTAATGCCCTTTCCTCTTTTCTTTTCTCAAAACATATAGTGGAAAATGTGTGGGTCTTGAAAATCTAATTAGAGTATTTATTACATGGCAAATTATTACCAGCTACTGCCAATGACAAATTTGAATCAATACTCATTCTCTGAGGCCAGGCACAGTGGCTCATGCCCATAATACCAGCACTTTGGGAGGCTGAGGTGGGTGGATCCCTTGATACCAGGAGTTCAAGACAAGACTAGGTAAGATAGGGTGACCCCGTCTCTACCAAAAAAAAAAAAAAAAAAAGAAGAAGAAGAAGAAAGAAGAAGCTAAAAAATTATTCAGGCATAGTGGCATGCCTGTGGTGCCAGCTACTGGGGAGATTGAGGTGGTAGGATGGCTTGAACCCTGGAAGTCAAACCTGCAGTGAGCTATGGTCATGCCACTGCACTCCAGCATGTGCCACAGAACAAAACCCTATCTCAAAGAAATATTGATTCTTTCTTTATGTAAAAATTTAAGTTTTGGTCCACCATGAGGTTTTTTGTATTAATTTTGATATTTTTAAAAAAGATTACATTGAAACATTATTTATCTTGATTACTGATAATTTGGTTCTTCCCTTAAGCTTTGTGCCCAAAGCAAGTGCCTCATCTGCCTCTCTCTGAGTAGAAAAATAGATGACTCTTCATGACAGTGAGGGAAGTTGTTTACCTGCAGATAAGCACCAAATATCATTTTGCTGCTAGCCTCACCCTGGGCATCATGCCTGACTCTATATCTTAATATCAAAATGGTTTTCCATGTTATCAGAGAAAATAAATCAGCTAATCTGTGGTTAACAACAGATCTTCTCTACAAATTATGTAATGATTTTCCCTCAGGAATTTTATAAGCAGGTTATTTGACATGACATACAGATTTCTTTTTGAAATATTCTGTCTGCATACACGGAAACACAAATTTTCATTGTTTTCAAAATCATTTGGTTTTGGCCTTACTTTGCAGGACTATGGATTTTGTTTTGGTTTACTTGTTTACTTTCTTTCTTTTTAAGCTGTTGAACACCTGCCAAATCTGAGGAGATGTGTATCTAAGCCAATTGTTAGCTTTTAGATTTATCACAGTTTCCAATGGCAAGCTAAAGTTAATGAGTTAATAAATAAAAATTCATCAACATATACATATCATGCCATTGACAAGAAGGTATCATTTTTCTTGTAAGTTAATGTTCAGAAGTTTTATTGTATACATGGCCGAATTTTGTATAAAAAGGGAGATATTATCAAACTCAAGTACCCTTCCATTTTTCTCAATTTTCTCATTTTTAAAATGAAGGGAGAAATTAATATGAAAATCTTATTAATTTATTTCTACAAAGACCTCATGGAAAGTTCTTGGGCAAAACTCTTAAAATCCATATCAGATTGCTGTCCTGTGATAAATTCCATGAGCTTACATCACTCTTGGATGAAAGAGTGTATTTTTGATATCCCATTGTTTAATGTAATTGTTCATCATCACACTTATACCTAAGAATCTGAATTCCAGCCAGTTTCTTACATCATTGTTGGTCTTGGGTTTTGAGTGATTTTTCATTTTATCTCATATAAAGGGTAATTAACTTGCTATTTTTCTGAGCTTAGATGAAAATAATTTAAGGGAAAACTATGGGTTAGCATTCCAAAGAATCTAAGCTCATTAAAGAAGTGACCAGGGTCTGAGAAATAAATATACATATATAAATATATATAAGAAATATAAATATATATGAAATATATATAAATATATATATTTATATAAAATATATGTGTATATATAATTTATATATAACTTATATGTATATAACTTAATACCAAGATTACATCAAAAGGAATTTGAAAGGTTCTGTTTGCTTCACATTTTATTAAACTCTATATTCATTTCTTGAATATCTTTATTTACAAAGTTATGTCTAAATAAAAGAGAGACTCAAAATTGGTTAAGGAATGAAAACTTAAAAACAATTCTAAGAAATGCTCTTAGGATCAGAACAATTAACCTGGAGAAGAGTAAACAGAAATCTAACTTCAAACAGGGGGACAGGAGCATTTATACACAGCATCCTTTACTGGGAAATACTCAAATGGAAGTAATTCTTAGGTGCATTATGAGGGACTAAATTGGATAAAACAATAAACTTTTTTTCTTGAAAGGAATAGATGTTATATATTTTCTTATTTTTTTCTAGAAGAATTTTTAAAGTTATAGAATCACTTGCCTAAAATAGCTTAAATTTGGTTCTATACGAAGACCAATCAGTAGATATATTGAAGTCATCTTTAGAACTTTGAGTTCCTGAAAGTAAAAAATTCATCTCCCAAGCTCTTTAACCTGATGTATAGCTACAGCAAACTCTAAAAAAAGAAAACTCTAGATATCATTTTCTTTAATAGTGTTCAATGATAAAAATCAGGACATAATATGTCCCAAATAATGACTTTTAATCCCTCTAGGAAGCAACTCATTTTTTCTGTTTTAAACATTATAATTTCAATTTTGAAATATATTTCTGGTTCTGAACATAATTCTAACTATATTTTTAGAACTTTATTAGGACATGGAATGTTCTTCCATTTGTTTGTATCCTCTTTTATTTCATTGAGCAGTGGTTTGTAGTTCTCCTTGAAGAGGTCCTTCACATCCCTTGTAGGTTGGATTCCTAGGTATTTTATTCTCTTTGAAGCAATTGTGAATGGGAGTTCACTCATGATTTGGCTCTCTGTTTGTCTGTGATTGGTGTACAAGAATGCTTGTGATTTTTGTACATTGATTTTGTATCCTGAGACTTTGCTGAAGTTGCTAATCCCCTTAAGGAGATTTTGGGCTGAGACAATGGGGTTTTCTAGATATACAATCATGTCATCTGCAAAGAGGGACAATTTGACTTCCTCTTTTCACAGTTGGAAGAATCAATATCGTGAAAATGGCCATACTGCCCAAGGTAATTTATAGATTCAACGCCATCCCAATCAAGCTACCAATGACTTTCTTCACAGAATTGGAAAAAACTACTTTAAAGTTCATATGGAACCAAAAAAGAACCCGCATCGCCAAGTCAATCCTAAGCCAAAAGAACAAAGCTGGAGGCATCACGCTACCTGACTTCAAACTATACTACAAGGCTACAGTAACCAAAACAGCATGGTACTGGTACCACAACAGAGACATAGATCAATGGAACAGAACAGAGCCCTCAGAAATGATGCCGCATATCTACAACTATCTGATCTTTGACAAACCTGACAAAAACAAGCAATGGGGAAAGGATTCCCTATTTAATAAATGGTGCTGGGAAAACTGGCTAGCCATATGTAGAAAGCTGAAACTGGATCCCTTCCTTACAACTTATACAAAAATTAATTCAAGATGGATTAAAGACTTACATGTTAGACCTAAAACCATTAAAATCCTACAAGAAAGCCTAGGCAATACCATTCAGGACATAGGCGTGGGCAAGGACTTCATGTCTAAAACACCAAAAGCAATGGCAACAAAAGCCAACATTGACAAATGGGATCTAATTAAACTAAAGAGCTTCTGCACAGCAAAAGAAACTACCATCAGAGTGAACAGGCAACCTACAGAATGGGAGAAAATTTTTGCAATCTACTCATCTGACAAAGGGCTAATATCCAGAATCTACAATGAACTCAAACAAATTTACAAGAAAAAGCAAACAACCCCATCAAAAAGTGGGCAAAGGACATGAACAGACACTTCTCAAAAGAAGACATTTATGCAGCCAAAAAACACATGAAGAAATGCTCATCATCACTGGCCATCAGAGAAATGCAAATCAAAACCACAGTGAGATACCATCTCATACCAGTTAGAATGGCCATCATTAAAAAATCAGGAAACAACAGGTGCTGGAGAGGATGTGGAGAAATAGGAACACTTTTACACTGTTGGTGGGACTGTAAACTAGTTCAACCATTGTGGAAGTCAGTGTGGCGATTCCTCAGGGATCTAGAACTAGAAATACCATTTGACCCAGCCATCCCATTACTGGGTATATACCCAAAGGACTATAAATCATGCTGCTATAAAGACACATGCACACGTATGTTTATTGCGGCACTATTCACAATAGCAAAGAGTTGGAACTAACCCAAATGTCCAACAACGATAGATTGGATTAAGAAAATGTGGCACATATACACCATGGAATACTATGCAGCCATAAAAAAGGATGAGTTCATGTCCTTTGTAGGGACATGGATGAAACTGGAAACCATCATTCTCAGTAAACTATCGTAAGGACAAAAAACCAAACACCGCATGTTCTCACTCATAGGTGGGAATTGAACAATGAGAACTCATGGACACAGGAAGGGGAACATCACACTCCGGGGACTGTTGTGGGGTTGGGGGATGGGGGAGGGATAGCATTAGGAGATATACCTAATGCTAAATGACGAGTTAATGGGTGCAGGAAATCAACATGGCACATGGATACATATGTAACAAACCTGCACATTGTGCACATGTACCCTAAAACCTAAAGTATAATAAAAAAATAAATAAATAAATAAAAATAAAATTTAAAAAAAAAAGCTTTGTTAGGACAAAAATTAAAAAACAAAAAATATCATTAAATAATACAGTTTTTCTGTAGTGGTATGATACTGGTTCCTTAGCTTGAAACATATAAGTGTTCCAGAATATATTAAAATATTCAAAATTCTGTTCCTTCACTATCACTGAAGACCCTCATTACTCTACCTTATGGGTAAAATAGCTCCAAGTACTAAGAAAGGACTCTGTGTTTAAGCCTGCCTAAAATTCAAGGGATCCAAAAGTCTCATGAGAGATTTGACAAAGTGAAGCCTTAGTGAAAATGTTTGAGTTTTTCCTATTCTTAAAGAATCCAAAGGGTTTTTTTGAACTGACTGTCACTCTTGCAATTGGTGTAGCAAACTGCATTGATCTTCTGTTGGTGTATATTCACTCATTACATTTAGTGTAGTTTTTTAATGTTGCCGATCTAGATTTAAATTAAACTTTTCATGCTGGAGTGCATGTGTCCTGGTTCTGAATCGCTCCTGTTCTTGTTGCTATAGTGACCAACAGACATCAGGAGGAAAGTGGAAAAGAGGAATCTTCTTTTAAGCAGGCATGTCCATCTGACACCCCTGCAAGCAGTAGTTCTCTTTACTTCTGTACCTTTTAAGGTTAATGTAGCAAAAGGAGTTATCCTATTTTGCGGGTTCAGCTTTTATTCTCAGAACTCTTAAAAAGTGTATTTTGGGTTAATACTAAAGTAATGATGGTAACAATGCCAGAATTTAAGAGAAAAGGAAAGATTATTTTTATTCTGGAGTACAGTGGTCCCATTGTCTTAGAAAAGTATTTCATGGTTTTCACTATTTTCATTTCAGTTTTTCAAGCAGAAGTTCCCAACCAGGAACACATTTGCACCCCGGGGGACCCTTGGCAATGTCTGAGATTTTGGTTGTCACAAAGAGAGGGTGCTGCTGCTGGCATCTAGTGCGTAGAAGCTACGGATGCTGCTAAACAGGCTACAATGCATAAGACAGTCCCCTGCAATAAGAAATTATCTGACTCAAAATATTAATAGTACTGCGACTGTGAAACCCTACTTTAAAGCAATGGTGGCACATTTTAAAACTACACTGCGAATCTCTTAGGATGACAAGTTGACAGTCCTGAATAAGGGCTGATATTCTAATTCTTGGAATGGGGTGGGCAGAAAAAAAGACAAGATATGTAGACATCCGTTTAGTACATTACTCTTCACATCCATAAGCCATGGAAAGAAAGAATTTCCACAGGAAAATATTTGAGTGTTTCTCAACCATTTATTTGATCAATCCTATTTCTATTGTGCAATTGTACAAAACTTTTCTCATTTTCACTTGTCTTAAAAAATACAAGACTGAGAAGTAGATAAGAGTTCAGTCTTAGTCATGTGACAATTTCTTGGGGTCTGTGCTGGGTTTCTGGGAGCTGCTGTTTATGACGATAAAGAGCAGTATCGGTTGAGTCTTGGGAACCCACCTTGAAGCCTCGATGCACATTTTCCTGGATGTATTACATTTTGGAAAATAGAGTTTAGGTCCACAGAAAGTTGATTTTCTTTGTTCAAGTCACTTAAAAACCCTGAGTATAAGTAATTTTATATCAACAATAGATGAATAAGGGGGAGCATACAAGTAAGTGGGCTCCGGGCTATGCTCAAAAGAGATGGATTTCACATTCAACAAGATAAATGAAACACTTAGCAAGGCTGACCACAGTGTGCCTATTCCACCACTTACCTCAGCCCTCGGCTTTCCTCTTCATGGACTGTGGTACTTCAAGAATTTACGATAGGGAATGTCAAACATTTCTTCTTTCTTAAAATTGAGTTGGTACAACATAGATGGGTTGTAAGTCTCTGCTGCAGGGTAAACACAAAGATGAAAAGATAATTCTCTAAGCTCATTTCTCCTAGACTTCTCAAAGGAAACTGTTATATTATGTATCGGTCTTAAAGGCAAATGATGCAGGATCTCTTCTAGAGTAGTATTTTTGTCTCCGTATCCATTCTCCCTTTTCTGACATCAATCCTTTGATTATCCTTTGGGGCATCATTACCCTCACCTCTTCTCAGTTTATGTGATTTAAACTGAGTTGGCCCTATCTCCAACTCCACAGGATAAGCACAGACTCAAGATCTTGCCGAGAAGTATCTCCTTGGTTATAAATCTGATTCAGTGACAGGCAATGAAAACACGATCAGGCAATGAGATATATATTTGAAGTTTATTGGACATAATTGACAATTGTGGGGTACAAACAACTAAAAATTAAGGCAGTAAGGAGAAAAAGCAGAGTCTGGAGAAAGAGAAAGACTAACTCTGACATAATTTGAGCAACTGGATCCAGCAGCACCTGAAGTCGGATACCCATGGATAGTTTAGTTATATGCACCAATAAATTCATCTTCTTTTCTGTTTAAGCCAGTTTGACTTCATTTTCTGCTTTTCAAAACCAAAAGTGCTGAAAATGTAGTAAGGGGGAAAAATAGAAATGTGAAATAGCTGAAAATCAGATGATATTTGTGTCTTAGCAAATAATGTGCGTATTCCTTTTATCTTTCCTTTAATATGTAAACTTAATTTTAAAGAGATATTTCAGCCAATTTAGCCAATTTGTTTCTTGTCTGACACTCTTTTTTTCTCCTGATGGATGTGTTACATTTTAGAAGATTGACTCTGGTTCCACAGAGACTTGATTTTCTTTGTTCTTAGTATCACAGAATAGCCTCCCAATGAATAAAAGAAAATTTTAGTTCACTGTTATCTATAGTGTAGTGAAAATGATTGACTTGCTAAACACCAGCCATGAGACCAGTCAATCTTGTTGATTCAACAAAAGTATCACCTGCCATCAAGAAATCTTTTCAGCTCCTGAAGCTAACTTGCAAAATATTTATAATAATCATGCCTGAAAATGTTGAGCACAGTTAAGATTCTTTATCTCCTTTATTGAGTAATGATTTGAGAAATAAGAGAGAAGAAGTATTCAATCAGAAAAGCAATCTTGAACTGTAAAGCTATTTAAAAAGAAATAATTGTTTTATCTCTGAGTGGTAAGACTCAGCAAACTTTCTTGACTAAATGACTCTTTGTCAGTTATGGATCTATTGCAAATTAAAATTAGCATCATCAGAATTTGGGAAATTTAAGCATTAATTATACAACAGAATACATTGAGATTTTTTTTTTTCACCAAAGCACTTTTTATTTGAGGCAAAGAGACGTCTTGCTGAAGGGATTACAGTTTCAAGCAGTCAAAACTCAACCGTTGGCCAGGTGCAGGGGCTCATGCCTGTAATCCCAACACTTGAGAGGCTGAGGTAGTAGGATCACAAGGTCAGGAAATGGAGACCATCCTGGCTAACACAGTGAAACCCCGTCTCTACTAAAGATACAAAAAATTAGCCGGGCATGGTGGCAGGTGCCTGTGGTCCCAGCTACTCGGGAGGCTGAAGCAGGAGAATGGCATGAACCTGGGAGGCAGAGCTTGCAGTGAGCCAAGATCATGCCACTGCACTCCAGCCTGGGCGACAGAACAAGACTCCATCTCAAAAAAACATAAAAAAACAAACAAAAAAAACCCTTAACTGTTAGTGGCACTATTTTGACCTGGTATATTTTGCTTCCCTTTGGTCAGAAAAGGGTATTCAGGTTATACTTTCCCAAGCGGGGCAAAAAGAACAAAGCAAACTAGAAGTGACTTCTATGCTCCTGACACTGCTCTTCACATCCAACATCAACTTAGACAAGCCGTTGCTGGCCGCTCTACAGGTTGCTGTCCCACTGCTGAGTGACACAGGCCAGGCCATACTACATTTGCAAGAAAAAAATGAGATAGGAAACACAGGTATAGGTCACTTGGGGATGAGCAGGCATCCACAGCTTCAAAACTTCATGGAAGGGGTAGTCCTTGTGGGAGGCACAGCTCACCAAGGCACAGACCCTCCAGTTCCTGTTGTAGCTGAGTAAGGTGGTCATATCCTGGCTGCTCAGTTCAAAGTCAAAAATCTTAAAGTTCTGAGCGATGCATTCTGGTGTCATAGACTTGGGGATCACCTCCAAGTTCCTCTGCCTGGGGGAACTGGATCAGAATCTGGGCTGTGGTTTTATTGTGCTTGGCTGTGATCACCTTGATCCTGGGATCCTCCAGGATGGAAGGGGCCTCAGGCTTGGCCCAGGGTCTGTCAGGAGAGCCAAGGGGGCTATAGGTGGTCACCAAGATGCCTTTGGACTGGCAGTACTGGATTAACTTCTCCTGAGTGAGGTACAGGTGTCACTCAATCTAGTTAACTGCTGGCTTATACCTTAAGCTGGGTTTCTTTAAGATCCTCTCCACCTGGAGATGATTACAGTTGGAGATGCCAATAGCTTTCACCAGCCCTTCATCTAACAGCTCTACCATGGCTGCCCATGTGTTCACAATGTTGGTGTCATTGGGAACCACGTTGTCTGACTCATCCAATGGGAAAAATTCTTTTCCAGGCTTAAAGCTGGTCAGCCAGTGAATAAGGTGGAGGTCCAGGTAGTCCAGCTTCAGGTTGCGGAGCGTCTTCTGGCAGTCTCCTTTCACCAGGACCTTCTTATGGTATGTGCACCACAGCTTGCTGATGAGTCTTATGCTTCACCACCTGCTCCCTAAGCTGCTCCTGAATGGCCACCCCCACCTCATTCTCATTCTGGTACACGTAGGCGCAGTTGACATGGCAGTACCTGATATTGATTGCCACCTTCACAGTCTTGGTTACCTAGCCCGGAGGGGACTTCCAGGTGCCAAGCCCCAGGATGGACATCTTGGTGCTGTTGGTGAGGACAAGGTGGCTCGCCATGGCTGCCACACTCCCCAGACCCCTGCCCGGAACCATACATTGAAGTTTTTAATATCTAAGTTATCAGGAAAACCCAAGTGGTAATTAGTAATGCAAAGTTTGGGGAAAGTTTTCATTCGAATACAAATATTGTTACTGTTATCTTTAAGTCATGGTTCCTCAAAATTGGCTGCATATTGGAACCACTTGGGTTTTAAAAATACTGATAATTGAGATACCTCATATAGAGTACTGCCTGCTTTAGGGATGTGTAAAAACCTCTCCAGGTGATTCTAATGTGCAAAGTTTGAGAATAATTGATTTAAGTCAATTCTACCATTTTAATATTCATATAAATCACCTGGGGCTGTTGTTAAACTCAGTTTCTGATTCAGTGGGCCTAGAATGCAGTCTAAGGTTCTGCATTTCTAACTCTGCTGTTGCTGGTGTGGGTACCACATTTGGAGTAGCAGGGATCTAAGGAATTGGTTGCGTTTTTGAGTAAATGGTTATAGTAGAATTTTCTAGTGTGCACCCACTGCCTGTCTTAAGACTGGAAATCTCTTGTGATGAGGAGGTTTGTGGTCACTGAACTTGACCTGTAGAGGACATTCTATTATAATGAAGACTTGTTGAGAATTGCTATTCTTGTTGATGGTACTACCTTTGCAAAGGATGCAGGAAAGGAGAATTGGGGTGCTACTAAGCTTTCTGATTTCACACCCTCTGGCTCTGTTCAAAGGGGTGCTTGGCAAAATGGCAAAGCTTGACTTTTATACCTTCTCCCATACTTTGCCCTTCTCCTCTCCTCCTGGCCTACTAGCCAAGCCAGCCACCTTCCTGAAGCCAGTTTCTCTACTTTACTAAAGAAAATACGGTTTTGAAGATCTTACTCCCTCCAGTTGCACCCTAGTGGGAGACTCTTAATTGATTCCAGGTTGGCAGCCCTCTTTGTGGATAATTCAGGAATGTTATGAACTTCCATTTGAAAGTAGGGATGAAATCTCCTTTCCTTTGCCTTGTGTTCAGTGTTCTGCTGACTCACTGCTTCCCAAAAGAACATCCTTTTCTGAAATAAGATGTAGTTGCAAATATATTATAGTTTGTGATATATTAGCACCCACACCTTATTATTATAGCCCATGAGCTAAGGTGCTAACTTCAACAAAGACCCCAACCCTATGTCTCAAGAAACCTAATCAAATTATGTTTGGTCTACTTAAATTGTAGGACAACATAAATATAACAACATGGGGAAAATTTTATTTTCTTAGCAGCAAAGTCATCCCCAAGGAAGTGGTTTTTGGGGTGAATGTTTTTGTTAAGTTTGGATAGAGTGGGGAGTGAGATCTTTTAAGGGCACTTTTATGGAAAAAAATAAAAGTTTACTCTTAGAGTTGAATAAAATGCATTTATTTGGCCAAGTGAGGTATATAAGTTGAGCACATGAGCTGAGAACAGCAGAAAAAACTTTTGGCAGCTGTGTCAGGAAGAGGGAAGAGAGATGGTATTACTAATGGAGAGAATAATTTGTTTAGGGCAGGTGGAAATTAGATATCTGGAGGAAATTTCGGTGCATTTAAAAAAATGTTTTATTTTTAATTTTTATGGATATATAGTAAGTGTATATACTTATGGAGTACATGAAATGTGTTGATAGAAGCATGCAATGCGTGATAATCACATGATGGAAAATGAGGTATCTATCCATCCAAGTATGTATCCTTTGTGTTACAAATAATCCAATTATAATTTTTTATTTATTTTAAAATTTACAATTTTTATTGACTATCATCACCCAGTTGTGGTATCAAATACTAGGTCTTATTTATTCTTTCTAAGTATTGTTTTTTGTACTCAAACACCCCCTGTGCCCCCTCACTACCCTTCCTAGGCTCTGGTAACCATCACTCTATTTTCTATATCAGTGAGTTGATTTTTAGATCCCACAAATAAGTGAGAACCTATGGTGTTCGTCTTTCTGTGCCTGGCTTATTTCACCTAACGTAGTGACCTCCAGTTCCATCCATGTTGTTGCAAATGACAGGGTGTCATTCTTTTTTTATGGCTGAATAGTACTCCACTGTGTATATGTATCACATTTTCTTTATCTGTTTATCTGTTGATGGACATTGAGGTTGCTTCCAAATCTTGGCTATTGTGAACAGTGCTGCAACTAACGTAGGAGCTCGGATATTGCTTCTATATACCGATTACCTTGCTTTTGGGTACATACCCAGCAGTGGGCCTGTGGGATCAAATGGTAACTCAATTTTTAGTTTTTTTTTTTTAGGAAACTCTAAGCTGTTCTACATAGTAGTTGTACTAATTTACATTCTCACCAACAGCATACAAAGATTCCCTTTTTTCCACGTCCTTGCCAGCATTAGTTACCACCTGTCTTGTTGATATAAGCTATTTTAACTGTGGTGAGGTGATATCTCATTGTAGTTTTGATTTGCATTTCTGTAATGATCAAGATGCTGGGCGCCTTTTTATATGGCTGTTTGCCATTTGTATGTGTTTTGAGACACGTCTATTCAAATTGCTTGCACATTTTTAAATTGGGTTATTAGAATATTTTCCCTATAGAGTTGTTTCAGCTTCTTATATATTCTGGTTATTAACCTCTTGTCACTGGGGTGATTGGCAAATATTTTCTCCCATTCTGTGAGCTTTCTCTTTACTTTGTTGATTGTTCCCTTTGCTGTGCAGAAGCTGTTTAACTTGATATTGACTCCATTTGTCCATTTGTGCTTTGGTGGCCTGTGTTTTTGGGGTGTTACTCAAGAAAATTTTGCCCCAGCCAATGTCATGGAGAGTTTCCCCAATGTTTTCAGGTGGTAGTTTCACGATTTGAGGTCTGATATGGTTTGGCTCTATGTTCCCACCCAAATCTCATCTTGAAGCTCTCATAATTCCCACGTGTTTTGGGAGGGACCTGGTGGGAGATGATTGAGTTATGGGTGTGGGTATTTCCCATGCTGTTCTCCTGAGAGTGAATGGGCCTCATGAGATCTGATGGTTTTAAAAAGGAGAACTTTCCTGCACAAGCTCTTTTTTTGCCTGCCGCCATCCACCTAAGATGTAACTTGCTCCTCCTTGCATTCCGCCATGATTGTGAGGCCTCTCCAGCCATGTGTGGAACTGTGAGTCCAATTAAGCCTTTTTCTTTTGTAAACTGCCTCTCAGGCACGTCTTTATTAGCAGTGTGAAAATGAACTAATACAGTAAATTTGTAATGGGAGTGGGGGCTGCTGAAAAGATACTGAAAATATGGAAGTGACTTTGGAACTGTGTAACAGGCAGAGGTTAGAACAGTTTGGAGGGCTCAGAAGTAGACAGGAAAATATGGGAAAGTTTGGAACTTCCTAGAGACTTGTGGAATGGCTTTGACTAAGATTCTGACATTGATATGAATAATAAGGTCCAGGCTGAAGTGGTCTCAGATAGAGATGAGGAATTTGTTGGGAACTGGAGCAAAGGTGACTCTTGTTACGTTTTAGCAAAGAAACTGCCAGCATTTTGCCCCTACCTTAGAGATGTGTGGAACTTTGAACTTGAGAAAGATGATTTAAGATATCTGGCAGAAGACATTTCTAAGCAGCAAAGCATTCAAGATGTGACTTAGGTGCGGTTAAAGGCAATTTTATAAAGGAATCAGAGTATAAAAGTTTGGAAAATTTGTAGCCTGACAATGCCATAGAAAAGAAAATCCTGTTTTCTGAGGAGAAAGCCAAGCCAACTGCAAAAATTGGCAGGGCGCGGTGGCTCACGCTTGTAATCCCAGCACTTTGGGAGGCTGAGGCGGGCGGATCACGAGGTCAGGAGATGGAGACCACGGTGAAACCCCGACTCTACTAAAAATACAAAAAAATTAGAAGGGCGTAGTGGTGGGCGCCTGTAGTCCCAGCTACTCGGAGAGGCTGAGGCAGGAGAATGGTGTGAACCAGGGAGGCGGAGCTTGCAGTGAGCCGAGATTGCGCCACTGCACTCCAGCCTGGGTGACAGAGGGAGACTCCGTCTCAAAAAAAAAAAAAAAAAAAAATTTCCCTAAGTAACACAAAGAGTCAATGTTAATCCCCAAGACAATGGGGAAAATGTCTCCAGGGCATGTCAGAGGCCTTCACTGCAGCCCCTCCCATCACAAGCCCAGAGGCCTAGTAGGAAAAAGTAGTTCAGTGGGCTGGGCCCAGGATCCTCAAACTGTGTGAAGCCTAGGGACTTGGTGCCCTGTGTCCCAGCTACCCAGCCAGGGCTGAAAGGGGCCAAGATAGAGTTCAGACTATGGCTTCAGAAGGTGCAAGCCTCAAGCCTTGGCAGCTTCCATGTGGTGTTGAGCCTGCCAGTTCACAGAAGTCAAGAATTGAGGTTTGGGAACCTCTGCCTAGATTTCGGATGTATGGAAACACCTGGATGCCCAGGCAGAAGTTTGCTGTAGGGGCAGGGTCCTCATGGATAACCTCTGCTAGGGCAGTGCAGAGGGAAATGTGGGGTGGGACCTCCCACACAGAGTTCCTACTGGGGCACTGCCTAGTGGAGCCGTGAGAAGAGGGCCACTGTCCTCCAGACCCCAGAATGATAGATCCACTGACAGCTTGCACCCTGTACTGGGAAAAGCTGCACACACTCAAGGCCAGCCCATGAAGGCAGCCTGGAGGGAGGCTGTACACTGCAAAGCCACAGGGGCGGAGCTGCCCAAGACTATAAGAACCTACCTCTTCTGTCAGCGTAACCTAGATATGAGACATGGAGTCAAAGGAGATCATTTTGGAGCTTTAAGATTTGACTTCCCTGCTGGATTTCAGACTTGCATGGGGCCTGTAGCCCCTTGGTTTTGGCCGATTTCTCACATTTGGAATGGCTGAATTTACCCAATGCCTGTACCCCCATTGTAACTAGGAAGTAACTAATTTGCTTTTGATTTTACAGGCTCATAGTGGAAGGGATTTGCCTTGTCTCAGATGAGACTTTGGACTGTGGACTTTTGAGTTAATGCTGAAATGAGTTGAGACTTTGGGGGACTGTTGGGAAGACATGATCAATTTTGAAATGTGAAGATACGAGATTTGGGAGGGGCCAGAACTGGAAAGATGTGGTTTGGCTCTGTGTCCCCACCCACATCTCATCTTATAGCTCCCATAATTCCCAAGTGTTGTGGAAGAGACCCAATGGGAGATGACTGAATTGTGGCGGCAGTTCTTTCCCATGCTGTTCTGCTGATAGTGAATGGGTCTCAAGAGATCTGGCAGTTTTAAAAATGGGAGTTGTCCTACAGAAGCTTTTTTTTTTTTGCCTGCCACCATCCATGTAAGATGTGACTGACTTCTCCTTGCATTCCACTATGATTCTGAGGTCTACCAATCCACATGGAACTGTAAGTCCACTTAAGCCTCTTTCTTTTGTAAACTGCCCAGTCTCAGGCATGTCTTTATCAGTGGCATGAAAACGAACTAATACAAGGTCTTACATTTAAGTCTTTAATCATTTTGATTTGACTTTTGTGTATGGCAAGAGATAGGAGTCTAGTTTGATTCTTCTGCATGTGGTTATCCAGTTTCCCCAGCAACATTAATTGAAGATACTGTCTTTTCCCCAGTGTATGTTTTTGGCACCTTTGTTGAAAATCAGTTAACTGTATGTATGCGGGTTTGTTTGCGGGTCTGTACTCTGTTCCATTGGTCTATGTGTCTGTTTTCATGCCAATACCATGCTATTTTGGGTACTATAGCTCTTTAGTATAATTTGAAGTCAAATAATGTGATTCTACTAGTTTTGTTCTTTTTACTTAACACAGCTTTAGCTATTCTGAGTCTTTTGTGGTTCCATATAAATTTTAGGATGGGTTCTATCTATTTTTTTGAAAACTATTATTGATAGGGATTGCATTGAATCTTTAGATTGCTTTGGATATTATGGAGATTTTAACAATATTGATCTTTCTAATCTGTGAACATTGAACATCTTTACATTTTGGTTTCCTCTTCAATTTCTTTCATCAAAGTGTTATAGTTTTTATTATGGATCTCATTTACTTCCTTGGTATTTAATTTTATCGTTCATTTCTTCAACGTGATGTGCACTAAGAATCATTTTTCTTATTGCTTTGTGGCACCTGTAGTAAACGACCTGTTTCTTATGAACACAATGGGGCATTTGGGTATCTACTTTATAATCATAAAATGTAAATTAAGTTATATCACTCCTATACTCAAAAATTTCTAGTAGTTCTCCACCACATGCAGAGTAGAAGCTAATGGCTTTATGGTTATCCTCAAGATCCCACATGATTGCTTTCTGACCTCATCTCTTTTTCCTGGCTTCTGCACCTCACTGTTCTTAGTACAGGCATCTACATTTCCTTCCTGTGGCCCTTACCCTAGCTCTTCCCTCCCTCTAGAACACTTTGCCTAGAAATATCTGCAGGCTTTTTTCTCCACTGCTTCAGGCTTTGCTCAAATGCCTCCTTCTCAGCAGACAGATTTAAAGTGGCTATGCTCCCTCCCTGCTTCCCAACACATTTGCCATGCTTTACTTCATTCTTCCATACTGCTTTTCTCAGTATGCACTTCCATGCTGCTTTTCTCAGTATGCTTCAGAATGTATTTATGTATTATTTTCATTGTTCTCCTCCACTCTCTCAAATGCAAGCTCTGTGGAGCCAGGGAGTCTATCTGTTCAATGATGCATCTTCAGCATCTACAACACAATCATCGAAGAAATAAATGCATACAAATGCCCATTAAGCTTTCAAAGTGCTCATAGGAAGTCAGCCAAAATCTAATTATTTGAACTCTGCTCATTACATTGCTTCTGAGCAGTGGCTAGCAAATTTAGTAGACTGGGAATACGTGAAATTTTCCCCAATGACCACCCCCCCGACCTCAGCTCCAATCTCTTTTAAGATGCTTAATTTCCCTATATTCAGTCGAAAATATTTGAAGCAATAACATTAAGTTCTTACAACACATCTGAGGCTATCCTGGCAGGGCCATACTGTGTTAATACCTTTATCTGTTCCTCCTGTTCCCCTACTTCCATAGCCTGCCAACTATTCCCCAAGGATATGCTCTGCAGATGGTCCCTCCTCAGCCCAGAGTTTCTCCATGTTCTCTCCTATTTATTTCCTTGAATTTACACTTGGTCTTCCTGTATCTCTTCCAGTAGTTCCATACCCACAATTTTTTCCTCTGTTTAGGACCTTTGCTTAGAGTCAAGAAGATCAGAAGTTCAATTGTAGCTTTATTACACAGCTGTGTAGTCTTAGGCGTGTTATTACTCTAAGTCTCAGATTTTTGTCCATGATAGGGGAATATTATTTCAGTTTCTTCCTGTATGCAAGATGGGGATGACGATGTCGTCCCCTTGGACAACACTGACCTCATGGTGAGTGTTAAGTGAGATGGAGCAGAGTATTTATAACTAGGTGGTCAATAAGTGTTTCTTCCCCCTTTCTTCTCCTTACCCTTTAGTTAGCTTCTGTTTATCATAGGATCATAAAATCTTTCATTTTAAAGGAACATTAAGGCCATTTAGTTCAGCTTATCTAAAAATCTGTTTTTATCATCTTTGTGAGCAATTACCATTCCTCCATGATGACTAGAAGCCTTTATTTCCTTCTAGAGCATCCAGTAATCTATTCGGAATCGATATAACTAGTTCTTCTCTTATATTGAGATTGAATTGCTCACCCTAAAACTTCCATTCTTAATGCTGATGTATGAAAAAAATCTAAACCAATTTTTACTGTGTGATAACCCTTCAGAGAGATGCAAATATTTATTCTGTCTTTTGGTGTTTTTAATCATCCATACAAACTTAGCACAGTAATTTTGATTTCTCATAAGAAATGATAGTTTTGATTTGCCTCCTATGGCAATAATTTCTTTGTGAAGCTCCATCTCATAAGGCAATAGAGCACAGTGATTAAGGACACAGCTAGGGAGTCAGAATAACCTAAGGTTTGAGTCTGAGCTTGGTGACTTATTACCTGTGAACCTGGGATAAACTTCTTTAAATATGTGTCTTCATATATAAAATGGATAATATTAATAAAAGGTATTCCATGGGGGCTGCTTGGGGGTAAAGCATATGATGTGTTTGGCACACTTAGCACAGTGCCTGTCATGTGGTTTGTGATGTATGTCAGTGGTTGTTGAGTCCTGCCTGTCAGACACAGTCTGTGTGGTGCAAAACTTGAGCAAGACTATCTCCGTTTGTTCTGGAAATTGTAGTTTTATCTATGCAGTCTTAGATAGAATTAGGTTTTGTTGGCATCTACATCAGCCAACTCATTCTCATTCCATTTGGAATCAGTAGTACTAGGGATGTAAGTAGCATGTTCTCAATGAGGCATTACAAATGTCAAAGAAATGAATAGAAAAGCCTATAAAAGGTTTAAAGGGGATGAAATAAAAAAATTAATTCTACAGCTAGCAAGATCATATGTTAAGAAAATAAGTTCAGTGAGACAAGAGTTTATGTATTTATTCATCTATTTTTCAAAAAATATTTGTTTGGCCTCACCTATTTTCCAGACAATGCTAGGCACAGGTATCGTCCCTCACCATGGCATTCTCAATAGGGGCAAGTATAACAAAGAATTAAATTCAATGTTATATAGACTTGCCTATCTCCATAAACCTACGGGGAAGAATAAAATACAGTATGGTTTTATTTTAATTTGGACTATGACATTTGAAAGCATACAAGATGGAAATATTAATAATGTCTGACTGTATTTTAAAAAATGAAGTAATGTGGATCTGAATTTTTTCAATTCCTCAGAATTGCAGGGTATGCATGTCGAGTAACCACTGTGTGACCCACTGGCTATGTTGAGGTGATTTCCATCTGAGCTGGAATGCACAAAAAAACACCAGCATTTGTTAGAGCTTGACTTGGATTTTGTGAGTTTTGAATTGTGCAAGAACTTTAAAATGCCTCCTCTTCATAAAATGGGACTCTTAACTTGTGATTATCAATTCCATTATCACCTAAAGGATTCTTAAAATGTGGGATTTATGACACCAATAAAATATTCTTCAAGTTATCAATAAGACATCAAAGGATGACTTAGCATGGAGACTTTCAATCACAGTCAATCAATGGCAAAGCAATATAGCAACCGTGTTAACCATGTGGCAGCAAGGAGTTGCTACCATTCCTTAGAATGGTCATAGCTGTGACAGTGATGACATTACGTAAGCATTCAACAGACCAGGGAAAATAAATCTGTAGAGAGACATTTTTACTTGAACCAGTCTGGAATAACAAAAGGATCCTTAGGGATTTGATGCCTGAATACTGACAGCTATCCCCAGGAAAAACTTTTTTTTTTTTTTTAACTGGATACTTTGGCACTGAACATACAGCAGGGAAAGGAATTAGGAATATACATGTGAATAAAGATATAGTTAAAATATAAAATAGGCCAGGTGCGTTGGCTCATGCCTGTAATCCCAGCAGTTTAGGAGGCCGAGGTGGGCGGATCACCTAAGGTTGGGAGTTCGATACCAGCCTGAAGAACATGGGAAACCCTGTCTCTACTAAAAATACAAAATTAGCTTGGTGTGGTGGTGCATGCCTGTAATCCTAGCTACTCAGGAGGCTGAGGCAGGAGAATCACTTGAACCCAGGAGGCAGAGGTTGTGGTGAGCCGAGATTTTGCCATTGCACTCCAGCCTGGGAAATAAGAGTGAAACTCCGTCACAAAAAATAAATAAATAAATAAAATAAACGTATATAGTTATTCAATATTAAAAGAGATTTAACATAAAGGCTGATAATTTCCACCTAGCGATTTCAAGGAGGGGAAAAACTGAGGCTAATGAAAGGGAAGTTGTCCCAAGTGAAAAATTTGTTTTTTAGAGTAGAAATGTTATATACTCCATTGCAGAGGTTCAGGGTCTTGCCTTCTCTGCCCCAAGTATGAGAGATATGCAGTGTACCAAAATGTAAGTTTACTTCTTGTGGTGTACAAAGTCAAAGATGCTCACTAGATGTGATTCAGGAAACATGTAGTCTCTAACTGAAACATAAAGTGGAAGGGTGGTAGAGGGGTTTTTCTTTTATTAATTTTAACTTAATATTCAAATAGAATGTAGTCAATAAAGATTTATGTGTTCATTTATTTTTAAGCATGAAAGGTCTGGTCTGAGCTTCACACAGTATAAGAGAATGCAGTGCATTATTGAGAGAAAGACATGGACTTATGAACCTAAATTCTTTTTCTTCTTTCTTTTCTCTTCTTCTTCTTTTTTTTTTTTTTTTTTGTGTGTGTGTGTGTTTTGTTTTCTGAGACAAGGTCTTGCTCTGTCACCCAGGCTGGAGTGCAGTGGTGCAATCATAGCTCACTGCAACCGGCATCTCCTGTACTCAAGAGATGCTCCTTCCTCAGGCTCCTGAGTAGCTGAGATTACAGACATGCACCACCATGCCCTGCTGTTTTTTTGTTGTTGTTGTTGTTAGTAGTGATGAGGTCTTGCTATGTTGCCCAGGCTGGTCTTGAACTCCTGAGCTCAAGTAATCCTCCTACCTCGGCCACCCAATTTGCTGGGATTACAGATATGAACCACCGTGCCCAGCCAAGTACCAGACTTCTTGGGTGGGTGTCCTAGCTATAAATTGAGATAAAAACAGTACCAACTTACAAGGTTGTTGTAAAGTTACATTAATACAGGCATAGAGCTTAGAACAGTGCCTGACACATATAAGCACTCACTATATATTGCCTATTACTATTACATACAAAAGCAAAACAGAACCAGCTCACAATCTTTGAAAATACCATCTTGCCTTTCAGTTTCCTCCAAAAAGTTTAAAAGCGGAATAAAATATGTAACAGAACAGAATTAATTCCCAAGTAATCAAAATATCCTGCCTTTCTCTGTAAAGGTGGTAAAATAAACGTAACAATGGAAGCCCTTTCCTACCCACTCTCTCTTTCTGTGCATCATCCCAGGCTCCCAATAAAATGAAGAAAAGGATAGAGGAAGTATAATAGGAAGTAACAGTGGCTCAGCCCATCCCAAAATGTTTATGGAATATTTAAAAGTTAAAACGTCGAAAAAGAAAAAAAATGCTGACCCATTAAAATAAATTGTGTCCCGAAGGAAGAAAATGCAGCACAGAGGAATGCATTGCAGAAACATCCCGTAAGTGACAGGTTTAAGGAAGGAATGAACGTGGGTTCATGGAAGAGTCGGTGGGAAGTGTCAGGCCCTGGACACCACCCAGTGCAGGAATACCTCCTGAGTACTTAAGGGCAGTGAAGCCGCGCCTAAACAGCTGGCTACATGAAAACAACATCCTAGCAAGAACATCCATGCTGAGTTCAATAAAATTTGCCAAAATAACGCCGGGGAAAAAGCATTCCTTCAGTTCAGAAAAGATTGCCAATATTGCTGTCCTTACTGCCTTTTAGCAAGTGGAAATTATTTCCCCTGCT
This sequence comes from Symphalangus syndactylus, assembly GCF_028878055.3. Taxonomy (NCBI): domain Eukaryota; kingdom Metazoa; phylum Chordata; class Mammalia; order Primates; family Hylobatidae; genus Symphalangus; species Symphalangus syndactylus. The sequence continues at coordinate 69,558,368 of NC_072443.2, forward strand.
GTTCTGTCTGCCTAGATCCTTTTTCCCTCTCTTCTTCTCTGGAGAGCTTACTCTTCCTCATTTATCAGATCTCAGTATTCCTTCTGAAACCTCTTACCTGTTCAGGCCAGCTCCCTCGGTAGCCCTCAAGGGAAAGTATTTAATGAACCCTCTTTAGCCAGGGAAGGCTTTAAAAGGTAGCACTTTAGCCAAGAGAATGAGACTTGGAGCTTGTGATCACATCCATTCATTTCTGGATGTATTTTGGAGACCCAAATGCTAGTGTCAGCAAGGATTCTAGATAAATAGGTAACTATTGTGCTTCTCCCTACTTCTACATTTATTTCCAGTTTGCTCATTTTCTTTCTTTTCCATTCCCACCTACTTAAGAAATGATTGTTTTGCTGAGTAGATTGTTTCTAGAAGGTCTTCCCCATCTGCTTTCTGACTCTCAGATCAGGGTGCAGAAACATTTTCAAACAGTTCTTTGGGAAGGAGTTGGTGCTTGCTGTTTTCTCTAGATAAGTGTGAGCTTTTGTTTGTTTAATGGATCTCTGGCTTAGGCCTTTTTGGTATCCTTTACGGTGGAATCCAAGTTTGGTTGGAGGGAGTGGTTTCTAAAATGTATGGGAGGTGATAAGAGAGCTTAACCTACCAGGATTATTCTATATGTCAAAATTGGTATGTTAGGCGTGTACATTTTTAAAAGTTTTATTGACAATCAGCTGAAAATTATGCACTTGTTATAGCACAATATTATGCAACCACACATTTACAAAAATATTTGAATAGGAAAACTTAGTTTTAAAAAAGTCCAAACAGACATACACATGCATATACACACAAACACAGAAAATAATATTAAAGTTATTTAAGTCCAATTGGATAGCTTTTTGCTCCAACGTTCATTTGAACTTGGAAACAACAATCAAATGTGCCAAGTCAAAAGAATGATTTTCCAACTTTCTCTCTGTCTCTCTTTCCTTTTTTTTTAAACTAGTCATCCTGGTTTTAAAACATGAGATACAAGTCATCAATTTCACTGTGACTTAGCAATTTATTTACACAGTTTTACTGCTTTGGACCTAACACAGCTGAGTTTCGAGCTTGATAAAATATTGTTATCCACATAATTCATTTTCTCCTGCTTCAACAAGGTGTTTGGATTTGTGGGAACTCCCATTTGAGGTTGAAATTGAATTGAAAATTCATGTGAAGTCTACACAGATGAGGCAAGTCTGACTTCAGGGAAGCGTCCATTAAATTTACTCGCTAGTCTCCGCCATGAAAACTTGCTCCTAAGGCCTTGAAAATAGCTCCTATTATCATATCGATTGGAGTCAGCAAATATAACTCAAATTTAAGGTGAGTGTAAGTTTATTCCTGGATATGTGTAACAAATTTCTAATATACATTTAATATATTAGTCACGTTGGGTTTAATGTAAGTTACTAATGTTTAACACAATGATTTATTGGCTCTTCATGGGCAATCCTCACTTATTAACAATATTATTGATTTAACTGAAATTAACAATTCCCTATTAATTCATAATTCATCTTTTAGTGGTAGTCATAAAATAAAAGCTACATCAGTCATCAATTTAGAAGCAGACCCCACATAAGAAGGTAGAAGTAAAATAGTAGCAGTTGTTTTCTCATGGAATATCAAGTAACTTCACAGCCAAAAAAAAGTTTGAATAGAAAAAAAATTGCTCTTCTTCCCTTAAATGTTATTCTTTTGTTTAGAGAAATGAGAGGCAATTTTCTAGACTCTAGGGAAAAAATACTTTCACAATCTGCGAAAGCCAAACATTGAGTTTGTTAGAAGATCTTTATATTTTATATAGTATTTGAACCTCACAAATAGAAATACAGGTGTTTTTCAGAAGATACATTAAATGAAGAGTCCCCAAAAAGGAATTTATAGCACACCATGGAGAAATCTTTCTGTAGATTGTAGCTCTAAATTCAAAATGATACCTTCTTACATCTTTCGGAAAGGTGTGAGTGGCAGGGAGACTAGGGAGGATTTTTTTCTCCCCATGTTCTACTGAAAGAGCACTGTTGTGCTTTGGGGCAAATGCTGTTTATTCAAATCAATTAATGCACCCAACAGTCTCATATACAAGTCCACAGGACAAAGATTAACATCATGAAGAAAAGGTGTTAAATTTGGCTAGCAGAAATGATGAAGATGAATGAGACACAGCCTATAGTAAGAACACGTAGCCGAAGGCCTGCATTCCCAGTGGGAGGATTTTTACCTCCAATGTCTGCTTAGGAAGATGATAAAAAAAAACATCGCTGTGAAACAGGGATCTAGCTTAAAGAAAGTCATTAAATTACGTGACACAGTAGAGCATAGTATTTGAAAACATGGATTCCTGAAGTTTGACCTGGATTTGAATCTGAGTTACTGCTTCCTATGAAGTCTTGAGCAAGTCTTTAATATGTGCTTCAGTTGTCTCATTCTTGAAATGAAGATAAGAAGAGTATCTACCACATAGCATTGTTAGGTTACGTAAAGTACTTAAAACATAGTAAATTTAAGTGTTTTTATTGCTATGAAAATTTATTTTTATTATTATATGAATATGAGTTGTCAAAACAGGAAATCTGGGCTCCAATTTCCATTTGGATATTTATGAGATTTGACCTTGGGCAAGCTACTTAAACTTGGCAAAATCTCCATATGTATAAGCTGGAAAAAGTGGAGAAATCCACCTTTTCAGGCCTGTTATGAGTATAAAGTGGCATAATGTATGTAAAGTGTGAGATCCTTAGTTACCACTCAAAGAGTAATTCCTCTCCCATAAGATAGAGGCAAAAAAAGAAAAAAGAAATGAAAGTCTGTGAAGTTTTCTCTTTCATATGATAATAAACAATTCAATGACCTCTACATATCAACTGCAAATGTGAATTACTCATGTTAAATATGAGTGCAGAAAATGAAAATGGGCAGGCACAGTGGCTCATGCCTGTAGTCCCAGAACATTTGGAGGCTGAGGTGGGAAAATCATTTGAGCCCAGGAGTTGGAGACCAGCCTGGGCAACATGGCAAAACCCTGTATCTACAAAAAAATTTTTTTCTATTTAGCCAGGTGTACACCTGTAGTCCCAGCTTTTGGAAGGCTGAGGTGGGAGGATTTATTGAGCCTGGGAAGCAGAGGTTGCATTGAGCTGAGATGGTGCCATGGTGCTGCAGCATGGGGGACAAAAAAAAAAAAAAAAAAAAAAGAAGAAAAGAAAAACGAAGCCCAGCGCAGTGGCTCACACCTGTAATCCCAGCACTCAGGAGGCTGAGGCGGGTGGATCATGAGGTCAGGAGTTTGAGACCAGCCTGGCCAGCATGGTGAAACCCTGTGTCTACTAAAAATACAAAAAATTAGCCAGGCATGGTGGTGCACACCTGTAGTCCCAGCTACTAAGGAGGCTGAGGTAGGAGAATTGCTTGAACCTGGCAGATGGAGGTTGCAGTGAGCTGAGAGCATGCGATTGCACTCTAGCCTGAGTGACAGGGCAAGACTCCATCTAAAAAAAAGAAAAAAAAAACGGCTAATAGAGAAAGGTAACTTGCAAGTGATAGGTTAAAAAAAAAAAGTGAGTGAAGTATCCTTATTTTGCAGTCGCAAGTTGAAGGTCTTTGATCTGGTTTGGCTGTGTCCCCACCCAAATCTCATCTTGAATTGTAACTCCCAAAATTCCCGTGTATCATGAGAAGAATCTGGTGAGAGGTAATTGAATCATGGTGGCAAGTCTTTCCCCTGCTATTCTTGTGATAGTGTGTAAGTTTCATGAGATCTGATAGTTATAAAAACTGGAGTTGCCCTGCACAAGCTCTCTTTGCCTGCTACCATCCATGTGAGATGTGACTTGCTCCTCTTTGCCTTTCACCTTCCACCATGATTGTGAGGCCTCCCTAGCCATGTGGAACTGTAAGTCTTATAAACCTCTTTCTTTTGTAAATTGCCCAGTCTCGGGTATGTCTTTATCAGCAGCATGAAAATGAACTAATACAGTCTTCAAGTAGCAATTATTTTGAGAGTGCTTATGGACAGATGACATTCGTATGTGACTAATTTAATGATTCCCCTCCTCTCCCTTTTTTGGCAATTTTAGTTTATTCTTTTCAGTATTTTGAAGTTGTATGTTGAAGGAAATTGTCCATGTGTCACTATTTCTAGTTAGTAGTTGGTAACAACACCATCACACATGTTCATGAGATTTAATCTCAAATGTATTCATCAAGTGCCAAAATCTCAGTTCAGACTGGCTCTAGTCAAAAAAAAAAAAAAAATGGGAGTACAATAGTTTCAGGCATGGTTGCATCCAGGAGATCAAGTCATTTCCAGATTCTGCAAGTCATTTCCAGATTCTGCCTCTGTTTCTTGGCTCAAAAGATGAAGATTGATGATATAAGGTCCTGGGGAGCCTATCAGGCATTTTTATGCATTATGAGGAAAGAAATCTCAGAAATTCCATGGGGAAAGCTTCTCTTCCTATGTATTTCTAGAAGAAGTTTCCCAGTTCCAAGATAAAAGGTCTTGCATGCATTTCTGAACCCATCAGTATAGTCAAGGGGCCAGAATTACACTGAATGATACATTGAAGTTATCTAGTTTGAAGACTGGTTCTGGAAAAGTTTCTGAGCATGACTTCCTTTCCCAGATGGCTGCCTTTGGAATGAAGTTTGGGAACTTTGCACAATAATTGAGTGTTATTAAAGTTAATAAAAGGGGAGTTGAATATGTTGCTCTTGAGAAATATAACAGTTTCAATGGTATGCTTAGAAACCTTTTTTGAAGCTTAATTTTTATCATTGTTATACTTTATTGTGGGGAGAGAAAATGGTGTTTAAACATGAAAGCAAGAGAGCACAAAATAAATGAAACCTTGTTAAGGTCAGTAGACCAGCAAAAGAAAGCAGAATTTCCTTAAATGCTAATCTGCAAAACGCTGTTTTCTTCTAAGTACAAATTGCATCCATTAAAAAACCATGTAGTAGTTGCCTTCTTTCATCTCTAGAAGCTTTTGATGGGCAGAAATGGAGACATGTGTTCCTCTTTTGTCAATCCCATGATCTCCATTGGTTCTCCCAGCCCCCTCACTTATTGGACACACAGATAACAACAATTTGTTTTTGCTTCCTGTCTCCAATTTCTCCTTTAATATTCTATTAGCATTCAAAGTGACATTCTTTCTTCTGGATTGAATGAAAGAATGGAAAGATCACTGGACCCAGAGTCACCTCTCGGGTCTTGAGCAAGTCTTTGATTATACTTGTTCTTTTTATTTGAAAACATCTTAACAGAAGACACACAACTGTGGGTAAATTGTTTTACCCAGAGTTCTTGAGTGTTCTGTTCCCCAAGAGCCCCCACATGCCCTGGATTCTCTCCCAGGAACTACTAGGATGACCCAGTGATCTGACAACTAGAAGGTAAAAACCAGAGCCATGCTCCAGCACTGCAGCTGAAGCCTCCTCTGCCTGCTTGGTGCTGGTGTTCTAATGGTTGTGAAACATTTTGACCATCACCTGGCTCCAACCCATTCATTCCATGTGAGAACAATGGCCTTGAGCTGTTGACTCTTCTGATTTGGAAGAAATATTAGAAATCTCAATTTATACATCAAAATTACAAAAATACTTTGAAGCTGGAAATGAATTAAAGGTATTAAAATATTGAAAATCAAAGAAAGAGACTAGATTTGAAGAAAGAGGACAGCTTTGGTGGTACAGGATGATAAGTTAGGCAAAGAAAAATGTTCCAGGCTGAAAGAACAAAACAATCACAAGCAGGAAGAACTCTTTGTTTATGTTGAATATAAGAGATTTTTAAACTGGCAGCTCTATGTTTATGATGAGTTTAGGAGATTTTAAACTGGCAGTTCCCAAGCCAGGCCTGGATAATTTATTCTTTCTTTGACCAGCTTATAGTTTGCCCTGCACAGTATTTTTAAAAGAATAATACACTTTAATAATATACTTCAGTTCATGGATACCCTGTAATTTTTTAAATAATTCATCTTTGTTGGACATTTAGATTGCTTCCATATTTTTGCTGTTTTAAACAACCTTGAAAAATATCTTCTATGTAAATTATTTTTGCACATCTATAAATTTTGGACATAAGGGCAAAATAAAAATCCTAGACATGAAATGGGTAGATAAAAAGGGCACGGACATGGTAATGGTTGAGATGCATATTACCAATTTGCCCTCTATAAACTTTATACTAATTTACACTTCTATGAGTCTTGTGACTGCCTACTTTTTGTAAATTGTTGGTACCCGGTTGATAATTATATTTTAATAAGCAAAAAATCTCAAATATTAATATCAATTTATTTTATTATTATCAAGATGAAAACTTTTTTTCAGATGACTTATAGAATAGATTTGAACCAGTCTAAAAAATTCACAGAGTTTCTATTTCTATTTGCCCTAGGCCACTCATAAAGACAGAGGTTTATTTATTGGATTTTTATCAATAAAGGAAACTCACATCTAGGTTCTTAGACTTATTCTTCCACTTCTCATCCCTGGACAAGATTTTCTCATGGTCCTAGCTTCCTTCTCCCAACAAGAATGCAGCTAGGAATGAAATCCTGTCGATGGCTTACTGCACAATTAGGCCTGGCCAAGGCTCCTACTCAAGGGGAGTGAGATATAGAGTCAGATCTTAGAATATCATGCAAACAGAACAGATTTTATGTCATTTCTACAAGGTTCTGTCTGGATTCAGATCTTAGAACTTTTGTAGGCATCCCTCTTCATGTCCCTCTCCATAAAAGCATGGCTTACTCCTAATTGGTCAAATTCTTATCAGAATTTTCCCTCAGGAGCTGGAGCATATCTCTCAGTGCCTTATATTCCTGAACCAATCTGGGGAGTATATAGAACCAATGACTAGTGGCCCAACTAATGGAAAATACAAATTTAGAAAATCTAAGTTTTTTCTGTTTCAGTTATGCCAACCTTTTTTCCTACAGCAGATACTGGGTATAAAATGATGAGTAAGATCTGAAATGATACCCATCTGAATGGCACTTAAAATGTAAGCTTAGGCTGGGTACACTTTGGGAGGCAGGTGGATCGCTTGAGCTCAGGGGTTCAAGACTAGCCTGGACAACACAGTGAAAACCTGTCACTACAAAAAAAAAAATACAAAATATTAGCTAGGTGTGGTGACATGCATCTGTAGTCCCAGCTACTCAGGAGGCTGAGGGGGGAGAATGGCTTGATCCTGGGAGGCAGAGATTGCCGTGAGCTGAGATCATGCCACAGCACTCCAGCCTGGGTGCCATTGCAAGATACTGTCTCCAAAAAAAAAAAGAAAGAAAAAAGTAAGCTTAGTATTACAGCACTTATCTAAGATTCATAATTGAGTTTAAACAACAACAAGAATGTGATTTTATTTCAATGTGGTAGGTATTTTTCTTTTTTCTAAGAGGTAATAATCATGAAAGTCTGTGAAAAATTCTTTAGCAGTGTTGACAGTTTGTTCCCTTTTTTTCCTTCTAGTCTCCCAAAGCAAAACAGTTGTACAGAGAACTTTAAATTTCATTAAAGTATAAATCATTTATTATTCAACAAATATCTATTGAAATCCTTGTCTGTATCAGATGCTGTTTTAGGTGCTGGAGATATAGCAGTGAAAAAAATCGGTAACAGAATGAGAGAGAAAGAATGAATCCAAGTAGGTAGTGCTATAGAGAAAAATAAAGCAGAGGAAGGGAATCCTAAGGGATGAGGAGGTTGTTATTTTACATAGGTACACGGGATGATCAGGGAAGACTTCTCTAATGGGTGACATCAGAGGCAAGAACCAAAGATTCTGGGAGAGGGCTGTGATGGGGAGAGGACATTGTAGGCAGAAGGAGCAGGGAGGTAGAAGCTCTGCTGAAGGATCATGCAGGCATAAAGGAGGCAATTAGAAAAACACAGCAGATGTCCTCAGACCAGGGTAGGGGAATGACTGGTGAAAAGTGGTCAGATTCCGCATGTGTTTTAAAGGTAGAAGCGATGGGATTTGTGGGTAGATTCAAAATGTAGTATGGACAAAAGATAGGGGAGTAAGGATGGCCTCAGATTTGGGGCCAAAGCAACCGAACCTGTCAATTTGTCATTTACTAAGATGGAGACACCACATAAAAGTGTCTGGTTTGTGCATGAGGTTCCTTGTATATAAAAAATAGAGTTGCAATTACTACTGTGAAACTTGGGAAGAATATGTTCCCATCTTCCATTCATTTGGGGCAGGTGCTCACAGAAAGGAATAGCTGGCAAAATTGCACACATTTCCATGCTGTTTTTCTTTGTGTTTAGTATGCATGGTAAATATGTGAAGGAAGCAACTTCTACTAAGTGACAGAGCTGGAATGAGAAAAATATACGTAACACAATGTACTTGATACACGGGATGTACAACACAATTTCAATATGTGTCATTTCTTGTTTGATTACAGTTTTCACTTGGAGCTTTTTTTTTTCATTGGTGGTAGTGTAGAACTAAATCACTTGAAAATGTTTAACTTTATCCAAGTTCTATGCTCCTGGAAAATAGCGGCAGTTAAAAAATCTGACCACCTTTTTATGTTAGGGGAAATGACTTACTGTAAAAAATCACATATGACTTTTCATATTACTTTTATAAGATTTGCAGGTGCTCCCTCACCTTGTTTAGTTAGGTCAGAGTAAAACACAGACTCTGCAAATCCTCATTCATTATCTCATCAATGATTAGCTGAAGTGTTCAGCCTCCATTGGACAATCTGGACAAAATACCTATTAACTTGACCAAACTGTAATCAGGCATCTCATTCCCATAGGCCATGGGACATTGACTTATCCTTGAGCCACCATTGGAACGCAGAACAGCACCTTCTTAACAGTCCCTGTGAAGAATGAGTTGACCTCAGGGAAAAAGATTCTGTGACCAACCATGCAAAGATGACACCTGCTCACTCCCTTTCCCACACTCAGTTCTTTCTAATCTTGTTTACTCTTTCCGACAAAACAAAAACCTTTTTTGGCCTGATCTTGGAGACACCCACAGATCTTTGGATCAGAGTGATCTCTCGAATGCAGTGACCCCTCTTCTCACTTCCTCATATTTCAGTAGCTTTTTTGAATTAAATCTCTCCTTCCGCAAGTCTAGATTTGATTTCCACTTGACTGCCTTGATTAATTAGTAGTTTGTTATTGTAGTGTGTATAGTGACTCATTTCTATTCAACAGATATTTGTTAGGCCTGCATACTTAATGAGTTCCTGGGGATACAGCAGTGAACAAAATGGACAAAACCCCTTCATTATTCGAGCTTACATCCTAGTTTGTAGAGATAGATAAATGAATGAAATATATCATAGGTCTGATGATGCTTTCTGCTATGGAGAAAATTAAATCTAGCAAGAGAGAGACCTGGGTTGGGTTGGGTTGAAAGGGCTACATTTTAAAATACGGTAGTCTGGGATACATTTAGATTATTTCTGCATTTTAGAGCTGAAAGAAAGGGGCGACTGTGAGTCTCTAATCCTGAAGTCTATAAATGATAATAGTGGAGGCTTCTAAACACAAACGATGCTCAAAGTCAAGTAAGGAGGTCCCTTAGCCATTTGGAGCATTTATAGGTATTTGATTGCTTTGTTTCAATGAAAGATCATGGAAGTTAGAGGGGTTAAGGAGTAAGATTTCCAAATTGGAGTCCTTGAGGATACAGGGCTGTTCTCCAACATGCATATGCAGGAGAAGTTCCCATCCCGAATACCTTAGGTCAGTGTTGCACTAGCAATAAAAGCAGCTGCTAGAGGGATCATCCCTAGTTCATTTTTGGTTATTTTCCTTAGGATTTTTTCACTCCAAAAGAAGGATATATCCTTATCAATTACTAACAATTCTGAAATTCAGATTAGTTGATGATTTGGGTAGTTATGCATTCTAGGTGTGTTTTTAAAGAGCTAATGATTTGAAGTGAAGTATTTTGTACTGTTTTGACAGTGTTTTTAGCATTGTAACTTAACTAAAACATTTCCCTTTCAAATGCTTTCTGTTATACATCTGTCAGACTCTAAGAGAGTTAAATTTTTTTTTTAAAAAATGACACTGTGACTCAGTACAGATTTCCTGAAAGCAAAGTGGCTGAAATTTGGAAGACTCAGAGGCTATATTTATGAGTTAATTAAGCTTATTTATAATTATCATTTGGCATTTCTTAACATACATCCTTCTGTAATCAGAAAATATAAATCAACTGAAGATATGGTCATGTGTCGCTTAATAACAGGGCTATATTCTGAGAAATGCATGATAGGTTGTTCCATTGTTGTGTGAACATCAGAGTGACACAAACCTCTATAGTGTGGGCTACTACACACCTAGGCTATATGGTACAACCTATTGCTCCTAGGCAACAAACCTGCACTGCAGGTTACTGTCCCGGATACTGTAGGCAATTGTGACACAATGGTATGTCTGTATCTTGTATCTAAACATAGAAATGGTACACTAAAAATATGGTACTGCAATCTTATGGAAACCCTTTCATATATGCAGTCTGTCCTTAACTGAAACTTGTTTATGCCCTGCTTGACTGTATATGGGATGGATTATTTCCAAGGTTCCCCAGACTAAGATACTAAATACCAAGGCAACATTAACTATTTGGTATTTCTTTCATAAATCTCAAGAAAATAGCCTAGGTGAAAACTAGGTATTTTTTCCCATTACATCTGGCTGACCATATTCCCTCAGTTCTAATACATTTATCAAAATAGGTTTTAAAATAACACCACAGAGCTTTCAAGTGAGTAGTGCTCAGAACAAAATAGATAAATTGGAAAGCCTATATCAAATCTGATAGGCTGATCCTCTTTGGTACAAATATTCAGAAATATAGCTACTTCAATTCCCCAGGCACTTTAAAGGTAGTTAGCTGGTATTTAAACTCAGTTGGGCTATATATCCCAAATCACTCAAGGAGCAATAATATAAGATCATCACTGCTATTGCATCTTATCCCAACAATGATAGTAAATTATGAAAATTGCTGAAACTGTTCCATGTTGTCTAAGCTCTCCACGAATGAAGGTCATATGTTATAATGCCTATCACTAAACTGGAACAATATGGGAGAACACCTTACTTTTAGGGTATTTTGAATCAGTATATATATAATACTTGAGCTTATCCTGCCATATTAAGTTATTAATAGTTGGAGGGAGAGGAAAACACCCTTTTCATTTTTAAATGAGTATGAATTTATTTTTTTGATTTTCTATTTTGTTTTCCACAAAATCAGACTCAAACAAATATTAGGACCTTCTTATTTCCTATTCTAGCCTTCTTCCATTTAAAGGACATGCAATCAAAAAAACATATCAATTATCAAATTTTTCATCTTAACTCACCCACCATCATCTAAGTCTCAGTAGTGACTCATGGATGATATTGGCAGGTTGATTGCTCAGCCAATGAGTAGATTTTAATGGTCCATTTGAACCAGCCTTCAAAATACTAAAAAAAATTTTTAAATATAACTAATTATGTCTGTTATTAGCACAGCCAATGGGATTATCTTCTGGGCAATTGACCAATTGAACAGTTATCAGCCTGGATAACAATTTAAGCTTCCAATGGTCAAATATTGACTATGTAGCCATGGCCTCCGTTGCAGTGTGACTCAAAATTAAAAATGAACTGAACCATTCATTGATTGATAGTTTGCAAAGATGTCTGAGCTATTCGCATGACTTCCCAAGGTGGGGATTTAATAGAGAGTGGTATTACTCTATTCAGTGATGATAGAAACTAATATAGCATCACAGCTGTGATTTGTGACATAGGATAGGAGCACAGTTGGCTGCATCTGAAGTGAACCACATTTCTATGGGTATTTTTCAAAGGAACAGATTGTACCAAAAGCAGACAAAACATCGATGCCTGAATTCCACTGATTTTTTGCTAATAGTAGCAATATTCAGTGGTTTTTAGTTGGAATGGCTGTGTTTGCATTGCTGATGCAACCAGTTTGCCATTGGAAAATCTGCCGGAGCAAATTACATTCCTAGCAGCACAAACATCATTTATTTCCTCATTCATTCAACAATAGTTATTGAGGACTTGTTCTATGGGAAGACCGTGTTAAGTTACTAGAGATAATGTTGCAAATAAGGTTCTGTCCTAAAGGAACTTTCTCCCTAGTGGGACATATGAACAAATGAACATTTACGATTGATTATAATAATTGTTGTGTCTCATGTAAGGTCAAGATGTATTGGAGCTAATTACAGGGTCACCCAGTCTGTCTTGGTTAAAGGTGGCTTCTCAGAAGTGTCTTCTAAACAGAGACAGGGAGAATAAGTAGCAGTTAGTTTGATAGGGGTGCAGAAGTTGGGAAGAGTTTGTTTTCTCCCCAGAAAGATCACCATGTTCAATGTTCCTGAACTAAGAGGGAGCAAGGGTTGATCTCAGAGGGTAGCAGGGCTCACATGACAAGGAGCCTTGTCAGACAGGAGAGGCACTTGGAGCCTTATCAGAAGTTCATTGAAGGGCTGTCAAAGGTTTGTAGGCAGAATATAGGAATAAGTACCAACATCTTAGGGTAGAAGAGAAATCCATTAACAAAGCTAAAAATAAAAAGAAACAAAAGACCCTTCAAATTTTATTTCTAATCAGATACCTGTTTAATCTACTAGAACAGTAAAATACAGATGGCTGAGGCTGAGAGCTTATAGTATGCATATTCTATATTTTCCTAAACTCTTAAGAATATTTATTGTGATTAATTATAGCACCTTTTGAATGCAGTCATACCCCATATTTCATGGACAGTTCTATTGCTCTTTGGTGAACTCAAAAATAAAGCTAAATCACAGCTTCTTGCATATAATTTCTCCTCAAAATTTAAATTTTAAAATCTGTAAGTAAAATTGCAATTGAACAATCTTTCTCTGTTCTGCTGTGGAAATGAACTTTGTTTTTTTAAAAAAATTCCAGCTAAATATAGAGAGTGAATAATTATAGTAAAGCTGACCTTCCTGTACACATCTGTTTCTTTCCATAATTGCTTTAATTATGGGATGAACTCCCTGGGAAGCAAAAACAAGTTTATTGCAACAGATTATATTATTACATTGTATGAAGTTTTGAACTTTTATTGAATTATTATTGTTGTTAGTTTGCTCATACTTAAACACTCAGACCTTTGAATACCAAGGATCTATCACAGCAAGTTTAAGATACTCAAGAGCCAGGTTTTACCCAATTTCAGGAATGTCCCAAGACATTGGCCGTATGCTTATTGTTCAAAATGAGGCCCTTTAAAAGCTGCATCTGCCTCGTCCTATCTCAGAGAAGCCTATGTCAAATTTTATTTTATTTTATTTTATTTTATTTTATTTTATTTTATTTTATTTTTTTTGAGACAGAGTCTCGCTCTGTCGCCCGGGCTGGAGTGCAGTGGCGCAATCTCGGCTCACTGCAAGCTCCGCCTCCCGGGTTCACGCCATTCTCCTGCCTCAGCCTCTCCGAGTAGCTGGGACTACAGGCGCCCGCCGCCGCGCCCGGCTAATTTTTTGTATTTTTTAGTAGAGACGGGGTTTCACCGTGGTCTCGATCTCCTGACCTCGTGATCCGCCCGCCTCGGCCTCCCAAAGTGCTGGGATTACAAGCGTGAGCCACCGCGCCCGGCCTCCTATGTCAAATTTTAAAAGAGCCTATCCCTTAATCAAAAATGTCAGACAGGGCTGCTAGATTTAGACAAAATATTTGAAAAGAAACAGAAAGAAAACAAAGAAAAGGAAAAAAAATGTATGGAATGATCCAATGATCTTTGAGATATGTTTATACTAAGAAATTATTTGTTTACTTGAAATTTAACTGTGAATCCTGTAAATGTTTTTGCACGTGGCAACCCTACAAAAAGGGGATCTAGCAACATTTTCCATGGAGATAGTAGCATTTTATTATCTTTTCTACCCACTTCCCTAACACGTGCTACAAAGTTTCCCTGTGCACAAAGTTTTCAGATCTTTTTCTATCCCTATAGCATCCAGTCCTTTCTAGGTCTCTTCTCCCCTACTTCTCCATCCATTCCTGTATCCTATAAATCTGTGTAGCTTCTTTACAAAATAGTGGGATGGAATATCTGCTCGTTAGGAAGAGGAAGGAAGAGAGAAGACAGTTGTGCCAATGGAGAAACTCTCTGTGGAGTGGGTAAAAACACTCTAAACATTCCCAAATTAATTTGGGTTCCATTATACATACAGAAATTCTACTATCTCATCAGAGTGACTAAATCTTTCATTTCTAAAGTACTGACCACAGTTTTTGCCTATATATCGGTGAAATTTAAAAGTAAGTTTTGCCAAAATTAGAAATTAGTTCTATGATTATTGGTCAACTAAATTAGCTCTTTGGACTTAAATTGTATTCTAGTCTGTTTTGCACTTTATCACCTTGTTTTTATTTTCCTTCGCTATCGCTGTGTTATTCTAAAACTTAGTGTCGCTCATTTCTTTAGAAATCAAAGCCAAGCCTTGAATTTATAGTTAATCATGTTTCTAATCGTCAAATAAATTTCTAATTGTCAAATTCACCTATATGTTAAAACACGAGAAGAATGTGATTGCTCAGTAATATTCAGAGTTGGGAATTATAGACAAGATTCATTAAAACATTGAAACAAGGAAAAGATCTATTAAAATGTCATTTTTTGTGTTCTTAAGAAAAATCCAAGAATTCTTTTTTCTAAGTCTTTGTAAACTAAAAAGGGCTTTGACAGCTGATTGTGTTTGTATTTCATGGAAAACTTCAGGTTTATTGTTAGAAAATTGTAATGCTGTTAGCAATAATGGCAAAGACAAATGTTTACAATATAATTACCATTCTCCTAGAAAATTTGTGGTTTGGGAGAAAGAAAATGAGACGAAGAACCTCTTAAAAGATTACATGTGGCTAGGACCTTTGTCCAAATGGGGAGATAATAGTAGCATTTCATAGTAATCATTATAATTAAAAAGTGACTTAAGGATATTTGGCTCCTCATAATTACATTGAAGGTGGTTTTTAATTGGAGGGGGAACATTTTGGAAGAGGTAGTTTAATAAGTATACAAAATATCAAAGTATGGAAGTCACTGTTCTAAGATTGAAAACATTTGCCTTAAAATATACATTGATTTTTGTATAGGTTCTTCCTTCAAATGTTTCCAGTTATACTTTCTGTCTGTTTCAACCACCAATAACACCAAGGCGTATTGTAATATCATAGTCATCCAGCTTCAATCTCTCTTCCTTCTATCATTTATTCTGCTCTAAGATTAATGATCCTAAATGATTACTTTCATTATATGTAATAATGACCTTTCAGCCGGGCATGTTGGCTCATGCCTGTAATCCCAGCACTTTGGGAGGCTGAGATGGGTGGATTACCTGAGGTCAGGAGTTTGAGACCAGCCAGGCCAACATAGTGAAACCATGTCTCTATTAAAATCCAAAAACTACCCAGGCGTAGTAGCACACACCTGTAATCCCAGCTACTCGGGAGGCTGAGGCAGGAGAATTGCTTGAGCACAGGAGACAGAGGTTGCAGTGAGCTGAGATTGTGCCACTGCACTCCAGCCTGGCCGACACAGCGAGACTCTGTCTCAAAAATAAATAAATAAATAATAAATAAATAAATAAATAAATAAATAAATAAAATAATGACCTTTCACTTTCTCTGTTTGCTTACTTTTTCAAATGTTCACCCTTCATTCCCTGTGCTGATGGGAAGCTTGTTTCAGGAGTAGCTATCAGTCGACAACAATCTGTGGTTATAGATGACAGATAGAGATACATCTATAATGAAAGCCATGAGTGATATAAAAGAGCTGTGGGCAAGGAGCTGGAATACTGCTGCTTACCTTTCTCTGTGTACAAACTTGAGTCACTCACTGCCTTTGAGCCTCAGTTTCCTTATCTGTGAGGAAGAGAAAATAATGGCTATGTTGTTGAGTGATCGTGCAAAGCAACAATTAGGAAGAGTTCTAGTGTATCAACAAATGTTTCGGTCTTTATATTTTATCCAATGAATTGTAAGCTCTTTTGAAAAATGTTCCATGGCTCTTCATCATTGCCTGAGCCCATCAAGTTGAGATTTCTGATTCTGACATTTTAAATGCCTGTCATACCTATGCACCTTGTATATTGTTGTTAGTGATTATCAAGTACAAATTATATGTTAGGCACTGAGATGAAAGCTTTGTACCCATTTTCACTTTTGAACATCACAACTATCCTATAAAAAAGGAGTATTAGGCCAGTGAGGTAGCTCACGCCTGTAATCTCAACACTTTGGGAAACCAAGGTGGGAGGATTACTTGAGGCTAGGAGTTTAAGACCAGCCTGAGCAACATAAAAAGACCCTATCTCTATAAAAACGTTTAAAAAAATTCTCCAGGCATGGTGGCGCATGCCTATAGTCCCAGCTACTCTGGAGGCTGAGGCAGGAGGATGAATTGAGCCCAGGAGTTCAAGGCTGCAGTGAGCTATGATTGTGCCACTGTACTCTAGCCTGAGCAACAGAGCAAGAGCCTGTCTCTACGTTTTTTTTAAAAAAGGGCTATTAGTACTGTTTTTATTCCTTCTTATGGATAAGGAAATGAGCCCTGGAAAAGTTATATAGCTTGTCCAAAGTTAAATAGTTGGCGAAGAGGAAATATCCATATTTGAACCCAGGCAGTTCAATTCTATCATCTGACATTTTAGCCACTGAGCTGTACTTACCAAAGAAACTTCTTTTTGGACTTGGCTAATTGTTGACCCTGAACATATATATTTTTGTACATTTTGTTGCATCTATTTATACCTCAAGGTCTATTCTTTTTCCTTTCTCTCTACACAATTCTATTATTATGACTGTGCGTTGCCTTTCCCTGCTAGATAGGTACACCAAATCCTAAGCCCTCTCAAGCCTCATGGAGCACTTTTGTATTGTACTAGCGACAGCCACACTGGATTACATTATCTTATACTTTCTCTGATGCATTCATATATTTAGAAACTGCCAAACTGGACCTACCTCAGGAAAGAGTACCATGTCTTTTACCTCTTTTGCACCTCCTAATTTATGTAGAAAAACTAATGGACAGTGGCCGGGCGCGGTGGCTCACGCTTGTAATCCCAGCACTTTGGAAGGCCGAGGCGGGCGGATCACGAGGTCATGAGATCGAGACCACGGTGAAACCCCGTCTCTACTAAAAAATACAAAAAATTAGCCAGGTGTGGTGGCGGGCGCCTGTAGTCCCAGCTACTCGGAGAGGCTGAGGCAGGAGAGTGGCGTGAACCCGGGAGGCGGAGCTTGCAGTGAGCTGAGATCATGCCACTGCACTCTAGCCTTGGTGACAGAGCGAGACTCCGTCTCAAAAAACAAACAAACAAACAAAAAGCTAATGGACAATAGAAGATGAAAAAATGCATAAAAAGAATAATTGTTAATTTCTGTAATAATCTTTTGAGATTTGCAGTCTTGCAGTGTTCTGGAAGCTGTCCTACCAGTGTTTCAGAACCGATTTCTATTTCTGAAATCAGCCCAAGTGATGGGAAAGTCTCTTTCTCTTCTAAGCCACTGTACTACTCCTGACTGTTTGTCCTGCCCAATTTCCTCCAGTGGTAATATCTTGCAAATCTGTAGTATCCTATCACAGCAAGGTTATTTCCATTGATGCACCCAACATGCAGAATCTTTCCTTTACTATAGGATTTGTGGTAAAGAGCCTAAAACTAAGGCCCATTGTTGTATGTGCCTGGAGAAAACCAGGAGGAATTCAAGTGGCCTAGCCACAAGTTCTCCTCCCTATTCTGCTCCTGTGGATAAAGCCCCCCGACCAAACAGCCTTCCTTATCATGGGGACCACGCACGATTTCTGCTTATTCCTAAATGGAATGTTTCAGCTTCCTGCAAGACAGCAAACTTATTCAAATGACGCAATCACATCCTCCCATGGGAATTAAGGGTCATCACCCCATCGTCTTGATGGTACAAAGCCTGACTCCAACAGCTGCTGGGTGTTCACTCCGTTCCAGGGTGCACCTGCTCCTATGTGATTCTGCATGCACGGTGTCCTCCTCTCCCTGGCTGTGAGTATATGTGACTAGTAAACTGCTGTCAGTCTCATTAGTCCAGTGTTGGGTGATCCCATATCCCTCTTACTGATGGGGTACAGAAGAGGTGATTAAAATAGGATTTTTCATGTGGGCTTTTATAGACACAGCACTTCCCTCCCATGCCCATCCTCTTTTTAACTCCTGGAAAATACTGACTTGTTTTCCATCTATCTATTTTTTTCACATCAAGTTTGTTATGTACATAAAATGATACAATGTATAAACGTCGGGGATTGACTTTTTTCACTCGGTGTAATCTTCTGGAAATTCAGCCTGGTTGCTATATGTATCAACACTTCATTCCTAGAATTCCACTGTATATGCACTATTATTTGTTTACCCATTCTCCGCTGAAGGACATCTGGATTTTTTCCAGTTTTTAGCTATTATAAATAAAGCTGCTATAAACATTCACATAGAGGAATTTTAATAAACATAAGTTTTCATTTCTGTAGGTTAAATGCCCAAGGGTGCAATTGCTTGGTCACATGGGACTTACATGTTTAGTTTTTAAAGAGACTGCCAGACTGTTTTCCACAGTGCCTGGACCATTTTACATGCCTATCAGCAATTTATCAGTGATTCACTTCCTCCTAATCCTTGGAAGTCTTTGGTGTTCTCACTATTATTTTAACTCTTCTGATAGCTGTGCAATTATATCTCGTGGTTTTAATTTGAATCTCTATAATGGCCAATGGTGTTGAATGCCTTTTCACGTGCTACTCAGAATCTATATACCCTCTTTGGTGAAATGTTTGTGTCTTTTGCCTATGTTCAAATTGGGATTGCATGTTCTTTTGACATTGGGTTTTGAGAGTTTTTAAGCATATTCTAAATACTAGTCCTTGGTTGGATATGTGGTTTGCAGATATTTTCTTCCATTCTGCAGGTCAGGTGATAATTTGAATCACTTATTTAAATCTCTAGAGTCTGTTATTAGGACTCTTCTGTGATTACTAGGCTGACAAGGGGTACCTTCAATTAAACAGTCATCCAGCAGGGTTTAAAATGAAACATGCCACCCATCATATCAATGTGCTAGAGTGGAACAAACCCAAGGTTCATAGTTGAAGATCATGGGCTGGGCATGGTGGCCCATGCATGTAATCCCAGGTATTCCAATGGCTGAGGCACAAGAATCACTTAAATTCAGAAGGTGGAGGTTGTAGTGAGCCGAGATGGTGCCACTGCACTCCAGCCTGGGTGACAGAGCAAGACTTCAGTCCTGGCTTGGTCACTAAGTGTTACAGGATCTCTTTGGGCCTCAGTTTCTTCATTTGTAAAGAAGGATCGTGTACATTGTCTAAACTACTATCTTGTTCTACCGTTCTATGATTCTCAGTTTAGAAGTTAAGCTGAATAGAATGAAGCCAATTTCCCTACATGGCAAAAATACTAACATGTAGGTTTTAAAGCAACTGAGAATGGAGTACCTTTTCTTCTTCTTTATTAGTGAGAATATGCTAAAATATCACAGTGCAGCATGACCTTTAGAATCCTCTTGCCTTTTGCCTTTCCTGGTGATGCCCAACAAATGCATCTCAGAGTTTGCTATTTTATTGTATAGAAACTTGTAGCAGTTTAGATGATAGATTTGGAGTCTAACAGTGCCCTACCACTAAACTGGTGTATGTGCAACTGGAAAATTACTTAGCTACTATAATCCTCAGTTGCCTTTTTTTTTTAATTTGGTGATAATAATGGCACTTAGCACAAAATATTTCTGTGAGAATAAAATGAAATGACCCATGTGAGTGTTCAGCACTCATTGATTTCCCACTAGCACACAGTAAGTGTTCAATAAAAATTATTAGCAGCTGTTGGGGCTGCTGCTGTTATTATACTAAGTGGTATGGTTTGGCTCTGTGTCTCCACACAAATCTCATCTTGAATTTTACTCCCATAATTCCCATGGATTGCAGGAAGGACCTGGTGCAAGAAAATTTGAATCATGGGGGTGGTTTCCACCATACTGTTCTCGTGGTAGTGAATAAGTCTCACGAGATCTGATGGTTTTATGAGGGGTTTCCTGTTTTGCATTTCTCTCATTTTTCTTTTGCTGCTGCCATGTAAGAAGTGCCTTTCACCTCCCACCATGATTCTGAGCCCTCCCCAGCCATATGGAACTGTAAGTCCAATTAAGCCTCTTTTTCTTCCCAGTCTTGGGTATGTCTTTATCAGCAGTGTGAAAACGGACTAGTACACTGAGTTACCCCAAATACCTAAGGTGCGGCCCCTAAGAAGCAGATAGGGGGCTCTTAGGAAGGGGAGTGCTTTTGTTTCCTAGCTTTTCTAAAGCAGAATGTGGTTCTCAGCTGATGAAACCAGCATTAACCATTGTACCAGTTATTATTACATTTGCCACTCACACAAAAGGCAAAGGAGGAATATCAGATACAGATACAAAAGATGCAGACCATTTGCAATTAAGCTTCTTCTCACCTTGCCTTTTTCAAACCCCAGTAAGCTACTCTAAAATCTCTCCCTTCTTTCATTCCAAGGTCCCCAAACCTTTCCTCGCAGTGTCCTTTGCAGTCTCTGCTTTCTGGTCTCTGGATAAGAGCTTTATTAGTTAGGCCAATTTATCCTTGTTAATTCTGTTCCCATTTTCATTTCCTTATGTCCTGGACTCTGCCCATTCACAAGTGCTCAGGAGCTAAGTGGGCAAGAATAATTCCTTCTTGGAGGCAGTTGTTAGTATTTCAAATATGTACAATTTAATATCTTTTCTATCACTGCCACATAAAATATTAGCAATAAACAGAGGGACAGCTTCTAAAAACTGTGACACTATGACACAAACAGCTTTCAAACTATTCCTCCTTAAAAAATCTCAAAGAATTTTTCCCACCAATTTGTAACATTCACTACCTGCCTGAATGAACAGAACCATTGGTAAGAATTGGCATATTGATGCTCTGTTAAGATTCTCATTCATTTCCTACTAGATTTCTTACATTTCCAGGCTGATTACTTTCCATTCCAGAAATGCAGTTATTTTTCCTCTACATGGCTGCTTGTTTCTTTTTACACCTGTACAATAACTGCTTCTTATAGCCAAGGGGTTATATCATTAATTTAAAGACCACAGCACTGAGTCCTGTGGATTTTACAAAGCAGAAGTTTTACTTCTCAGAAAGTTAAATTCTTCTTTCTTTTAATGGAATTAGTGAGTCAGAATCATATTATACATATTTTTTTCTTTCCAGAACGGTGATGACACAGATAATTTGATTAAGCTAAGAAGCTCAATTCATGTCACCTGTTCTGTTATAAATACATCAGTAGAACTGGGAAAATAATTTTATTGAAAATATTAAATTTGGTGCAGGTTGCTTTTAGATACCATTTTTATCTCTCATGTAGGACCTTGTCATCCATTGATTTGCCCTGGAAGAGGGATGTTTATGAATCAAAAAATTCATATAGGGTAGCTGCTGAACATGTCTTTACTGAAGAATGCAAATAAGCATGCAGTCCTTGCCAGCAAGGAGCTTACTACCTATTTGGAAATGCAAGGAATATACACAAATGACGCTGAATTAGAATAACAGAAGTCAGTAAAATCTAAGACAACAATAAAGAAAATTCACCGTGCTGTGCACAAACAAGAGCCAAATATTGGATGGAGACTGACAGTTATTGGAGGGAGAGAGAGATGCTGAAGGCTTATTAAGAATAAGAGTTACCCTTTTAAAATTTTTTGTATAAAACTGCATCTTCTTTATTTTGCATGCTTCAATTTCAGAACAAAATAAACAAAAAACCCATAATATGCAACACTCAATCCTGTTGTCAAATTAGGGAGGGGATGGGGTTAGAGGCCCTTGTTTCCTGCCTTAGGCACAAGGACAGAAGAGAATAAACACAAGACATTAGCAGAGGGAGCCAGGTGAGACAGCACCACTCAAGGCTGTGATGGGAGCCATGGGGACACTATTCAGAGGGTACAAGATTTCCAAGTATAAACTCCTAGTCTACCTCCTCCATGTGAGACACATCCTAATCGCCCTCGAGTGGGGAGGGAGGATTGTATCAGGAACAGCAGCACCAGCTTCCTCTGCTGCCATTTCGTCTTCATCTGTAGCTAGACTGAGCTTGTTCATGGTAGATGCTGTTGAAGTAGGTCTGGGAATCCTCAGGGGAGAAGCCAGGAGAGAGCCCTGCAGTTTCAAACAGCAGCACCACCAGGTCTTTGACAGCTTTGTCATCCTTATCCGCCTCAGCTTTCTGCTGCAGTGTCTTCACAATAGGTTGGTCAAGGTTGATCTCCAGGCGCTTTTTGGCCATCATGTAGTCCATTGTAGAGATGTCTCAAAGTGTCTGAGCTTTCACAATCTACTTCATATTGGCTGTTCAGCTGTAGGTGCCAGTTACAGTGCAGCAGGATGAAGAAACAGACTATTGGAGATTGTCACTTTCTCAATCTTCAAGTTTTCTTTCAGGAGGTTGCAGAGGTTCTCAAACTGCCTTGCTCTCCTCCATTTTCTTCTTCTCCATCCTTAGGTAGCCTAAGCCCCTACTAGGTAACTGAGACCAGGCTCTTTCCATCAAACTCATTGAGCTGCTGCATGCAGTACTAGTCAGTGAGCTTGGTCCTATATACTGCCTCAAAGCCCTGCTTCCTCACTCATTCCACAAAAGCAAAGTTGGCCACCTGCTCTTTGCTCTTGCCAGTGATGTCATAGATGGACTTCCCATCTCCATGTGAGAGACATGCTCTGACAGAGTTGTCATCTCATCTCCAGACTGGGTGGTGTGATAATGCAGCAAGTCAGACAGGCATCACCAGTTAATAGAGTCCTCATGGATTCCAACCTTTAGATTTTTAGAGAATTCCTCATGGAATTTCTTATAACATTCCTTGTCTTCTGCCAGCTCAGAGAAGAGCTCATGGCACTTCCCAGGAGTGTTTTTGTGTGGAATTTCAGGATTCTGCTCTGCTGGCACACTTCTCGGGAGATGTTCAGGGGCAGATCTTCAAAGTCAACTACACCACAGGTAAAGCTGAGACACTCTGGTGTCAGCTCATCATAGCACATGCTGGACATAGAGGTTGATGTTTTTCTTTTCTCTGTTGTTCTCAAAGAGGTCAAAGAAAGCCCTACTCTTTTTCTCAGGTCAAAGAGAGCCTGATGAGGGATGAATAGCAGTGCCCTGAATTCCAACTGACCCTCTACAGAGATGTGCTTGACTGGCAAGCAGTCTTCTCAGTCATTGGTGAGGCTCTCATAGAATTCTCCATACTCTTCTGGGTGATTTCATCAGGCTTTCTGATCCAAATGGGCTTAGTCTTGTTTAGTTATTCCAGATCAGTGCATTTTTGTTGTTGTTGATCTTCTTGGTTTTCTTTTTCTTATCCTTACTGCTGTTACCCTCCTCACCTGAGCCCACATCTTCAATCTTGGGCTTTTTCTCATCTTTATCATCCTCTTCTTTCTTACCTTTCTTTTTTTTCTGCTTTATCATCACTGACTTCCTTCACCCACCCTTTCCTTCTCCAAACAAAGGGTGATGGGGTAGCCTATAAATACAAGTGTTTCTTCAACCTGCCTGTCTTACAAATACTCTGTCTGGTCTTCTTTAAAGTGGAGGATCACTTCGGTGCCACTGCTAATGGGATCAACAGGGTCAACACATACAGTTAAGAAACCCCTAGCATAAGACTCCCAGGCATAGTGTTCATCCTCATTGTGCTTTATGATCACAACCACTTTTTCTACCTCCAGGTAGGCAGCATAAAAGCCAACACCAAATTGCCCAGGCCTGGAGATGTCTGCACCAGCCTGAGCAGCCTCCATAAATGCTTTAACACCAGACTTGGCAATAGTTCCCCAATTATTTATGAGATCAGCCTTGGTCACACCAATGCCTGTGTCCACGGAAGTAGGGTGTGTACCTGAGGGTAGGTGATGATGTCAATTTTCAGCTCTTCACCACTGGCTAACTTGGAAGGTCCTATCAGGTTCTCAAAGCAAATCTTGTCCAAGGCATCAGAAGCATTAGAGATAACTCCCAAATGAAAATCTCTTTGTCATAATAGCAGGTATTGATGATGAGTCACATGAGTTGGGCAATTTCTGCCTGAAAGACAAAAGTCTCCATCTCCTCCTCTACGTGGTGCATCTCCTCGGGCATCTTGAAAGGAAAAGATTTACCAGTGCTAGTGAACAAAGTGGGCTGGGACTGTCCAACATGCACATGGCTCCAAAGCTGCGTGGGAGTGACTTAAGAGCAAGAGTTACCTTTTAATGAGTGGCTATTATCTGCCAGGCATTGTGGTAGGCATTTTACACTTGATTTGTTTCAATTTATAAATAAATAAATGTCTGGTTATATTTAGATCTGCATTTCACATGAGGACAATGCTGAGACTTTTAAAATAAATGTTAGTAAGTGGTCCAGGTGAAATTTGAACCCAGACATATTTGGCTGCAAAGCCTGGGTTCTGTTTGCAACATATACTTTATAAAAACATGCCAGGCAATGGGTAGGAGGTTTTGATCTTATTATTGAAAAAGTAGTAAAAGATAAAGTGAGAAAGAGGCAAAGAGTTAAGGAAGGAGGAAGAAGAAATAGAACATTTTAGACTACAAAAATAGCATGATAGTGGAGGCAAAAAATGTATATATAAAGTGTTTGAACAATGAGTAAATGAATTTGCCTGGATCAAATGTAGGGGATGCTTGCAAATGTGCTTAATAGCATGGGCTCTGGATTTTGACAGTTTGGTTTAAATTCAAGTCATCCATTTATACCTGATCTCTCCTAGGCAGACTACAACATCACATAGAATAGTTGTGATGATTTAAAGATCTAATACAATTTAGGTGCTGGTAATACAGATGTTTTTGGTATGTGAAAATTAATCAAGCTGTACAATTATGTGTGCTGCTTGGTATGTATATGTCAGAAAAAGATTTTTTTTGTAAAAGGAGCTAATGCATGTGTAAGCATTCACTGAATGTTAATTTATTATTCTCAATGTATTCAGGACGGTGAGATATTAGAATAAGATCTTAGCAGAATGTTGGAGCATTGCAAAGGGCCTCTTACCTGAGGAGGGTCAAAGAAGGATTGGAAAGATGGAGATGTATTCACAGTGTTGTTTAGGAAGCTTGTCTTTGTCTCAGTGTATAGAATGAGTTGTTGGAATTACAGAAGGATATAGAACAGTGAGACCAATGAAAAGATTTTGCTGTCACACAGAAGTCCAGTAATATGGTCCTGAGGCAAGTGATGGTGAAAAAGAGAGATTCCACAAAGGAAAAATCAATAGGATTGGACAGTGGGATGTAATAGGGAAGGAAAGTAAAGATTCGAAAATAACTTCTCTAGTCTTTAGAGTAAGAATGATTGGAAGAAAAACCTGAGTGGGAGAACAATGGCAAGGAGGTTGATTTTAGGTAAATCCAGTTCCAAGTGTCAATATCTGGTTGGCAGCTGGATGTGTCAATCGGCAATAGAGGACATGCTCCAAGAACTAGTAATTACATAATTAGTAACTACATAAAGTGTGAATAGTTTCTTGTGATTATTACACAAAGGAAAATCCAAAAATCTGGTAGTGCAAACCAAAAAATTTCGATATGATTACGTGTGTATTTCACAGTTTTTCTCTTTGGTCCTGTAATTAAACCATATTTATCTCTGTCTATAAACAAATAATTCAGAAAAAAAGCATCTGAACCTGTAGAAATCTATAAAATCCCCAAGTTTGGTGACATTTTAGTTACAGGGAGTTAGACTTCTATAACCATAATGGGTAGAGTTTAAATTAAATGATTGTCACATGTTGGTAAATTGCAAGTACCTCTTTTGTAGACCCCATATATTCTCTCTTTCAAAGAATGTTTATGATTTCTTGAACTTACTTTTAAGAGATTTAGAAAGGGAGGATTAATTATTTTCTATTTATAAGCACAAATGTTGTTGAGGACATTCTTACATATTTACCAAAAAGGGGACCCAGTCATAATATATTGAAAACTTAAATCCACCACACAACAAATTCTGGATGAAAACCTTACCCAAGGCCGGGCGTGGTGGCTCACGCTTGTAATCCCAGCACTTTGGGAGGCCAAGGCAGGCGGATCACGAGGTCAGGAGATCGAGACCACAGTGAAACCCCGTCTCTACTAAAAATACAAAAAATTAGCCGGGCGTGGTGGCGGGCGCCTGTAGTCCCAGCTACTCGGAGAGGCTGAGGCAGGAGAATGGCGTGAACCTGGGAGGCAGAGCTTGCAGTGAGCCGAGATTGCGCCACTGCACTCCAGCCTGGGCGACAGAGCGAGACTCTGTCTCAAAAAAAAAAAAAAAAAAAAGAAAACCTTACCCAATACTGGATTAATGTCATTTCTGTTTCTCTGGTATTAAAATAATATAAAGTAAAAATAAGTTTCAACTTTAGGATCCAGGAAAAATGCATGCATGTGTATGTGTGTGTGTGTGTTTGTGGGTATGTGTTGTGGGTTTGTGTGTTTGCGTACACGCATGAATGCATCCATGTGTAAATATAAAGGGGTGGAAGGGAAATTATAAAATAAGTTTACTCTAGTTGTCCAAGGGAAATTGATTTTATAATTAAATATTTAGAAAAATTCAATCCTGTGTTAAAGTAATATGTTGAGGCAAGATATCTTTAAAATATCTCTTTAAAAAATAGCTATTTTTAAAAGTTCTGTCACTCGAGGCTTTTAAATTTTTCTGAATTCAAGCATAAGTATTTGCATGCTAGAGTATGCAGAAAAATGCCAATAACACAGAGGATATTTGTCTACTAGCCATGCCTTCAAAAATAACAGTGCTCTTTCAGCAGACACATTTTGGGGTACCCAAGAGAATGTAGAGACAAAGTTAAGTCATTAATGAATCCGCCTCTGAAGTTAAGAATTAGAATGATGTTATTGCTCTGCAAACCTCCTCTTCTCTCTATCTGCCGCAGACAAAATGCCAATTATTCACTGGTGATCACATCAGTGAAATTTCCTGATTATCTCCTAGGTGCACAGAACTGCTAATATTATAAATAGAAATAATTCTAAGATATAACCCCAGCTCTCAGATAGCCTAGTTAGGTACACGGGTAAGTACTTAAAAAGGAAACCTAATAATACAAGTAATATATATAATTTAGTGGACAAATAGCATGTAATATAAAATAGTTTGGAGATTAAAAGGGAAGGAAACCAATCCTAGTGACCCACTGTGTACTAAGTACTAGTCAGCATGAATACTTGAATCAGGATGATTGTTCCTCACTGCTATACCCTCAGCACCTAGAAGAGTACCAAGGATGAATAGAGACTGAATAAATATTTGTTGACTAAATAAGGAAATAATTCTCTCATTCAAGATGCACAGAATTCCTAAAGAATAGATATTTCCACTTTATAGATGTTAAAACTGAGGATGTGAAAGATAAGTAGCATGTCCTGAATCACATAGTGGCACAAGATGAGATCCACCTGTCACCAAAAATCTTACTTTTGCCACTGAGAGGTGGCAGAACTCAATGGAAATGAACCAGTTCAGTGTTGATTTGGACAAAAATATGTAGTCTAAGCAAATTGGTCAGAATTCCATAGAAGATTATTTTTTAAATGAATATTGTAATTGATAACGTAAAGCTTTAAAATTGTTAAAACTTAGGTACATCTGATCTAAGGTAGTGGGTTGTCAGCATATCAATATTTAATTTCCAAAGAACACAAGCATTGTTTTTAAGGGACTGTTAATATTTTCTTACAGCTTAAAATGAGCAGACGGAAAGAATGACCTTCAACTTTCTACAGGATTTTACATCCAACAGTAGAAAGTGCCACATGTAAGATTTACACTTGACTAGACTGGTGACAACTGTAGCTCCCATCCTAATGACCTGCAAGAAATCCTGATATAAAACAAGAGGAAAGTCATGGCATAAAATTGTATATGAAAGTTTGGTTTTGAAAGTGCACTTTACATACAGTGCAAAGTTTCACAGTTTGATTGAAATAGTTTTTCCTTTCCAAAAATATTTACTTAGTATTAGTAAATATTCTAGTGTAAATTAGAGTATAATAGATTTAGCAATAAAAAATGAAACAAAATCAACTAGATAAATTAAAAACAAAATTATAAAACTTAATGTAATATCTGGTATGTGAAAAAACACTAATGTCTTAGAGCAACAATGAGAATGGGTTGTCTTTTTGTTTATTTCTATAAAAAGATATTAATCAAGGGTGCATATTCAATACAATGCAAGGCATGCAGTATAATTACAATGCAGTAGAAGAAAGATATTCTCAGACATTATCCATCTATTTTCAACAGTGTGGATTTTTGACACACAGAATTAACATAGATCTATCAAAACAGACATTATCCATCTATTTTCAACAGTGTGGATTTTTGACACACAGAATTAACATAGATCTATCAAAAGAGTAATTGAAGAACTTTTAAATAATAATCAACATGGGTTTTTTGTCCAATTGACGCAAGAGAGATAAATACATTACATCTAAGCATTTCCTTCTCACTCAGCCCAACATGCCCTTGGACCCATGGGACCAGTATCATTGCTGTCCATTGAAACAGCCGTAATAGTTTTACTGCACTTGAGTGATGTGGCCAGTGCTTTGCTAACTCACTTTATGTAATTTATATATATAAATTAGAAATTATCTGACACAATTATGGAGGCTGAGAACGCCCACAATATGATATCTACATGCTGGAGACCCAGGAAAGTAGATGATGTAGTTCTAGTCTGAGTCCAAAGGCCTGAGAACCAGGAGAGCCAGTGTTGTGAGTTCCATTCAGAATTTGGAGAAGACTGAAGTCCAGCTTGGAAACAGGCAGAAAGTAAATTCTCCCTTCCTCTTCCTTTTCATCCTGTTCAAGCTTCCTCGGATTGGATGGTGACCATGTCACTGGAGACAGCAATCTGCTTCACTTTGCCTGCTGTTTCAAATGTTAATCTCATCCAGAAACACCCTCATCGACATAACCAGAATAATATTTGACCAAGTATCTGAACACCCCATAATACAGTCAAGTTGACACATAAAATTAACAGTCACAAAGAATAAACGGGATGTAGAGGAAGTTTTATCTTTGTATAACCAGGCATGGGAAAGCAGTGCAGCAGGACCTGCACCCTGCATCTTAGTGTGAAAGCTATGCTCCCTCCCACCGTGCTGCATTGCCTGATCTCAGACAAGGCTTCATCGCAGTGCTTTGGGTGGGAACTGCAGGTGATCAAGGTTGGCATCCAGGATAAATTGTGTCATCCACCTCTCAGCCTTATGATTGCCAATTGTATATTTAAAAAAACAATATAGTATGCCCTGGGGAAAAGGAAAATGGAAGACTGACTGGTAAAGGAAGGTCAGATAAAAATAGACTGTAAACAACACGCAGAAGAATTTGGAATTTGGACGGAGGGCTGCAGAGTGTGGTGACAACTTGTCCTGGTTTGCTTAAGACTCTCAGTTTTAAAAGTGAAAGTCCTGTGTCCTTGGAACTCCCTCAGGTCCAGGCAAACAAATTGGGCACCTTAACAATAGAGAAGTGATGCTCAAATTGTCTCTTGTGAAAACTGATTTTTGTTTCCTAACCCATTGAAGACTAATACTTTTATAAGATACAATAAAATGAGTCACTAGAATGAAATGGAAAAAGGCATACAAGCTCACACTTTCATATTAAATTCAACAGATATAAATTACTCTAACAAATGGCTATAAAGGTTACTAAAATGCTTACTCGTAATTTCTATACTTATCTTTTAGGGCACCAGTTACAACCCATTTGAGATGGGTCCTGGTATAAGGACCACACCAATGCAGAAATGAGGATCTATTTGTACAGTCTGAAAAGGGAAGAGGCAGAGTGAACACCTTTTTTCTGGCGTGATGGATTGCAATTGGAAAGGACTAGAACAAGGATAATAGATGGTAATAGAAGAGGGAGGTATGAAAGATGGGCAGAGAACAGGTGAGCAAAGAAAGGAAATCCCAGTGACCCGAATACAGAGATCAAGGAATGGAAACAGAGCTCATCTTGAAGTTTCTCACTAAATGAAGTCTTCTGCAGCCACTGGTCTTAAAAGCTAAAGAAATTACATTTAAGAAATAATAAAACAAAAGCAGAATGTAGACTGTGAGAGAGTGGGCTTTGGTTGTAAGTGAACTGCCCATGCCCAAATCCAGACACCCTTAGTTGTTGTGAGTTACTTGACCATGGCCTGTTTTCACCACTCTGTCTCAGTTCCTTTATCAATAATATGCCACTTCTCCTACTACCTATCCCAAAGTGTTGTTTTGATATATAGTGAGATTTTTTTATTTTTATTTTTTTGAGACGGAGTTTCACTCTTGTTGCCCAGGCTGGAGTGCAATGGCACCATCTCGGCTCACTGCAACCTCTGCCTCCCAGATTCAAGTGATTCTCCTGCCTCAGCCTCCTGAGTAGCTGGGAATACAGGCATGCACCACCACACCGAGCTGATTTTGTATTTTTAGTAGAGACAGAGTTTCTCCTTGTTGGTTGGCTGGTCCCAAACTCCCGACCTCAGGTAATCTGCCCGCCCTGGCCTCCCAAAGTGCTGGGATTACAGGCGTGAGCCACCGCACCTGGCCAAGATTTGTATATATCATATATATATAATAGATAGCGATGTATATTATATACTATATAAATAATTTGTAATTTATTATATATGGTGGTATATGGTATATTTATATCTACATACATATATAAATATCTACCATTTAGAACTATGACTGACACACAGCTAATAGTTACTCTTTGCTCATTATAGATATTAGTAAAGAATCTCAGTAACAATCATTCCAATCTCATATCTTTTGGGAAATTTTTGCCTCCATTTACAAAGTGATTTAATAGTAACCTATGAAAAAGTGTGATTCCTTATTTATTAGGGAAAATTTATAGTATATTTTCCTATTGACTTTGAAATTTGTCAGTACTTGCCAACTTTGTACATGCTGATTTATGCCACAATTGTTTGGCCCCCTCCAAAATACCATGCACTATTTAGAAGAAAGAGGTTCATTAACAGCAGTCAGTTTGGCTCTTTTTGGCTTGTGCCTATTTGAAAGCCTCCTTGCAGCATAACTACCAAAATTGTTGTTGTATTGGTTCTTAGCATTTCTCCATTTTCCCTTGATTTCCTTTGATCTCATTTCTGTACGTATCTCATTTACTGTCCAGGTACTGTTTGTGCCTCTTGTTAGGGACATATGTTTTGTAATGGTACTAAGCCTGGTTGATACCTATCCTAGTGCAGTTGTTCTCTGTAGCCAACAGCGCTTTGTCCTCTTGGTGCATATATAACATAGAAGGAGTAAAATTTATAAAGGCCCTAGGGCAGTAGGATGCTGGCATGTCTGAGAGTAGCAATAGGAGGAGGGAGTGGCCAGAAGTAGCAGGAACAAAAGGGATGGACAAGATAAGGACCTTGAGGTCCAAGACAAGGAGGGAGTCAGATCTAGCAAACCTCTGGATCATGGCAGGAACTTTGAAATTGCTTTAAATGTGATAGAATTCATTAGTAGATTGAGCAGACTATGGTATGAACTGACTCACATATAAAAATGGACACTCTGGCTGCTGTGTGTTGACTAGACTATCTGTGGGCAAGGGTGGAAGCCACGTTACCAAGAAAGACTCAGTATGCTAATATAGGTCAGTCCATTTCTCTTTGCCGATACTAGGTACACAGCTGATATCATAGGCTTTGGTTTTACCTATCTATCTATGGATTATTTGAACTTGGAGGCCATATAAAACCACAGAAAAGTCAGCAGAAGGAGAGTAGAAACATCAAGAGTCACAAGAGCTTCTGATGCCCTGAGATACAGAAAAAAACAAACTTGGTGGACTGTCTGATCTAAGTTTTATATTTGTGAGGCTTAACTGCCATTAGGAGTAATGCAATGGTGTGCCTGGAAAAGCAAAATATAAAAAGTAGGTCTATAGTTTTTGCTAATTTCCAAGGTGTAAATACTCCCACCACGGCCAATTTCATGCTAACAAAGGGACCCCACTGATGTGGAGTCGGGACGAGTTGTGCACAAGCACTTCTTGCGAAGTGGCTCCAGCAAGCCAGTGGTGCATGAGATGAGTGTGAATGCTTCCAGTGGATTTCCTATTTTATTAGCTTATTTGAGTGAGTGTCAGACCTTGAGTGCTGGATCATCCAAGTCCCATTTCACCTCTTTTCACCCTTGAACTTCTCTTTAAATGGTTTCCTTGATCGTTCTGGCCTTTCCTTGCTTCCCAGTTATTAGAAACGTAAGACGCCTGCAGGGGATGTCTTGAGGTCTCAGGACAGAATATTTAAAGTACAGCATGTAGGTTCACCCACGTTTTAGTATTAACCTTTTAAAAAGTCACCAGTTTTTATCCTTCACATCAGTTC
Source organism: Symphalangus syndactylus (assembly GCF_028878055.3). Classification (NCBI taxonomy): domain Eukaryota; kingdom Metazoa; phylum Chordata; class Mammalia; order Primates; family Hylobatidae; genus Symphalangus; species Symphalangus syndactylus. Next base: position 69,590,930 of record NC_072443.2, read on the forward strand.
TGTTAGAATTACAGATTCATAAACAGATGTAGTTGTTAACAAAGTGGAGAAACAGAATATTTGATTTAGCACACTGACATTTACAGTATAAGCCAAATTGCTTTTAATCAAAACATTAAAAAAATTCATATTGTCTGTGAGTCAGAAAAGTTTCCTGGAGTTGTTAGCTTTGCATACACAAAAGTATTATACGTTTTAAGTGTTATTTTTTATTCAATTATTTTCCAGAAGTAGATGGAGGATAGCAGACCTGTGGGTGAGCTTTAAAATTAACTTATCCTATCAGACCACTGAAATTCTCATCTGTGAACAGGGAAACAGATCCAGTGAATGAGAAATGAACTTCAGAACTATCCATTATTCTTGGCAAACTAAATTATAGTCTCTACTCTCTATTCGAGAATCAGTGTTTCACCTGGTTCCAGAAGTGATCAGTAAGAGTGACAAGAAAGAGAAAAAAGAGAAAATCCTTCCTGGGCTAATACCTTCGCATCGCTAATAAGATCAAGTTATTAAACCATGAAAAGCATTCTGAAAATCCCTGGGTTGTTTTCAGACAAGTAACATTTTGTAAAGTTAAGGATATCTGAGCTTCTAGCAGCCAAACTGGGTATGAGGAAGTTTAGTGCTTAAATTTGCACACTTCAGACTGTCAGCTCCTTCAATGTGGAATGATTATTAAGTTCTTAGAGATTTTCCCCTTATATCTTGCCTATTGTGAATAATGCGTCAATGAACATAGAAGTGCAGACATCTCTTCAACATACTGATTTCAATTCCTTTGGGTTTATACCCAGGAGCGGGATTGCTGGATCATATGGGAATTCTATTCTTTGTTTGTTTTTTGAAGACTGTATGTACTGTTTCTCAAAATAGCTGTAGTAATTTACAATGCCACCAACAGTGTATAAGGGTTTCCTCTTCTCCACATCTTCCCAATGCTTATTTCATCTTTTTGATAATTGCCAATCCAACAGCTGTGAGATGATAGCTTACTGTAGCTTTAATTTACATTTTTCTTATGATTAGAGATAGAGTATTTTTTCATGTATCTGTTGACCATTCATGTGTCTTTTTTTGAGAAATGTCTGTACAAGCCAAAAATCAACATTTTATGTATTCTCACTACAAAGAAAGATGATAAATATTTGGGATGATGGCATGGTAATTAGCCTGATTTGATCATCCACAATGTATACATATCTCAATTAAAACATCACCTTGAACCCCATAAATATATATAATTATTATCTGTCAATTAAAAATAAGACTTAAAAAAGTAAGTTCTTCATTTGCAAAAGAATCTCTGCCCATATACCTGCTAATTAAATTACTAATCAGGCAATAATCCCTAATGTTACATTATCTAGAAAATGAAATGACAAGGTCATAATTATCTAAAGCATTACTTTAAAAGACTTGGGGAGAAAAGCTAAGCAAGCCATGGCTGGCTGAAGAGGCGAGATGATATGAGGACATTCAAGTGGCCATAGTTCATTAAACCACCATCCTGTGCTATTCAGAAAAATTGTGTTCAACAGTAACTAGCTCATTTAATACCTGAAGTGGACCATTCAGATGGTTAAACAAATGAGATTCATACAAGCCTCGTCACCGTGTAATTCACATCTCATTTGCTCTTTCCTTTGTGCTAACATCTGCTACTTCACGCTCACTATCTGGATAACTCTTGTAAACTCTCCCACTGAAAACTTGGAAGGCAGTGTTCACTTTCATTCACATGATGTATGTTCTGCTGTCTCCTCGAAATGGAATGTAGGCAACTTTAAAATGCTGTGTCGCACTTTGACTTTAGGGAACACCTGTGCAATTTTGTTTAAAGTAAACCTAAAGAGGACCGAATGCTGCTTTTCTGAACCCAAAGTCATATTCCTAAAATCTCATGCTATAGAAGTCTAATTCAGCAAAACATTCTTTCACACCCATTGAACACTCTCATAGTTAGCAAGCATCTGGTATTTCTGATAACCCTATGTGCTGACTTTACAAACCCTTCTGAAGCATCAAAATGAAACCATGGGAAAGTACCAAGTCTTTCCATTGTCCAAGAGAGTTGCTGACACCTAAATATAGCTCATTCTTGCCTCTTACATCTACCCAAGACATTTGTGGATATCTCTGATAAGCTACCATATTTTACAAACTAGTAAAGCAGATAGAGACTACAGATATCCTCTAGTAAATTTTAATTAAATGCTTTCTCTTTTACAAGGAAATTTGTAAATCCAAGTGTCTGTTAAGCTACGTGGTAAAGAAGGAGGTGAACCATCCCTCTCAAAGATAGATTTGTATAGTTATAGTAGGTCTCCCAGGGTCTTGAAGGCATTCAGATTAGGATGTTTCTGGCTTCCCCAGAAGTGATCCAAACATTGATCTGTAAGGCAATTTTATTGAAAAATGCCACAGTTGTGACTGGCTGGGGCCAGAGTCTCAGGCAGTAAAGGAATTTACTAAGAAAGGTAAAGAAAGGCACATTTATTAGAGAAAATACAAAAATACATTGCAAGGGTGCAACAGACGGGACAGCAGAGAAGGGGCTGTCTGCCAAGAGGCAGGGGTTGGAGGGAAGTTTTATAGGGTTGTGCTGGAGCGGACTACCTGTGTAATGAGGTCCTGCTGCTGGGGCTACATGCAGAATGAGGTAGTGGGTTTTTTGAGATGACCCACCTCTCAGAACAATTTTTTCCCCCAACCCGGGCCCCCTTCCTCATTGTTGCTTACTTAACAGGACTCCACAAAAACAATTTATGCCAACCTCAAATTAAAATAATTTTCTAACAGATCTGAAGATTCACCTCAAGTACCAATAAAAATTTTAGAAAATTTGCAATAGTTATGGCCATCTCATTAGGGTGAATACTGTATGCTTTTGTCCATAATATTGAGAGTCTATTCCAAAGAATGAGGATACAAAGATGATTAATAAACATCATTAGCAACTTCAAGAATCTTTCAACATCTTTAAGGAGGCAGATATAAAGCCACATTTTATGGTAATATAGGAAGTCCTACGAAGCTTCAGCAGGAGCAAGGTCCATTCCATTATAGCCTCCACTGAGTTCCCAATGCTTATTTTGATGCCCATGCATAGTAGTCACTTGGTTAGCATTTGTTGGAGGAAGGAAAACTGGAAGCACAAATGTGTGATCATGAAATACAAACAATGTACATTTTATCCCGACTGGAATTCAGACTGCTTCCTGGAAGGGATTATATCTCAATTGGGTCTTAAACCATAAATAGAAATTAATTTGGCACAATAAAATTTAAGAGGGAACTGGGTTTCCAGACAAAGGAAATACCAGAAGCACAGAGTCATGAAGTAGCATCTTGCTTCTGGCAAATAGAAGCAGTTTGGTATTATGATGGAGTGAAGTGTAAGATGAGAAGAGCAGGAGGGGGTGGCTGGAGAAAGAGGAGGAGTCAGAAAAGCTATTGGATGTCTCTCTAATAGTGGGCCTGGAGCCATGGGGAGGTTTTAGAGAAGGGAGTAATTTGGTGTCGCTGCCATGGTGATAGTTCAGAGCTCTGGCTCTGAGAGGAATAAATCAGTAGGTGACAGATGGGAGGAGGGAGAACTTGAGAGCAGTTATAAAGCTATTATAAGAGTCTAGGTGAGAGGCACAATGATGACAAGAATAAGGACAGTAATTATATGTATTAGGGTAGCAAAAAAAATGGAGAAATATTTAGGTGGTATAATCAGCAGAACTTAATAACAGATGGAAGATGAATGAAAAGTACCAGGTAAGGATGTTTTCAATGTGGTCACCTCACAACCAACCGAGTTGGGAAATACAGAAGGAGTAAATGTATGGGGAAAGATGATGCATCAAGCTTTGGCCATTTTGAATTTGAGAAATGGCCATAGCCGTTCGCAAATTGGATGTGTGGTAATTGTTATCTTGGGATACAGATGAGGATGAGAGAGAATGTTACCACTCTCTCTTTGCCTTTTGCTTCTTCATTTCTACTCTGCTCTTTCCACAAATTGGAAATGTGGGTGTGGTGTTCTTGAGAGAGGTACGAGTTGGAGATACTGTTTTTGAATTCATCTGCATATCAGTGGTAGGTTAAGCCATGTGAATGATTGATATCACTCAGGGTATTATGTGTAGGGAGAAGAGATGAGCCCTAGACAAAGGCAGAGCAGACAGAGAGACAGGAGAAAGACAAGAGGGTGAGGGTAGCTTCTGTGAAGTCTTGTCTGATGCATCAGTTTCACCCAAGAAGCTTGTTAAAAGTTCTGGTCTAGGCCAGATGTGGTGGCTAACACCTGTAATCCCAGCACTTTGGGAGGCTGAAGCAGGTGGGTCACTTGAGGCCAGGAGTTCAAGACCAGCCTGGCCAACATGGTGAAACCCTGTCTCTGCTAAAAATACAAAATTAGCCAGGCATGGTGGCAAACGCCTATAATCCCAGCTACTTGGGAGGCTGAGGTCTGTAATCCCAGCTGTAATACGCCTGTAATCCCAGCTACTTGGGAGGTTCAAGAATCACTTGAACATGGGAGGCAGAGGTTGCAGTGAGCCAAGATTGCACCATTGCACTCCAGCCTGGGCAGCAAGAGTGAAACTCCATCTTAAAAAAAAAAAAAAAAAAAAAGGTTCTGGTCTGGAGTAGGATCCAGGTATCAAAAGTTTAACCATCTCCTCAAATTATGCTCATCTACATGAATATTTGAGAATCAGTGTAATACGAAATTTCCAGAAGAAAAGAATAGTTTGATATCGATTTAAAGATAAATTCTTTAGAGGGATGTAAATTGTTTCAGGCCTCTTGGGAGATACTTTGACAGTATCTACTATAATTTGTGTTCTTTTTTTGACTCATCAATTCCAGTGTCTAGGAATTCATCTCAGAAACATAGCCCCACATATGGACAGAGAGAATCTACAAACATCTTCATAGCAGCATTGTTTTTATATGGCCGAAGATGGGAAATAATCTAAATGTCTGCAAGTTCAGGAATTCTTAAATTATTTACCATACTTTGCATAGCATCAATAAAGTGAGAAAACACAGAAGTTACATGAGACACAGAGGATAGGTGGTGGGGAAGTGGAAAACAATGAAAGCAGACCATTCTTCTAAGAGGTTTATCTAAGAAGGGAAAGCATAGAAAAGAGCCGGGACTAGATGAGGATGCAGGATCAAAGCTGGGTTTTATTTGGGGTGGAAGAGGTTTGAGCATTGTGTAGAGTGAGTGGAAGAGCAGAGTAGAAGTGAAGAAGCAAAAGACAAAGAGAAAGTGATAACATTCTCTCTCATCCTCATCTGTGCCTCAAGATAACAATTAGAATGGATATAGTATTACTCAGAGTGGCCACTGAATACTTCATCTTGGCAACACGTGTATGTTGTCTAGGTTTTGTAAGGACCTTATTTTCACATTAGGTTGCAAAGAGCTGCTACATTTTATTATTTATTTTTGTAGTAATAGCCCAAGAAGGAAAAGCAAAAGACAGGATTATCTGTGTATTCTCTTCAAAGTTTCAAGGTGCAAACCTGGGGTTTTTCAGCACGTTCAGGACAGTATCTGTATTGTGAAATCATGTAAGACACATTAAATAATGCTGGAATAATAGGGTCAAAAAATCTTCTATCCATCCTAAATGCTTGAGGGGATGGGCATCCCATTTTATATGATGTGATTATTGTGCATTGCATGCCTATATCACAACATCTCATGTACCTCATAAGCATACATACCTACTAATACCTCCCAAAATTAAAATAAAACATTTACAAAAAATAATCCTGTGTCCATTAACGAGTCACTTCCCTGGCCTTCTGGTATGGCTACTTCCAAAATCAACAATTCTTCAAGAAAATCGGATTCGATGCTTCATTGCAAAACATTCCTGGAAAAAGTTTATGACTTATGGTTCTAGACGAGATCTCGTTTCCATCAAAATGATTATATAACTCTGATCTGCTTTTCTGATCATAAACATGATCTCATAAAAGTAAATACATAACGCGATGTATCTCTGTAGTCACCCCAATTAATAGTATTGCGTAGCCCTGTAAAATCACAGCTATATTCTGATCAATAACATAATATGATTATGTTGTGTTATGTTAAATGTGGCTCTAGCCATACTTGCCTTCATGGGCCCCTTCCTTCATAAAAAAATAAAAGTCATATTTTAAAAGTTTTCCTTGACATTAAAGTTTTTTTTAAATTTCATAAGAAATTAAAATGTTTTTAAGAGCCCCTATAAAATTATTGTGGGCCCTCAGCACTGTTCCTACTGTGTCTAATGGAGAAATAAGCCCTGCATAAAATGGGCATAAATAAATGGTAGCCTATATAAGAATATACAACATAGGAAAAATAGAACCCCCAGCCTGGGTAACACAGTAAGACCCTGTCTATAGAAATAAAATAAAATAAAATAAAATAAAATAAAATAAAATAAAATAAAATAAAATAAAATAAAACCAAAAACCTTAAACTTTAATTTTTAAATGAAAAATGGTGAGCGCCTGTAGTCGTAGCTACTTGGGAAGCTGAGGTAGGAGGACTGCTTGAGCCCAGGAGTTCAAGGTTGTAGTGAGCTACGATCACCCCACTTTCTCCAACTTGAGTGACAGAGCAAGAACCTGTCTCTTAAAAAAAAAAAAAAAAAAAAGAAAAATAGAACCACATCTAAATATTAGTTCCTAGTAGTAGAAAGCTTACTTAAATATTTGACAAATTTGCTTGCCTTTTTAGAGTATGGATCGGGTTTTTTGTTTGTTTTTCAATAAGAGAAATAAATAGCCCATATCTTTTAGGATCTGATCCTAACAAGGGTGGACTGATGATTCTTTATTTCTTTCCTTGTGGAGTTGAAGAGGAGGATTTTAGATTTCTTCATTTATTAGTTCTCTTCTTCTGTGGCTGCTATTCCCTTAACATCAATGGCACCTTCAAGAAGAAAATAAATCATAAGAAGAAAATGCAAATTAAAACAGAAAAATATACCATTGCACGATCTATAAATTTGGCAAGAATTTAAAAGTGGTGTAATATTGAGAAGTACTGAGGGATCTGGAACTGACACGCAGAGCTGGTGGGAGAATAGTCTCCATTTAGTGGAGATCCATCTGGCAGTGCTAAGTCTGATCACGCCTGTGAATGCTGTTAGACATAGAAATTCATGTCTAGCTCCTAGATCCACAGGAGATATATGCTAGGATGTCCATTGCTGCGCTCTGTGGTAGCAGAGAATTGGAGGCAACTTTGGTTTCATTACTAGGAGAAAGGATGAAGAAATATATTCTGTACAAGAATAGAATGGTCTTCAACTGTCATAAGTAATGAATTTTAAGCATGACCACATTGATCTTAAAAACAATATTGTGTACAAAAAAAGATTTGTTTCTTACTGTTTTCACTACTATGCACATAACTTAATATGCAGAACACAGTATACATTTTCAAGAATCCATACATCTAAATAAATGTTTCCAAGGAGCCATAGATCTACATAAAGCTGTAAAATATGGATTGGAAGGACTTTTTAAAAATACGCTAGAGAGGATACCTATGTTAAGGAGGGGAAGTTGGAAGTGGAAAAGCATGCAAACATTAAATAAAAGAAAGGGGAAGTAGAGTGATCATTGTGTCATGAATTGACAAGTGTGAGCAACTGAAATTCTGAGTACTTTAAACCTAAATACAATTTTTAACAGGGCAACATCTTGACTATGTGTAAAAAGTCAGGTTTGCAGCTCAAACGCCAGTGGGGACTATTGAAAACAGATGAGTGCACGCTCCCTCCAGATAAGCACCCACTGCTCAGCTAGAACTCTTATCCCTTTAGAACATACCAACCTGCAGTTGCCAGGACTTCTATTGTTTTCAAGAAAAAATGTTAATTTTGAGGTATTATCTTTCAATCTTAAAACATTGGTTATGTTAAAGTATAATTTTTAAAAGAGGGTATAACTATGAATCTCATACAAACGTAAAATGAGTACATGTAAATAAACATAAAATGAGTACATATTAAATATTTTACTTAATTAATGATGAAAGCAGTAAGACGTTATAACTAGTTTGTAGGAGATTCCAAATAACAACATATAAATAAATATGTTTATGTGTGTGTGTGTGTATATATATATATATATGTATAATATATATATATGTATATATATCTGCAAACAGGATCACTGAAATAAATGTGCTCAGCTGGGTATGGTAGCTCACTCACGCCTGTAATCCCAGCACTTTAGGAGGCTGAGGCAGGCAGATCATGAGGTTAGGAGATCAAGACCATCCTGGTTAACGCAGTGAAACCTCGTCTCTACTAAAAATACAAAAAAATTAGCCAGGCATGGTGGCATGCTCCTGTAGTCCCAGCTACTCAGGAGGCTGAGGCAGGAGAATTGCTTGAACCCGGGAGGCGGAGGTTGCAGTGAGCTAAGATTGTGCCACTGCCCTCCAGCTTGGGCAACAGAGCGAGACTCCACCTCAAAAAAAAAAAAATGTGCTTAGTACATGTAAATTTGGTCAATATTCATAGAGCAATAATAACTGTATCTCCATTGGATACAATTTTCATTTTTATGGGCAGGAATCATTTGTGTTGTTATTATATTCCACAGCATACAGAGTTGCAAAGTAGCTCAAAGACAACAAAAAGCACTGAAACTCTATAGAGTCAAATAGCCCAGGCAATCCCTAATTTTCCATTAGAAAAAATTCCAGTAATGCTTTTGGTCAATTTCTAAGTATTTCACATTTCCCCCATACAATAATGAAATCAACTGAAAATGAGTAACAACTACTGCATAGCACAAATATAAACTATCTGATGTGCATTTGGCTTCCAAGCCTCCTTTATATTTCTGACATACTATGGAGACAGGGTTTCAGTGATGGTCAGAGTTCCTACAAGAACTTTTTAAAACTTCCTTTCCCTCCTTTTTAAAAACCCTCCTTTTGTCATCTTTATGTAAAAGCTAGAACCTTCCTTTCAGGTGTAGAAACTGTCAGATAAATGAGTAACAAAAACAGGTGTTATCCACACTGTGTTGTTGGAGATCAGAAAAAGATATCCCCAAATATGGTACTTTGACATGCAGAGCTAAAGAAGCAGCCTCAAGGTCTCCCTATGACCTTTCTTCAGCTCTTGGTCTCTTGATCCTCTTTCCTGAAGCATCTGGAGAGACTTTAGAATTTTCCTATCTGACTAAGACAACTTCTTTCCAAAAAACAAACAAAAAAAGCAATTGTCTTAAGATCCCCTCCCTAGGAATCTCACCAAATAACCAGGAAAGATTTACCACTGGAGAAGAGGAGACTGGGAGTCATCACCATCCCCAGATAGATTTTTCATCAGTTCTTCTGAGAGCAATTGAGAGATATTACCTAGGGGACTCGATCTGCATAATAAGTCAACCTCTGTTCCTGTGCAGTTCTGCCCCTCACCTTCCCTCTGAAGTCCTACCCAGTTTTCAAAGAGAATTATTTACAAAATAATGTCTGCTTCCTAGATCCATACATTTCTCCCTATAAAGAGAGTATTTAAGCTTCAACCATCTGGCCCCTCTTTGAGTCTCACACATTATGTATGGCTCCTGTGTCCATATGTATGTTAAATTTGTGTGCCTTTTTCTTCAATCAGCTTAAAGTAAGTTCATTTTAAGCAAACCTTACTGGGTAGAGGATAAACTTTCCCTTGGCCCCTAAAATGTTAAAAAATGGCAAATTGGAATGCACATATGACTGCATGCATCTTCAGGGACCTAATTCTTCTAATCAAACAAAACTTTTCCCATAAGATAACAGCCATTTGCCAGGAGAAAGGTCATAGCTTGTAGGAGTTGTGACAAGAGAAACAAGTAGAATAAGTAAATTGAGAAAGCATTCGAACATCTCATGGAGAGCACAGTTTTGAACTTTTTGCCAGTCTCTAAGCTGTGGCCTTCCATTTACTTTTTTAATAGTAGGCAGAAACTGTCTGCTACGTTTTTAGCTCCAAAGTCACTTGATCTTTTGCAGAATTTACAATTTTGCAGTATGTCATCTAATCGTTTTTTTAAATTCAGTGCAATTCATTCTATTCATCCGCTTTTGATTACTGCCTGAAGAGGAATGCTTTGTCTTTCCAGGATAACTGGCCCCATATAGCAGAGTAATAAATGCAGTCTGTGGTCTGATCTCAGCTTTTTCCAAAAACCTGTGTTGGTATAAATCCTGAAACATTAACTTGAGCTAAGTTAATTGGAGTCTTGAATTTAAAATACCTACTTCATAAGCTTTCTCTCTATGGGGCAATAATTCCTGTGGACTTCAAACCATTTTGTCACAGAGTTAGGTGGGATAGGTGGATATATGATCCAAGTGCCTGTTTCCAGAAAAGCTTTTGCCTTGCTATTAAAATAATTCAATACTTGCTTATTTGTGTTAATTTGAATGGTGTGACCTGTGGTAGCAGACATATTTAATCACCAGTACAGAACTTGCTATGTAAAAGATTAATTTGTTCTGACTTAATGTTTGTCATGAAATGTATGCCATCAATTTCCCTCAGTGTTTTTGTTTAAATCAGATTCATCTCTGTCTTGGAGAAGGAATGATGTGCAGACAGCTCCAGTATGCTTTTTCAGCAATGTTTTAATTTGGTCTAAAAACAAGGACCTTTTCTGATTTGTTTTTCCATGTTCCTCTCATCACTGGTGGCATTTTAAGGGCATTTAGGGGCCCATCTTGGGTCATTATCAGAACTTTTCACCTGATGCGACTTTTGGCCTAGAATTGGCATTGCTCATGTCTTTATTTGGGATGACAGGAAAGTTGAACATGGCGCAAATGGCCCTTTCTAAAAAGCATTCCTCTCTAGATTGCTGGGTGCTTCCTGGGATTCCAGATTAGAAGGGCCACCTTTGGGCATGTGTTCTAAACACTACAGTGAAGAGATCCTCCTCTGTGATTTCAGACACTCCCATAGGATCAACTTTTATGTTTCTGGAGCAAAACATGTCAGCTGCTTTCAAAAGAATTACAGTTATTTATAAATTGTAGCTTCCTTAGAATCTTCTCTTTCATGAAGAGTATAAGGAACCAAATCTGGAAGGCTAAGCAATGAATGACTTTTAAAAACAATTAGTTATTTACTAGGTTCAGAAAAAAAAAATCAGTACATCTATTTAAAGCAGTTTTTCAACCTTGGCACTATAGGTATTTTAGGCTCTACATTTTGGATCATCCTGTGCATTACAGGATGTATAGCAGCATCCCTGGCCTCTACCTACTAGATTCCGGTAGCACCCCAGCTTCCAGCAGTGAAAAGGAGCTAGCATGACTAGCTCCATTTTGCTCTTAACTCATCCCCCTTGAAATACACACAATGATATCTTTTAGGTTAACTGCTTTTGCTTATCTCTGCATGTAGGTTGAGCTAACTATGGGAGGAATTTAGTTTATAGTTTAACTTTAAAGCAAAGATTGATAATAGTCCCTTTCCAATAACTAACCCTGCAGGAAATAAGGAGGATGTACACACAAGTAACAGTGTTATGTTAAAGATTATAGGAGCATTGTGCCCTGACCAAGGCCAAAGAAGCTTCACCTGCCCCACCACCCACTCTGACCGTTGCTACTACACAGATGTCTGTGCTCATCACTCACCTCTGGATCTCAACCCTCTCCCTCTTCTCCCTTCCCCTAATTTAAAAGGAGTCTAAAATTCTATTCATTTAAGATGGTTCTTTAGGACACTAGTACGCCATCTTCTCAGTTTGCTCGCTTTCCAAAATAAAGTCACTTTCCTTGGACCAGCACCTTGTTTCTTGACATACTGGCTGCCAAAGGCAGAGCAGTACTGGCTTTGGACTCGTTTACAGTCCCTACTCCTACCTGACGCCCCATTGTGACAACCAAATGTGTCTTCATAAATCAAATTGCACACCCTCCACCCCCTTGATTACAACTGATGTCAAGTCAGGCAGGGTTACGAGGGGCTGAAAGGGTCATCCTTTATTTCTCTAAATTTGATTCATGAATAATCAGGAATGCATCATTTTGAGAAAAAGCAGAGGAAATAACATACTGGCATCAGTGAGACATCCATTCTATTTTAACATCGATTTCATACAAAGCACCAAGTCATAACGAATACCATGTAGGCATGCAGTGTGGTTCTAGATGACTCTCTTCTACCCGTTCTTTTGGTATGGTAGGTGCATCTATATAGATTCCCCTCTCAGATTGGATAATTTGATTCTAAGCACAAATTTTATAAGTCAATTCCACGGTGGAGAGCAACACTTTTGAGAACAATAACAAATTGATTTTGTCTTCATTTTTTTTTTGCTCCGTTATAAAATTGAATAGAGCTCTCTTAAGAAAGGCCACAGTTGTGAAATCTGTGTCAGATAATAGAGTTGATTTATTTGCATGAACTCATCAGCTCCTCTATTAGATTTGCCAATTAGTCCAAATTCTTCCTCATTATAGAAGATTTCAAGAGTGTAAACATTCTCCCCCAGTTAAAATCCCAAAGATCATCAAACTGAGCATTTATGATGCCTTTTTGCAAACAATGCAGCCATGGTGGCAGCTTAAATAGCTTTCCTGCAGCTCACCTCTTCAGAATACAGAATGCATTTGTTTAAAAATTGTACTTAACTTAAACTTCACCTCTAGGCCCAAGAACATGCCGTAGATTTAAAGATTATTAAGAAAATGAATCAGGTTTGTGCCATTTCTGTTGGTAGACGGCTTTCTGTCCTGAGAGAACCTTGATTTAATGGCATTTTTATCTTTCTTAATTATATTCAATTTGTTAAGAAAAATAAAGATGGTAAATTACAGTTTTAAGATTATCTGAGCCTGAGACAGGATTACATTTCATGATTAACAATCACAACTTTCTTTCTCAAAAGCCTTCGCTAATTTAGCAGATGCTCCTGTCAGCGAGCAATCAGGAGACAGTGTTAAGATCCAGGGACTTAACCTTTATAGGATTCTAAGCTTTTCTGAAGCCAGCGTCAAAGCATCTCCAAGTCCCTCGGCTGGGAAAAAGGAAAGCAGTGACAACTTTTTCTAGTTACCCATACCTCAAAGGCAGGAAATGGTATCTCAATGTTTTCTCCACTGAAGCCTTAAGTTTTAAAACCACGGTCTCCTGATTCTCAGCTGACAGGAGCATCCGCTAAATTACGGAGGGTTTTTAAGAAAGATTGTTGTGATTGTTAGTGGGGAAATGTAATCCTGTCTCAGGCTGTTCTAACCTGCTCAATCAGCGGTCTTTTCTTACCTAATTACACGATTCTAAGAAAATCTAATGAGGTGCTGTCAGATTTACATTGGAATTATTTTAAATGTTATCATAGTAGCCATGGTGATGATATATAAATGGACAAAATGCCAACGATCTGGAGAAATGTCACAATTACACCCACAGTCTCTCAGCATAGGCATTAAGTCAGCATATTTTAAGCCTTTTGGATCCTCAAGAAAATGGGCTATTTTAGTCAGTAAAAAGAAGTAATATAAGATGGAAACAGTTTAAGTCACATTACCAAGCTGATCTTTATTTCCTTTTATTAATACTCCAGCAGGAAGAACAGGATTCAGATCTATTCCTTCACTGCTTTTCAGTTCTTCAGGTATTGCTATTTGGCTTTTCAAAGGACTTGTAATATGAGATTTCTTATGAAAATTTTAGTTATTGTAATGCTTTCATAGCTCCTTGGGGCGATGCAACGATGAAACAACTTTTTACATGCATTTAGTTTTAAAAAACCTAGAAACAAAATAATTATAATGCTCATTGATCCTAGTTATCGATGAACCTGCCACTTACCAACATGAGGCTAAATTTCACTTTCACAGGGACTCACATAGCCAACTAACCAAGGAACTGTAAGTATACTCAGCTCCAGTGCTAAGAAAGGGCACAAAGAGACCATTTTTGGAATTTTCCAGGTCGTCAAACACCTTGAGAAAATATTATTTTCATCTACCCTGATTATCCATGACCCAGAAGCCAGGCAGAGCATGCAGTATTTGCCTTTTCTGTAAAGAAACATCTTTTGTCCAGGCATGTTTTTTATAAGGGTGATACAAAATAGGTTTAGCAAATACAATATATATATATAGTGTGTATATATATACATATATACAGTGGAACTGCAGTTTTAGTCTGTTCGGGCTGCTATAATAAAATACCATAAGCTGGGTGGCTTATAAACAACAGTTCTGGAGACTGGGAAGTCCACGATTATGGTGTCAGCAGATTCGGTGTCTGGTGAGATCATAGACAAAGGCTCCTCACTGTGCCCTCCCTTGGTGGAAAGGTGAAGCAGCTCTCTGGGGCCTCTTTTACAAGGGATCTATTCCCATTCATGAGGGCTCTGCCCTGGTGACCTAATCGCCTTCCAAAGGTTCTATCCCTTAATACCATCACTTTGGGGGTTAAGATTGCACCATGTGAATTCCAGGGGCACATAAACATTCAGACCATAGCGGCTACCCCATCCAGAAAATATGACAAATATTGCTCATTTTTCTTTGCATATTCTTTCCTCATATTTCTTTTCAACCTCATTCTCCACAAAGATTCTAACTATGTGTCAAAGTTGGCACGTAAAAAGAATCTAATCTACCATCCCAGGGGTGGAAGACAATAAACCATATTTAATAGTACGTGAACTTTCTATCTTGAAACACACTCACAGACAAAATCAGATCATTGTTTTTGAAATAGTTTCAGAGTTGATGCATTGTTTCCTCCAATGGTAGCCATTCACATCTTGTTCTACTTCAGTTGTACCATCTGGAGTTCTGTAATATATAATCTGTGTTTCTCTTTAGTCATGCAGTTATCAGTGATGACCAAATTAGAATGCAAGTCACCAGAGAACAGGTTCTTATCCACAGCTGATTATCTCATTTTAAATACAATTTTAGAAATCTGGTTGAGTTACCAACTTCCCAAAATTTAGAAGCTCAAAAATGCTAGAGGAAGTGCTACTGCAAGGTGGACAAACTGATAAGAGGAAGTCTCATATCAAAAGAAGTGATAGAAAAACATTTTGAATGGATTCAATATGTCACCTTGTTTAATGTAAGTTATTATGGGTCTTCTGCCCTTAAATAACTAAGATGATCATTGATAACTAATCATTGTTTATGATGGTATCCCATAATTATCAAGAAAAATTTAGATTATGTGTGCTTTTTATCAATTGTATAAAGATACAACAGAATGTTTTTAGAGTTTTAGCTAAATTCAGGGTCTCCCAATTACAACTTTATTCCCTGCCTCTCCTATTCTGTTTATCGACTGAACACTCCTAAGTCGTCACTAGGCCCCTCTTGTTCGCTCCATGTGAAGATTTTCTGCTGGCTTCACTTGCCCTTTTATCAGAGCGGAACTTGGAGAAGAATCAGGTTAAAGGGAACACCAGTGCCGACAATCAGAAGGAGAGATGAGGTGGAATACTGTCGGATGTAAGACAGCCCAGATTCACAGGGTGGCTCATCCACCCTGAGACCTTGGGCACATTATCATGTTCTTGTTCCTCAGTTTTCTCATGTGTAAAAAGGTGGGATAATAAGAATACCCACATCACAATGCTGTGAGCATTAAATACATTTATTAGCTTAGAACAGTACCACAGCCCATATCAATTGCCTAAGAAATATTAGCCAACAGTATTACTAGGATTGTTATTTTGTTGTTGATGGAATTATTAATAAACACAAGACATGATTCTGTTGCCTTTGTCTTTGGATTATAAACTCCATAGAAAGAGGGACCATGTATTTTGCATTCAGCATTATATTCATATTCATGAATACAATAAAGAATGCCAAAGGAATAGTATGAATAGGAATGAGATGTGAAAAGGTATCCAGGATGAACTTATCTACTTGAGAATTTTTTCTATCACCCCAGATTCAACTCCTAGCTTTGGCAGCAGACTTTTTAATCGTAGCAATTATCCAAGCATATTGTACAGTAGTATTCATTTATAAATACGGATCTTTCACTGCAAAAGGAAACTCAAGGGCAAGAAATGTGTCAGATAATTCCTAGAAAGGCTAGTTGGTTGGTTGAACAAGGGAAAAATAAATAAATCCATTGAAAGTTGTTTATTAATTTTTAGAGATTTGATTTATGTGTGTATGATCTAAATTTCAGCCTTCCTAAATTCCTCTTCTCTTGTTTGTGAGATCTCTTCACACAGGATCAGAAAGTACCACAGACTGGCGGAAGGCACAGCGTCATGCAGAATGCACGATTTCCAGTTCCCTGTGCTAGAATTCTTCAGGTGTACATGTCATTAAAGGGGGAGCATCAAGCTGTGTACTAAGAATTAAGCAAGGTCATATGAACAAGGATACCCATAAAATGAGTTCAAGTAATTACACTAGACAGGATTTGATTACTCTCTCTGATCCGTTTACCTTTCCTGTAATTCAGAGCCATGCCTGAGAGGGCAGGAGTGCCATCAGCCCAAGTCGGTGATTTCAGAGTAGCAAATGATAAACATAATATGTGACGTGGCCCTATAACAAACCTGCTGGGAACAGCACTTGAAAACCCATTTCCTAATAATGTCATACGCCCCTTCATTTATTTGTCTTGATGCCTTTTTCCTTCATCAGGCTGATTGCTGATAAGGATTCACATCCTATGGCAAACATGTCAGTCACTGAAGCTACTGCTGCTTGTTAATGATGTCCAAATCAATATCTTAACAGATTCTTTTGTTTTTTCAAAAGAGAGGAAGGTTATGAGAAAGATGAGATAATGTGAGTGTATTCATGGCAAAAGGCAGCAAAAAAGTTAGAGAATGATCATGAAGTGTGTGTGTGTGTGTGTGTGTGTGTGTGTGGTGAGGATGGGAATGAGTGTTGAAAAACACAAAAGGAAGTGGAATAGAAAGCCTAATGTGTCAATGCAAAGGTTGTGAATACCAACCAGGAGAAAATCTTCTGATAGTTAAGGTGAAAGCTCTTTTAAAATAGTTAACTCGAAGCAAATAAAGGTAACCAGGCAGGAGTCTTTTCCCCGGAATTTTAGTAATTTCTAAAGCAAACACCTGGCTTGTTCTTTATTTCTCCACACAGTGCACATGTATCCACATGCTGGGCTATTTTTTGTGGGAAGTGCACCAGAGCTCTGTTCCAGAATTGCCTGCTCAAAATTACACAACTTGGAGTGGCTTTCCAAAACAACTATTTTTAAGAGATGCCAGGAGATTTTCTCTGAAATTCTAGTGTAGTTAGATCTTATGGTTCTTGGTATATTTGAATGGGCTTCAAAGGAAATTTTTCCAAGTGGCCCTCATGTTCTTTTCATGGAGTACACACCCTATCGTAAGAACTATTTGGTGGTGGTTTTTTGAGTCTGGCTGGTGAAGCAATTCTTCACAATTCTCCCCTACAAAATGCAGTGAGAAATACATAGACCTCGTATGTGATAGGATCTTTGGGCCCCTTGAAGTACTGATATGATTGGTCTGACCCTCATGCCTGCACCATGAGAGTATAAAGCCCTCTCCAATATTTCAGTGGATTACCATCTCATAGTCAACGGTGTGTTTCTTCTGAATCTGACAGAAAGTTCAGTCCATTCTTTAATTCCAATGCTGAAAGATAGATAAGGAAATAAAGTTACTCACACTATGCACAAATGAGTACAGGTGATTTTACTAAAGATGTGGAAATGATTTGGCAGAGGAGTTTAAAAGTGAGCATTAGATATCTGCATCTATAAAATGCCCATTGGTTACCCTCCAACCAAGGCACTTCCCATGCCCCTCACCACCAAATCAGTGCCAGCCTTCTTCCATCTCATTTGCATTTCCCTGTTCCTAAGCCTGCCTGCTTTGCTTTGTTTCCTTCTTCCTTCTCAGAAGCAAAATTTTTCTCTCCTCTAATAAGGTGTGGTTAGTCTTTCTCTTCTAGTGTCTTGGCTTATGGACAAACAAAACATTTATATTTTTTTCAGTGGAATATTAGCCAACCTTAAAAATGAGTGAAATTCTGACACACATGCTTCAACATGGATGAACCTTAAAAACATGCTATGTGAAGTAACCCAAACACAAAACAACAAATGTTGTATGTGGAAGTTACTAGGGAAATGGAAGTTATTGCTTAATGGGCATAGTTTCCGTTTAGGGTGATGAAAAAGTTCTGGAAACAGATAATGGGGCTTCTTGCACAACATTGTTAATGTAATTAATGCCACTTATTTGTACACTTAAAATGGTTAAAATGGTAAATGCTATTTATATGTTGCTCAAATAAAAAATGCAATTATGGGTCAGTAGTAGGTTAAAAAACATTGAACTGTACTATTAAGCAAAAATGGAAATTAATAAGTAGACAAAGATTTTTTAAATCATCATGCTTAACACTAATGAAAAGTAAAGTTGGATAGACTAACACACTGCTGATGAAATACAAATGCACATTGCATATCTGGAAAGAAATATGGCGATGTATGTCATGAGAGTGAAGAGTACTCATTTTTTAATTCAACAATCTCACTTTTCTTAAGTTGGAAGACAAAGACTTATGCATTAATTCTTCATGCAAGTTTTTGTTGTTATTTACTGTGTTGTTAATGTCTTGCACAAAGTAGCTGGGTTTGCTATGTCAGCATTTAAGGAGATGGGTTTTCTGTGCTACTAAACCTCCTAATGGGACACAGGAAGGTCATGGTTATATAGTCAAAACATTCAGTTGATTCTTTGTTTGGAATATCAAAATATCTAAAAGATTCTATTTTACCTCAAAGTTTACATGTATGGTGTTAGGGATGTTTAGAGTGACTCTAATATTACAGCAACAGGAGATAAAAATTAAGAAAGGAATAAGCCAGGTGTGGTGGTACACACCTGCAGTCCCAGCTATTTGGGAAGCTAAAGTGGGAGATAGTGTGGGGCCAGGAATTAAAGGCTGTGGTGCTTCATAATTGCACCTGTGAAGACCTACTGCACTTCAGCCTGGGCAACAAAGTAAGACCTTGTCTCTAAAAAAATAAAATAGACCAGGCACGATGGCTCACGCCTGTAATCCCAGCATATTGGGAGGCTGAGGCGGGTGGATAACCTGAGGTCAGGAATTTGAGACCAGCCTGACTAACTTGGTGAAACTCTATCTCTGCTAAATACAAAAAAATTAGCTGGGCGTGGTGGCACATGCCTGTAATCCCAGCTACTTGGGAGGCTGAGGCAGGAGAATTGCTTGAACCTGGGAGGTGGAAGTGGCAGTGAGCCGAGATCATGCCATTGCACTCCAGCCTGGGCAACAAGACCAAAACTCCATCTCAAAAAAATAAAAAAATAAATAAATACATAAAATAAAATAAAATTTAAATTAAAAAATATTTTAAAAAATAAGAAACGCAAATTTGTAGTATTACTCACGCATACACAAAGGCAAACTCTCACAGACTTCCAGCATACTAACTTTTCCTATTACAATATTCCCAAACTTTTAATCTTTTTCAGAGCCATTTGTTTTAAATTTGACCCTTTACTTCAGACTCTGACACTTTTGTTTGCTCCCTCTGAGAGGAGCTAAAAAACAAGTCATTCATGAGAGCATATGCACAAAAAACATATTTTTCATTCCTGTTTAATCATCTTGCTTGGCAGGTTATTTTCAGCAAGTACATGAGGACTTTGAGCTTAAAATTGAAAAATTTGAAATTAGAACAAAAAATCAAACAAATGGCTTTGTGAATTTGATGGTATGCTATTTGAATACTTTGATTTTCAGAGTCTTTCTACAATGATACAAACTTAGGCCCATGAGTTTCAGACTTAATGCCCTGAACCATTTGTTGTGATTAGTGTTCTGGTAGCATCAATTGTCGTATTATAGAACTCCTACAAAGATTTTACAAATCCAACCTTAAGTATAATTTCTTTAATATGTTCACAAAGACTTCATTCATTAGGTTCTTAAGAAGTTTGGCATGTTTACATTTCAAAACTCGGTCAAGCTTCTTTAAGAGAGGAAAAATCTTTCCAAATTGTTTTGAGATTGAAGTGGTGGAGAAAATACTAATCAAACAAAAACTTAAGCCACTTCTTCTAACATAAAAATAAGGCTGTTTAAGAATATTATTTTTTTACTTAAAGATTTGACCAAAATCACATAAGTAGTCTGAAATAAATACAGATAAACTGCTTAGTTTCTTATTATCCCAATAAGAATGAGCACTGTGGAAGGTGTCATTCACTCATTCTACTCTACACTACTGTGTGTGAGCACTTTCTAGATTCTCAATAGCCAAACAAAGCCCCTTTCTGCCCAAGCATTACTTGTTCTATTAGTGTAGGGAAACAGGAATAAATCAATAGTCAAGTAAATCTATAATACTAGGTAGTGGCAATTATTACAGAGGAAAGTAAAATATGGTAAAAGGGTGAAGAGAGGGTTGCTATTTCATATTAGATGGTCAGAAAATGTTCCTTTCATTGCTAATAATTTATTGTCATTAATAGATTTTCTGCCCCTGTTCTGCTTATCTAATGCTATGAAACAAACATTCCCAAAACATAATGTCTTAAAATGATAACAATATTGATTTTGCTCATGAATCTGCAATCTGTATAGGGTATTGTGGGGGCAGTTCCTCTCTACTCCCCTTTGTGCCAGCTGGGGCGATGCGGAAGCTGTGGCTGGAATCACCCCAAGCTCGCTCATTCGTGTATCTGACCCTCATGCCTACACAATGAGAGTATAAAGCCCTCTCCAATATTTCAGTGGATTACCATCTCATAGTCAACTCTGTCCTTCTTTAGTTCCAGCACATTCTTTAATTCCAATGCTGAAAGTGCCTGAGCTGGCAAGACTGAAACATTTGGTGACAAGAACAGCCAGGACCCCTCAGGCATCTCTTTCCGTCTCCATGGGGTCTCTCTACAGGGTGTTTCCAGCATGGTGCCTTTATGGTAACCAAATATCTTGTATGTCGTCCCGGGAGAAGATGTGACCTACTCAAGGTAGTCCCATAGCGTCACCTGTGCCCCACACTATTTTGCCCAGGTTGAAAGGGAGAGGAAATAACCTAAGAAGGCTCTGAAACAGCATGCAGGACAGAAATATTGCTGGGGCCTTTTTAAGCAATGCCATGGGATCTCTCTTTTTTACTTCATATGGAAAATAGGAAAATCAACTTTAGTTGAGCACAGACTCCTAGACCTCTTCTCCAAGGACAAAAGTGAAGCTAATACAGCTTTGAGGTATCAGCTCTGCCTCCAAATTTCTGGGTTACACCATCTTAAAATAGTAATTATTGCTCTTACCCTTAACACATTCATGATGCTGGCATTTCATCAATTTTTTGTATCCAGCCTTCCTTTGAGCATGCTTATGAGAAAAATGACCAAATGTAGATGTGTATAATCTTCATTTGAACTATACATGAGTGAGCAGGTTTGCGGTGACTCACATCATTTAGATCAACTTGAAAAATATTCCACACTGACACAGCACCACTTTCAGACTGGTAAATATCTCAACACGAGGTTATAAAAAGGATGTCATAAATGGTAACATCCCAATGCTCAGGACCTTTGTAAGTATAGATTCCATCCAGATTGTGAGTCTAGGGAAAGCAAATGGCTCCCAGGCATTCTTTCAATGAGGTTTCCTGTTTATTCAGAAAGGATGGCAGCAGCACATGGCACCTACTCTTTCAGAAGCTGGGATCCTCTGGCCTTTTCCTGCCAGCATCCTTTGCTTGCGCTTTCCTTATTAAACTTTATGTAACAGGACATCTCTGTTCTTATATCTCTATTCTGGAAAAGTCCTCAACAATGTGATATGAGCCCCCAAAGTCAGTCTTTGCCAAAGTGCATCAATGAGAAATAAATAATTTACTGAAGATCTCTTGGGCAAATGGATATACCACATGACACAGTGTAAACTTAATGAAAATCCTCTTCTCTGCCAAGAGACAACTATCTCATCTCTCCTTCCCTTTTACAACCACATGTGCCTTTTAATAATTCCCTTTATAACCTGAATGGCTATAACCTGACTCTCCTTGCCCATTCACCCATAGGTTTTCCCTGTTTACAAACCCACAAACAGCCCAACAAAAGCACAGAAGATGGTCAGCACTGAGTATCTATCACTCCTTGAGCAGGGCCTTGGAGTCCCATTCACACTGAATCAACCCCAGGAGCTGAGTGCTTGACTCCGTGGCATAGTGATTCTCAAGGCTGGCTGCACAGTGGCATCATCTGGGATGTTAGCACTGCACCCCAGATGAACTGAATTCAATGGTCGTGGTGGCAGATACCAGGCTCTATGTTTTCTGATGCAAAGAGAGGAAACTCAACAACTTCTACCCTGTGGGGACATCTGTTGCTTTCTAAAGCTTCTACCACCACTTCCTTCTCATGTTTCTTTTACCTGGTCCCACTCTCCTTGTCCACTCGCCCATGTGGTGTCTCCATCCCAGGAAGCAGCCAGAACAATTCCATAGCTAGGATTTTGTGGTATACATTGTGAGAAGCATTTCTTTCAGCAGTGGCCCAATTATTCCTACAACTAACAGGACTAATATAATTTTGACATGCTTCACATAAAAAAGTTTGAAAATACCACAAGGAAACATAAACGAATGAGTCAAAACACATGGAAATGTGCCTTTGTGCACTATTGCTATTACAAACAGAAACTGGCATGTGAGCTTTAGTTGATATTTTCTATCACCTAAATGTAATAGGATATTTACACATCTTTGTATATTATTAGAAATTTATATGATTTCAAACACAAAGTGATTTCCTTCATTAAAAATATCCAATTTGCCTACCCAACAAACTATGTACGTTATGGACTGTGATGATTATTTGAGATAATTAATGTAAAGCTTTTAGCACAGTGCAGAGCTGGGGCTTGGGTGAGGTAAGGGTGTACAAAATTTAAATGCTAAAAAACTCAGTAATCAAGAGAATTAATTTTTTTCCAACTTTATTTTAGGTTCAGGATACATGTGCAGGTTTGTTATATGGGTAAATTGTGTGTCATGGGGGTTTGGTGTACAAATTATTTTGTCATCCAGGTAATGAACATAGTACCCGATAGGTAGTTTTTCCATATTCTCCCTCCTCCCACCCTCTGCTCCCAAGTAGGCCCCCGGGTCTGTTGTTCCCTTCTTTGTGTCTGTGTGTACTCAATGTTTAACTCTCACTTGTGAGAACGTGCAATATTTGGTTTTCTGATTCTGCTTTAATTATCTTAGGATAAGGACTTCCAGCTCCATCTATGTTGCCGCAAAGGATGAAAAGGACATGATCTCATTATTTTTATGACTGTGTAGTATTCTGTGGTGTATATGAAGCACATTTTCCTTATCCAGTCCATCATTTACTTTTACAGAAACGTAATACTTTTTGACTTTTCAATAACAGCCATTCTGACTGATGTGAGATGGTTTTTCATTGTGGTTTTGATTTGCATTGAGAAGTTTCTTTTTCATGTGATACATTTCAAAGCTAAAATTAATGGAAAAATCCCGCAATGAACAAAATATCAACATTTTTAATAAAGACAAGATCAGTAACAGCACCATGCTGAACAATTTTGGAACCAGAAATAAGAAAAAATGAATAAAACTGATTCCACTTTCATTTGAATATTACTATCTTCTTCATCGTGGATTTATTGCATTTATTGTGATTTTAAAAATATATTGCTTTAAAATATTGTCTTGATTATTGAGTTTTTCTTTTCCTTTTTTGGTGTCTTCTTAAATTATCCACCTGAGACAGGTATCTCACTCACATCACCTTACTCCTTGCCCTTGAACAATGTCTGGCACATACCAGGTTCTCACTAAATGGTTGGTTTATCATCAACAAGTCATTCTTTTCCATCTCTTGCTCAGCCTCAGATATTCCAAGCCCTCAGGTATAATAGCAACTAGCTGCCTAACCCAAACATATCCTCCTCTTCACTTTCTTCTCCTGCAGAAAGACTGGGCACTCAGTATACCACCCTAGTCTTATAATTTTTACTGGTTAGAGCTCAATTAGTTTCATCTACAGAATCTCTTTTCCACACTTGAATTCCATCTTTAACTCTTGCAAAATGTTCATAAGTTTTCTTCCAATCTCCAGAAAACTCTATCTGCTTCTTTTTTCCTCAAATTAAACCTAGTTCTCATCAAATAACAGAACATTTTACGAAAATATCATTTTGGGGGTCAGGTGGGCTAGCTCACACCTGTAATCATAGCACTTTTGAGAGACCAAGGCATGCAGATTGTTTGAGCCCAGAAATTCGAGACCAGCCTGGGCTACATAGCAAAACCCTGTCTCTACAAAAAATAGAAAAATTAGCTGGGTATGGTAACACGTGCCTATAGTCCCAGCTACTCAGGAGGCTGAGGTGGAAGGATCACCTGAGCCTTGGGAGGTTGAGGCTGCAGTGAACCGTGATCGTGTTGCTGCATTCCAGCCTGGGTGACAGTGAGACCATGTCTCAAGAAAATAAAAAAAGAAAAAATATTATTTTTCCTAGTCACCATTATTGTGACAATCATTAGATTTTTATTGCTGAATATTTAAAGTTCTTCATTTAGTGTGTAAGTAGCCACCATACCAGGGGGAAAATATTGATCTTAGTGTTAAAAGTTCTGGATTCAAATCATAGTTTTCTACTTAATGCTAATTGTATGAACTTGGGCAAGATACTTGTGTCCATTATATTTTCTATCTGGAAGCTATTTGGTAACAAAAATGTTACACATTTGTATGCTTTATTTTCATGATCAGTAATAATATTAGAAATGTAACGAGAATCCCCGAGCTAGCTTTAAAATATAGACATCAATATTTAAATCAATGCCAAATAAAATACATCTTGAATTGCATAAAAATAAGTTATAGATTATAGAAAATAGTTGTTACAATATGAAGACTTTTTGTATGTATTATATAAAGCAAGTACAAAAGAGATAGTAGATTATACCGTACTGGATTGTTGCTTAGATAGCATTGTATCATTTTCTTTCTTTTTTTTTTTTTTTTGAGACAGTCTCACTCTGTCAGTCAGGTTGGAGTGTAGTAGTGTAACCTTGGCTCACTGAAAGTTTCACCTCCCAGGCTCAAGTGATCCTCCCACCTCAGCCTCCAAAGTAGCTGGGACCACAGACATGCACCACCATGCCTGGCTGATTTGTAGGTATCATTTTCTAAATACAGCTTGTTCTGTGTTTCCTCAACTTTAGTGGCTTTCAGACTTTAGTGTATGCTTTACTAAAATGCAGATTGCTGGGCCCCTCTGCATTAGAAATTCGAATTCAGAAGGTCTGAGCTGAGGTTTAAGAATTTCAATTTCTAGCGAATTCCTGAATGATGCTGATGATGCTGACTCAGAGACCACACTTTGAGAACCATTGTTCTAGTCAAATCTTTTTTTTTTTTTTTTTTTTTTTTGAGATGGAGTCTCCCTCTGTCACCCAGGCTGGAGTGCAGTGGCGCACTCTCGGCTCACTGCAAGCTCCGCCTCCCAGGTTCACGCCATTCTCCTGCCTCAGCCTCTCCGAGTAGCTGGGACTACAGGCGCCCGCCACCACGCCCGGCTAATTTTTTGTATTTTTAGTAGAGACGGGATTTCACCGTGGTCTCGATCTCCTGACCTTGTGATCCGCCCGCCTCGGCCTCCCAAAGTGCTAGGATTACAAGCGTGAGCCACCGCGCCTGGCCGTCAAATCTTTACTAGGGGATTTTACCCTAATATTCAGCGTCACTTTGATCCCACTGTACAATGAGACTATGTAAGAGAGAGAAATGTAAAATGAGGCAGAATTTCATCCTTTATTGTTATAGCAGCTAGCAATCACTGTGATAATGCCCATAACAAAATAGCATCTTATCGTTTTATGAGTTGTCAATCAGATTTTAATCAAATTGATTTTTTTAATTTGTAGAAATAATTCTCACCCTCATGTAAGTCCTCGGGCCCATTACATTGTGTGAGATCAGGGGACACAATTGAGTGAGCAACTTTTATATTTCTTTCTTCTGCAGAGTCTAAATTTTGATTCTGAATCCTGTTCCAAAAACTTTTTTCTTGGCTTTGACATTGGCTATTATCTCCTCACTCTGCCAACCTGCTCTTAAACTGGCCCAGCTTCAATCTGGGCAAAATGCCCTGATGAAGCCAGGAAGCAGAGTTGATTGCTACCAAGAAAACCTTGCCCTCTTTGTCTGTTCCTGTAATCAGGCTGGAAAGCAATCGCTGGAAACTTCATTCTACTCACAGAATATTCAAAGTTGCCTCTGAAGTATTGTTCATTTGAAACCAGTGAGTATCCAGTCATACTCACTAGCATTTTCTTGGATCTCAGTAATATCTGTCCAGCATTGCCCTCTAGTGCTTGTGGGCATGTTTCTAAAGATGCCTCACATCTTCTAATGAGGGGGTTTGGAAATAAATTATTTAGAGAAAGATATCCTTCCATAATTTCACAGCAGGCTGAATAAAAGTTAAGTCCCAGACAGCATAAGAAGTTTTATGAGTACCTCTTACTTGGTCAACCAAAAGTGAAATATATATATATATATATATATTTCTACTTTTATTCATCTTTTCTATTATGACAAACAAGATTTGTCTATACTTTTGACCTGCCTTAAAAGAAACAGTGTAGATTATTTAAATGAAATAATTTAGGCCACATTTTTTCCTTTGTGCTACAACTTCTTTTGCTCTGCAAATTTATCTTTACATGTATTTTCTAAACACAGTATTAGGTTGTGCCTTCAGAAAATGCTGCAGAATTTCTTTCAGGATCAGCTAAAAAAGTTCTCGATGGTTGTTTAGTCTGGGATGGGGAGCTTGGTACAAGTTTTAGAAAAGTCTGAGTTATATACTGACGCTTTCCCTTTTTGCCTGGAAAAACAAAAAAACATTAAAAAGAAAAAGAAAATGAAAGATTAAAGAAAAAGCAACCAACAATCTTATGTGTCTCATTTTGAACTCTATTCTTTCTCAACTGTGCAGGTAGCTCCCTGCACAGCATGGCCACCAAAGGTCACAGACAGTGTCTGCTTTGCTCATCTGTTCATGTGACAGGAAAAGTGCCCTCTGCGTTTTGGCCTGAAAAGCCAAAATGCAAGTCTATGACCTCCCTGATCTCCTGAGTTGTTTTTTTTTGGGGGGGGGGGGGAGACAGAGCTTTTGTGTTTCTGATTGGGCTAGAAGTATAGCTATGGCTTTTGCTTTGCTTGAAAGCAAACAGACAGTGGGATTTTCCAGGCGGCTTTGACCAGCTAGCAATGCTACCTATCAGTCACATCGATGGGGACAAGTAGTAGATACTATGAAAGGACAGTCATTTCTGCAAATAAAATTCTCAAGAAATAAATCCTAACTCGTCAACTTTCCAAGTTGGTATACATCAACAGAGAAAGTAAATTTCTGTAAGACTTGCCTGAATTTTAAAATTAAAATCAATAGGACATGATAAAGTTGCAAAGGAAATATGCTGAAATGTGTTCTTAAGTGATGAAATGATCAGTTATTTCCTCTTTATATTTTTCTTCATAATCTAAATTTTATACAAAAACATATTTAACAGCTTTATTGGGGATAAATCATACACTGTGAAATTCATTCATTTTAAGAAGACAATGGAATGCTTTTTAGTAAATTTAGAAAGTTGTATAATCATCCCCACAATCTGCTTCAGAACATTTCCATCATCCCAAAAAGTAACTTTGTGCAATTTGCAATCAACCCCTCTTCCTACCTCTAACCGCTGGGGACCAATGATTTCCTTTCTGTCTCTCTATATTTGCCTTTTCTGTGTAGTTCATAACTTGAATCGCAAAATATGTGGTCTTTTGTGTCTGGCATCTTTTATTGAGTATAATGTTTTCAAGGTATGTACATGTGGTACCACTTTCTTTTTTTGTGGCTGGATAATATTCCATTGTATGGATATCCCCTATCTTGTATATCAGTTCATCAGCTGATGAATATTGGGTTCTTTCTGTTCTTTGTCTATTATAAACAATGCTGCTCTGAACGTATATTTTTGTTTCCCTTGGGTAAGTAACTAGAAGTGGAGTTGCTAAGTGATATTGTAAATTTACATTTATGATTGTAGAAAACCATCGAACTGTTGTCTGCAGTGGCATTACCATTTTATAGGAGTGATCTAGCTTCTTCACATCCTCAATAGTATTTGGTGTGTCACTATTTTTTATTTTAGTTTTTTTGATATTTCTGTGGTGATATCTAATTGTGGTTTTAATTTGTACATCTTTAATGACTAATGATGTTGAGCATCGTTTCCTATTTTAGGCCATTAGTGTATCTTCATTGATGAAATATTTATTCACATATTTTGCCCATTTAAAAACACAAACTTTATTTTCGATCAATTTCCGATTTACAAAAACTGCTACAAAGATAGCAAAGAGGCCGGGCACGGTGGCTCACGCCTGTAATCCCAGCACTTTGGGAGGCCGAGGCTGGCGGATCACGAGGTCAGGAGATCCAGACCATCCTGGCTAACACGGTGAAACCCCATCTCTACTAAAAAATACAAAAATTAGCCGGGCGTGGTGGCGGGCACCTGTAGTCCCAGCTGCTCAGGAGGCTGAGGCAGGAGAATGGCGTGAACCTGGGAGGCGGAGCTTGTGGTGAGCTGAGATTGCGCCACTGCACTCCAGCCTGGGCAAAAGAGCGAGACTCCGTCTCAAAGAAAAAATAAAAAAATAAAAAGACAGCAAAGAAATTTCCTGTATTCCCTTTACCTAGGTTTTCCATTTTTAACACCTTAGATAAACATGACGCGTTTGTCATAACCAAGAAACTGACACGGATACATTACTATGAAACTAAACTCCAACCTTTATTGGCGTCTTACCAGTTTTTCCATTAATCCCCCCTTTTCGTTCAGGGTTCAACCTGGGGTACCGTATTGCATTGAGTTGCCATGTCTACTAAGTCTTCTCTGGTCTATAATAGTTTCTCAGTCATAAACAGGCTTAAGATGCACAAGTCAGGCATTCCGTAGAATGTCCCCCTATCTGGGTGTGTCTGATATTTTTTCTGAGGATCAGATTCAAGCTATGAGTTTTTGGAAAGAACAACAGAGATGAAGTTTTCACCAGCTTTTCAATCGCTTATTTATTATTATTTAGTTGTAAGTATCCTTTATATGTTTACACATAAGTCCTTTATCAGATACATGATTTGCAAATGTTTTAAAATTTTATTTTAGTTATATAATTGATATACTTGCCATAAACCCACTCAAAAAGCAAGTGCAGAAAGTATATATTGACCAACCCAGTTGAGTGAGGTACAATATGATGGAGGTATTTATTCTATAGTCAGTGTGGAATGCAGCTATCACATTAACAAATATTATTCTTAAACAAATCTTTAAAAAGTTATATATAGTGTCTCCTGGTATATTCAACCCAGCCAGATTTTCCCACCAGCATTGGAATTTTTTTTTTTTTCATTAGTTGAGTTTCAGATAAGCTGGAATTGCCTTTGGCGGCCACTCTGTACCAAAATATGCGTCCTTAAATGCTGCGGTATCACTTAACGTGGCAGAATATTTGCACAAAAAATCATGTGAATTGGGAATTTTAGAAACACCATGAGGTCCACATGTGCGAGTTCGCAGATACTGGGTTCACTGACTCTCTCTGTCTCTCCTCTATTTCTCTCTCTCTCTCTCAGTCCCTCCTTTCTGTCTCCCCGCTCTCTCTCTCTCTCTCTCTGTGTGTGTGTGTGTGTGTGTGTGTGTGTGTGTGTGTCCTTACAAGTATTTCAGAATGTGACGTTTTTGGAGACAGGGTCTTTATAGAGGTAATCAAGTTAACATGAGGTCAGTAGGATGAGACTTAATCCAATATGACTGATGTCCTTATAAGAAGAGGAAGACTGGATACAGAGGTGTATAAAGGGAAGATGATGTAATGACATGGAGAGAAGATGGTAATTTACAAGCCAAGGAGAGAGGACTGGAATAGATCTCTTCCTCATGGATCCAACACTGCTGACACCTTGATCTTGGACTTCCAGCCTCCAGAGCTGTGAGACATAAATTACTCTTGTTTAAGCCATGCAGTCTGTGGCACTTTGGTACAGCAGCCCTAGCACACCAACACAGCAGGAGAATGACTTCTGCAGTGACGGTGTTGATGTCCACTTGCCCTGGAAGAGAGGTACAGTCAGGGAAATGCATGGAGCAGAATCTCTGGGGACACTGACTTGACCAGCATTTTGTCAAACTCAGTGTTTGTTGAGCTGGTGGATGATCTTGTTTGGGCAGCAGCGGGAGGGATGGCTCAGGAAACATCCTTGTTTTCTTCCTAAAAACGCTTTCACTCCTTTCCCAACAGAGCTATGTCTTTCTATTCCCTTTTCTTCTTCCCCGGCCCCCTTTCTCTCAACCATCATCTCCAAGAATACATCAGGACACTTTGCAACACAGTAAGTGGTTGCCATCAAGAAAAGTAGGAAGGTAAGGAAGACCCTTGTGTTATAATAGAGAGAATTTAGTAGTTAGTAGGGAGCTGAGGAGAACACACAATAATACTTACAAATATTATTTTCCTAAATTTTAATTTGTGATTATTTAATAGCACAAATCATGAAAACTACTGTAGAATTACACACACACACACACAGTTGCTTATTCCCTTTTTAATGTTTCAATCATTTGTTTTTTTAATTACAAGTTATTATCACCAGCTAATGGAAATGTTGAAATGAAACGCACTCAGAGTATTATGACACTGAATGTCAAAAACACTTTTAACAAGTTCACATTTTCCTACATAGAGTCTCCAGTGCTGTACCAATGTACCAAATCAACTTGCAGTAGATAAGACCATCTAACATTTATTCTGCTGTAAGAAAATCTCAATGCATATATGCAAAAAGGAAAAAAAAATCAGATCTCCAAAATTAAAAATGTGGCAGATGGCCACTCACTCTAAGACAGAGCTGGCTGACAGATTCATCTAAATATTAAGCACACTGTAATATTTAAATATTCAATTTAAAATTAAAGTCTCACTCAGCTTTTCAGGAACAGGCATATTCTGTTAGACTAGAAGTACCTCAATTGGGAGTACTTTATTTTAATTGTTCAACAGATAATGTATTGAGATGACTTTGGGACTAACGCCGCCAGAATAGGCCTTTTGGGATTTGGTGGAACAAAGATAATTGCCACACGGTTTTTGCCCTGTAGTAGTCCACAGACTATGAAGAGAAGATGGACCAATAAGGAAAGCTGAGTAGTAACATACACGATGCCAAAAAAAAGTGATGGTCAGTACGGCATAGTGAAAAACGCACAGGCTTGAAATACGAAAGTCTAGATTTGACATTCTAGCCCCATTTTTAAAAAAAATTATTGAGATATAATTTACATACCACACAATTTGCCCATTTGGAGCATACAATTCTATGGTTTTTAGTATATTCACAGAGTTGTGCAACCATCACAATAACCAGTTTGAGAACATTTTCATTACACATCCCCCAAAATATCCCATGCCCATTAGTAGTCATCCCTTATTTCCCTTCAATTTCTTTCCCACTTCAGCCCTAGGTAGTCACTAATGTATCTTCTATCTTTACAGATATGCCTATTCTGAACATTTCGTATAAATGGATTCATATACTTTGTGGTCTTCCATGACTGGCTTCTCTCACTTAGATATTGCAGCATGTGTTAGTCATTCCTTTTTATTGCTCAGTAGTATTCCATAGTACGGATACATCACATTTTGTTTATCCATTCTCAGTTGATGGACATTTGGGTTGTTTCTTTACTCCTATTTTTTATTTTCTATGTGATCCTTGACAATTAATTATAGTGATTAAGAGCCAAACTCTTGTCTCTAACTGCCTGGCTTCAAAACCTGATACGACTACTTATCAGATGTGTCCCTGCACACAATTTTCGAGTTCCCTGTGCCTCAGTTTTCTCACCTGTAAAGTGGACATAATAGTAGTATTAACCTGATGGAGTTGTCTAGGAATTCCACTAGTGAACACATAAAAAGCCTTTAGCACAGACTTTGGCCCATTATATATTCTCAAGAAATGGTAGCGACTAAAATTGTGGTCCTCTCAATATTTTAATACTTTCTGATTTTTCTTATCTCCTCATCTTAAAACTTTCAACAGTGGACTGTTATGAGAGTAAATGGAGTGTATGGAAAATTTTGTTACAATATCTGACACATGGCTGGAGTTCAGTAAATAAGATTTAGGGAGCTAAACTCTTTTCTTATATCATAAACAAAAATTAACTCCAAATGAATCATAGACCTAGATATAAAAGCTAAAATTATAAAACCCTTAGAATAAAATACAGTAGTATTATCTTTGTGACATTGTATAGACAAAGTCTTCTTAGATACCAAAAACATAAGCTACCAAAATAAATAATAAATACACTGGACTTCATAAAAATAAAAAACTTTTGTGTTTCAAAGCACACCATGAAGAAACTGCAAAGTAACCCAAAGAACGGGGGAAAATATTTGCAAATCATGTTGCTCACTTCTCCTGTCCCCCTCAGAGTAAAATTTCAAGGTTGCTAAGAATCCTTTTATAAACTTTCAAGAACTCCCACAATAATTTCTAAAATCTCTAGCTCTGTTCACCTAATTTGTTCTGTATTGACATTTCCAGAGAAATGAAATGCTCTTTTGGCAGGCTGCTGGTTTTGTACCCATCTGGTGCTCCTCCAACTCCATCATAAAGGCAAGGCTTCTGTGTGGCTCCCTTGTGGCCTGGCCCCAGTTTCTGGTGTCTGCGATGTCCATTTCTGGTTGCTGTCCTGTGGGGCCTCTATGGTTTGACTCTTTCACTCCTCTTCATTGAGAAATCAAGAAAACATTATAATCAGAAAAGAATGTGATCTTTCATGTTTTAAGAAAGATGAGACCTAAGAAAAATAAATCCTATGGGAAAAGTGAAGGAAAGATAAAACAATGAAGTCATGTAATGTTACGTCTTCAAGCTGCAAAATGTCAAGCAAACCCATTGGCTAGAAGAAAGAATTTCTAATTCATTCTGGAAAAACCATGTCATACAAAGCAAGAGACCTAAGAAATTTACATACACACATCTGTGGACTCAGAGCCATATCAAAGAGTAGTTTATTAATTTCCTTCAGTCAATTGGTGGAGACCGTGGGACCAAATTCAGCTTTTCTTAGCTTGTGCAAAACTGCCACCACTAGGAATAATAAAGCTAGGCTGCATATTTTGTGTGTGAGATATTAAAACTACTATTCAAATTCCAACCACCATCCAACCTAAATGCCCCTCCATCCCCACTCTGACCTAGAGGGAACAACCAACCATTTCAGGCACTAACAATTTAGAAGCAATCTTACCCATATCCACAGGGAAAAGTTCCACACTGCTGCTTCTTGAAACAATAATTACTGTGAAAAAATTATCTAGGAAGTAATTTCTTGTAGAAAAAAGTATTTTGATGCAAGAATGCTCAGGATTTTTACTACCTGGTACTAATCTCTCATTCATATGAAGAAGTCTTTGAGGGAATTACTTTTTAAAATAGTATTACAAGAGGCCAGATTAACGGATAAAGTGCTGAAGTTTAAATGAAAGAAGATAGTGATTTTCAAAAATTTCTTTTCTCTTTTGCATATGAACCCTTGTTGCTCCTTGAGGGTAAATAAGGATTAGTAACAGCATACGACTGCTTTGCTCCAAGGGACAGAATATTTCCAATTTTCCCAGCTCATAAATGTTGACTTACATCTCTTTGCTCTCTCAGGATCTTGTGCCAAAAAAGATCATATCCAGGGTTTGATCTCCTTTTTCCGTAATGGGCCATTAAAATGCAATATTGGTTCATTGCTCCTCTTTGAGAGTGACAAGATGTGACTTTAAAAATGTAGTTTCATTAAAGAAAAGCATAGGGAGTCAGATATAAACCCTTTACTTCTTCACCACATTTTTCCTTCTCCTTCCCACCTTCCCCGTTCTCCTCTGTATCCTCCTTCCTTCTTTGCTTCCTTCCTTAGCTATCTATAGTAATCCAGAGTGTGGTTAATGTTTATTGAGTCAGGTGCTATATCTAAGAACTTTAAATTATTTTCTCCATTATTGACCCATAGTATGTCCAAAGGATGTTATTATCTGGGTCATTTTTAGATCAGGTACAGGCTCAGTGTTTAAGTAATTTGCCAAGTGTCTTAGGCAGAGCCGATCGCACATTCTATCTGACCTCACTTTGCTCTACATCTGCTCAATTCCCAAATCAAAAATATGCAACAATTCCTTGACTCTCCTTATCTCGCACCATATTCCAAAGTAAACAAATAATGGATTAAGATATTGCTTATACAACATCTGAATTTTAATAGTTTGTTGTCTCATCCTGTGTGTGAAAGCCTTTCTTCCTTAACTGTGTCATAAACCCCTTGAGGACAGAGAAGAGAGAAATGCCTTACGCATTTCAGTGCTGATCACCACACCTCGCGGAGGTCTTTATGTATAGTGGATACATAACAGAGAAGATGACATGATCCAGCAGGGTAAGATGGTGGATATGAAAAATATGTAATCACTAAATCATGAATAAATTGTTTTTAATAAAAAATAAATGTACACAAAAGAAATAAGGAGAAAATAGCAATAAAATATAAAACTTTAGAAGGTGGAAAGCAGATGAACAAATATTGAGTAACGCAGCAGATAAATGAAGGCTGAATCCTAAGCTGCCAGAGCAGAGAGTTCAGAACTAAACCAATTTATATGACATAATCTTTAAAAGGCAGAGGAACTAGCACATCTCTGAACCTATGGATGAAAGAGGGTGGAGATAGGTCCGGGATGAATGGATAAAATGAGAAAGAATTGGTACAATCTGTTTGAGAAGCAGTGGAATACCTGTATTCCCTCCCTGTTTCCTGCCTGGGTAATAGCACTTTCCCCACCCTAGAAAGAAAACCTGGAGATTTATCATCCAGAGATGTTGAAACAGAGACGGGCAACAAATTCCACTGAGAGTAGAGGGTATCCCAAATAGGGGGATTAAATAGCCATATGACAAGCCTATGCTGTGCTAAAATGCTGAATGTGAAGAGCTCCAACTTCTTTCTTCGTTAATCTCTAAGAAAATTAGCACCCATAACCCTGCAGGTTGTGGACTGGTAAACCTCAACAGCCCAAGAAGAAAAATTTAAAGATACTTCATGTCAGGGGTTGCCTGGAGTGACCTACTCACCTCACCATACAATAAAGCTCAACATTGAAATGTCCCACTCATATTGCTCAAAGCCTCCAATCAGCTTTATATGTTCTAAATCTCAACCTAGAACAGATGCAAAATATTTCACATATCTGAGGAAAATCTCAAATTGACAATAGAACCAGAACAACAAACAAATGAAATGAAGCACGTTGGAGAAAACAGACGACGTAGAAAATTTTTGTTTAATGTTAAGATAAAAGGGGATATGCATCCATGAAACAAGAAGAGAATCATGTCAAAAAGGAACATTCTGAAAACAAAAAAACATCACATAGAGATAACTCTTCCTGAATGATATGTCTTCTAGATATCCAGTTCCTGGACAGCCCTACGGTTCAGCCTGTGTGACCATTACATCCGCCAGAACCACCCCTTACTTCACCCAATGATTACCCCACACTGAGCTCTTCCAAACTCAGGAAAGCTGAAAGCAGACACTTACCCCAAATCTCTCTTCACCTTGTATTCTCCAGGAATCCTTTATTGAATAATAGTAATATTACCATTCCTTGAACATGGATAGTTTTATGCTTGCAATTTAGCCATACAAAATGAAACAAATTAAATTTAGGAATTGATAGGTAAATGGTAAAACTATTGGATAAACCCAGCTCAAGGTAGTGCTTACCTCTAGTTGGGTGAGTGAGAAACAAGAATAGAAAGGAGCACATGGGACTTATAGGTTACTGGTAACATTCCGTTTTTTCATGGGTAGTGTGGACCTCTGTGTGTTTTACTTAAACTACATAAATGTTTTGTGTACTCTCTATGTGTGCAAGACATTTCACAATTTAAAAAGTGAAGAAACGGAGAGAAAAAACACTAGAGGTAGAAAAATCAAAAGTCTTTCCAAATGCTGTTTTGTAATTTTAAATAAGTATGTTATTCTAAGTCTCCATTCTGTAGAGTTAATACCTACTTTTCCAAGATATTATAAAAATAATTTGCTCAGATACTGTTGCTCAGTAGATTTTTAAACAGCATTACCTAGATTTGCTTTCCAAAGTTAAGGATTTGTTGAACTAATCTTTATTTGTTGAATCTAATGGCATGGTTCATCTTTTTTTTTTTTTTTTAATTTGTATGTTTGTTTAAAATAAGAATACAGAATGTTCTTCATTATTTTATATAAGTTTGTTTTTCCCCCAAATGTTATATTTAAAGCACCTGAAAAAGTCCCTGGCTTAGATTATATTTTTAAAAATCCTAAATAAATGAATTAATTAATATTGAAATTTTAAAACTTTATCATAGCACATGTTTACTTTTGAACTGAAGTTAATACTCTAAGTTTGGAAACTGAAACAGTTTTTTTTTTAAAAAAGTATATACTTATAATTACTTTAAAAATGCACCAAAAGATTTACTTTTTATAAAATGTGGAACATTTAAATTACCACCAGGAAAGCAGTATTATATACTTTCTTAAATATACCTGCCGTTGGATATTTATTTTATATATACTTTTTAACATGGATTTTATGGTTGTATATTTGACAATCAGTGATGTCTAGTCTTGAAATGTATGATGCCATATATAATATAATTTACACACATGGCACTAGGATTCTGATTAACTTATTATTTTTCCAGGATTAGAATGTTTCACTCATTATGAAAACTCACAAGCCTGAAAAATCTATATTTTAAAAAGCTAAACATGAATGAACAAATATAAACAAATACTCAATCTTACTAATTGCCCCACAATTTAAATATTTATAAATAGACTTGATGGGGCTGTTTACATAGTGTTATGATTAATTATAACCAAGGTATTGTGCTTTACTGTGCAAAGATCATCCTTATTGGTTTGACAGTGCTCACGAAAATCATAGACATTTCTATAAAGGATAAAGGTGATTCCCTAAGGATGATCAAGAAGCTCCAGCTAAGATATTTAAATGTGGGCATAGAAGAGTTGGTTTACTGAAGAGTGACATAAAAATGAGCTGCTTCAGAAATTTTGTGTGCAGGGCTTTCTGTTATCTGGAGCTAATCACCAATGAACCAGAGACTGCAAAAGCCATCAGATTCCAGGGCAGATACATGAGGAAAATTGTCAGAAGGAGCAGGAAGACGTGCTTCCGTTTCCAAGCAGTCCTGAGAATTTCATTATCAGCTCATATTTGTTACTATTAAGATGTTAAGAGGGAGATTATCATTTGCAAACTAAAAGCTTTCTGTGCTACCCCACAATAATTGATTTTCTTTTTCATTAAAATTCTTAATACCTGGCACTCCAGAAAAGTTGAAAAGGTCTTTGTAAAGCTTTATTGGCAGATAATATATGCCCACAAAAGAGAACAAATGCAAATTTCACATATATATTTATAATGATGATAATGGCTCTTGGTCCTCTAAGTATGACTAAAATATGCCACTATATGTAGGCAGCATTACCAAGTTAAACAAGGGCACCTATTTAAAAAAAAAAAAAAAAAAAAAAAGCAGCTCTACATAAAAACATTTCAGTCTCTGTAAAAGAAGGAAAACAAACAAACTTCGTTCAAGGAACTCAGTCCATTTTGCTAAACACTCTGTAAATCAACCTCTGAGACTCTGAAATACATTTCCGAATGTATGTGACATTTTGGAGCTCAAACACAAAAACTGCCATCTTTCTTAAAACTTATTTGAATCCAAAGTCTGATGATAGTCCTTCCTTAACACCCTACAGTAAAGGTGTACACATCTAAGTAATACTATGCTACAGAACTGTGTGCACACTGATGGTATTTAGTGATTGGTATGAGTTATCTATTGGTATGATTTCAGGATTATAAAGAAACCATGTTTGATAACTGAGATTCTGCAATAAGGGTCAATGTTCTAAAAGTTAGTGTTGGGTAGGAAATATTCTCAATTGGTTGCGGGGAAGCACAGCAGGAACAGACAAGACAATGAATAAAATTTTCTCAATTTTAAGGATTTTTTCCCCCTCCTATAAAGTTTTCTTATATCTTTTACATCTGCTTATGATTTAATTGCAGTGCATCAGTACTGGCAGAAGAATTGCAAATCGGTGGATCTAATGTACAGTGGTTTAGTTTTTAGGGAAGTGTTTGCTTACCATCGTGAGTTTTTCAGACTTTGTTTTGCTGCATGAATATTTAATTAAATTGAGTATCCGTAAGTACCATAAACTTAACCAAATTATTTAAGTTTGTGCTAACTACTTTCATAATATCATTACATGTAATGCTATTTCATTATGTTCTGAAGGGAACACTACAACTTCCAGGTGGTTCAATACTTGAACAACTTTAGGAACCATTGAAGTGTGAAAATGCCATTTCTGCACATTAAGGCTTTTGGCCCAATTAAAAAGCAACATCATTGGAAACTATTGTTAGTCCCAATGCCAGTCATTTACAACTGAATGAATTTATGAATTACCTTTCTATTATTCTCTAGCACCCTGTTTATTTTATAACGTTTTTAAAATAACTGTAATTAGTTGTTATTTAAACATTTTTTTCTTGTCTCTCTCCCACACTAGACAGTAAGTTCTCAATTGTATCTCTAGGCTTAGCAAGTCACAAAATGAGAGCTTAGTAAATATTCGTTGATTGATTAAATTTATTTGATCAAAAGAAATCTGTGTACCAACTTCTAGTATCTGTTTTTCTTTTTTAAATGAATTGATCCATTCTTTGACAAATTGACTACGTAGCTACATAATGAAACAAATGCAGTCTAGGGATGTCCTGAGCATGAATGGGTATTGGAATCACAGTGCTACTAATTATAAAGGATGGTGCTGCAAAGCACAGGTGACTCCCTAAATCCAAGGCAGATGCACATAAAAACAATAAACACTTTAAAATCCATGGCCATTCAGATGTCAGAGGACAAAGCGAACAGTGCAAAAAGGGAAAGTAAGTAAACCTAGCTCATAATAACTGCTGATTTTGCCTGGTAACAAACTCTTAACACAAAAGAGGCCTTTAAAAAGATACTTTTACTTTTCTTTTTAATTGCAATTTCAGTAATATCAATATTTTCTAGCTTATTGAGATAATATAAATCCCTCCTACTCATATGCCAGAATTCTTTCATTTCACTCCACTAAAATCACATCCTGAACCCCTTTTTAAGAACATTATATCCATAGCTTGTTTCTAAAGAACGTTAAGTATCACAGGAGGCCATTAAGCACGGCTCTGTTTTGTTTGAATGGATCATTAAGACTACCCCTTTGATGTGTTGGTATCTGTATCCCTGGATGCTCCACTGGGGCCAACTCTACTACCAATACCTCACACCGTTTGCCCGTGGAAACATTTCAGCCTCATTTCAGATGCTGCCCTTCCCTCTGTTTTCTGTCACAATCTTGTCTTAAGCTCTTTCAATTTTTCCTCATGTTCACCTTCGAAATAGATTTTGTTCTGAAGCTATTTGCAGCATACAGCATATCCTCTTGGTTTCTTTGTTCATTTGTTTGTATTCCTTTTCCTTCTTCTCATCTTAGACTCTCTCAGATCTTGTCAGCTTGTCTCATAACTCATTATTAGAGTTCACCTTTTCTGCTCCCTTGCTCAATTTCTATCTTCTCTATCCATGCTCTTTTCACTTCCTTCGGCCTGAGAAATCCTGGAGTATCATTTTTTTCTGCAACTTGTAGGGTCATTTAGTTAAAAGCACTGATCTAGAAGTCTGGAGATGCTAATTGCAGCTAATTCCACCACTCAGCATTCATTCCTTCTCTAGCAAGACATTCCTCTCCCATTCATAACCATACCTTTTGGATGAGGTTAGTGATATGCAGTGATGTAGAGATAAATACTTCCAGGAGTTAAAAAAAAAAAAAATACTTCCAGGCATAGGAAAAGAATAAAAGCCCAATAGTGCACAACATTTGCCCATATCAGTGGTGTAAATACTTTCCCCATGGCAATTTCAGGTTGGAGAGGTCATTGAATGTAGTGTCAGAAAGTGATGTGCAGTCACATGCCATTTTACAATATTTCCACCAGACAGACACAATAGACATGAATAACCCCAAGAGCGTCTATCACGGGTCAGCACATGTTTTTCTGTTAAGGACCAGATAGTAAATATTTTAGGCTTTGCAGGCCATAAATTCCCAGTCACAGTTATTCAACTCCACTATTATACATGAAAGCAGCCATGGACAATACATAAATGAATGGGCGTGGCTGTATTCCAGTAAGAATTTCATTTACAAAAATAGGCAGCAGGCTGGATTTAGTCTGAGGGCTGTAGTTTCCTGACCTCTGGCACAGATAATAGTAAAATAGGTAAAGTGTGATGAGTTTTGACTAGTTTCATCTGTTTTTAATATAATTGAATTGTTAAGTTTATATACTTTAATCTTCAGTGACATCTGTGTTGAATAACCAGCTTGCAAAATTCCTGATAGTTTAACAATCAGCTCTTGTGAACCTATACAAGTCAGCTCCACTCACACCAAATCTACGTTCTGCAGGGGTGATCACTTACTGACTGAGGCCAATCAGTATATCTAAAATCTCTGAAAATTTCTTTATTGGTTTAAGAGATAGAGAAGTGATCCAATGCAGAGATTCACA
The DNA here is from genome assembly GCF_028878055.3 of Symphalangus syndactylus. Lineage (NCBI taxonomy): Eukaryota > Metazoa > Chordata > Mammalia > Primates > Hylobatidae > Symphalangus > Symphalangus syndactylus. The sequence continues at coordinate 69,631,778 of NC_072443.2, forward strand.
GCAATATTTATATTTAGTGGGGCTTCTGGAAAATAAAATTGTCCATATTCCTCAGGAGCAACAAAGACAACCAAGAGTTGTCCGTACTCCCCAAGAGCAGCTTTGGTTAATATGGGAGTATGAATATGATGTCTGCACAGTGGCAGCCATTTGATACCATGATGGGAGAGCCAACGTGCTTCTGCAGGGGCACCCTCTGAATGAAGCTCAAGCACTGGATTGCCACCGTGGAGGAAGGAAAAGAGGAAGAAAAAAAAATGCACCCTTAGTAACATCATCCGAGTGATTGGATCAAGTCTTGCCTGAAACCAATACTACTTTTCCAGTTCTGAATCATTAAATGCCTTTCATTATTTATGCCAGTTTGATAGGACTCACTGTCACTTGTAACCAAAAGGTTTGTCAGTGAGGCATCTGTCCATTCTTCATTTTACCATTTTCTCTCTATGACTCCAGGTTGCGAGCAAATATTACCATCATTAAGACAGAACTCTTGATTCAGTTTGTATTTAAGTACCTTATTGATCTCCCAACTATTTGTCGTTTTCTCATTAGTTTTTGGGCACATTATTTCCTTTTGGATGATGTGGTGTAAGGATGTGTGTTGTGATTGTCTATTCATAGATCAGTAGTCCTCCAACCTAGCAATTCATCCACAATACCTAGAGGTTAAAAAAATATATAAAGATATTGAGTCCCTGCTTCTAGGGATTCTTTTTCAATAGGTTTGTGGTGGAGCATAGGCATCAAAATCCTTGATTTTTACGAGCAATTGAGTCTGATGTGTCCTTTGGTTGAAAACCCCTGTCACGGTACATGCTTTTCACTGCTTGTATTAGAAGATCAGAGCATATAGAGAGGAAAAAAAATGGTTCTTATTCGCTCTATCTAAAGTCAACCATACTATGATGAAAATTTGTTAATTTATACATGATACTACCTAGTAGTTCTTTTATTGTTTGATGCTTTCTATCTGCCAGACAAATGGAAGTGGGAGGTATAGGACAGATAAAAGTAGGTGAGGTTTCTGTTTTTACAGGGTATATAATTCTAGTGTTGGAGGCAGGTATTAAATAAGTAAACATGTTAACAGGTGTAGAGATAAGTGCTGTGATGAAAGTAAATATTGTTATGGGAAGGCACATTTCTGAAAATGCCTGGACTAGGGTAATGTGAGTGGGGTCCCATGCACTTGCATTGCCCTGACAATTCATGCCTCCGACAATGCATGCCTCCTTTGGGTGAGGCTGGTCATTCACAAAAACTGCTGGGAAAAGGCTAGCTATTCGTTCTTTCCTTCAGTCAACAGTGACAACCTACTCAGTGCTGTATGGCACATGGTGAAGTCAATTGCTTTGTAAAAGACACAGTGCTTTCTGAGTATAGAAATGGAACTAGTAAAATACTACATAGTCATTTACTCTCTTTGACTAGGTTATAAAGACACAGGTATAATATTCAAAAGGTACAATAGATCAACAGTGAAAAGTAAATCTCCTTATCTTGTTCCCCAGCAACCCAGTTCCCTCCTGTAAAAACAGCCACTGTTACCTATTTCCTGTGTGTTCTTCGAGAGATGCTGCAGACATCCCCAAGGGTGTGTACTGTGTATGTTGGGTGGAAGGAAGGGTGTTTCACAAATGAAGGCACACTGTACATTCCCTTCTGTAGTTTGTTTTCTTTTAACTCAAAAAAAAGACATTATTCATATTATACATGTATAACTGGACCTTTTTCACGATGTTATAATCACCTTTTATTTGATTGTGCTATAACTTATTTAGCAAGTGCCATAATGAAAGATGGCTAGGTTGTTTCAAAACTTATGCTATTATGACTTCTGCAAGGAGTTTTCTTACATAGTTGTCTTTTAACACATTTTTTACTATCTGGAAAATAAATTCTTTGAAGTGGAATTGTTGGGTTAAAGGATATAAACATTTGTAATTTTGAAAGATATTACTAAATTGTCCTCAAAACCAATTATGTCAATTTATACTCCCAGCACTTCACAAAACTCTTTGTCTACACGCTCACTAGTAGAGCATGTTATTTAACTACTATATCTTTGCCAGTCTAATTTGTGATAGGGGAGATTTAAAATTGTTCATTTATATTTTTTTCTATGAGTGAACTTGAGGGGCTGTTTGTTTGTTTGTTTTGAGACAGAGTCTCACTCTGTCGTCCACTGGACTGCAGTGGCACGATCTCGGCTCACTGCAAGCTCCACCTCCCAAGCTCAAGCAATTCTCCTGCCTCAGCCTCCCGAGTAGCTGGGACTACAGGTGTGTGCCACCACGTGGAGCTAATTTTTGTATTTTTAGTAGAGACGGGATTTCACCATGTTGGCCAGGATGTTCTCGATCTCTTGACCTCGTGGTCCGCCCACCTCAGCCTCCCAAAGTGTTTTAAAAAATATGTTTAAATGCCACTTGTGAGTTACATCTTCATGTCTCTGAGAACTTTTTCTATTGGGTTACTAACATTCTTCTTTTGAGTTGCGGTTGATATTTTTATCAATATATTTTTATATTAAGAAAAATTTGAATTTTATTTAATAATTTAAATTGCAAATAATGTTTAACGAATATTTTCTTTTGACTTTATACATGATTTTCCCCACATAGAATATTATTACTTTGAAGTCAAATGTAACCAATTTTTTTATTAAATATTTCTCCATGTTTTAGTCTAGAAAATTCTCACATCTTTTTATGTTTAATTTTTATCTTTTCAGAATTTATTTTGTTGCAGGAAATAACTGAATGATGCAAATATTATTTCCAAGAAAAACGTTCATTTCCTGTCACAGACATGCTGCGCCCCCTTTAACGTACTAATGCCAATTTACCATATGTATTTTGGTCTAATTCTGGACTCTGTTCTGTTGACCTAAGCCAGTTAAGTTTTGAGGGAGGAAGAAGAGATCAGAAAAGTCCAGCCTAACTGGCAGCACAGCTTGATGCATCACCAGGTAAAGGGGCTAGTTATAATATTACGTACTGAGAATACTGAGAACTAAAGGGTGGTGAACTAATGAAAGAAGGGAAAAAGACATCAAAATGGAAATTCAAGAGAAGGAGGAGGAATCCTGCAAACAGCCTTCTGATCTTACAGTTTTTTTCTAAGGCTAGTTGCAAGTTTGTTTGTTTGTTTGTTTTTCTGTTTTGAGGTTCTATGTAGGCATAAGTAACTGAAAGGCATCAGCAGCCTGTTAAGTACAACTGTGGTCACATCAACATCTTCAACATCTACCCTGAATATCACCTGATCTAAGTTCCTGCTCATTTGACTGGAGGACCTTGGCCTCTCATGCAATTTCCCTCTGGGCCCTATCACCATGAACCATATTCAGGGAGGTCCTTAGGATTGTCTGACGTACTTAGTAAATCCACTAATGTTCTTCCACTCCAGGCAAGCTAGCTGGCTAGAGGAATTTGGGAAAGCTACTGGGACAGGTGAGCCGAACACAAAGGGGTTCTGGCCACTCTGCCTGGCTCAGCAGGTGGAGGCTACTGTCCTGCTGCTACACAGTGCCTGTGGGGGCTACCTCTGGGCACTCACATGGAAATAGGGGAAATGCCCATCTTCCCGCTCCATTGGCCTTAATCACCTGGATGGCGAAGGTGCTTCAAGTCTCACAAAGTCTTCCATGAACTTGCCTGCTGGAGCTTCTGACTCAAAACCTGTCCATTAGGAGGGCAAGGAAATGACAAACAACCAGTTTACAATATTGTTCTTATCACCATTTCTGCCTTCAAAAGCGTAATCCAAACAAACAAGACAAAATCAAAAATATTTTCTTTCTTCTGCCTACTCAAAAATACCTGACACAAACAACAAAGTATACATTGCAACCTGTAGAAATACGGTGTGTGCTCTGGGGGCAGGACAGCATTGAATGCTAGGCATTGATTAAATCCAAAGTCTGGGCATGCATAGAACTAGGGCTGGTCCAGGCAGAACAAGGTATGTGACAAATGTGATTGTGGCACTTTTCATGAAGTCCCGTCTAAGGTTTTTCAAAGCCGGAATAATAATTGTAAGCTGCTATAATTTAACTATGCCTCCAAGCACAGAAAATCAATGATCTAACTGTAGAAAGAGTCCAAATTCTCATTTAGATTTCCTCTCTCAAGTAGGAATGTAATTTAAGTGGTCTGGTTTTCTTTCCCTAGGAATTGCACATATAAATATTTTTTATTTTAAATTTCAACTTTATAAACAATAAAACCTATATAAACAATAGGATTAATATTTTCCATGAAATGGCAGTCCTGTCTTCCCAATTCCTGTCTTTTATACTTAGAATGCAATGATGAATTAATAGGAAAAGGCCATGAGTTCTCCATTTAAAAGAATCCATCCTATTTCCTTTATTTTTGCCATGGGATAAATATCCATAGCATAATCCACAAGCCATTCAGCAGTGATAGACAACAATTAAGGACAGAACTAAGAACAGTGAAAATTTTTACCCCTTCTATTTCTCTCATGTATTTATCCCCAACCCACATATTGCATTCACAGGGCGGTTTACTGGGGAGACTGGGGAAAAGATAGAAAATACCTTATCTGCCCAACCAAAGAAACCATTGAGAATAAATAAAGCATTGCATTTCCAAAACAGTCAAGTGAGTTCTCCGGGTATTATTTATTTTGGCATCCCTGTAGCATTCTTCATCTGGCTATAAATCCTTATATTAGGTTAGGGCTTTTTGTGTCTGGGTGTGTATCCTGTCTGCCTAAGACATGAAAGAAATAACCTACTGATCAAAAGCATGAGTAAAATTATGCCATGCATAGGAAAACAGAAAAGTGATATGACACTTGAAGACACAAAGTGGGGTTCTTATCCAAGGCAGGGCTAAAGGATAGCAAATACTTTGACAAATCCTGCTCGAAAATAAGTTTTGTTTTGTCACAGAGACATAGTTGTTCAAATAGCTGGGTATTTGAGAGAAGGAAGCCACTTAGACCCCACACTCTGTTCTACTTTGGTTTCTTTGGTTGTTAAAGGAGACTCATCCATGCTCCTCAAAGGATAATGGAGTTTACTGTGAGCATAGACTGAGGTAGAGTCTGGAGCTGAACAATATCAGGATCCCAGAGATCTCAGTGTCCTCTACTAAGAACCTAGCTTATGCTTTTTAGAGCTGAGTAAATGCCAGAGTCTTAGAAAGTCGAAATACATAGACACCGTCAGCTAAAGTCTCAAGAGAGGACAATCTTGGTTAATAGCCTGCAATTATCTTTTCTCCATCTCAGAGTTTTTCCTCTCTGATAAGATATGTTCAGCTCATACCTGCTCTCTCATAGCGTCTCAGTCGAAATTTCTCAGCCTTGGTCTCACTGTACCATCTGCCTCATTCTCTTGGTGTTTTCCAGATCATGTTCTCAAAAGAGGGAAATGCATTGTTTCATGTCTTTCTCGTGCCAAACTAAATTGAGGATTCCTTTGGCTGTTGTTCTCACTCTTAGCCCACTTCACTATGACAAGTTGGTAAGTGTGATTCAAAATATGGCTGTTTCAGCAGCTGGGGCTGTGGGCTAAGCAGTATCCCTTCCAGGAGGTACTAAGCAGGCTCCAGTGCCCCACCTGCCATCTCTGCTGATACATACATGATTTCCCTGCCTTGTGAATGTTCTAAGACATTTCTGTGTTTTGACTGTTTCCATTGTTTTCTTAAGAAACGTATGTTCAATCTGTATCAACTCCATGATTCGATGAAAACTATTTGTTTTAAATCCCAGCTGTAGTGTAATAGGAACAAAAATATTAATGTGTGAATACTCACTCTCTTCACCCAACCTGGCTTCCAAGGAGAAGAGGCTATTACATTTTAATTTAGATATGCATTAGGAAAATATGTTGTTCTTCTAATGAGTCAAAATTGGTCTTTTTTTGAGGCTTGCACTTAGTATTTTTGCGTATTTTGATTTTGATGTCTAAAACCCTGGCATTGACTCCTACCTCCAATGATTAACTTGGTTCTAATCTAGACAAATGAGTGTGCTTAAAAGCACGTTATTAATAAATGCATCCCCAAATGTAAGCCAAAATTTCAGCCAATTAATCTGTTTCTATGAAGCAGTATCATCAACTTTCCATTATTCAAAGAAATAGAGAATCTTTTTATTCATTCAACAGATATTTGTAGATTATCTACTATTATTATTACTATCTCCTAATATAATTATTTTAGGTGCTAGGAATACCACACTGAAAAACAACGATAAGGACCCTACATTTATGCAGCTTCCATTACAGCAGAGGAAGACAGACAATAAAACCATTTCATTTTAAATACAGCAATGTTAAAAAATGCTGAACTTAATGACATGAATTAATAAAAAATAAACTTAATTGTTGAAATGTATAAATATGACCCTGATTTGTAGTCATGATATGTTCCCTGATCGCCGTACTTTTGAAAAGAACTAAAATGATAGTTCTATATATTTTAATTGTATAGTTCTGTAGGCCTACATTTATAATGGGAACATTCTTGTCAGTGATATTAATGAGAGAAATGAATCCCAGTGACTCTAGACTTGCAAAATAAATGTTTTCACTGTTGCTTATGAACTCATGGGCTGTGTTTGAATCATCTTTGTATATTCTCCTTGGAGTTAATTGTCTTAAATATGTCACCCTAAATTTGGCGTGAAGGGGTTCAAGGAGTACAGTTGGGGTTGATATGAAAGGAGAGGAAGTAGGGAAAAGTGATTAGTTTTATATAAAAGATTGAATAGACCCAGTGAGCTGCCTTGATTCATTTCATTTTTGGTATAATGTGGGTTTTGATATGAGGGCTGTAGAAAAGAGTTTTAAAGTATCAAGCCTGAATGGTGAGGGTGGATAACTAGGAAATAGCAACAAGGCACTGTTGTGTTGAGCTCAAGTAGGAAGGTACTGTTTTGCTTTATTAAGACCTAGGAAGAGTCAGGCATCTGTCTTTGTATTAGTCTGCTCAGGCTACCATAATAAAATGTCTCAGACTGGGTGCGTTTAACAACAAAAATTTATTTTCTCACACTTCTGGAGGTTAGAAGTCCAAGATCAAGTTGTTGGTAGGGTTGGTTACTCCTGAAGGCTGTGGAGGAAGAAAGGGTTCTGTTCTAGGCCTCTCTTCTTGGTTTGTAGATGGCTATATTCTCCCTGTGTCTTCACAGTCTTCCTTGTGTTATTCCACAAATGCATGTCAGTGTCCAAATTTCTCTTTCCTATAAGGTTACCCATCATATTGGTTTAAAGACCACCCACATGAATTTTTGGAGAGACACCATTCAGCCCATAACACTCCCCATATCAAATCTCTAGGCAGCAATTCTTCTCCTGCCTGCAATTCTTTTTTCAACACTGCCTCAGTGTATAAGCTTTATCTTTCCTGAGGTCATATAGAACACGTCACTCTAGACATCAAAAACACTCACTGGATGCCTTTCAGGATCTGAGCCTATTGACCTTTTTAGCTCTATGCCATACCCTCTTTACAGGCTTCGTCTCTGGAACACACTATTTATCTTGAAACAAACACACACTTTCTTTGCCCATTTAAGTCCAACCCACCCTTCAAGGACTTGGGCAATTTTCACTTTCTTCCTGAAGCCTCCTCAGAGCCTTAAGAGAAGGAAACCTGTCTTTGGGTAGCTTATCCTAGAGTAAGAAGATGATGGACACTGGCACCAGACTTGGGCTCTTGTTCTGATATGGCCACTTACTAGACATGGGCCTCCAAGCAAGTCAGTTAACTGCTCTGAGCCTCAGAGTGGCTATAACATAGTACCCTTCTCCAACAGTTATCCCAAAGATTAATTTAAATTGCTTATGTTAAATGTCTAACACAGTCTGGCATGTTCTAGGTGCTTAGTAATCCTTAGTTTCCTACTTTTCCGTGCTACCCCTACTCATACAGTTGTCTTGTGTGTGTGCTGCTCTTGTTGTACTTATCAGTCTGGTTTGCTTTATAATATACGTGTGTGTGTGTGTGTGTGTGTGAGAGAGAGAGAGAGAGAGAGAGGAAGAGAGAGAGAGAAAGATTGGTTGAAGCAATAACCACAATTTACTTTGGCTTCCAAGCTGACTTCTAAAAGCATGCAAAGCAAAAGAAAAAAAAAAAACTACCACACACAGAAGACAAACAAAAATTATGTGTCAGGTAAAAAGGCAAAGGGATTGGATTTAAAGAAAGAAAAGATGTGGAATTTCATCTCACTGCCACTGTCCCATCTATATTCTCATAACTTGCGACAGAGTGGTGAAAAGTGTAGAAGACAATTAAGTTTATTAAAGAGGATAGAAGACCTGGGTCATCCCCTGCCTGGATTATTTCTCTCTGGATAAATTGAAAACAGATGGATTTGATTATTGTTCTTGACAGATTGAGAATTTTAAGTGTCTTAAATATGGAAAGATGGATGGATAATCAGATAATACCATACTTTTATCACCAGGCTTTTGTCATTCAGTGCCTATTTCCCATTCTATCCATTACTCTCCTCCACTACCCAAAAGACAAGCAGTCCATTCTATACTGTCCAGCTATCAATAAACAATCCTTAAAATGTATATAGTGAGACTAATTGTTAAGGGTCTTTATAAACATTGGCTAATTAGTTAATCAATAATACTTAAGGGACTTTCTTCCCCCACCACAGTTCCTCCTATGACTTAGTTTTGTTTTTTTTTTATTAGGTAGGATTTTGACTGCCCATGCTACTACTACATTAAGTCTATTAATGGTAGTCGTAAGTCAGAGCAGGCAAAGGAATTAGCTCAGAGCCCCAGAAGCAATTGATGCAGCCTTTAAGGTTTTAGACTGACAAATGCACCAGGAACAGCTTCTTAGTGAAATGGACTTGCAGGCATGTGTTAGAGTTTAGATTCATCTAGAGGTTTAATTTCATTTCTGTGGGGACTCCAGCATGCTCTTAAATTTAGTGTTACTGTATGTCAGTGAAAGAGAAACATATGGACAAGTTTTTTAGCAATAACATACAAACATTGCCGCATTATTTGCTTAAACTCATAAGTGTTAATCATTTCATTTTAACAGGAACTTCTGGACAAACAAAAAATTTGCTTGTGTTCTCTTGGTTGAGGTGTAACTAGAAACTTGGAAGACCAGTCACACTTGTGTTTTTTTTTTAAGGGCAGTTTTGCAAAGTGGTTAAGAGATCTTTTTCTGTCATCTGGAAGACCAGTGTTCAAATCTGAACACCAACACTTAATAGTTACCCAACCTTGGACAAGTTACAAATATCTACAATGCTCAGTTTCCTCATCTATTAGAGAATAGTAGTATCTACGTTATAGAATTGTGCTCTGAGGAGAGTTACATGTGTTAACTTAGATTTGAATAATGGAATAATACACATATAGTATATGTAACATAATTCCCAAGCATAGGAAGTATCCAGTAAATGTCAACCATTACTGCTTCCAGAACATAGTTTCCACATTGGCTTATTCATCAGATTACTCTTAAACATTCAATACAATGGGAGGCATGGGGAAAAAAAAAAAGAATTAAAAGCTAAGGTTGAAAGGAAAATGATTATTATGGTCCCTTATAGAACCCTAAACCTTCTTTAGGACATTTCAGATTTGCCAGTTCAATTACTAGTCAGCCACTATTGCCTGCCCTTTTCTTTTTCTTATGAAGTTGAAATTTATAATAAGCATTTGATAAGATAAAAGGAAAAAGGACTTCCTCCCTTATGCTGCAGCTGAGCTGATAGTGCTTAGGTTGTATACCTTGAGAAAGAATAGAACAAGTTGAGAGTTGGCTTTTGCAATGTCTGTCTTCAGAGTTTTTCTAGGAGCGGAGAAAATGATGATCAGTGAGTATGATCCATCGGGATAAATGGAAGTGCTCCTGGAAGCCTGCTGGTGTGCTAGGTGTAAACCTTTTAGTTACTGGATCAAGTAGAGATCGTGGTGGACATTCTAGGTCTTGGGGGAGTCTCAAGGAGAGAAACCAGAAAGCGTCTGCACCCTTGAGGAATTCATAATAATGTCTCCTCACTGGTCACTACAGTACCATTTTAATATTTCAACACCAATATGGCCATTCAGTAGCACACCAGTTGAATGTCAGCCCTGAGTGTTTTCACATGGTTAGTTGTGATCTTCATGCCCCTATTCATTGGAGCCCCATTTCTCTCAGCACAAATGTGACGATGAGTAAGAGTTGGTATATTTAGCCGGGCGCGGTGGCTCACGCTTGTAATCCCAGCACTTTGGGAGGCCGAGGTGGGTGGATCACGAGGTCAGGAGATCGAGACCACGGTGAAACCCCGTCTCTACTTAAAAAAATACAAAAAATTAGCCGGGCGTGGTGGCGGGTGCCTGTAGTCCCAGCTACTCGGAGAGGCTGAGGCAGGAGAATGGCGTGAACCCGGGAGGCGGAGCTTGCAGTGAGCCAAGATTGTGCCACTGCACTCCAGCCTGGGCGACGGAGTGAGACTTCATCTCAAAAAAAAAAAAGAGTTGATATATGTAAAGCTCCACAGACAAAGAATGAAGGATGGTGATTAAGAATTTGAGTTCTGGAATTTTGATGACCTGGATTTGAGTTCTATCTCTGTCACTTAATAGCCATATGACCTTCAGTGAGTCAACTATACTCCCCAAAGCTCACTCATTCATTCACATGTGAATTTGTTCAACAGGTAATTATTATGCATCAACCCTAAATACTGCAGTAAGTGAATAAAGAGTAATGAACAATACTGAGGTACTTGACCCAAAGCTTGCATTCTAATGGGGCAGATATTATATAAAAATAAATTCACAAAAAATTTCATTTGGTGATGGATGCTATTAAATAAAGACAAATTTAAGGAATAGATGAGGATAAGTCATTTCGAATGGTGGTAGGGAAAGGACTCTCCATGTAAATGACATTAGAGGCAAGACCTGGACAAGAAGCCACTTATGGAGAGCTGACCAAAGAGCATTGTGGGCAAAGGGAACAGCCAGTGAAAAGGCCATGAAACAGGAATATACCTGGAGAGTTGAAGAAATATGATGAGGGAAGTGTCTGAGTAAGAGCATACCATGAGATAAAGTCAGAACGATAGGCAGGGGCAAGATCATGCAGGACCTTGCCAGCCACCAGGGTTGAGGTTTTATTGTAAGCACACTGGGAGGCTATTACTATATTTTCAGCAGGAAGACTGTATGATCTCAATTTCCCTACCTAAAGCACAGGATGGCATTGCTGGTGGTGGAATCTCAGATGGAGTAATGTATTTAAGCTGATCAGCAGAGTCTCTGGAACATTTGAATTCCTCGATAACTTGTAGATTCAAAAGTTTTGGCTGCTATTATTTAGCCAGCAGACACCTTTGCCTCTCCTGTGTGAAAGAAAGGGGAACAAAAGGTTAATCAAATGGACCTTGGCAAACAACACCACAAGCATTCTGGGCCCTCCAGCCCACAGAGGTTGATGTTGGATAGCTGTTGACCATAATTCAGGATAACAGATGTATTTTCATTTCATGGAGCTATGGCATGCTGGGACTATCTTGTTTATGAACTTGATGAATCAGATGAAAGTCTTTCCCAGTGTTGTCTGATACTAATTATCCTTTAATGAAACCTTCCTGATTGGTATAAAAAGTACTCTGAAGTCTGTTTTCCAGGCAATAAGCCAGCACCACAGAGTTGGCACCAGCTAATGATACTATTGTGTTGTCATCACTGGAGATTTCTTGCTTACCTTTCCCCAAATAAGGAAAACATGGAATATCAGGATTCATGCTCTCATTTCTATGGTATATTTTCAATAAACATTTCTTTTGGAAATGATATACGCTACATTGGGGGTTAAAGGGGGAAAAAGTCAAATAATTCTCTCCTTTTCTAAGACCAAAATCCTTCTGATGATGTTTCCAACATATCTGCACTCATCTTTCAACAACCTGTGTTTCAAAAAAGATAATCTCTCAGCTTAAATTTAAAATTATCTGTTATTTCTTCAAGAGGCAAGGTGTTTGTCTCCCTTCCCACCTGCTCCTGGATGACCCTCTGTAGGAGAAAATGTTCCCTATTTCAAGAAGTAATACAAGAGAAGGGTTCAGCACAACTAAATGTGTCTTCCCAAATCCTTAGTTGCCTTGACATTATTTTGGGATATATTCAAGCTGTCAAAACCCTTCTGCTTCAAGACCCAAGTCAGCCATTGTCTGACCAGAGGACATGGTCTTTGTGTGAATGTACAGAGTGTGAACACACCTAGCCAAAGACCAATGAGAATTAATCCACACAGACTGGCAGGCCAGATGGATCTGGTTAAGAAAGGCCGAACTGCTCCAATGTCATGAAGTGGAAGTAGATTTTCTCGGCAGCTGCCGGAGCAGCTACTGATGCAGCCCTCTTCCTGTTGCTGTGGTCGCAAGCTTCAGAAAGTAATTTTGTGTTAACCTTTCCACCTCAGTCCCTGAAGTGCCATTGAGACTTCTAAAAATTAGTGGAGGATGATGAGAGGTAGTATATGGATTTGATCTTCAGTGAATGATGGAATCTAAAAGTGGGTGACCAGGCTTGGCCTCCCACTTTGAGGTTTCAGAGACAACCTCTGATAGCTCTGAAAGTGACCGTGAGTAATCATGCTAACTGCATTGCAGAAGACTGAAGTAGAAAGCAGAATGCCAAATTATTAGTGTGCAGTGGAAAATATAACTGCCATGGGAAGCTGAAATATCTGTATTTACATGATCATTTAACTCTCCTCCTATGATAGAGGGCACAAAAATGATAACCAAAAGAAAACTTGTTGAATCACTGTAAATAGAAGGTAAGTATTAAAAAGTCCAAATAACCAGCACTTTTTCTACCTATGGACAGACTGCTTCATTGCAGTTTCTTTGGCTGTGAAGAACAAAAATCAACTCTAACTACTTTATATTAAGGATAAAATTAATTAAAGGATATGGGAAAGCTCAGTTGAAGGAAATACTGAAGAGCTGGATTTTGGAAAAAAAACAAAACCCAAAGCAGCTACAGAAATCAGGTTGCAAACTAATGGGTTGATGTGTAGGGTACCCTTGTCATGATGAATCACTCCAATAATATTCCTTTCTTTTATTATTCCATGCAAGTTTCAGCTTTCTGGCAGAGAAAGTTTACCATAGCTTGGATCAAATGCCCACCCCTTGGACAGGGAAGAACGGAGAATCTTGATGGCCCCACAAATACAGCATGCAGTGGAATTAGAGTCTGGACTCTGGGTAGACCGAGACACAAATGCACTGACAAGAAACTCTCAAGGTTGTTTGATGGACAGGGAATCAGAAAAGGAAGACACACACCCCCACCTCCACACACACACGTATATGTATATATTCATACACATATACATGTATGTATATATGTATATATATTTCATAGCCTTTATGTTGTTATTTCTGAATTCTTTGACATCTTGTGACCTTGCTGACTCTGGAGGGACTACCCTTCCCAGGATTAGCTAATTCCTAAAGATACTAAACTAATTTTCCTGAAAGTATGTCTTTCCTATACCAACCATCCAGTCCAGAGCCCATATCTCCAACCACCTCCTTAATTGGGGTCTCACTCTAGGTGATGAAGCCTAAAGTGAGAGGGTGATTAAGCCACTGTCCACCTGGCTTCATCATCCCAAGACCAGGTACCAGACAATTAGGGACAGCCCCTATGTCCTACAGCTTGCTGAATCATTCAAACTAGCCAATCCTAAGTCTGCTTACCCAGTCTCGTCTATTCCTTCCTATAGAAGCCTCAATGAAATCTCTTGCCCAGAAGGCTGTGCCTTTTCTTCTGCCTCCTGAACACCCTGGTGCTTCCCTAGCTGTGGCTCTGTGTGGTTCTGTGTGGTGGTGGCCTGCTTCCTGTTTCTAGGGAACTGGGAGTTAACCTCTCTCTTCATGACGTCACTTACGTGTCTTACTAAATCATACCTGATTAAAACAAATACCGCATGCACACACGTACCCAAGCATTGATACAACAAGTTCCCCAAATACAAGCCTACTACTTCCTCTGGTGCTCAGGAGACAAGTCAGTTATTTGTTCCAAAGCTAACTTGAACTGTTCAAGAGATGGTGGTAGGTGAGACTCTCTGGTATGGCCTCTTCCTAGAATTCTGCGAGAGTTATTTTGACAGAATTCTATGTGCATTCCCCCTGCTGACTTGACAACTTGATTTTACGTAGCTCACATGATTTCAAAATATCCTCCCTGCTTCCCCACTTTGTTATCTAACACCAACCTCCAATCCAAAAGCAAAAGCCCTTCCTCAGCTCCTTTAGGAAAGAGACTTTGTCCTAAAGTAGAGAAATAATTTTAGAAGAAAAATGATGAGCTGCATCTCAAATGCCTCTGAGAGTAGCACAAACAAAAACCTTAAATATCCTTGTGACCTTTTCCAACCTCAATACTATCTACAAACACCAACATCTGATTAAGCTAACACAGCAGCACAAAGCCCAGTGTTGGAGTCTTGTCCAAAAGGGTTAATGCCATTCCCAGATATTCTCAGCTTGTTCCCAGGGAACAGTTCAGGCCTAGTAGTCTCTTTGGCAATTGGTTCAATTCCTAATGCTTTTAAAGAGACAAAAGCTGTATCTGTGTGTGCACGGGTTGCCTTTTAAGGATTCTCTTACTTTAAAAAATTCCTGCTACATATTTTAGGGAGTGTGATCAGGTAGGATGCCAAATGAAAAATGACATAAAGGGCTTGAGGGGAATCTGCACATTCTGAAGTTTGAGGTTTTTAAGTTCCTCCTGAGGGCCATTCTAAAGCAGAAGAAATAGTTAATTAAAACAAAAAGGACCTTGAATTTTGTGAAGGTGCTTTGGGTTGGAAGGGTGGAGATTTTCGGAGTCAGTGTCTCTGTCTGTCTCTCTGTGTCTCTCTCTGTCTCTCTCTCTCTCTCTCTCCCTCCCTCCCTGTCCAGTTTGAGTGCATATGTTCTGATTCCCTACATTTGTGTATGGGATAGCAGAGGCAGAGGAACAGCAATCAGTCACAAAATGACCATAGTCCAGTTTCTTATGAATACGCAACATTGAGGCTGCTGCCTCTGAGTCCTTCTACCAGTGAGACACCTAAAAGAGAAAGAAGTTTGTACCCCCAAATGGTTATTTATTGCTCTAGGTGGCTTTCCATTTTCTCTTCATTGTTGTACCCTCCTGCAGAATTCTGCAGCCAGAATGATCAGGTGAAAGCTTTCTGAATTCTTCAGGCGAGTAAGAAATAAGTCCCCAGCTCTCCCTCCAGACTCTGGCACTAAAGTGAACCAGCCAGCAGCTATTAGATCTAATACTATCACTTTTCAGAGTTCGCTCTCAGGTCTGTCTTAAGAGAATTTTCCTGGAGCTGTTAGGCTTTTGGTAAATTACTACACATCTAAAAGTTCCATTTGGCCACTAAGCTTTTTTTCAAAATCTAGAATCATCCCTCAGCCAGGTTCAAAATGGAATTAATATCTGGAAAAAATAATCCATAAAAAGGAAGTCTTAGAAATGTGGCAGAGGGAGGAGTGTAAAGGCTTTGTGAGTGAAAGCCAGTGATTCATTCCTTCAAAAATATTTATTGAATAGAGATTAAAGATAAATACCATGAGAAACACTAAAAGCTGTGCCTTTGAAAGAAGAACAATTTCACATGATGTTGTCTGGCTCTTCATTAGCAAGAGGAATATAGACTGATTGTACATGCACGTAGCTGTAGTGAGGCTAAAAGTACAAGCCCAAACTGGGAACCAAGTTTATGGGCATGTTTGGCAGACTGCTGGCTTTTGTGGCTCAGAAACCAATACCCCAAATGCGGTGCTTTGATAACACCTTGAACTGAAGAAGGCTTAAGGTTTCTCCGACTGATTATCCCTTTCCCTCCCCCACCCAAAGCACGGGATGAAGTTGTCCTTGGAAATTCTCTTATCTGCCTAAAGTCTGGACCTGCCAAAGAAAAAAATCAATTACCTCTTGTCCCTTCTCTGAGTTTTCATTAACTGAACTCATATTGCAGGAAGAGAGACTGAAGTCTATCAACACACCTGGACAGACTTTTGTCAGAAACCACTGCCTGCTCTGCTGGCCTGACATACTGTGTCCCAGGCCATTGTATTTCTTCAAGTCCATTGAATTTGCCTAAAAATCATTTACTACTTGCCTAAAATCATCTACATTTTCCCATCTCATTTTTCCCTAAGAAGAAGGGTATATAATCATCTGTATACCATTTCATGGTGGGGCAGTCACTCTGTGATTTTCCCTGTGCGCACGTTAATACATTTGTATGCCTTTTCTCCTTTTTTTCTTCATGGGGTCTCGCTTCTTTGCCCAGGCTGGAGTACAATGTTGTGATCTCAGCTCATTGCAACCTCTACCTCCCGGATTCAAGTGATTCTCCTGCCTGAGACTCCTGAGTAGCTGGGATTACAGGACGCACCACCGTGCCAGGTTAATTTTTGTATTTTTAGTAGAGACGAGGTTTCACCATGTTGGCCAGGCTGTTCTCGAACTCCTGACCTCAAGTAATCCACCCGCCTCTGCCTCCCAAAGTGCTAGGATTACAAGTGTGAGCCATCACACCCAGCCACCTTTTCTCCTATTAATCTGCCTTTTGTCATTTGAGTTTCAGTGAACCTGCAGATGGCAAAGGGGAAGATTTTTCTTGGCCCCTACATGGCCAAAGCCTGAAGTCAGTTTAAAGTGGGACCGAGGGCATTCTGGCAGAAAAGTCCTGCTAAATTCCTGCTACGTCTAGAAACTTCATGCATTCTCTCATATTTATTTGTCACAAGAACACTGTGCAGTGAATTTTATTTCCTTCTTTGTTTTAATTACAAGGAAAGTGAGAGCCAAAGAGGTTAAGTGATTTTCATTAATTCAATTCAGCAATATGGGTGGAACACCTACCATGTTCCATCCTTTTCCTTTGTTCTAGGGATGCAGCCACGAGCAAGACAGACCAGGTCTCTGTCTTCTTAGAGCTCATTCTGAGTGTGGGTGTGGAGCAGGCAGTAAACATGAAGAAAACTCAACAAATGACAGCCCTCTGTTTTTGCATGCTTACATGGACTGGGGCATAATTTTACAACAGATTTCCCATGTCAGTTTTCCACACTGCCAGAAACTTCTCAGACTCTAAAGCCAGACTCATTCTGGAATACCAGAAGAGTTTACCAAAGGAATTTAGAAGAATTGATTGGTGGCTTGCATCTTCACTTTTCTTATATTTTCAGGTGGCCCTTGACATTGCTTTCAACATCATTTCATCCACAGCGCAGTGCTGGGAAAACTAGATAGTAGAAGTCATGTGTGACTTGGCCTGGATAAGGCTTGATATTGGGTTTCTGGAACTTTCACCCTTTATTACTTCCATAACACTCTTTGAAATCCTCAGCTTGCCTTATCTTTAATTTTATTCAGCACAATTTTCTTAATTTTGCACACCCTTGAAAATGCATGTGTACATAATAGTTCAGGGATGAGGAAGTGTGAAGAGAGTTTCAAAACCCTTCCCTGGGAGCACAGTAGTGATTTGTTTGGATTTGAAAACAGAGTTATAAAAGCATGCTAATAATAAAAGAAGGCTTTCACTCTAAAGTACTCACCAATGATAGAGAATATATGCACTGGTACATGTGGTGGAAAGGGAGTCCATCATGTACTGTCCAAATATCAGCCCAGTTAGGATATTTTAAATATAGCTCTATGGGTCTGTTTTGAGAAGTCACAAGTCATCACTTGAGAAGTGTTAAAGAATAATTTTTTTATGAAGAGGTTGTTGTAACTGAATTATGTCCCCTCAAAGTTCATACGTTGAAATCCTAACCCTCAGTACCTTAGAATATGTCTATATTTGGAGACAGGGCTCTCAAAGAGATGATCAAGGTACAATGAGCTCATATACTCATAATGAGCCCTATTCCACGTGACTGGTGTCTTTATAAGAAGAACAGATTAGGATACAGTTACGCACAAAGGGAAGACCACGTGAAGTCAAAGAGGAGAAGATAGCTATCTACAAGCCAAACAGAGAGGCCTCACAAGAAACCAACCCTGTCAACACCTTGTTCTAGGAGTTCCAGTTTTCAGAATCATAGGAAAGTGAATTTTTGTTGCTTAAATCATCCAGTCTGTGACTTTATTTTGGCAGCCCTGGCAAATTAATACAGATGAATAATCATGACTTCCATAGAAATGTAAAATGAAGACATGTTATAGCTGGTTGTATGGAGAATTCAAAAAGACAGAAACACTTCTAGGCAAGCAAGAATGCTGAAGTAAATGTACAAATATATATCAAATTGATCAGTATTCATGGGGCAATAGGCAACTCATCTGACTGGATACAATTGCCATTTCTATTTCTATGGATAAGAATTATTTGCCTTACTACCAGTATCCTACAACTCTTAGAGCTATAAAATGGCTCAAAGACAATGAAAGCCAGAGATAATCCAGAAAGATTTGCAAGACAGGATACCTGGTTATCTTGCATTGCCCATTCAAAATATTTCCCATTTTTACTAATAGAACAAAGTTCCAGGCCCAGAGGGGCCTTGAGATCCTACTGTTTTTCCTTAAAATGATGAAGGGGAGCCTAACCTCTTCTGCTTTGAATTGTCTCAGATTCATCTGAGGTTTCCATAGCTCTTCCAGTCTTAGGATTTGCCTCCCCTGGAATGGGGGGATGCTGAGGACAGAGGATAGGACCCCTTCTTAGGGACTCTTCTCCAGAATCTGACATCTAAGCTCTTTTCTTTCTCCTGTCTTAGCCAAGGGGTGGGAGAAAGTGAGGCGACTCCTTCTGACCCTTTATCTCAGCTTCCAGAGCCTGGCCTCAGGGCAGAGCCTTTTGAAACGCGAATTCCCTAAGCTTTTAAAGCTCAAGTCAAGAATTGCTTTCTATTTTCTCCACATTTCTCCTCTGACCCCTGCTCTGGAGATACAGAAGATAAAATGCAATCAGGTAAAGAAGAAATACGGGGAATGGGGAACAACTGGCAGTATTTCTAAATACTGTCTTGGTACCTCATTGTGTACCTTGCATATGTGAATCTCAGTGCTAAGTAATTTCATATTCTCATTTAATCCTCATAATGCTTCCCTATGTGGGGACTATTATTAGTGCTCTATTTTTGGTAAGAAAGCCTTGTCTTAGGGAAGGAAATATTTAAGTGATGGAACCCAGCTAGAAGCCCAGTTTTGTGTGACTTCTAAACTCAACATTTTAGCCCAATGTTATACTACCCACTTCCCTCCTGATGAGAGGAGGAAATTGAGCATATAAGTAAGTCCCAATCTTTTCACCCAGGCCACGTTCTCATTATCTCAGGCTAACTTTCCCAAAATATCATTCTAATTGGCTTCCATGCCTGCAGCTCACTGAATCTCCCCTGAGTTTGATGGTGAGAAAAACACTTGGCCAGATGCTATTTTGTTTTTTTATTGCTATATAATAAACTCCCTCTAAATATAATGGCTCAAAACAGCAAAGATGTGTCATTTCTCAAGATTCTGTGCGTAGACTGGGGGATACATCCTCTAGTACGCTGGGGCCACTTGTGCAGCTGTGTTCACCTGGCAAGAGGGCGCAGATGAGGGGCCAAAGAGTGCTTTTGTCGCACATCTTGAGCCTTGCATTGCTGTGGTGTGGGGCACCTCAATTCTACCCTGTGTGTCAGTGTACTCCTCAGCCTTTCTTCCACGGGGACCTCGCTCATGGTGAAGGATAGTACGTACGTGGCAGCTGGGTTCTATCAGAGAAAACTTCCAGGCTTCTCAAATAGTAGCACTTCTGCTGTGTCCTACTGGTCTTAGAAACTCACGCTGCCAACCCAGAGTCAAGGAGAGAGAAAACTGACTCCACTTCTTGCTGGAAGGAATTTCTGGAGGTCATATTTGCACTGCCAAAGGAAAAGCCCATCCTTTTACAGACCTATCTTGCTGACTCTGGTTGGATAAATCATTCTGAAAAGTCAATTTCATTAAGTTATTTCTATGATTAAAAATCTACAGGGGTTGTTCACTGCATGCAGATGAAGTTCTAACTCCACTCTCTGACATTTAGGTTTTTTTTTTTTTTCAATCTGTCTCTACCTTGTCACTGCCACTTCACCATCTCTCTTCTTTCTAGGTGTTTGATAAGGTTTGGATGTTTGTCCATACCAAATCTCATGCTGAAATGTGATCCTCAGTGTTGCAAGTGGAGCCTAGTGAGAGATGTTTGGGTCATGGGGGTGGATCCCTCATGAATGGCTTGTTTTCCTTCCCTACGTAATGAGTGAATTCTTGCTTGCTCTATTAGTTCACGTGAAAGCTGGTTATTTAAAAAGAGTCTAGCACCTCTCTTTTTCCCCTCAATCACCATGTGAAATGAGTAAAAGCTTCTGCCATGAGTAAAAGCTTCCTGAAACCTCACCAGAAGCCGAGATGATGCTGGTGCTATGCTTGTACAGCCTGTAGAACCATAAGCCAAACAAACCTCTTTTCTTTAGAAATTACCCAGCCTCAGGTATTCCTTTATAGCAACACAAAATGGACTAATACAGTCCTCCTCCACCTCCCTAAACATGCCAAAATTATTCTTGATTCTACAAACTGGAGACAGCACTTAGGATAACCTTCCAAAATTCAACACAGAGGAAGACACTTTTCCTTGTCACAGCCATAATGATTGGAACTTTACCAAACTAAACTAGCCTCTGCAGTGGGAAAATCAAGCCAATTATCTGGAGCCATGCAGACTAAAGACGTTTGTCTGAACTTGTTCTTTTTCAATCTGTTGTGAGCTGACCGATGTATCAATATATTCTACGGTAGGTCTATGCAGATTCTGCTTATTTTAGAAATATGCTCTATACTAGAAACAAACAGAAGGCCATCAGGCAAATGCCCATGAGTGGTCGCAATACAACATTTTCAAGCAGGCTTTCCTTTTTGTTAAAGAATATAAAATTGTATAAAAGCTGATATAAATATTTATTCATGTGTCCGGTCATTTCAGTCCAAGTTATGAGGTGAAGCAAACAGAGAAACATATTACATCTAAAATGATGTTTTTAATGTTTTGATTCACATAATGAACTTTTCAGAATTCACTAGTCATGAACACAGCACCTGAAAACCCATATAGTAATCATAAGTCTTATTGAATAAATAAGTCCGGTTTGTCAAAATGAGGTATGTTAAACAGTATCCTTAAGAACAGACACAAAAAAGGATGCAGACTATATTTCACTCTTTTCATTCTTGTCTCTGCTACCTGAGTATTTTAAGCAAGTTTTCCCAAAACAGTCATAGAACTTCCAGAAAGGACACTTGAAATTGGGCCATTTTTCTTTTAAATTGTAAATGTTATCATTCATCATCTTTTTGGGATATTGAATACACTATCATATATCTGCTTCCATTGTTTTCACATAATAGTTATCAAACACTGGTGAAAAATGATGAGGGAAACTGTTTACATTTTTTCAGTTATTATCAAGGGCTCAAAATTACCCATCTTATCCATTTCAGGCGGTGTTTACTTAATGTAAAGTTCAAGAAGAATAAAACAACTCTTAATTCAGTATTCTTCATCTCAAAAAGGTTTAACTCTATGAACCTTTGCATGATTTCATGAAACTTTCATTTTCCCACCTGAAAAGAACAAAACTCAAACAGCAGGTAGGTTTCTCTAGATGAACGCTTTAGGATTGAAATGCGTAAGTAGTGAGATTTTAGAAAACACTGATCTAAGGAATCAAAACATTTTGAAAGAAGCTAATCAGGAATTTATGATGGGTCTACTCAATATTTTTATTAACACCATATTAAACCAGTTTTTAGACTTAATTAAAACTGCAAGAGACCAGATCTTAATTCCTCTACTTTTTTGGGAATAACGGACTACCGTGAAAATGCACAGACATATAAACATAGACAATTTTACCCCAAATATTAAGAGTTTTGTGGATGTTTGGAATTTTTAGACCTTTAGTACCTGGATTAAAGAACTCTTGATAGAACTACACCCTCACCTGATCTAGTCCCTTCCCATGTCTCCACCTTCATTTTGTACCAAATTCAATGCTGTCTCTACTTCAGCTACCTTGCAATTCCTTGGTTCCTTAAACGTGCCAAACTCATTTTTGTTCCAGGCCTTGTTACTCGTTTCTCCTCCAAACTGGAACAATCTTTCCTCAGAGCTATGCACAGCAGGCTCCTTATTATTTAGGTCTCAGCTCCAATGTCACCCATATGGAGAGTCTTAGTTGTAATGTCACACTCTCAGAAGCTTGACATTAGAAATTCATTGTGACTTCATTGCACGCCCAAAACACACATATGTATGAGCACTGACTTGTGCATACAGGCGCACGTGTGCACGCACGCACATACACACACACACACTCGGAGAGGCACATATTCTATTGTATTAACCTGTGCTAATTTCTTCATTACCTTATCACCTTGACGGCATACACCATGCCTATTTTCCTCGCTACTTGATTGCTAATATCTGGTACCTAACATGTACTGACTATGTTTACAGAGTAAATGTATGGATGAAAGAATGAATGCATGAATAAACAAAGATTTTTTGAATTTAAACCGTACTCTCCATTAAATTAATTGAAACCAATTGTTACTAAACGTGGCATGGTATATAAAAAAACTTCTGTTTAGTGAATCTTCACGTGCAAATTTAATATCTTGCCTAACTTGTGACAAGCTGAAGTAAAAATATGACATGAAAAATATTCCCAAACAGGTGTAATCAACAAAAAGATCAGTTGATTGGGAAGGTTTTAAATAGCTCCCTTTGTTCTTACCTGGAACAATCATTCACCTTTTGCCGGTGATCAAAGGCGTGGTGTTCATAAGGAGGTAATTCTTAAGAGGGAAGTGTTTTTTGACAAAGACCATACCAAAAGAGAAACAAAGTGAATAGTAAATGAGTTGCTTGGATTAAGGGATAGGGAAGACAAATTTTTGTTGAGGAAATTGCTCCATGGTGATGAAATGAATCATTAGAGACTTTCAGCAAGGAAAGCATATAAATCACAAGATTTATCATTTCATACCTGCTGTTCTCCATATGTCCATTTTTGGCACTGGAGTTGGCATCTGGGAATTTTGCATGTTGGATCCAAAATAAATGATTAATATCCCATTGTTAAAATTCAATGCTCTAAACTCAACTGTTGTTTTACCAAATTGTTGTCTGTGGATGCCGATACCTTGTATGCTTGTTGAGAGCCTTTATTTTGATAAGAACGCTCACAAAATCTTACAGCTTGGTCCCGATCTTCACGAACTGATTTTTCTCTCCAGGGATTAGCACTCTCTAACGGTAGCATACTCTAGGCAGCATACACAGCTGTTTTCAGAGCCTTTGCTTGTATTTTCTCAAAGTTAACTGGTAATTTTTGAAGCGCCCACTCGCTCAGTGCCTATCATAATGCTTTGCAACTACTAAATGGGGAATTGAATTTGGTTCTTCAATTATTTTGAGCATTGTGCTGATAAGCCCACATTTATTTATATGTCCATTCTCTGCTGGGCTAACTGTTGCTCTCTTATGTTCACAAATTAAATTCCTTCGACCTAACTCATCATTTTGAAACTGAATTTATTTAGTAAGAATAACAATCTATTTTTTTTATTTCCAGCCATTTTCACAATAACTGATTCTGCATTTATTCACATGTCCTTTTATTTAATATCTGATACCCTGACTAGAATGTTAGCTCCACAAGGGCTGTCTTCACGGCTGTTTTGTTTCCTTTTACATACACTGGATACAGTACTTGGCACATAGAAGGTCATATATATAAATGTGTACAACAACTGAATGAATAAGTGAATGAAAAATAGACACATGCGATTTTTGTTATTTTTGTCTTTTATACCTTCCACTATTCCACCATTGTGGCTAGAGCCAGGTCTTACCCACAAGTAGTTCATTGCCCAATGGGAGAGATAAACCTGCCTGGTGGCAATTATGACATAATCTGGTAGGAGCTACATTGAAAGTATAAGCAGAATAACAGGGGGCAAAAAGCTAGGAAAATATAAAGCTGGATAAACAACTTAGGCCTAGACAGGAAAGACAACCCAAGGAGTTTGGATGTGATCATCTTGTAATAGGAGTCAACAGAGCTTTCAAACAGAGAAGTAGTCAGTAAACCTGGTGTGTTAGAAACAGAATATGCTCAGCACTGCAGAATGTGGCAGAGGGGTAAGAGTTAGTGCCCAGAAGCTGTTAAGAAATATGGTGCTTGGCGTGGTCTTTGACTATGGGAAGTCCACATGAGGAGATGAACAGGTCCAAATTTATTGTTGTTCTTCAGAAAGTGGCTCCAAGTGAAAGTCAAACTGTTTTTTAGAGTTAGCATTGTTATTATTATTATTTTGAGACAGGATCTTGCTCCATCACCCAGGCTGGAGTGTAGTGTGTAGTGGCATGATCATGGCTCACCTCAGCCTTGACTTCCAGGTCTCAAGTGATCCTCTTGCCTCAGCCTCCTGAATATCTGGAGCTACAGGAGTGCACCACCATGTCAGGCTGTTTTATTTTATTTTTATTTTTATTTTTATAGAAACTGGGGTTTTCCATATTGCCCAGGCTGGTCTTGAACTCCTGGGCTCAAGCATTCCACCTGCCTCAGCCTCCCAAAATTTTGGGATTAGAGGCCCGAGCCACCGCAACTGGCCTAGAATCATTATTTCAAACTATAAAAGAACTAGCCAATACTGAGAACATAAGGTGTGTATCTCTGATTGCACTGGCTTTGTACTGTATCAAGTAAGCTAATCTAGAATGAATTTCCTAGAATTTCCTTTTCTATATTGTGAACCTCAGTGTTAGCTGCAAAAGAAATCTTACCCAATATTTGGAACGCAGAAGTGAAGGAGCCGCTGCATCTTTACACTTTGAAATTTGGAGCTGGGTACCAGATGTGGTGGAGGTGGTGTGCATTGTTACTGGGTCCACTGTTGGCCTGAGGCAGCACCCACACCAGACTCCTCCTCCAGATTCTCTGAGTCCTAGACCAAGTGTGGATGCAGCCACATGTGGAGGGAGCCAGCTTCCTCTGCAAGCCAACCACTGAAAGGAGGTTGGAGGCACTAAGAGGTGATCATGAGTTCTACTTGTGTGCCTGGATTCAGCATCATCTTCTTGCTCATTCACAGCCAGCTCTCCTTCCTGAGTGCCAGTCCACCTTCCCTCTAGGGATGCTGTGCTCAACACTACACACAGAGACAGCAGCCTGCATGGATATCCCCATTAGTGCCCGTGATTCTACAAGAGCTAACTCTGTAATAAATCCCTTATTCCGTAGCTCTCCCAGCAGTTGTGTTTCTTGGACCACATCATGACTGATGCATGACCTCTTTGCTCTTCATATTGTTCATATCATCAGGGATTTACTGAGCACGTCCTATTTAGGAGTCTGTTCCAAATAGCATTTTACATGGAAGATCTTACTTTATCTTCCTAACTATGCCATAAGCTGTGTTGTTATTCCCAATTTATAGATAAGAAAATTGAGGTTGAGCAATGTCAATAAGTGACTAAAGTCAAGTAATTAATTAGTGGCAAATCTGGGATTTGAACCCAGGAGTATCTAAGTATTCTCAGTCACTGCCTAAGCAATTTCTTCCCTGAGAAGCAGTGGATCAGGGCATGAAATGTGGAACCAGACTCTTGGAGTGGAATCCCAGTGGTGCCACTTATTGGAGATGACTTTGGGCAACTTTCAATGCCTTCATAGGTAAAATGGGATAAGAGCTCCTACAGCATAGGTTTGTTTGAGAGACTTAGTGAGTTGGTATATCCAAAGCGCTTAGAAAAATGCCTGGCAAATAGTGCCATACTGCTGCTGCTCTTCCTCACTGCTGATCCTCTCTCTGGCTTTCAGCACCTCAGGGCCCTCAGGTTCCTCTCTATTTGTGCCTGTTTATCCACTGCCAGGTATCATACGTTTGAGCTAACTCAATCCGTTCTTTTGTTCTAACCCAACAATACTACCATATTCCACATCTCATTTCCTTGGATACCTGTTGTCTGCTAGATGTCTGAAAGTGCTGAAGCCATTTCAGTGAACTTGCCTTTGCTATTCTATTGTCTAGTTAAATTGGGTGCTTGTCAAGAAAACTAACACCTCATCCTTAACCAGATTAAAAAGTAAATGACGTCAAAATGTCCACCTGAAGAGCAATGCGAATTGTTAGAAATCAAGCTCGAGGTCACAAATGAAATGAACACTGCAGTAGTTGATTTTTTCATCAAGGCAAAGTTTACTTTTGCAGAAACATGCTGCTCGTTAGTTTGGTCACCACGAGAGCACAGTGAACAAAGGAAAGCAGCAGCTTTATCCCTAACGCATTGGGCTCCTACTGCTGTGTCTAGTCTCCGTTGGCTAGAGTTGGACCGCACAATCTAAGCTGAACCTGGTTGGCTAATTTGAAAAGTGCAGGGATGCAGTTCCATTGGCGAGAAAACAGTTTTGGCCAGCGGTGGGTGGCAGGGTCAGTGATTTACAGAGTGAGTAGCAGATGTGGAATGTGGACTCTATAGATAAAGACTGGGAGGAAGGTTGTTTCTCAGGGCAAGGGAATACAGAGAGTAAAGGAGTCTGGCCTTGAAAGCAGAGAACAAAGAACAAGGAAACTTAAAGAAGAATGTCTTACTGTATTTAACACTAATGATGAGAATTTCAAATAGGAATACAGATTGGGGTTATTGACTTTATTGGGTATGTGTGTGTTAAGTGAGCCATTTGACTGCTCTGTGTTCCCTAGCTACTTGAAATGGCTTATGAAGAGTAGCTAAGTAACATACAAGTAGCATGATCATTTTAATTTCCACCCTTCCTTCGTAGCTCTACTGAAGTTATTCCAGCTCTTCAGTAAAGCTTTCCTTGCTGTATTTATCAAAAAGTCCCATATATAATAGGCAATTCTCTTCTCCTTTCTCTTTGCCTGCCAGGAGGTGTGCTTTTGTTCCTTTCTACTGTTATAATTACATTTTGTGCCTTTTTAAAAAAAATTCCTGCCCTTTTAATATAAATTTGCACTTTAAATTATACTGCTTATTATTATGTGAGAGCTATTAATCATGAACCAATGGGCTGTGTGTGTGTGTGTGTGTGTGTGTTTTAATGCAGGCTAAAGATCCATAGTCATTATTTTGGGTCTTAGACAAAAATCTAGAAAGATATAATCTGTCAAAATTCCAGTTTGTTTAATTCTAAATTAGCACTGACATAAATCAATTTATATAAATGAGGAAATGTGTGTGCATGTATGTGTGTATATACCTCTATTTTGCACAAAAGTGACCTTGTGTAATAATTCTCTTTCATAGGATTGACCTTGTGCTGTAATTCTGAAAATCTCATAAAATTGAAAGGCAATATGTAGTCCACAAGAAAGAGAAATATGGAATAGATTTTAAAATACAGAAAATTAAAGAGCAAATGCAATTGTTTCACTTTCTTCCAAAGTACAAAGTTACAAATGAGAATTTGAATTGTCCCTCCATTTATACATACACAGATACTCCGCTGCTTCTCTTGACCCTCCTAACAATGATTGAGAAGGATTGTAATGCTGAGTTTCTCCGTGATCCTCATTATCACCTCACTTTAAAGTTACACTTTTGAAAATGTAATCACTTCCTCTCTCTTCAAAGGCCTATTTCCTCAAACCCGGTGCAAATGTATTTAAGAGGAAAGTAGGGAAATGCATCTTAATTTTTATCAATGTGAAACTTGTCAAGCTGCTCAACTGCTGAACTTTTGCCTTCTAAGGAATCAAGTTAAATGACTGCAGGGGCAATCGTGGGTAATATGGACCTTTTTTTGGTATAAGTGGCCCCACAATTTCAAAAAAGGCAGTTAAATGTGTCACTGTGTCCATTGAACAATACAAAATGTTAATAATAATCATTGGATGAAATTGTCTGAAAATATTGTAAAACGTTGACCTAATATGCTTTTGAAATTCAGGATTAATTTCTGTTGT
This sequence comes from Symphalangus syndactylus, assembly GCF_028878055.3. Classification (NCBI taxonomy): domain Eukaryota; kingdom Metazoa; phylum Chordata; class Mammalia; order Primates; family Hylobatidae; genus Symphalangus; species Symphalangus syndactylus. The sequence goes on from NC_072443.2 coordinate 69,659,799, forward strand.
TACTTGCTTCAAGAAGCTTTTCTTGCCTACAACCTGTAAAAGCCAGTCCTCCCTATTCCAATGTCATCCATGGTTCCTCACGATGCAGGGCTATGCACCTGTCCTGTGGAGGTTGTCATGTTCTCCTACCGGAGCCCTCCTGAGGGCAGAAACCAAATCTATTTCTCGATCCTACAGCCCACGCTGTGCAGGGCACATGGTTAGAACTTACCAAACATGAATGGAGTGAATGCAACACAGACTTGACACTTCAAAAAATACAAATGTACTTTGCTTTTTGTGGGGAGGAGTGTCATCATATAGGCTATACAAAGTCTGTTTACCCCATTGGAGGGTGAGGCTCTGAAATCTGTATCAATGTCCTAATTTTACTTTATTTCTGTGTTAGTTTGCTGTTGCTGCATAACAAATTACAACTTGTCAGTTTAAAACAACACCCAGTTATGATTTCACAGTTCTGTAGGTCAGCAACCCTGGTGAGCTAGACTGGAATCTCTGCTTAGGCTCTCATAAGACCAAAATCCAAGTGGTGTCTAGGTCATGCTCTTATCTGGAAGCTCTGGGGAAAAATCTGCATCCAAGTTCATTCAAGTTATGGTAGAATTTGGTTCTTGGAGTGATATTTCATCAGATTAGAATCTTATCAGATTCACAGTTTCCAGCCACTCAACAGGGAGGCAATTATACAGCCACAAAGGTCATAAGGGGTTTGTCATAGTCCATTTTCTTAGAACAGAACACCTGAAATGGAATAATTTATAAAGAAAATACATTTATTTCTTACAATTATGGAGGCTGAAGAGTCTAAGGGCATGGCCTGGCATCTAGTGAGGGCCTTCTTCCTGGTGGGGACTTTGCAGAGTCCCAATGTGGTACAGGGTATCCTCACATGATGAGGGGGCTGAGCGTGCTAACATGCTTGCTCAGGACCACAGAGCCCTCTTTCTCTTCTTATAAAGCCACCAGTTCATCTCCCATTATAATCTATTAATCTGTTAACTCATTAATCTATTAATTCATTAATGGATTGATCCATTCATGAGGGCAGACCCCTCATGCTCCAATCCCCTCTTAAAGGCCCACCTCTCAATACGGCCATATTAGGGATTATTTTTCCACATGAGATTTGGAGGAGATGAATATGCAGGCCATATCAGAGTTTACCCATCACAACTTTTCTTTTTTTTTTTCAATAAATGCTGTGCACATAGTAAATACTTGGTAAATGCTGAGGAATAAATGAGTGAAATGAGTAACAGTAGAAGCCTTTGCCTCCAGTAAAATTAGATAAAGGGCACTATGGTTAGAGTGAAGATAGGGCCACCTGACCCTTAGGTCTGACTTCTCACTTCCTCCTATCCACCTGCAAGTCTTCAGCTGCCGCCTCTTCCCATGTCTTTGAAACATTGATGTCTTGACTAGAGAATGTCAAGAAAGAAGAGCAGCAATTAATAGATTTTATTCTAGAACATTTTGGTTATAATGTTGCATAGACACCAATTAGCCTCTGTTTCCTCTTTTTTTTTCCATTTTGGAAAGTTAGCGTTTAGAATATTGCCCAGTTCTTAAAAATGCTTAAAAAGTATTTTAAAAAGTGATGGTATTCAGATGCTGAAAATATACATAAAACTGCATTACATCCAATATCATGTGCCTTCCAGTGTGTGGCACTGATAATGCAAGCAAATAGGGTCCCCATTCCTGACGGAGGTAGCTGTGGATGTTCAGGCGGGCGCTGAGGTTTAATTTCATCTACAAAAGCCACCTTTATCCTTGAAACTTGTCCATTCCGAAGATGCTTAAGTTAGATTTGAGTGAGAGATTTCAAATTAGGAAAATAGCTGCACCAAATGATTCAGAAAACTAGTTTTATTGACTCTAAAAAGCAGAATCAATAATTCAGTCAAGATTCCTTACAAGCTTTATTTCCCAGCACCAAGCTAGGTGCTGTCAGAGCAGCTGTTATTTTTCAAAAATTATATATATGCTTGTACCAAGCATGGACCTGCTCATGGATGTAGATGGAAGGCTAATTTGTGATATGTAATATGTCCCTGGCCACAGGAAATGCTGTAACTGTCCATGGGCCGTGCAATTGTTTTTAAATATCATCTTCTCCTCTTAGCAGCTCAGCTTAGAGTCATCCCATCCCCAGTAGCCACATGACTCCATAGCCCACCTTGAATTGTCACTCTTCTCATGACTGTGTTGCTCAGCTGGGTGCTAAGTTTCATCATCTTTGCCCTTTTCACCCATTTTCTGCTTCTGTTTGACACGTCATGTGGAGAGCTGATAAGCTACATCTGTAAAGAGAAGGCAATTCTATTTCAAGCATAATATTATGTGGCTTGGTCTTCTGAGATCAAAAGAAATCAGAAAACTGGACTAGAGGAATTCATGCATAAGTGTAAAATCTGTTGGGTCTTTTTTTTTTTTTTTTTCACTTCTTCTTCACGTCATGGGAATATCCAGCCATGGTCAGAAATTGGAGGGCTTTGTGCCAGTCACTATATGAGATGTTGAGGTTATAGTTGTGAATTAAATAAAGTCCCTACTTCCAGGAGCTTATATTGTAGTGAAGAAAATAGACATTACATTAAAATATTGCACATGTTATCATTGCATGGGTGCAAAGTGCTTTGAAGGGGAGGTACAGGATGCTGTGAAAATGTATAATGGGGGCTCACTCCTCTAGAAATGATGTGGAACAATGACAAGGTCAGAATAACTAGAAAAGGGGAAATGAGTTAGAAGTGGCACAAAAGAGGGTGAAGAGAGAGACATTAAATCCCACAGATCCTATTGCATCATGGAGTTTGGGCTTTAATCTCGGAGCAAAAGAAAAGAAAGAGTCGGAATAGGTGAGGTTATGCTGCAGTAGCCAACTACCATTTCCTAAATCTTTGTAATTAGACAGAAGAAAATATTGCATTCATTATTCACACTATATGCATGATCCTTATGCAGGGAGTATCAACTAAACAGTTTTTCAAAGACCCAGGCAGTGAAGGCTCTGTCATTTTGTAGCTACACCTTATCTGGACCACTAATTATCCTTAGCCACCAAGGCAGGGGAAAAGGGAGAGTGCAGGATTATATATGAGATTTTCACCGTTTCGGCCAGAGAGTGACACATGCCACTTCCATGCGTATTTTTTGCCAGATTTAGGTACATGGCCTTGTCTAACTGCAAGAGCTCCCCAAAATGCAGGGGAAGAAATGCAATATTTGATGGGCATTACTGTCTCAGCCAGAGAAAGCAATGACTGGTTATAAACAAGGGACAGATATCATCAGAGTTTCTAAATGATTGCTAGGTAAACAACAAGCCTGATCAGTACAATGTTATTTTCCTTTCAGACCAGGTTAATATCTGACTAATAAATCATAAAATGCTACAGATGGTGTGCATCTGGAGTAGAGTGAAGAATTGGAAAATATTCCTAAAAATACACTCATGATCAGAAGGACAAATAAAGATACTATGTAACCTGTGTGAGATAAAATTGGTTTAGTTATCTTACCAATGGGATCTTATTAAATCTTGGGGCACCGTCTAGGGGTACAACACAAGGCTTTGTCTTCAGTCATGAGATACTCAGTATTTTAAATCAATAACTTGAATAAGGACCTAGAAACTGTGCCATTGAAATTGTCATGTGGATCTAAGGTAGCAGCAATAATGAAAGATCAAGAGTTGAAGAAAGATAAAGCTGATGTGGTAAATTTTAGCAGAGGAGACAATAAGAAGGTCTAGTATTGAAATCACAAAACAAGCTTGTACAAAGGGAAAATCTGGCACATGTAACTTAGTAGCTTTACGTGTGAAGCAAATTGTTGGAAAAAATGTTAACCTTCAATTCAATGTGAGTTTAGAGTATGGACGAAAACTGAGCTATGAACTTGTGAAGATCAAAAGAGGGGAATCCTGAATCCCATCCACAACCCTCACAATGGTCAAACCAGAGTGCAGGTATAGTAGGAAAAAAAAAGGAAAGAAGCATTAAGGCTAACCAACTGTAGAAATTACCGTTGCTGGACGGTATGCACATCTTATAAACTTGGACATGTAGAAAAAACAATGTAATTAATTAAATTGGAAGGTGGACAAGGAGAGTGATGTTGGGAAGAAGTGTAACTGTAATTTAAGATAGACGTAAGGTGATTTGGAGCAAGGTCAAAGGGAGAAACCTAGTGTGGTGAGAGAAAGGAAAATAGAGTGAAATGAGGCATGGCTGAGGAAACAGACAGACTAGAAAGGGATATGGTGGTTACCTCTAATCATTAAAGGGCTTTCAGATGGAAGATGGATGAAATCTATTTGATTTAAGGTGTAAAACTAGTGCCAGTAAATGCAAATTACAGGGAGGGGAATTTGGGCTCAATACTTAACAGCCAGACCTGCCCAAAGAAGCAAGGAGCTGCCTCAGGAGAGAATAAATTCCCCATCACTGGGAATTTGAAAAAAAATTCTTGTTTTCAAATAGAAAACAAGCAAAATATGGAATAATAAGAGCTGACATGTAAAGAAATGCTTATAAACATTGTGCTCAGTGCTACCTCACATTATGTCATGCAGTGTTCACAAAAACCCTGTGATAGTCACTGTTATTCTGTCCATTTCATTGATAAGGAAACTGAGGCTCAGAAAGCTTCAATGATTTGGGGGAACCAGGATTTAGCCTCACAAAGTTTGACTGCAGAGCCCATCTCTACTCCTCACGACAGAGGTTTTCTTCTCCAGCGGAAAGCCTCTTGAGCAAATTTAAGGATCAGAGACATAGGAAGTCAAATGATCAAAAGTGTTTTCAATTCTGAGGTTTCAAATAAATGAGGTAAGGACTGGGATTTGAAAATGTGAAATCAGCAATCAAATTACTTTGGGCCAATAAAATGTAATCAATTTAACAGTATTCTACGGTATCTTATTTGTCAAAATTAAATGCCCCAAGGGAGATTCTCTAATATCTGTTAAATTGTATTTCCCTTCCAATTAGAGTTTCTGATTAAAACAGAACACTCTCAGTGTGAATGCCCCACCCATTCATTCCCTCCTCTTCATTCACAGGGCCTTCCTGGCTGTTCCTCAAAACCGGCTAACTATACACTTCTGCTCTGGGCTCTTTGCACTGGCTATTCTATTTGCCTTGAATATTCTTCCCCAGTGATCTCCAAGGCCCCTTAATCATCCTTTGAAGTATTTGCTTAAAGTTATCCTTTCAATGTGTCCTATGTGCGATACAATATTATATACCCCTTTTTCCTCCCACCATCCTTGGAACATGCCCCTTATTTTCCTCCCTTTTTCTTCTTCTGTAGCACTTCTATGGAAATTACTTCATATTTTCATTGGTTATTGTCTCTGTTGCTAGAATGTGTATTTTCAAGAGGAAAGAACTTTTGTTTTTGTCCAATCATATGTCAGTGGGCCTTTGCATGTAACTGGCACATAGCAGGTACTCAAAAAATATTTGTGGAATAAATGCAGAATTTGCTCAGAAGTTTGCATCCTGAGGCTCTATAAAGGAACGGGGAGTTGACTCTGAGCATCTTGGACAATTGTAGTAAGAAAGCTATGTCCACTATTGATAACTTTCATCCCTGTTAATGTTCTAGAGCAGAAGTCAGCAAACCCTTTTAATAAAGGGTCATATGGGAAATGTTTTAGATTTCACAGGCTGTATGGTCTTTGTTGCAACTACTTGGCTCTACGATTGTAACATGAAAACAGCTACAGACAATTCATAAGCAACTGGGAATGAATGTGTTCCAATAAATGTTTATTTACATAAACAAGCTTTGGGCTGGAAGTGGTCCACAGTCTGTAATTTCCAAGCCCTACTCAATAGTGTCAGAAATTTTAAGCTAGATTGATTCAAATGTGAATATCGCTTCAAATTACTAAAGTCAACAAAGATTTGTTGCTGTTTTCCTATGCAGCAGAGACTGTTCTATGGCTAAGAAACAAAAGATAAACAAAGAACATGCTCAACTTATAACCTAGCAGTGAAAGAGAAAAGCAAGTACATAATTTATTGCAAAGGTATAGTACACTCTGTATCAGATGGTATGTTATATAAATATAGCCGTAAACAATTTGTAATGGTCAGGTGCTACCTGCTATGAAGAAACAAGGCAGGGTCAGGGAATGCAGAGAGAAGGGAAGAAATGTGCTGCTTCAAATAGGCCATGAGAGAGGATTGCTCCGATAAGGTGATATATAAGCGTGAAGACATGAAAGAAGTAAAGGAGTGGGCCATAAAGAAAGAATTCTCCAGGCAGAAGTTCTAATTCAGGAGGCTGAGGCATTCCAGGGTGTTCAAGGGGCATCAAGTGAGGACAAGAAAGATAGCGAATAATATATAGACATAGACTGATTTTAAAAATGATACGAAATAATATAGTAACCCCCAACCCTCCTCCTCCCAAAGCTGTCCATTTCTCTACTGCCCCTCTATATCCTACTGGAGGTAAAATTGTTAAGTCACAAAGGTAAACCCTCCTTACCCTCTTCCAGACCTCCTAATAGCTAGAGACAGACTACCAGCTGTTTGCTTTCAATCTCTTTTATGCAGTTATAGCAAATTATTTAAGAGAGTAATATAAAAATATAAAGAAAGTGTGAAGTGTTCCTTCCCTCAAAATATATACTTTTGACAAAAGTTATACATCAAAACAAGAAATATCTAATGCTGGACAAGCTGAAATTAGCAAAGATGGGAGATTGGAATTGGTTAATCAAAAATACACTTAGGTTCATCCTATCCTAAGTGCTTGGTTGGTGTAAAGAACTCAGTCTACACTTAAGATCTACCTCCCATTCTCCTATAAAGTCCTGGAGTGACGTCGATTCAGTCATTTCACCTTGCTGGGAGTTAGTTTTGTCATCTGTAAATGAGTGGTTTGGGCTAGAACCAGAATGGCAACTATCTGCAGGAGCATAGTTCTACTCGACATCTGCACTGATGGCAGAGAGAGTAGAAATTCACCACGGCTCATTTTGCTATGGAACCTAGGCTGAGTCTCAGAATCCTACTCAACACAAAATTTCAGGGAACAAAGCCCAATCAATGACAGCTGGCCCTTAAAATGAAACATATTTGACCCTTATGGACAAGATGATCCCTAAGATTCATTTTATTTCCAAAACTAAATATCTAAGTTAGACTCTTAAAGATAACCAATTAGCAACTGGTGAGTAATTCTCCATTTTAGATGAGCCAGAAATTTTACAAATGCATTCCCAGAGAACTTTTGATTTTTGTAAACCTTCTAAGCTAGGCAAGCTGGCTCTAGGGTTAATAGAGTAAAACTACTATAATTGTTCTTGTCAGATCATGAAGCCATATATGTGAAACTGGGAGTAGACTGGGGCTTAAAAATCAAAATGTCTTTGCATGGTGGTAAAAGAAATTGCATATAATGTTGTTAAAAAGTAGTGACCACTAAAGAAAGAGTCATCAAAAGATCAGAAATAATAGAGCCTTTTTATGAAATGATTGATACACAAGTATAATTCAGCATCTGACATTTTCCTTATTGTCTTTCCAGAGTGGTTGTGGGCAGCTTATAATTCTTTCTTGCTGGTGTGAATCCCCAGCCCCCAGGGCCCATTTTGACCAGCCACACAGTACTCATGGAGGAAAGCAGGCTGTTAGAGGCTCTGTTTACCGACTGTTATGTTCCCAGAGAAAGTTAATAGATCAAGTTTAAGGGCTCTCTGTAAGTTGGTGGCCTTTTGAAGTAATCAAAATGAGCGAGAGAGAGAGAGAGAGAAAAAAACATTTTTGTTGTACCTTAACAAGGTGTAGAATTGGTTTTATTGGGAGTTTCCAAAGGCAGAGAGAAACTTTCTGTGTTTTTGAACTCTGTGTCCCTTTGAACCAACAATGCTATTCTCTAGAATGAACATTCATTGATCCCTGGAATCTTAAATACTCTTTATCCTCCCACAGTGTTGCAAGGGGCAAGTCAATGTCAGGATGCACAAGGATACTGAGTATCGTCATTTTCGAAAGAAGAAAATGAGTCATGCTTCTTCATCAGCTGACCATTTGCTCTCTATATATTATTAAAGTGATAATTGAATGGTAGAATCACTTATCATATGAGATACCATAGATGCTAAAAGTAAGGTGTGATTTCTCCTTATAGCACTATAGATCGAAAGTCCAGTCTCAAGGTGTGTGCAGGGCTTCATTCCTTTCTGGGAAAATTGTTTCCTTGCTCATTGAGGTTATTAGAATTCATTTCCCTGTGGTTATAGAATTGAGGCCCATGTTTTTTGGCTGCTGGTCAGCTGAGAGCTGTTCGCAGCTTCCAGAAGCCACCCAACCCAATAGCTCTTGGGCTTCTTCCTCCGTATTCAGAGCCAGTAGTGGCCATCTTAACTCCTAAGCAGGCACAGAGTCCAGAAGATGGGACAAATACTGTTTTCCTTTCCCTTTAGGTCATGTTTGGTCACTTCAACGTCCATTATAGGTAGCTATCCATGGGCCCCTTATCTCTTCGTCCTGTCCTCTACCACTTCCTGGTGATGGTATAGATTCTCAATGTCTGTCACTCTGCAGAGTTAGGTCTTTTAGGATACTTTGGCATGAAGCATCTACAACACTAATGCACGTCTACAAATATTGACCATATTTCATAGCATAACTTTGGTTTGTTTGACTGCTAACAAAGTCACTCTTTTTTTCTTGTTTTACCAAAGAATCCCTCAGATCAGGGAGGAATAAGGAAGTGAGAAGATGTTGGAGGAAGGAGGATCCAAGCCTTACAAATAGGAGCATTGATTTGGGGGCTTCCTTTTGCCTTAAGGGCGAGCAGATCTACCTTGATCCTGGTCTACAAGCAATTATGTAATGTCACCCAAGGATAATGTTGTGCTTCTGTCACTCAGACCCTGAGACCAGTAGTATAATAAGGCTCAGAGTGAATTCCTTCTTTTGATGCAATGGCTTTTACATGCTGAGGGTCATATACTTCTTTCAGAGTCTGATGAAAATTATAGAACCTTTCTCTAGAAAAATACACAATTTCCTGGATTCATGTACTCCCTTAAGTATGCTTGTAAAGAGCAATGAACTCGAGTTCATGATGGAAGTTTAAGAGCTGCTTTCATTTATTAAATCTTCATGTAAGTCACCAAAAAAGTTACCTTGACATTTTATCTTCTTTCATGTTTCCTTTACCCACTTCTTTATCAGACTTGAGGCAACATGACAAGGAAGTTGAAAACATTGAAGACAGAAATTCCTAGACTTAAATCGTGATCCTGTCCTTACTTACCCAGTGACACTGGGCACATGACTTAACTTCTCTGGCCTGTTTTTCTCCAGTAAAATGGGGTAACAATGTCATCTTATGATGTCAATATTAAGAGTGGCGCTGAGCCTGATAGAGCCAAGCATTCAGTATATGGGAACTCATTTCATTATTTCCAAAGAGTAAAATGGACTTGATTACTATTTCCTTTACTTGCAAAGTTGAATCCTTTCTTTTCGTTTTTATGAATTTTAATTAAATTAGTGAGAGAGCTTTATTACTTTGAGCTCCTAAAATGCCCTACTTGTATTAATAAATGAGTCTCAGACTCACACGCGGTTCTAATGTCTTGTAACCTTCAGGGTTAGAGATTATCACTGACTCTTTTGTAGATGAGTTCAAAATGGAAGCACAAAGCCAAATTCTATGAAGGCAGAAAGAGCACTAATCTGTTTCAAAAGGGCTGGTGTTGTCATTCTGACCCTTTACTTCACGACCTAGGGGAAGTCATATTACCTCTCAGGGCCTATGTTTCCTTGGGGCAAATTAGATACCATTGTGAGAATTCAAGGAGATAAAATATTTCATGTTGATATATTGATGTTGTTGTTATTGCTCCTCCATCCCCACTCCCACCAAGTTTATGGCTTTCTTGGAAAGAGTGGGAGCTAGACCAGAGCAATAGCTTCCAACCTAATTATGTCTTCCAGAATGATATTTCTAAATTTACGTCTCATCATGTCCTTCCCTGAACAAAGCCCATAGATCCTTTCAGGAAAAGTCCCACTCCCCCAAGAATGACACCCAGGATCACCATGACCCAGACCTCACTGCCCATTCCAGTCTCTTTTTCCTACACTAACTTGGGCCATGCACAACTACAGGCCTCTCCTCAACATACTTGGCATTTTCTTCACTTTGAAAACTTTAAAGTACCCTTACCTATGGCATGAAGATTATGTTATAATTAGGTAAAGACAGTATTTTGACAGAAAGGGATACCCAGTCAAGAAAAATTTGAAATTGAGCAACTTGGCCTTAAGACCCTTGGTGCAGATAAGGTATCCCTTATCCAAAATGTTTGGGACCAGAGAGGTTTCAGATTTTGAACTTATTTTTGGATTTGGAAATATTTGCATATGCATAATGCCATATACTGGGAAGAGACCCAAGTGTAAACGGGAAATTTATTTATGTTTTATACACATCTTATACACACAAAATTAGCCTGAAGGCAATTTTATATAACATTTTAAATAATTTTGTGCATGAAACAAAGTTTAGATTGCATTTGGACTGCAATCTGTGACATGAGGTCAGGTGTGGAATTTTCTATTTGTGGTATCATCTCAGTGCTCGAAAAGTTTTGGATTTCTAATTTTCAGATTAGGGATGCTCAACCTGCAGTAGAACAATGAGCCCTAGAAAATGGAACCTATCCTCCTCTCTTTCAAAGCTTGTTTGTTGCTGCAAATAATCACCTTTTGTTGTCTGTAGGAGCATCTACTCTGTGACTTTAAAGATTCCTCTTTTTTTGGCATGTAAGGAACTAAGTGACTATTTCTCAAGGATACTGACTATCATCATTTTCAAAAGAAGAAAATGAGTCATGCTTCTTCATCAGCTGACCATTTGCTCTCTATATATTATTAAAGTGATAATTGAATGGTAGAATCACTTATCATATGAGATACCATAGATGCTAAAAGTAAGGTGTGATTTCTCCTTATAGCACTGTAGATCAAAAGTCCAGTCTCAAGGTGTCTGCAGGGCTTCATTCCTTTCTGGGAAAATTGTTTCCTTGCTCATTGAGGTTATTAGAATTCATTTCCCTGTGGTTATAGAATTGAGGCCCGTGTTTTTGGGCTGCTGGTCAGCTGAGAGCCGTTCCCAGCTTCCAGAAGCCACCCAACCCAATAGCTCTTGGGCTTCTCCCTCCATATTCAGAGCCAGCAGTGGCAGTTCAGAGTACCTCTTGGGCTTCAAATTCCTCCAGCCTCTTCTTACATATTTCCTCTCTTTGACTAACTCTTCAGCCTCACTCTTCTACCCCAAGGACCCTGGTGATAATTTGGGGCCTGCCTGTGTAATCCAGGATCATATTTATATTTTAACGTCAGCTGATTGATTAATAACGTTAATTCTATCTGTAAACTTAATTCTTTTTCCCATAGAAAGTAACATATTTCCAGTTTTGGGGATTAGGACATGGACATCTTAAGGGGGGCATTATTCTTCTTACCACATCTCCCAATGACTTTATTTTATCAAACAAATTAAAAAAAAACTGTTTGAAGATTTACTTTCGCTAGAAACGACCTCAAGTGATGCTAGTTGGAAATGCGCACAGAGGTCATAAGATGAAATTGTTAACAAGGGACATTTAACACGGGTTTAGTCATTTTTCCTGCAGGTGTGACCTCGCAATGGCAAGCATTGGATGCCTGTTGTAAACAAGGTTTTTAAGATCACTTAAAAGGCCACAGTAATTGGAAAGTATGACTTTATACCTACAGGATGAATAAAATAAACTACTTTCCTCTGGTTACATGAATGAGTATTTGGGATAAATGTGCCTTGGGATAAAATTTCCAGAGATGGCCTCATACTCAAATTTTAAAAGTCTTGAACAACTTTGAGAAATAAAGAGGTCGGAAGACTGCTTCAGGTGACTCACAAAGTGGCTCTAGTGCATTGGTGTCAAAGATCAGTAGGAAGAGATTGAGTAAACTTGTTTTAGAAAACATGAGAGTATAATCGCAATAGTTTAAGATTAAAACATAATATATAAGTAATTCAAATATGTATATATTTAAATTTAATAGACTTATAATGTAATTTAAAAATCATAGGTAGACAAATAGTTCAGATATAATGTAATTTAAAAATCATAGGTAGACAAATAGTTCAGATATAATGTAATTTAAAAATCATAGGTAGACAAATAGTTCAGATATAATGTAATTTAAAAATCATAGGTAGACAAATAGTTCAGAACTTTAAAAAAATAAGCATATCATTATAAAAAGTGATTTTACTTTTTGCTAAGGGTGGCCTTATCTGTGATATCTAGCTATAACAGAGTCAACTTTATTTTCTAAATTACCTTTGTAGTTTATATTTGTGCTAAAAACAGGTGAGCATAGTAAAAAATACAACTTATTTCCTTCAGATTTAAGAATTGGTGGTGTTGAATTAATCTTGTGAACTTCCATTGGAAGTCTTAATTTCTTTCCACGTGGGATATGATATTGTACAAAAAATATCACAAACAGGACAATCCAAACCGGACTTTCTTGTTCTTTTTACCTGGGGCTTCCTTAAAGTTCTACAATTTTTGATATTCAAAATAAAAAATACCCTGGCTACCAGCGTCTAAAATTACCATCTTGCTCACTAAACTCCAAGCCTCAATCTCTCCAAATAGATCATTACTTCAAACACTTTTCCAAGCCAAAATTCAGAAGAAAAGTACTTTGTAGAAGTTAGGTGATACGTATATTACCAGATTATTTCTCAGGGCATAACTATCTGTGTTTAGAGGGAAAAATTTATGGTATTGGAGGCAGTGGGATAGAGAGACCCAAAAGGGCTTGCTGGGGTAACAAAGGTTAGTTACTAAACTTATAATTCAGTAAAACTGAAATACACCTAATTGAATGCTGCAATTTGTAAGGGTTCAGATCTCAATTGTTTTAATAAAGAAGCCAGACTGAATAATGTAGAATAAAAGGGGAGAGGAAAAACCACTTGTACTTTGGAGAAATGCAAATTCCTGAGAATTTAGGGAGTTGCATGAGAGTAGAGTCTCATTTGGGAGAATCCCTCCATCTTCCCTGCTAAATTTTTGGTAAGGGCAACAAGCTGTTCATGATATTTTTAATGTTATCAAGTTTATTAAGAAAAATATAGAGAGAACTAACATCTGCCTGCTTCTGAGCATGGGGCAGAGTCAACCCATGTAGATGAGGGAACAGTGGATTCATTTGGTTATATACAGAATTAAACAATTATAAACATACAACCCCTGACCCTTATAGTAAATTGTGGCTGTTCTGTGAACAAGCAACACCTCCTCTTTGATTATTTGTAGCTTCTTGGCACTTTATTTGAAATGTTAGAATTTCAAGAGTCACAGAAGGCACAGAGAGATGTTTTATTCCATTTACCAGGGTTGGGTTAATTCTCAACAAATTCTAGTATTTATAAAACTTAATTTCATGTGCACCCATTTAAAAGAAATTTGATCTGCACCTACTGCAAAGGAGATTTAGATGTCAAGTACCATATTACCACTTTCTTGATGGAAATGACAAGGCTGCTGGAAGACTGATAATAGGTCTGGTAGTTATATTTTATTATGCCTGATGCAAAAAAAATTAAATAGACCAATTGAAAAATGAAGCTGTTGCAAGCTGATCTCTACGGAATCACTAGAATGTAGGAGAAAAAAATACCAAAAGTGCAAATTAAATTTAAGATAATCAGCCCTGTGGCTTATTCTCTGTGGATTCGCTAGTCTAGCTCTGCCTAATTGCATTCTTAGTAGGGCATATTATTTTTGTTTTTCCACTGGTGTTTTTTTTTTTTAATTTTTAAGTTTGGGGAGTACATAATATAATCACTACCTCTTTACGTTATAAAATGTCATGATTTTGAAAAGGAAAATTTCATAGGCTATGTAATGTCAATCATCTGTCTTTATGAGAGTGTGTGCCATTCAGTTTGTTTAAAACGGGCTTGGGGAAAATATCCTTTATTCTGAGAGCAGTTGGTTTTTAAGCCATATATCTACCTAATTTGCATGAGAGTGTAGTTAAAGGATGTTGACACATTTGGGAGTGGAATTGTGCTCTGTCCAAATGTGGCTATTTTATATTCCAATTATATCCTTCCAAATATCTAAACAGAATTATATAGGAGCCACTCCCCCGCTTTCACACTCACAGAAACTCTCACACATATTCACATTTTAACATTTGTAGACAAGTTTAGACTTCAGATATGGGCATGGCCTTTCAACTTCTTCCATTCCTTTAAAGCCCGAGTATTGCAATAATTAACACTCCACGGAAGCTTCCTTAGACCCCAGAGCCTTGTAAGTTATATGTATTTCATGAAATGACCTAGTCTGGCAGGTCTGATGACCTCAATTAAAACACAATAGAGGAAAAGCAGAGAGGCTGAAAGGAATATGTTCCCCTGGAGTCAGAATCAAAAAACAATTTACTCAGCTCTTCAACAGACAAGACTGTATACTAGTTTTTGTATAACAATGGACTCCAAATTTACAGTGTAGCAATGGCAAAGTACAGGGAAATAATAATATGTGAGCCATTCTGTGTAAGCCCTAAATTGAGGGTCCAAATCTTGCAAACCTAAGAAATCAGTACACTTTTATTTCATTTCCCTCTCGCTTATGATAGGAAAGGGATGCATATATTCAGTAAAATTTACCTTTCCTGTTAGCTGCTATAAATCTTGTTCACCTGAATTTACACATGCTTCTAAACACCCTGATATGAGCCTGGGTCTCCTTTTCTCCTGAATCCTGATGTCCTTTTGTAGTATGCATCCATCTGTGTCTTATTTCTGAGATTCTTCTTAGCTATCTGTGGACACTGCATACTAGCCAACTGAAAAACCCAAGTTAAGGTAGGCTGTTAATGGAAAGGCTTCATGTTTTTCTTCTCCAATCCTATTTGTGTTTTAAGAGGAAATCTTAGAGATGTGGAAGAGCAGGATATGCTGCCCCCAAATATAAAGAATCATTGAGTTGAAGGCAATTAAGAAGAAGCCTATGCAGGAAAGCTCTCTGCCCTCTCTGTATTTGCCTAAAAGAAGGACACATATTTACAAAGACAAAAGGTGTTCCACCTCCCACCCCCTACCAGGGAGAACAATGGTTAGCCACTAAGACAACTTTAGACCCTTGTTACCCTGGAGATGGTACCAGAGGAATCTATATTAATGAGCTTTACTAACCCATCTTTATCTGGAATGTATTTGCCTTCTCACAAGTTGCTGCCCTAGAGAAAGTTCTTTTCCTTTGTCTTGTCACTTCTATAAAAACTTACTGTTTTCTTTGTTGAAGATGCTACAAAAGCTAAAATTCAAAGCCATCTCTTTGAGAACTACTCATTCCCTGGATGTCTTTCATATATATGAAATATACATGTGAATATATTTCTGTTTGTTTTTCTCTTGTCAATCTATCTTTTGTTGCAGGGGTTTATTCCAAGTAGGAACCTATGGGGTTTAAAGAAAAAAATCCTCTTCCTCTACAGAGTAAAGAAATTACTTTTTAATGCAAATTAGTCTATCTGCATTTGATACTCAGCAACTATTCAGTGCTGCTTCTGATACCAGTGGGCTAGGGGAGGTCCCCAAATTCCTGTGGGACCCTGCCTCTGGCCAGCATCCAGGTTCTTGACACCTTCACATGAAGGAAGTCAAGGATGAGTCAAAAAAAATTGGGAAAGTACAGAGATTTATTACAAAGTGAAAAGTGCACACTCAAGAAAGGGAAGTGCGGGTGTACTCAAGAGAGTGAGTTACACCATTGGGTTTGGGAGTTTGGGGTACTATGGGTTTCTTTAGCCAAAGGATAGAATATTTATGAAGATTCTTAGAAAAAGATAAAGATTTCTTGGAACTGAAGTGTCACCCATTTTTCCACCAAATATGGGTGTTCCTGGAACTCTCAAGGTGCTGGGGCATGTGTAATTGAGTATGTTAATGAGTGTGTAATGAGATCCTAGGGGAAACTTAGGTAAAAGCCAGTGCCACGTTTGATCCAGTCAGTCTTCGCCAGCTTCGCCCACATCATGGTTTTCAGGGTCTTATTTGTCCCTAGCTTATGCAGCTATTTCAACAGTTTCCATTTGCTAACCATGTAAAACTGATGCCTGGAATTTTCTGTTCTCCTGTGACCACCCTCTATTATTCCTGTCTCATTGTTTACCATCTTCATGGGTAGAGAGAGCTTTCACCTTTTGGCTTTGGACTTGGCCATTTGGCATACTTTAGTCAATGAAATATTAGCAGACAAGATGGAAGCAGTGGTTTAAAATGTGCTTGCATGATTAAGCTTAACCTGCTGAGTTTCTTTTGCAATGACAAGAACATACAACTAGTCCAGGGAGGATGAGAGACACATGGAACTGCCCTGGAACCAAGTTATAGCTTGAGGCTGAGTGCCCCTACATCAGGTGACCCTTAGCAGAATCACAAATTTGTGAATGGGAATTAAATACGTTCCATATGCCACTGAGTTTTGGGGTGGTTTGTTTTGCAGCAGTTTTGTGGCAATAGCTGACTACTATGAGTTGGAGTTTTCGTACAAAAAAACTGACTCTGAATAAGCTAATTTTTAAAAAAAAAGTATGAGAAGGATAAAGAATAGCCCCCAGAATAAAAGGCAAAATGAAAGAACCTAGCTTCAGAAAGAATAAGGACAAAGAATCCCCAAAGGTCTAGGCAGCAGCAACTAATGGTACGCCTCTACAAAGCACCAAGGTCAGGACGAATAAAGGCCAATAGATTTCATTATTTGGGTTATTTTCAAGATTCAGGGAGATAGAGATTGGTTCAATTCAGTCACATGGCATCCTTTTATTCCTTGGCTACTGAATGGGTGTATACTTTAATGGTACTCTCCAGGGGAGACCTAGATCCCCAAAGAAAAAAGGAGCTGGAGCTTTCTGAAGAGAAAGCAGACCTTGAGCACACACAGATAAAAACTACAGTAACCTCACAATATTTTGCAAGGAAATCTTCGACTAGCAGGATTCTCTAGGGAAACAACACCAATAGGATATGTGTGTGTATATATGCATACATACATATATTTTTTAGAAGAGAGATTTCATGGGAATTGTCTCACATGATTGTGGAAACCAAGAAGTCCTCACTATGCTGTCTGTAAGCTGGAGGATCAGGAAGGCCAGTGGTATAATTCTGTCCAATTCCAAAACCCTGAGAACCCAGGGAGCCAATGGTTTAACTCCCACTCCCAGGTCAAAGGCCTGAGAACTGGAGGGGAGGAGAGTGGGAGAGCTAGGGTGTTGATGTAAGTCCCTGAATCTGAATATTCAAAAACCAGGAGGTGTAATGTTCAAGGGCAGAAGAAGATGGATGTTCCAGCTCAACAAAGAAAGAGATTTGCCCCTTCTCTGATTTTTTGTTTTATTTGGACCCTCAGTAGACTGGGTCTACTCAGTAGGCTTGAGTAACTCACTGAGACCATCTGGTCATTAATGCTCCTACTTTTGAAATGGAGGTAATTTTTGCTTTTTATTTCAAGGTGGTTAAGCCCCTACCCCCATCCCCACTACTACCTAAAATATCTGAACACTTAGTATGAACTAAATACTGAGCTGAAAACTTTCTGTATTTAATCTTCACAACAACCATTTTAGGTAGTAAATTATTAGCTCAGTTTTACAAGTAAAGAAGCTGAAGTGAAGAAAAATTAAACAACTTCAGCAGAGTCAGACTATAGTAAATGATGTTCCTAGATTTAAACTCCAAGTCTGCCTGGACCCTGAGGCTGAGGTTCTAACCTCAATTATTACATCCAAACAGTTTAATACATGTGAGTGTGCTTTGAAAATTATACAATACCATACAAAGATAAGAGATTATTATTTTGCATAGACTAGATTGGATTTTTACCAAATAGTAAAAGACCCACTTAATTCTGGTTTTCCTAAATTGAAAAAGTACACAAAAATATATCTATTTGTTTAGCATGAGCATATTGCCTCAAATTACATTACCCAGGAAGAAAAATAAAAATATAAAGAGAACCCCTGGAACCTAGAGGGGTGGAGCCAAGATGGCCGAATAGGAGCAGCTCCAGTCTACAGCTCCCAGCATGAGTGATGCAGAAGACGAATGATTTCTGCATTGCCAACTGAGGTACCGGATGCATCTCACTGGGGATTCTCAGACAGTGGGGGCAGGACAGTGGGTGCAGTGCACTGAACCTGAGCCAAAGCAGGGCGAGGTATTGCCTGCCGGGGAAGTGCAAGGAGTCGGGGAATTCCCTTTCCTAGCCAAGGAAAGGGGTGACAGACAGCACCTGGAAAATTGGGTCACTCCCACCCTAATACTGTGCTATTCTGACGTTCTTAGCAAATGGCACATCGGGAGATTATATCCTGTGCCTGGCTTGGAGGGTCCTATGCCCATGGAGCCTCACTCATTGCTAGCATAGCAGTCTGACATCAAACTGCAAGGCAGCAGCGAGGCTGGGGGTGGGGCACTCGCCATTGCTGAGGCTTGAGTAGGTAAACAAAACCGCCCAGAAGCTCGAACTGGGTGGAGCCCATCGAAGCTCAAGGTGGCCTGCCTGCCTCTGTAGACTCCATCTCTGGGGGCAAGGCATAGCCAAACAAAAGGCAGCAGAAACCTCTGCAGACTTAAATGTCCCTGTCTGACAGCTTTGAAGAGAGTAGTGGTTCTCCCAGCACACAGCTTGAGATCTGAAAACCGACAGACTGCCTCCTCAAATGGATCCCTGACCCCCTCAGTAGCCTAACTGGGAGGCACCCCCCAGTAGGTGCAGACTGACACCTCACACGGCCGGGTACTCCTCTGAGACAAAACTTCCAGAGGAACGATCAGGCAGCAACATTTGCTGTTCACCAATATTCGCTGTTCTGCAGCCTCTGCTGCTGATACCCAGGCAAACAGGGTCTGGAGCGGACCTCCAGCAAACTCCAACAGACCTGCAGCTAAGGGTCCTGACTGTTAGAAGGCAAACTAACAAACAGAAAGAACATCCACACCAAAACCCCATCTGTACATCACCATCATCAAAGACCAAATGTAGACAAAACTATAAAGATGGGGAAAAAACAGATCAGAAAAACTGAAAATCTAAAAATCAGAGTGCCTCTCCTCCTCCAAAGGAACACAGCTCCTCACCAGCAACGGAACAAAGCTGGATGGAGAATGACTTTGACAAGTTGAGAGAAGAAGGCTTCACATGATCAAACTACTCTGAGCTAAAGGAGGAGGTGCGAACCAATGGCAAAGAAGTTAAAAAACTTGAAAAAGGATTAGACAAATGGCTAACTAGAGTAACCAATGCAGAGAAGTCCTTAAAGGACCTGATGGAGCTGAAAACCATGGCATGAGAACTACGTGACGAATACACAAGCCTCAGTAGCCGATTCGATCAACTGGAAGAAAGGGTATCAGTGATGGAAGATCAAATGAATGAAATGAAGCGAGAAGAGAAGTTTAGAGAAAAAAAGAATAAAAAGAAACAAACAAAGCCTCCAAGAAATATGGGACCATGTTAAAAGACCAAATCTATGTCTGATTGGTGTACCTGAAAGTGAAGGGAAGAATGGAACCAAGTTGGAAAACACTCTGCAGGATATTATCCAGGAGAACTTCCCCAATCTAGCAAGGCAGGCCAACGTTCAAATTCAAGAAATACAGAGAATGCCGTAAAGATACTCCTCGAGAAGAGCAACTCCAAGACACATAATTGTCAGATTCACCAAAGTTAAAATGAAGGAAAAAAAGTTAAGGGCAGCCAGAGAGAAAGGTCGGGTTACCCACAAAGGGAAGCCCATCAGACTAACAGCTGATCTCTCAGCAGAAACTCTACAAGCCAGAAGAGAGTGGGGGCCAATATTCAACATTCTTAAAGAAAAGGATTTTCAACCCAGAATTTCATATCCAGCCAAACTAAGCTTCATAAGTGAAGGAGAAATAAAATACTTTACAGACAAGCAAATGCTGAGAGATTTTGTCACCACCAGGCCTGCCCTAAAAGAGCTCCTGAAGGAAGCACTAAACATGGAAAGGAACAACCACTACCAGCCACTGCAAAAACATGCCAAATTGTAAATACCATCGTGGCTAGAAAGAAACTATACCAACTAATGAGCAAAATATCAAGTAACATCATAATGACAGGATCATATTCACACATAACAATATTAACCTTAAATATAAATGGGCTAAATGCTCCAATTAAAAGGCACAGACTGGCAAATTGGATAAAGAGTCAAGACCCATCACTGTGCTATATTCCGGAAACCCATCTCACGTGCAGAGACACATAGGCTCAAAATGAAGGGATGGAGGAAGATCTACCAAGCAAATGGAAAACAAAAAATGGCAGGGGTTGCAATCCTAGTCTCTGATAAAACAGACTTTAAACCAACAAAGATCAAAAGAGACAAAGAAGGCCATTACATAATGGTAAAGGGATCAATTCAGCAAGAAGAACTAACTATCCTAAATATATATGCACCCAATACAGGAGCACCCAGATTCATAAAGCAAGTCCTCAGAGACCTACAAAGAAACATAGACTCCCACACAATAATAATGGGAGACTTTAACGCCCCACTGTCAACATGAGACAGATCAACGAGACAGAAAGTTAACAAGGATATCCAGGAATTGAACTCAGCTCTGCACCAAGCAGAACTAATAGACATCTACAGAACTCTCCACCCAAAATCAACAGATTATACATTCTTTTCAGCACCACACCACACCTATTCCAAAACTGACCACATAGTCGGAAGTAAAGCACTCCTCAGCAAATGTAAAAGAACAGAAATTATAACAAACTGTCTCTCAGACCACAGTGCAATCAAACTAGAACTCAGGATTAAGAAACTCACTCAAAACCACTCAACTACATGGAAACTGAACAACGTGCTCCTGAATGACTACTGGGTACATAACGAAATGAAGGCAGAAATAAAGATGTTCTTTGAAACCAACGAGAAAAGACACAACATACCAGAATCTCTGGGACACATTCAAAGCAGTGTGTAGAGGGAAATTTATAGCACTAAATGCCCACAAGAGAAAGCAGGAAAGATCTAAAATTGACACTCTAACATCACAATTAAAAGAACTAGAGAAGCAAGAGAAAACACATTCAAAAGCTAGCGGAAGGCAAGAAATAACTAAAATCAGAGCAGAACTGAAGGAAATAGAGACACAAAAAACCCTTCAAAAAATCAATGAATCCAGGAGATGGTTTTTTGAAAAGATCAACAAAATTGATAGACCACTAGCAAGACTAATAAAGAAGAAAAGAGAAGAATCAAATAGACGCAATAAAAAATGACAAAGGGGATATCACCACTGATCCCACAGGAAAACAAACTACCATTGGAGAATACTATAAACACCTCTACACAAATAAACTAGAAAATCTAGAAGAAATGGATAAATTCCTCGACACATACACCCTCCCAAGAATAAACTAGGAAGAAGTTGAATCTCTGAATAGACCAATAACAGGCTCTGAAATTGAAGCAATAATTAATAGCTTACCAACCAAAAAAAGTCCAGGACCAGATGGATTCACAGCCGAATTCTACCAGAGGTATAAAGAGGAGCTGGTACCATTCCTTCTGAAACTATTCCAATCAATAGAAAAAGAGGGAATCCTCCCTAACACATTTTATGAGGCCAGCATCACCCTGTTACCAAAGCCTGGCAGAGACACGACAAAAAGAATTTTAGACCAATATCTTTGATGAATATTGATGCAAAAATCCTCAATAAAATACTGGCAAACCGAATCCAGCAACACATCAAAAAGCTTATCCACCATGATCAAATGGGCTTCACCCCTGGGATGCAAGGCTGGTTCAACATATGAAAATCAATAAACGCAATCCAGCACATAAACAGAACCAATGACAAAAACCACATGATTATCTCAATAGATGCAGAAAAGGCCTTTGACAAAATTCAACAACGCTTCATGCTAAAAACTCTCAATAAATTAGGTATTAATGGGATGTATCTCAAAATAATAAGAGCTATCTATGACAAACCCACAGCCAATCTCATACTGAATGGGCAAAAACTGGAAGCATTCCCTTTGAAAACTGGCACAAGACAGGGATACCCTCTCTCACCACTCCTATTCAACATAGTGTTGGAAGTTCTGGCCAGGGAAATCAGGCAGGAGAAGGAAATAAAGGGCGTTCAATTAGGAAAAGAGGAAGTCAAATTGTCCCTGTTTGCAGATGACATGATTGTATATCTAGAAAACCCCATTGTCTCAGCCGAAAATCTCCTTAAGCTGATAAGCAACTTCAGCAAAGTCTCAGGATACAAAATCAATGTGCAAAAGTCACAAGCATTCTTATACACTATTAACAGACAAACAGAGAGCCAAATCGTGAGTGAACTCCCATTCACAATTGCTTCATAGAGAGTAAAATGCCTAGGAATCCAACTTACAAGGGATATGAAGGACCTCTTTAAGGAGGACTACAAACCACTGCTCAATGAAATAAAAGAGAATACAAACAAATGGAAGAACATTGCATGCTCATGGGTAGGAAGAATCAATATTGTGAAAACGGCCATACTGCCCAAGGTAATTTATAGATTCAATGCCATCCCCATCAAGCTACCAATGACTTTCTTCACAGAATTGGAAAAAACTACTTTAAAGTTCATATGGAACCAAAAAAGAGCCTGCATTGCCAAGTCAATCCTAAGCCAAAAGAACAAAGCTGGAGGCATCACGCTACATGACTTCAAACTATACTACAAGGCTGCAGTAACCAAAACAGCATGGTACTGGTACCAAAACAGACATATAGACCAATGGAACAGAACAGAGCCCTCAGAAATAATGCCACATATCTACAACTATCTGATCTTTGACAAACCTGACAAAAACAAGCAATGGAGAAAAGTTCCCTATTTAATAAATGGTGCTGGGAAAACTGGCTAGCCATATGTAGAAAGCTGAAACTGGATCCCTTCCTTACACATTTTACAAAAATTAATTCAAGATGGATTAAAGATTTACATGTTAGACCTAAAACCATAAAAACCCTAGAAGAAAACCTAGGCAATACCGTTCAGGACATAGGCATGGGCAAGGACTTCATGTCTAAAACACCAAAAGCAATGGCAACGGAAGCCAAAATTGACAAATGGGATCTAATTAAACTAAAGAGCTTCTGCACAGCAAAAGAAACTACCATCAGAGTGAACAGGCAACCTACAGAATGGGAGAAAATTTTTGCAACCTACTCATCTGACAAAGGGCTAATATCCAGAATCTACAATGAACTCCAACAAATTTACAAGAAATAAGCAAACAACCCCATCAACAAGTGGGCGAAGGATATGAACAGACACTTCTCAAAAGAAGACATTTATGCAGCCAAAAAACACATGAAAAAATGCTCATCATCACTGGCCATCAGAGAAATGCAAATCAAAACCACAATGAGATACCATCTCACACCAGTTAGAATGGCCATCATTAAAAAGTCAGGAAACAACAGGTGCTGGAGAGGATGTGGAGAAATAGGAACACTTTTACACTGTTGGTGGGACTGTAAACTAGTTCAACCATTGTGGTCAGTGTGGCAATTCCTCAGGGGTCTAGAACTAGAAATAACATTTGACCTAGCCATCCCATTACTGGGTATATACCCAAAGGATTATAAATCATGCTGCTATAAAGACACATGCATACATATGTTTATTGCGGCACTATTCACAATAGCAAAGACTTGGAACCAACCCAAATGTCCAACAATGATAGGCTGGATTAAGAAAATGTGGCACATATACACCATGGAATACTATGGAGCCATAAAAAATGATGAGTTCATGTCCTTTGTAGGGACATGGATGAAGCTGGAAACCATCATTCTCAGTAAACTATCGCAAGGACAAAAAACCAAACACCGCATGTTCTCACTCATAGGTGGGAAGTGAACAATGAGAACACATGGACATAGGAAGGGGAACATCACACACCCAGGCCTATTGTGGGGTGTGGGCAGTGGAGAGAGATAGCATTAGGAGATATACCTAATGTTAAATGATGAGTTCATGGGTGCAGCATACCAACATGGCACATGTATATATATGTAACAAACCTGCATGTTGTGCACATTTACCCTAAAACTTAAAGTATAATAAAAAAAAAGAAAAAAAAAGAACCTAGGAAAAAATATATATATAAGGAGAACCTAGAGAATAGGCAGAAAGGAAACTTAAGAAATTAACAATGTGCATTTCAAATAAGCAAAAACCAACCATACGATTGGAGTACCTGAAATTGATTGGATCAAAGTTTTATTAGAGTTTCATAATATTAAGCTTCTCTGTGCATAGTAACATCTGAGGCTTAGCATTAATTAAAATGTGTTAAACATAGCAGGTCTTATTTAGGAGGAAAATGAAATATAGAAGTTACATCAGCAGTTATTTTGAGCACTGAGACCTTTCCCCTTAATACCCAACCAAGATGTGGTATGTTTTTAAAGGCTTGAAAGATAAAATTTATTGTTTTGTGTATAAGACCAAAAATGCTCAGATTAATACATGATTACTTGTAATGTGTTGCTACTTTACAAGAGAATGGTCGGATTTTTGCCTTCAGCTATTTAATGCTAACAAACAAACCAAATACTGTTCTGCGATAAGGCTTGTTTAATGAGAAGAACCTGGGAAAGTTTACGAGCGTCATGACAACATGTAAAGGCTAGAACATGCGAAATATTAATATAAAGATGCTCCACAAGCAAAGGAATCCTTTGGTATCACATAAATATCTCCATTTCTCAGCAATTTACTATCTATATTAGCATACTAGACTCTGAGATGTCCTGCAATTACACTTATACTTGTTTAACTGTGGGATGCTCTGTGTAGGTAAGTAGATAAAATCACATGCAGCAAGAATAACAAAACACATTTCATGGGAACTTTGTATTAGGAAATAATACTTACGTAAAACAGAAACATGTTTTCTGAAATTAAGAAAATCATGACCAATTTAACAGTTATATGGTATCTGAAGGGCTTATAACGTGGAAGCATCTGAAGGGCTTATAACGTAGAATATGCTGATTTGATTTCTGCTGAGGAGAGAACAACATGAATAAGTTTGAGGACCAACAAAATAGAAATTGTTATTGAAAAAAGAGAATATCAGCAGTGTGAAATGCTGAAATGGTTAATGTGCTTAAGCACAGCTCAGATTTTTACAGAATGTCAGAGATGGTTTAAGTGTGATTGTATGGTAGAAAACTACCCAAGAGACACTCAAAAGATTCCATCTAGTCCAATAATTGCTTAGTTATCTAGACTTAATGTTCTTTCTATTTCGATCCAGAAAAATCCAATCTCCCAAATAAGCACTTCATGGAGCAAAGATAAAGTTAAAAAAATATTCACTGTGGTCCATAAACCCAGTCTGGGTCATTATCAAATGTTTTAAACATGACATCTGTGGAAATAAGTGAAGGCCACCCAAATGAGAGCAAGCAAAGGCCATTTGGTCAGTTTGCTATAGTGAGAGACTTATTCACCATCATCACTTGTGTTTGATAGAGACTCAAAGGAGGGCAGAGGACAGAAAAGACTTTATAGTGGAAAAAAATAGAAGGCTTCAGGTGAGCTCTGACTGGAGACTCTTGGCATGGGGACATGTAGGCAGGCTGAAAAGATCACCCTGCTATTGTTAAAGTAGACCAGAAAGAGGGGTGGATGCTAGCAGGGCAATTCATTGGGAGGCTCCTGAAGAAACCCAGCTCAGAGATGTTGGGGATATGACTAGCATGATACTAGCAGAGATGACAAGATGTCACTGGGGTCTGAATATGCCCTTAAGGTAGGGCCAACAGGATTTTCTGACATATTGGATTTGGGTTTTGACAGAAGGACTGAAGCCATAGATGTCTGTGAGGTTTTTGGTGTAAGAAACTGGAAGGTTGGAGGTAAAATCGGTGGAGGTGGGAAAGGCTGTGGGTGAAAAAGGATTGGTGGGGTGAAGAGGAAGAGCTCAGTTTTGAATATGTTTAGATTTCAGACATGTTTAGATTTAAGGCCGTGGATTATAGAAATGAAGGGTTCTGAGAGATTTGTCTGTTGAAGTCTGAAAGAACAGGAACTTTCCCTCCTGTGAGGAGGTCATGTAAGGAACAGAATCTGAGAGATACTTCACTCTTGACCTTGACTGTCTTGCTTCCCTTCTGGTACATGAGGATACTGAGGTCAGTTCCTTGCAAGATCACAAGCCTGCCAAGACCTCAGAGTTGTCTTAGTCGGCTTGGGCTGCCATGACAAATACTACAGACTAGGTTGGTTACACAACATTTATTTTCTCCCAGTTTTGGAGGCTGGAAGTTCAAGATGCAGGTGTCAGCAGTCCTGGCTTCTCTGGAGGCCGCTTCTTGCCTTGCAGATGGCCACCTTCTTGCTATGTCCTCATATGGCCTTTTCTCTGGGCACCCACATCCCTGAAGCTTCTTATTATTTTTGTCATTCTTCCCATATGATACCAATCATATTGGATTAGGGCCCCACCCTGAGGGCCTGATTTTACCTTAATTATCTCTTTAAAGCCCCTGCCTCCAAATACAGTCACATATCAAGGTACTGGGGTTTAAGGCTACAAAATATGAATTCTAGGGGGTTGGAGGTCATAATTCAGTCCATAACAAGAGTTGAATCCAGATTTTCCAATTCCAAGTTCATTACTACTTCCATAGCACCATACGGATAGCAAGTCAAAATATTACCTTATCAGTAAGGTCTTCCTTGACCACCTTGCTTAAAATCACAAATTATACACTTCCTTAGGGGTACTTGCCATTCCCCTTTTCTGCATTATATTTTCTCATAGCCATTATTTTAAATATCTATATATTTTCATTTATTTTGCATATTGTCCCCACGTCCTCCATCAATGTGTAATTCATGAGGATGGGGATTTTTCTATTTTATTTACTGCTCTATCTTTGGCACATAGAGCCTCACACATGGCAGGTGTTCAATAAATATTTTTGACTGCATGTATGGATGTGTAAATGCATAAATAAATCTAAGTAAAATATCTTAACCCACTTGCATGCTGAGACTAGATAAGCATTCTCTTAGCAAACCAAGAGTGGAGTTACACACATTCTGAAAACAGGGTCTCCATCTGCCCTGTCACATAAATTACCCACACATGAGAACAGGCCATGGCAACAGCCCAGAGCCATGGTGCTTTTGTTCCATTGCTATGTTTTCTGTGCAGTACTCACACTTTCCAGGCTGGAGCCTTCCAGTACAGAATTTATGCTTGTGTATCTCTATGGGACAGTCATCAAGTGCGCCTGTCACCAAAGCAGAAATCATCAAGAAACAGTTGCTAAATTAGCAGGAGTTGAACAAATTCTGGAACCCTACTCCAAGGCCTAACTGAAAAATAGACCTTGAGGATGAGACAACTCTGGTTGTGTCGGGGAATGTGCACATTTATAGATGCAGTTCTCTAGTGAGGTTGTCTTGTGCTGAGGAGAAAAGTTTAAAATGAAACAAAACACTGAAATGGCTTCTTCTGTCTTCTGGCAATCCATCTTGTAGTGTGGGCTGCAAAAAAATCAGGAAGAAAGAAAAGTGACGAAGTAAATATAGCAAAAGCAAAAAAGGAGTGAGGGGCATGTTGGAACACTTCCTATCCACTCAGGAACAGAGAAGAAAAGCTATTATATCTGCAAGTTACTATTTTCTGTTTTCCTTCTGTGTTGATTTGCTAGGGCTGCCATAACAAAGGACCACAAATTGGATGGCTTAAACAACAGACATGCATTGTTTCACAGTTCTGGAGGGGAGAAGTCTGCAATTAAGGTGTCAGCAGGACCACACTCCCTTTGAAACCTATCAGGGAATCCTTTTGCCTTTTCTTAGCTTCTCGGAGTTGGCTGAGTGTTTTTGGTGTTCCTTGGCTTACAGCTGCACAACTCTATCGCTGCCTTTGTCATCACACGGCATTCTCCCCATGTGTCTGTCTTCACGTGGCCATCTTTTTATAAGGACACCAGGTGTATTGGATTAAGGGCTGGTCATACTCCAATATGACCTCATCTTATGTAATTATGTCTGCAATGGCCCTAATTCCAAAGAAATTTGTGTTTAGAAGTACTGGTGTTTAGGACTTTCAACGTGTCTTTTTTTTTTTTTTTTTTTTTTTTTTGAGACAGAGTCTCGCTCTGTTGCATAGGCTGGAGTGCAATGGCACGATCTTGGCTCACTGTAAGCTCCGCCTCCCAGGTTCAAGCCATTCTCTTGCCTCAGCCTCCTGAGTAGCTGGGACTACAGGTGCCCGCCACCACCCCTGGCTAATTTTTTGTATTTTTAGTAGAGACGGGGTTTCACCGTGTTAGCCAGGATGGTCTCGATCTCCTGACCTTGTGATCCACCCGCCTCGGCCTACCAAAGTGCTGGGATTACAGGTGTGAGCTACCACGCCCAGCCAATGTGTCTTTTTTGTGGGAAAGGGGGCATAATTCACCCTGTAACACCTTCCTAGCATATAGAAAGTAAAGAGGACCTTAAAAGTTATTAACTAACCAAGCAGTTTGTAAACTTCTTTATCTAGAACCAGAGTTAATCTTTTTTTTAACCTTTCATAAATACTCAGTGTAAATGTACTAAAAAGTGGGGACATCTGGAGGTACATGAGATTGTTAGTGTTACTATCGAGAATAGGAGTGGAGACTAGGGATAAAAAGAAGAAGTGGGCCGGGCATAGTGGCTCACTGTAATGCCAATACTTTGGGAGGCCGAGGAGGGCAGATCACAAGGTCAGGAGTTCATGACCTGTCTGCTAAAAATACAAAAAAAAAAAAAATAATTAGCTGAGTGTGGTGGCGGGTGCCTGTAGTCCCAGCTACTTGGGAGGCTGAGGCAGGTGAATTGCATGAACCAGGGAGGTGGAGGTTGCAGTAAGCCAAGTTTGTGCCACTGCACTCCAGCCCAGGTGACAGTGCAAGACTCTATCTCAAAAAAAAAAAAAAAAAGAAAAGAAAGAAAAAGTGAAATAAGAAAAGGTCAGAAATGATCCCATGGTGAAAATATGCCACGAAATGAGGAGAATGATAAATGCTGCTCTCAATACTTCAGTTGCAATAGATAAAGAAAAAAGTAAATATAACCCAATCAGACTCAAACAGAGCTGCTGCATTTGAAAGTTGAGGCAGGGGAACCTTGAAGGAGGTCACACAAACTGGCTTCCTTATTCTTCTGGTTGGCCCCTGAAGTGATTCCACACCATTGTTTTCAGCCCAGTTCTCTCATGCAACAGGTAGAAGCACTGGAACTTAGAAAGGTAACATGACTTGCCCAAAGGCTCACAGGGCTTAACAAATTCCTTTCCTATGGGGCGTCTGAGCACTGAGACAATGTGGGAAACCAAGAATAGGTACAGGTGTGCAGAATTTAGGTGTGCAGAAATCCAGCTTTCCTTATTGCACAACTAAGTTCAATTGCTGTTTCAAAATTCTACTCTTCCAGAATTAATTTCAATCAACTGAGGGTCATTTCAATCAGTTTGTTGCCTAAGCCCCAGCCTGTGAGTTGTGTCTCTATGTCAGGGAGGGATGGAGTAGGACGTTTAGGTAATTGAGCAAGGTGTTGGTGCCACGCACCTGCACTGGCATGTGCAGAGGGTCTTCTTTACTGGGAGTTGTCAGTTCACAGCTGCTCTTCCTTTTCTATCCTAACCCTGGTCCTTTCAGCTATTTCCATGACTACTCAGAGATAAGAAAAATGTTTGATGTTTCTCTTATGATGATGCCTCAGGTCCATCTGCCTGGATAATCCCTGCAGCAAACTCTATATTCTTTGAAACTCCCAAAAGATGCTGAATGTGAGGACCTGTGTGTGACCTGCCATTCCCCCAGGGTCAATTAGGGAAAGAAGCACAGGTCTTCTAAGTTCTTGGATCCCTCCAAACCCATTTGAGGTTTCTATTGCAATCTACCCAGGGATTAAGTCCAGGGCCACATCTCAGGGTCACAAAGAGAGAAGCTTCCAGCCGGGAGGTGGAGTAGGTTCCTCTCACCATCATTATCTCTCACGTCTACTATTTATATTATCAGCTCTACAGGGCTTTTGAAGCTCAGAAACTTATTTTTCTGCTTTTCTGTTGTACTAACTATTCTCTGAGGCAATGGATACTCCCCAGTCCTGCCTGTAGAAGGAACAGTCAGAGGACAGAAAGGAGCTCCTAGGAATGAAAAACACATGGGCTGATACATTAAAATATAACTCCACAACATGCACATCACAATAATAGCTAACATCTGTGAGCCATAAAATAATTTCCAAATTGCATCCTCTTTGGAAAGCCATTTTAATTTCTTTTCAAGCAGACCACCATGTTTCTTATCCAAATTAAATGATATTATTAATATAAAACTCGAAACAGTGCCTGAAACAGAGTAATATTTGACAAATACTAGGAATATTCATAAAATTATTACTGTTTTCCCATGTGCTCTGCATTAGTGACTGTTAGAAGCCCTGTACTAACCCCTCTTTGAACTTCTCCTCCTTCTCTATATGAAAGGTGACATTTCTTGGATCCTAAAATCTTTTGAAGTCATCCTTTTTATTTTAGTCAAGTGAGAAGCCCCCAAGATATCTGAAAACCATAGACAGAACCCATACACAATGCTTGATTTATTACTGGCCAAAAAAAAAAAAGAGGTTGAGTTGAATTGTGACTGTGTTAAACCACTTGAAGGAAAATTGCAATAATGAGCTAAAAATCAACTCTAAATATATTACTTGAGGAAAACCTTGGGATAGCACAAGCAGGCTACATTCCCCCCCTTCAAATATATTAAGAGGTAAAAATGTCTTTGATTTATTTTGTCATTTAATTTCCCTTCCATCTCTTGGCCTTAAGTCTCAGACAGTTCAAGTTTCTTGGTTGGACAATCAGAATTTTCATTCTTTGCCCATTATTTTCCCCATTGGTAGCATTCCCATAATAACAGCCTGATGAGAATATTCTTCCTCCAGTGGCTCCTCACTGCCTCCGAAAAATTTCCAAAGGGGTTTGGGCAGTTTCTATCAAAGGAGAGAACTAGGGGAAAGTTCAGATGGGTTTTAGAAATCAGAGTGGCATGGTTTTCTTCCTAATTGTGTATGCATGCACGCAATAACGGTAGGAAGGCACTCTTCAAAGTTGGGTCTCTTCAAAGATTTCACGGTGCTGCAGGGTGTTCGCCAAGACTCAGGATTCCTGCTGGGATTCTTCTTCTGAAAGGTCATAGAACTGGAAAGCTTGTTTCTTTTTAAGAGGCCACCCAGAGAGAGGTTATTATCACATTAGACTAGTTCCTACTGCTAAGGGGAGACTTGGGAGTATCAGCTTGAAAAAGATGCTTCTTCTCTTTTGCATGGGTTTTGGGAAGTTCCCCATTTTTTTTCTCCCAGTGGGCTCTCACTCGACCAATTTATGCCAGTAATGCAGTCCAAATTTCTTCTTTGATATTAACCTGTAAAAATGTCTGCTATGACTTGCAATAATTAACAAGATTCATATTGTCAGAAAGAGCAAACTATCACTGATTGCCTTGTATCTTTAATATTATGCTTGGTTTGTGTCTCTACCTATCCAGTTAATTCCCATTCCGGGTGACATTGGAATGCTTCCAATTATTCCCCAACATTCACTCATTCACTCAAACATTCAAGAAGTATTACTAAACATCTTCCATGTGACATGCACTGTGCTGGGTCTTGTGGAAGACCAGGTAGCATGAATTCAATACAGACCAAATTTGAATAACAGAGTATGGAAGGTTAGAAGGATTCAATTCACCATTTGCCAACCTCTAAGCACTGACTCTTGAACTAGGTCTTCATTAGTAGCATAATTTACTGGTACTAAGTCCTATAAGTAATGATACCCTTGAATGAATTAGGTATTCTTATTTTCTTCCAAGCTAGAATTTATTTTACTCAATGTTTCACATAATCGCAGTGTTTATCAAAACACTTACCATTACCATGACGTAAAAGTAGGCATTCTTAACCACAGAAACAGAAGAGGAGCCTGATTCATCCATTTGGTTTAAGCTTTGCTTAGAATGTGTCTCTGAGCTTAGTGTGGATGGAGATGTGTGAGTGGGGCAGTGCAGTTTTCCCAGCTTTTTTTTTTTGTCAGCCTAGAAGTAAGTGAAGTCAAGTGGAAGTCTAAAGGATGAAGCAGAGCTGCTCTGTTTGAAGCTGCCAGGTCTTTCAGCATGCCCAAAGGTGAGCCTGAGAATCCAGGGCTCTGCCAAGGACCATGGGAACATCATCGGTGCACTAGAAACACACTAGACAGTACTACAGATCTGACTGCTAACCTGTTTTCATTTACTAATATATACTGTTGCAGCTTTCTTGTACCTGTTTGGACTTTGTGATAGATTTGTGTTTGAATAAGGAAAAGAAAATATGCGACTGCTGGATGGCAATATTGTCTGGAAGTCAAAAACATGGGCTTTGGTGTTCATGTCTGGATTCAAATTCCAACAATTAGCTATTTTACTAAGCCTGGGAAAGTTATTTTACTCCTATGCCTCAATTTTCTATTTGTAAAATATTGAGGTTGATGATAATAATGGCATCAACCTCAAAATAATTTTTTCTGAGTATCAAGTGAGGTAATACATACAAGGGTTTAGAACAGCTCCTGAGACATAGTCAACACATAATGAATATTAGCTATGTGGCAGATATTAGGGCTGTTCCTGAAATATTTCTAGCTCTCTGCCTTCTCAACAAAGTCCAGTTGAATTCTTTGGCCTCTGTGGTTGGGAGAGGTCATGTGATTGTTCTAGGCCAATGAGCTGGGAACAGAAGAGACTAGCCAAACTTTCACATAAAGCCTTGAGTTGCTACAGTGAACCATTCAGACTTCAATTTTCTTTTTCCTTCTGGACAGGTAATGTTCCATTTTAGTGGCAGCTATAGCAGCATGGATCCTGTAGTGAGTCTGACGGAGCCAAATGAGGTCCCAACCACCAAATGACGAATATGTAAGCAAAGAAAAAAAAAAACAACAGCAAACCTTTATTATTTTAAGCCATTTGAGATGCGAGAGTTGTTTGTTACCAGCATAAACTAGCACATCCTGGCTGATGAAACTAAAATTATGATCATCTATTAGACAGTGAGAGAGAAAGAGACAGAACCAAACCTTATGATAAATATGTCAATATACAAGTCAACTTATTTTTTTTAAATATGCCGTTATTGGGATGTAACTCATGTATCATACAATTCATCCATTTAAAGTGTACAATTCAGTGTCTCATGTGTGCAATACACAATCAATTTTAGATCATTTTCATCACCTTGAAGGACACCCTTCAGTTATCACCGCACAATACCCCCAACACCCCGACGTTCCCACCGAGCACTAAGCCACCACGAGTCAACTTGCTGTCTCTACAGATTTCCATGTTCTGGGTATTTTTTATTAATGGACTCATATAATATCTGGTAATTTGTGACTGGCTTTTTTCATTTAGCATGTTTTCAAGATTCATTCATATTGTACCACGTGTCAATACTTCATTACTTTTTATGGCTGAATAATGCCACATAACATGGTTTACCCCATTTTTTTCCATTAATCTATGGACATTTGTGCTATTTCCACATTTTGGCTATTATGAATAATGATGATATACACATTCATGTAAAAGTTTTCCCATGAACGTATGTTTATATTTTTCTCGATGTATGTTTTTATTTTTCTTGAGTGTATACCTAGGAGTGAAATTGGCTGGGTCATATGGTAACTCTGTGTTTATTCATTTTTGAAACTATCAGTATGCTTTCTGAAGTAGCTGCACCATTTAACATTCCCACTACTTTAGATTCACAACACCATTTTATGTGTGCACCAGCAGTGTGTGAGAGTCCTGACTTTCTCATATTCTCACCAGCACTTCTCTGACTTTTTCATTCTAGCCATCCTAGTAGGTATGACGTGGTATCTCACTGTGGTTTTGATTTGCATTTTTCTGATGACTAATGATGTCCAGCATCTTATTGGTCATTTGTCTGTCTTCCTAGAGAAACACCTATTCAAGTCCTTTGTCTATTTTAAAAGCGGGCTTGTTGGCTTTTTGTTGTTGAATTGTGAAGCTTCTTTGTATATTTTGAAGTTAATTCTTCATCAGATATATGATTTGCAAACATTTTCTCTCATTGAATGGGTTTTTTGGACTTGATAGTGTCTTTTGATGCACAACATTTTTATTTTGATGAAGTTCCATTTGTCTATTTTTTTGTTTTGTTGCTTATGATTTTGGTGTCATATATAGGAAATCACTGTCAAATTGAATATCATGAAGCTTTTTGCCTGTGTTTTCTTCCAAGAGCTGAATAGTTGTAGCTATTACATTTATTTAGATCTTTGATCCATTTTGATTTATTTATATGGTTAAAGATAATTTAACTTTATTCTTTTCATGTGGGTATCATTTTCCCAATACTGTCTGTTGAAAAGAGTATGTGTCCTTTTATTTGTCTTTCATTCAGCATAATTATTTGAGATTCACCCATACTATTGTGTTTATTACTAGTTCATTTCCTGTTATTGCTGAGTTATATTTTATTATATGAATATATAACAATTTATTTATTCTCCTGTTGATGGACGTTTGTACTGTTCTAGTCTTGGGCTATTACAAAGAAAGTTGCTGGGAACATTATGTATGAACATATGCTTTGATGTCTCTTGAGTAAATACGTAAGAGTGAAGTAGGTGGATCATCTGGTAGGTGTGCTTTTAACTTTTTAAGACACTGCCAAACAATTTCCAATGAGGTTGCCTGGTTTTACATTCTCACCAGCAGCGGATGAGAATTCCAGTTGTTTTATATCCACTTGGTATTGTAAAACTTTTAATTTTAGCCCTACTAAAAGGTGTATATTAGTATATCATGATGGTTTTAGTTTGCAATGCTCTAATGACTAATGATGTTGGATATAACCTTATGTACTTCTTTGGCATCTGTATATTTTCTTTTGTAAAGAGTCTGTTCATAATTTTTTGCACATATTTCTTTATTATTATTATTATACTTTAAGTTTAGGGTACGTGTGCACAACGTGCAGGTTTGTTACATATGTATACATGTGCCATGTTGGTGTGCTCCACCCATTAACTCGTCATTTAGCATTAGGTATGTCTCCTAATGCTATCCCTCCCCACTCCCCCCACCACACAATAGTCCCTGGTGTGTGATGTTCCCCTTCCTGTGTCCATGTGTTCTCATTGTTCAATTCCCACCTATGAGTGAGAACACGCGGTGTTTGGTTTTTCGTCCTTGGATGGTTTCCAGCTTCATCCATACCCCTACAAAGGACATTAACTCATCATTTTTTATGGCTGCATAGTATTCCATGGTGTATATGTGCCACATTTTCTTAATCCAGTCTATCATTGTTGGACATTTGGGTAGGTTCCAAATCTTTGCTATTGTGAATAGTGTCACAATAAACATACATGTGCAAGTGTCTTTATAGCAGCATGATTTATAGTCCTTTGGGTATATACCCAGTAATGGGATGTCAGGGTCAAATGGTACTTCTAGTTCTAGATCCCTGAGGAATCGCCACACTGACTTCCACAATGGTTGAACTAGTTTACAGTCCCACCAACAGTGTAAAAGTGTTCCTATTTCTCCACATCCTCTTCAGCACCTGTTGTTTCCTGACTTTTGAATGATGGCCATTCTAACTGGTGTGAGATGGTATCTCATTGTGGTTTTGATTTGCATTTCTCTGATGGCCAGTGATGATGAGCATTTTTTCATGTGTCTTTTGGCTGCATAAATGTCTTCTTTTGAGAAATCTCTGTTCATATCCTTCACCCACTTTTTGATGGGGTTGTTTGTTTTTTTCTTGTAAATTTGTTTGAGTTCATAGATTCTGGATATTAGCCCTTTGTCAGATGAGTAGATTGCAAAAATTTTCTCCCATTCTGTAGGTTGCCTGTTCACTCTGATGGTGGTTTCTTTTGCTGTGCAGAAGCTCTTTAATTAGATCCCATTTGTCAATTTTGGCTTTTGTTGCCATTGCTTTTGGTGTTTTAGACATGAAGTCCTTGCCCATGCCTATGTCCTGAATGGTATTGCCTAGGTTTTCTTCTGTGGTTTTTATGGTTTTAGGTCTAACATGTAAGTCTTTAATCCATCTTGAATTAATTTTTGTATAAGGTGTAAGGAAGGGACCCAGTTTCAGCTTTCTACATATGGCTAGCCAGTTTTCCCAGCACCATTTATTAAATGGGGAATCCTTTCCCCATTGCTTGTTTTTGTCAGGTTTGTCAAAGATTAGATAGTTGTAGATATTCAGCATTATTTCTGAGGACTGAATTCTGTTCCATTGGTCTAAATCTCTGCTTTGCTACAAGTACCATGCTGTTTTGGTTACTGTAGCCTTGCAGTATAGTTTGAAGTCAGGTAGCATGATGCCTACAGCTTTGTTCTCTTGGCTTAGGATTGACTTGGCAATGCAGGCTCTTTTTTGGTTCCATATGAACTTTAAAGTAGTTTTTTCCAATTCTGTGAAGAAAGTCATTGGTAGCTTTATGGGGATGGCATTGAATCTATAAATTACCCTGGGCAGTATGGCCATTTTTACAATACTGATTCTTCCTACCCGTGAGCATGGAATGTTCTTCCATTTGTTTGTATCCTCTTTTATTTCATTGAGCAGTGGTTTGTAGTTCTCCTTGAAGAGGTCCTTCATGTCCCTTGTAAGTTGGATTCCTAGGCATTTTATTCTCTTTGAAGCAATTGTGAATGGGAGTTCACTCATGATTTGGCTCTCTGTTTGTCTGTAAATGGTGTATAAGAATGCTTGTGATTTTTGCACATTGATTTTGTATCCTGAGACTTTGCTGAAGTTACTTGTCAGCTTAAGGAGATTTTGGGCTGAGACATGGGGTTTTCTAGATATACAATCATGTCATCTGCAAACAGGGACAATTTGACTTCCACTTTTCCTAATTGAATGCCCTTTATTTCCTTCTCCTGCCTAATTTCCCTGGCCAGAACTTCCAACACTATGTTGAATAGGAGTGGTAAGAGAGGGCATCCCTGTCTTGTGCCAGTTTTCAAAGGGAATGCTTCCAGTTTTTGTCCATTCAGTATGAGATTGGCTGTGGGTTTGTCATAGATAGCTCTTATTATTTTGAGATACATCCCGTCAATACCTAATTTATTGAGAGTTTTTAGCATGAAGCGTTGTTGAGTTTTGTCAAAGGACTTTTCTGCATCTATTGAGATAATCATGTGGTTTTTGTCATTGATTCTGTTTATATGCTGGATTGCATATATTGATTTTCATATGTTGAACCAGCCTTGCATCCCAGGGGTGAAGCCCACTTGATCATGGTGGATAAGCTTTTTGATGTGTTGCTGGATTCGGTTTGCCAGTATTTTATTGAGGATTTTTGCATCAATATTCATCAAGGATATTCGTCTAAAATTCCCTTTTTTGGTCGTGTCTCTGCCAGGCTTTGGTATCAGGGTGATGCTGGCCTCATAAAATGAGTTAGGGAGGATTCCCGCTTTTTCTATTGACTGGAATAATTTCAGAAGCAGTGGTACCAGCTCCTCCTTGTACCTCTGGTAGAATTCTGCTGTGAATCTATCTGGTCCTGGACTTTTTTTCGTTGGTAAGCTATTAATTATTGCCTCAATTTCAGAGCCTGTTATTGGTCTATTGAGAGATTCAACTTCTTCCTGGTTTAGTCTTGGGAGGGTGTATGTGTCGAGGAATTTATCCATTTCTTCTAGATTTTCTCATTTATTTGTGTAGAGGCGTTTATAGTATTCTCTGATGGTAGTTTGTATTTCTGTGGGATCAGTGGTGATATCCCCTTTGTCATTTTTTATTGCGTCTATTTGATTCTTCTCTTTTCTTCTTTATTAGTCTTGCTAGCAGTCTGTCAATTTTGTTGATCTTTTCAAAAAACCATCTCCTGGATTCATTGATTTTTTGAAGGGTTTTTTATGTCTCTATTTCCTTT
The DNA here is from genome assembly GCF_028878055.3 of Symphalangus syndactylus. Taxonomy (NCBI): domain Eukaryota; kingdom Metazoa; phylum Chordata; class Mammalia; order Primates; family Hylobatidae; genus Symphalangus; species Symphalangus syndactylus. The sequence continues at coordinate 69,697,918 of NC_072443.2, forward strand.
AGTTCTGCTCTGATCTTAGGTATTTCTTGCCTTCTGCTAGCTTTTGAATGTGTTTGCTCTTGCTTCTCTAGTTCTTTTAATTGTGATGTTAGAGTGTCAATTTTAGATCTTTCCTGCTTTCTCTTGTGGGCATTTAGTGCTATAAATTTCCCTCTACACACTGCTTTGAATGTGTCCCAGAGATTCTGGTATGTTGTGTCTTTGTTCTTGTTGGTTTCAAAGAACATCTTTATTTCTGCCTTCATTTCGTTATGTATCCAGTAGTCATTCAGGAGCACGTTGTTCAGTTTCCATGTAGTTGAGCGGTTTTGAGTGAGTTTCTTAATCCTGAGTTCTAGTTTGACTGCACTGTGGTCTGAGAGATAGTTTGTTACAATTTCTGTTCTTTTACATTTGCTGAGGAGTGCTTTACTTCCAACTATGTGGTCAGTTTTGGAATAGGTGTGGTGTGGTGCTGAAAAGAATGTATAATCTGTTGATTTTGGGTGGAGAGTTCTGTAGATGTCTATTAGTTCTGCTTGGTGCAGAGCTGAGTTCAATTTCTGGATATCCTTGTTAACTTTCTGTCTCGTTGATCTGTCTCATGTTGACAGTGGGGCGTTAAAGTCTCCCATTATTATTGTGTGGGAGTCTAAGTCTCTTTGTAGGTCTCTGAGGACTTGCTTTATGAATCTGGGTGCTCCTGTATTGGGTGCATATATATTTAGGATAGTTAGTTCTTCTTGTTGAATTGATCCCTTTACCATTATGTAATGGCCTTCTTTGTCTCTTTTGATCTTTATTGGTTTAAAGTCTGCTTTATCTGAGACTAGGATTGCAACCCCTGCCTTTTTTTTTTCCATTTGCTTGGTAGATATTGCTCCATCCTTTATTGTGAGCCTATGTGTGTCTCTGCACGTGAGATGGGTTTCCTGAATACAGCACACGGATCGGTCTTGACTCTTTATTCAATTTGCCAGTCTGTGTCTTTTAATTGGAGCATTTAGCCCATTTACATTCAAGGTTAGTATTGCTATGTGTGAACTTGATCCTGTCATTATGTTGTTAGCTGGTTATTTTGCTCATTAGTTGATGCAGTTTCTTCCAAGCTTTGGTGGTCTTTACAATTTGGCCTGTTTTTGCAGTAGCTGGTGGTGGTTGTTCCTTTCCATGTTTAGTGCTTCCTTCAGGAGCTCTTTTAGGGCAGGCCTGGTGGTGACAAAATCTCTCAGCATTTGCTTGTCTGTAAAGTATTTTATTTCTCCTTCACTTATGAAGCTTAGTTTTGCTGGATATGAGATTCTGGGTTGAAAATTCTTTTCTTTAAGAATGTTGAATATCGGTCCCCACTCTCTTCTGGCTTGTAGAGTTTCTGCCGAGAGATCAGCTGTTAGTCTGATGGGCTTCCCTTTGTGGGTAACCTGACCTTTCTCTCTGACTGCCCTTAACATTTTTTCCTTCATTTCAACTTTAGTGAATCTGACAATTATGTGTCTTGGAGTTGCTGTTCTCGAGGAGTATCTTTATGGCATTCTCTGTATTTCCTGAATTTGAAGGTTGGCCTGCATTGCTAGATTGGGGAAGTTCTCCTGGATAATATCCTGCAGAGTGTTTTCCAACTTGGTTCCATTCTCCCTGTCACTTTCAGGTACACCAATTAGACGTAGATTTGGTCTTTTCACATAGTCCCATATTTCTTGGAGGTTTTGTTAATTTCTTTTTATTCTTTTTTCTCTAAACTTCTCTTCATGCTTCATTTCATTCATTTCATCTTCCATCACTGATACCCTTTCTTCCAGTTGATCACATCGGTTACTGAGGCTTGTGCATTCATCATGTAGTTCTCGTGCCTTGGTTTTCAGCTCCATCAGGTCCTTTGAGGACTTCTCTGCATTGGTTATTCTAGTTATCCATTCATCTAATTTTTTTTTCAAAGTTTTTAACTTCTTTGCCATGGGTTTGAACTTCCTCCTTTAGCTTGGAGTAGTTTGATCTTCTAAAGCCTTCCTCTCTCAACTCGTCAAAGTCATTCTCCATCCAGCTTTGTTCCGTTGCTGGTGAGGAGCTGCGTTCCTTTGGAGGAGGGGAGGTGCTCTGATTTTTAGAGTTTCCCGTTTTTCTGCTCTGTTTTTTCCCCATCTTTGTGGTTTTATCTACCTTTGGTCTTTGATGATGGTGATGTACAGGTGGGTTTTTGGTGAGGATGTCCTGTCTGTTTGTCAGTTGTCCTTTTAACAGTCAGGACCCTCAGCTGCAGGTCTGTTGGAGTTTACTGGAGGTCTGCTCCAGACGCTGTTTGCCTGGGTATCAGCAGCGGTGGCTGCAGATCAGCGAATATTGGTGAACTGCAAATGCTGCTGCCTGATCGTTCCTCTGGAAGTTTTGTCTCAGAGGAGTACCCGGCCGTGTGAGGTGTCAGTCCACCCCTACTGGGGGCATGCCTCCCAGTTAGGCTACTTGGGGGTCAGGGACCCACTTGAGGAGGCAGTCTGTCCATTCTCAAATCTCAAGCTGTGTGCTGGGAGAACCACTACTCTCTTCAAAGCTGTCAGACAGGGACGTTTAAGTCTGCAGAGGTTATTGCTGTCTTTTGTTTGTCTGTGCCCTGCCCCCAGAGGTGGAGCCTACAGAGGCAGGCAGGCCTCCTTGAGCTGAGGTGGGCTCCACCCAATTTGAGCTTCCCGGCTGCTTTGTTTACCTTCTCAAGCCTGAGCAATGGCGGGTGTCCCTCCCCCAGCCTCGCTGCCGCCTTGCAGTTTGATCTCAGACTGCTTTGCTAGCAATGAGTGAGGCTCCGTGGGCCTCGCCCTGCTTCGGCTCACGCACGGTGTGCTGCACCCTCTGTCCTGCACCCACTGTCCGGCAATCCCCAGTGAGATGAACCGGGTACCTCAGTTGGAAATGCAGAAATCACCCATCTTCTGCATCGCTCGTGCTGGGAGCTGTAGACTGGAGCTGTTCCTATTCGGCCATCTTGGCTCCACCACATATTTCAAATCAGGTTGTTTGTTTTCTTATTTGGTGATTTTGAAAATTTTTTATATATTCTGAATGGAAGTCCTTTATCAGATATGTGCTATGCAAATATTTTCTCCCAGTCTGTGGTTTGTCATTGCATAGTCTTTTGAAAATATTTTTTAATTTTGATGATATTACTTGATCAGTTTGTTCCTACTGAATCACGCTCTTGGTGTTATATCAAAGAAATGTTTGCCTCGTGCAGGTACACAAAGTTTTTCTTTTATATTTTCTTCCCGAAGTTTTAGGTTTAGCATTTATTTCTATGATTCATTTTGAGTTAATATTTATGTATGGTACAAAACTTTTAAAAATTTATATATGGATATCAAGTGTTCCAGCATTATTTGTTGGAAAAAAAAAAAAAAACTATTCTTCCTCCACTGAGTTGCACTGCACTTTTGGAAAAAATCAGTTGTCCTTATATGCATGATGGATGTGTTTTTGAAATATATCTATCTATTCTGTTCCATTGGTCTATTTATTTATCTAATTAATGCTAATGCCACAATACCTCAATTATTGTAGCTTTTAAATAAGTTACTTTTAAATAAAAAATAAGTTACTTTAAAATAAATTACTGTAACTTTTAAATAGAACAGGTAGTGTTAGTCCTTTAACTTTGTTTTCTTTTTCAAAGTTGTTTTGGCTATTCTAGGTTATTTGCATACCCATATACGTTTTAGAATAATTTTGTCGATTTGGAATAAAACAGCCTGCTTGGATTTTGATTGGATTTTCAATTACTGAGAGAATGGTATTGAAATCTCCTACTATAGTCCTACTTAACTTTTTGAATATATGAAATACAGTTGTGACTGTTTTAATGTCCATGTCTGCTAATTCCAACACCAATGTCAATTCTGGTTCAGCTTTGATCAGTTTATTTTTTTCACCCTCATTATGGTGCTTTTTTTCCTGTGTCTTTGCACGCTTGGTAATTTTTGATCAGATGCCAGGCATTGTAAGTTTTATCTTGTTGGGTGCTGGATATTTTTATATTTCTATAAAAATTCTTGATCCTTGTTTTGGTATGTAGTTCAATTACTTGGAAATAGTTTTTTTTTATTTTTTTCACTTTTCTGTTTTTAAGATTTGTCAGGCAGGACCAGAGCACTGTTTAGTAAGGGCTAATTATTATCCACTATTAAGGCAAGACCCTTCTGACTACTCTACCCAATGCCCTGTGCATTATTAGTTGTTTTTTCCCAATCCGGCTAGAGAGAACAGAATATTCTCAGTCCTGTCTGTGGCTATTCTTGACTCTCTCTGAGTGCTGCATACTATTTTTTTCTACTTCTTTCAGATGGTTCTTTCCTGGGTTTCTGTTAGTTTCCTCACATGCATGCATACCTCAGTCCTCTACTGAAAATCTGAGAGAAATTCTATAGTTCTCTGGAGCACTCTGTGTGCAGCTCTCTCCTTGGTACTCTGTTAACTCTAATAGCTTTGGTCTTCCCAAACTTTCAATTCTCTTTCTTCAGCTCAAGGAGCTGCCTCTTCCTTATATTGTGGCTTAGAAACTCTCTCGACACTTAGCTGATTCAGTTGTAGGGCACATCGCATAGTTTTTTTCTTGTCTTTTAGGCATCATTATCTTTCATTGCTTGATGTTCAGTGTCTTAAAAGCTGTTGTTTCATGTATTTTGTCTGGTGAAATGTGACAAATTTCTCTTGCTTCAGGTGAAAAGATAAATCCAGTCTCTGTTAATGTCACATTGACTAGAAGAAGTCTTTCCTTCTCTTAATGCATTTTTTGATTAACTAAAACATGCATTGATTTCTAGTGGCAGACCATAGAAACATTAGTGCACTCTTCATAAACAGAATGATTTGCCAAAAGCAGCCAACAGAACTTTCCCTTAATACACAAAATAGCAATGTACTATCTCATTTACAAAGATACCCAAGTGTCTTTGATATTTAATATGTATTGAAAAGGAAACGAATTATCAAAAAGTTAAAAAAGCACGAAGATTCTTGTTCATCCTCCACAATGTAATTTACAATTTCTTTCTCTTCTATGCACACCCAACCTCCTTATATGCCCACATAGATCTCCAAATAGGCCACTACCCTTGAAATGTTTATAAGAAAGTTTGTTGTCAGAAAGCCACTACTCCACTCTACCCAGATGGTAGTGTTAGTTTGAGGACCATTGAATACTGGGAATTTCTCCAATTTATTACAATTAAACACCTGTGCTAAATAAGTGGTGCAGCTCCACTGCGAATTTAAAGCCATCAAATGGTAACAGTCACGGTCCCTTTTTTTTGCTGAATGGGATGAATCGTGTGAGGGCCCTCCAGATGTTGGTTAAGTATAATGTATGATATCGAGAGCAGTGAGATCCTCTGGAGGCTTCTCAGATGTTGGTGAATCCTCCTGCTTGCATCCTCCGTGCTGTGACTCTGATAGGGGTGACACTGTGTTTAAAGATAAACATTGAGATTCTGCATTCCAACTGATCATATCCTTATTTTCATATCATGGCAAACCCACCGTATGTTGTTCTGGAAAAGGCAAAGAAATTGTGCACAGGATTGCATAAGGATTAAGAACATGGGCTTGAACATCAAACAGGACTGATTTAAATCCAAGCTTGGTCATTTACCAGCTGTGTGACCCTGGACATGTTACTTAAGCTCTCTGGCCCTCAATTTCCAGCTGCTCCCCTGTTATAAAGAAAATAATGCAAGGCTTTTGTGAGGATCAGATATGATGATGGATGTAAAAAGGGTCAAACACAACACCTGGCAACGGGAAATGTTCAGTAAAGGTAACAGTCTCATACTCGATAAATCTGTAATTATGATAATAAGTCCTGCCTCATTTTTTACCACTCTTCCTAATAATTTCCAATGTCATGGTTATTTTCAGAGTTTGATGAGCCATCCATTTTAAGCAGCTGATATATTGTCCTGCTTTTCTCAAACAGATGTCTCACATTGCTGGTCCACAGGCAAATTGCAAATGGTTTTAAAACATTAGAACCAACATTAACAAAAAAAAAAGAGAGATTTCCCAAAAATTCCGAATTTCAATAAAAATTCAGATTTCTGGCTTCTCTAAATGTTTGGAATATCTTTGAACAGAAGATTCACAACTCCACATGTTACAATAACTGGAAACTGAGAACTAGTTGTCAATTTGAGCAGGGCAGTGTTTGTCAACTCACCACGGGCCCCGACTGTTCCACTTGCCTTCCCTACTCTGAATTGAGAGTCATCCAGCACAGTAACTCTTAATTTTTCCACCTGTTCCCCATTCTATTTGTGAGTCTGCTTTAGGCTACTCATTCTCCCTAAGTGAGATGCAATAATGTACACGAAGCATTTAGAATATAGAGAGCTGTCTGATATAGACAGCAGAAAGCCTGTAAATATCCATTGCCCAAGAAAATAATGAAGTTATTTGTGGAGCAGTACCAGGCATTCTGCCTTTCAGTTGTTTGAGCAGTGACCACATGAATTCTTCCCTTGTTTCTTTAGAATAAAACCCCTAATGTGAGGTAGACTCCTTGCAAAACCAAATATTGACTCCAAGTATCCCTTTCAGTTTGGTATGGTGATGTGATTAAGTGGAAGAGGTGTATGTAGCTCTTGGATCAGTAAAGAAGGAAGCGTATCCTTCTCTTGACCTTTTTTTCTTTCCTTGGGGTCAAAATGTATATATGACGGCTGGATGGGGACCAGCCATCTTTTACCATGAGGTGGGAAATATGACTTGAGGATGGCAGAACAAATTAAAAGGGATCTGGATTCCTGTTGCTTTTTGTGCCACCTTACCTTTCCTGGACTACCTATGTTCACATCAGAGAGTTATATGTTTCAATAATATTTAAGCCACTATTTGTAAATTTCAATCACTTGTGGATGAACTTAAATGGATACTATTATGTTGCTAATCAATGTAATAGTAATTGTGTCACCTGGAGAGTATGGAATGAATATCCCAGAAATGCCATAATTCATGAGCATTAATTATATCCTCCCTGAGGCCTCTCTACATTGAAATATTTGGGCCTAAAATACATGTTACTTCTTCCACTCACATTCTCCTGGCTCAAGCAAGTCACAGAGCCTTGGATAGACAAGACTCTATAGGGAGGGGTCTCATATTGAAGGGCAAATATTTTGAAGAATAATACAATTCAATGACATATTATTGCCCCCACTAAATGTGTGTCTGGGGCCATAGCAATAGAATGTATGTGGTAGAAGCAGGGAGATTTGAATAGGTTCTACTACAAATTTCTGGGGTGAATTTGCTGATACAAGGAAATAGCATTTAGAAAAACATTCATTGTAAGGTAATGCATAGAGGAAGAAAATTAACAGATCAGGTAGGATAAAAAATAAAGTGCTTTTATAAGAGAGGGAAATAATTTTTTTACTTGGGAGTGGTAAGTTAGAGTGTAGTTAACGTGAGATGAAGTATATTGGAGAATTGTGAATGATAAGCTAAAGTTGATTTTGAAAATCAATTAAAAGAACACTAATTAAAATATGAAAATGACATTAGTAGCTGATAGGGTTTGGCTCTGTGTCCCCACCCAAATCTCATCTTGACTTGTACTCCTATAAATCCCATGTGTTGTGAGAGGGACCTGGTGGAGATAATTGAATCATGGGGGAAGTTTCCCCCATACTATTCTCACGGTAGTGAGTAAGTCTCATGAGATCTGATGGTTTTATCAGGGATTTCTGCTTTTGTGTCTTCCTCATTCTCCTTTTGCCTGCTGCCATCTATGTAAGACATGACTTGCTCCCCTTTGCCTCCTGCCCTGATTGTGAGGCTTCCCTAGCCACATGGAACTGTAAGTCCAATTAAATCTCTTTCTTTTGTAAGTTGCCCAGTCTCGGGTATGTCTTTATCAGCAGCATGAAAACAGACTAATACAATAGCAAACATGTATTAAGCTCTTTCTCTACGATAGGCACTGTGCTATGTATTTTATCACATATCTCCTTTAATCACCAAAACCGTTGCAGTAAGTCCTGATATTATCTCCATTTTGCAGTTCACTAAAGTGAAATTCAAAGATATAAAGTTATATGCCAAATGTCGCACAGTACAACAGTTTCTACTGCTTCTAACCAAGAACCATAATTAATATTGACTAGGAAAAAAGTCTAAAATAACATATATCAAACTGGTAACAGTGAAACTATGTGATAGGTGAAGTTTCCATTTATTTATATCTTCTTTAATTTCTTTCAGCAATGCTATGCAGTTTTCAGTGTACAAGTCTCACCTCACCTTGGTTAAATTTATTCCTAAGCATTTTATTGTTTTTGATATTATTGTAATGGAATTGTGTTCTTAATTTCATTTTCATATTTTTATTGCTAGTGTATAGAAATACAACTAATTTTTATGTATTGACCCTGTACCTTACAACTGTGCTGAATTCATTTACCATCTCTAATAGTGTTATTTTCTGTGTGTGAATTCTTTAGGATTTTCTCTATATAGAATCACGTAATCTGTGAGTAGAGACAGTTTTTCTTTCCAATTTGGATGCCTTTGTCTCTTTTTTTTTTTTTAAACTACCTCATTGCTTTAGCTAGAACTTCTGCTAAAGAGTTGAATAGCTGTGACAAAGTAGGCTTTCTTGCCTTGTTCTTGATCACAGGGGAAAAACTTTCCATCTTTACCGTTGCATCAGGATTTTATTTTAAACACAAGAAACCACATAATTTTTTAGACAACTAATAAAATAAGGGCAAAACCCATTTAAGAAGTTTTTCTTAAAATACAAAGCTACTATGGCCGGGCACAGTGGCTCGCTCCTGTAATCCCAGCAGTTTGGGAGGTCGAGGCAGGCGGATCACGAGGTCAGGAGATCGAGACCATCCTGGCTAACATGGTGAAACCCCGTCTCCGCTAAAAAATACAAAAAAAATAGCCGGGCATGGTGGTGGGTGACTGTAGTCCCAGCTGCTTCAGAGGCTGAGGCAGGAGAATGGCGTGAACTCGGGAGGCGGAGCTTGCAGTGAGCCGAGATTGCGCCACTGCAGTCCAGCCTGGGTGACAGAGCGAGACTCTGTCTCAAAATAATAATAATAATAATAATAAAATACAAAGCCACTATTGGCCTCTATTGTGGAAGAGGACAGATGAATACTGAAAGGAAAGCTCAAGGAATTAGAGAGGCAGACACACATGGTCATAAAGGGATAACTAGACACATCTTTCTTAAGGAGAAAAGAAAGACTAAACAATCACTTGGATAGAATGAGGCCCAGGACCTTTGATTACTTAAAGTTAGATAACCACCTAGAGATATGATAAGAGAATAGGTTTGCCTGCTGCCTCCACAAAGAGAACCAGAAACTTGTTTGGGAAAGCGCAGATTGAGATAAAATAATAGTATAGTTCCTAGTTCCCACTAAATATAGTTAGCAAATTATAAAACTAACATGACAAAACAAACAAGGGCCTACCAGAGGCCCTCATAATTGAAGACTTAAGAGTTTTAGGAGAAGGAAGCAAAATTGGGGAAGACAGCAGAGAGCATGACTTGCTGATCAGATCTATTTTAGTGATAGTCAATATCTCATTACAGTTGAAACTGTGGATTCTATATTTATAGCTTCCATTTAATACATTCTTAATAAATTGCAAGCACCAGGCAAAGTTTTCTATTAATTCTTATAACAATTATATGAGAGATGTATTACTAGCTTCATTATATAGAAGTGGATATTGAGACTCAGAAAGGTTCTATGTTTTACTCAATACAGTGGGTAGATATCAGAAATAGAATTTAGACCTGGAATTTTTATTAAAGTTATAATTTTGGTAGGTGATATAGAGGGATTTTTAAATGTAGGTAACTATACTGTATGGTCAGGATAGGTAAGACCATGCTGCAGTAGCAAACAGCCCCTGAATTTCAATAGCTTAAAATAACTTTTCATATCTTCTTCACTATGCAACTCAGGATAAGGAATTATCTAACTTCTATGCTCAAACTTCAGTACTCCACGATGCTGCCATCTCTCTTTTTGTGTGGTGTGATAAATTAATACTTTTTTGTGTGAGCAGTCTAAACATTTTTTGAGCATGGAAGAATGTAATATAGAAATCAACATCTACCTATTTCACTGATATTTTGAAGAATAAAAGACTATATATGAAAGCATTTAAGCTCCTTAAAGAAAAGAATTATATCAGATTTCAGATATTACAATAACAGTGCTTCCTGTGCTTTTCAAATTGTCTAGTTTCAATATAAAGCATCCAAATCAAAACTGAAAATAAGACTTGACCACATGAAATTTTCCAGGAGAGTTTTTATTAAAGTTTTTATTAAAGGGCAGAAGTTCAGCATAATCTTCAGCAGAATGAAGGATTGCAACCCATTACGATGTCCCAAAAAAGATATTGAATTTGATTTTTACCCATTGGTAAAGTAAATTTTGGCTTTATGTCTCTGTGTATGTAGAAGAGGCCTCTGAAAGGAGAGAATTAAAAAGACTGTCATTGGTTATCATACTGTGTGCATAATAACCCACTATGTCACTGACCCATCACTATGATAAATTTGTAGTTTTTCTCCTCTGCCAGGACTAGTCATGTGCAATGCATTTAACAACTACATTTGCATATAGAAAGTAACATTGACCTTTGAATTTCAAAGGACAAAGATTTAGAAGGACACTCATTCCAACATAACCATTTAATTTGTGTCTCTGTGTTCTCTTGAAGTGGCAACAGAAGCGCAACATGCTGCCAGTTCACAATAAGAAAAATGAGAGGAAATATCTTCCCAACTGGGAGATACACCAATACAATTTGGAAGCCATTAGAAATAAAATCCAGTTTCTCTTGATTCTTACTTTAAGCCATTTGTTTTGGCTCTATAATTACAAGTGTTAAAACAGCATATAATCACAGTAAGATGGTTGTTCAAAATAAAATAATTTTAGGAGCATGCATTTTTTTTTCTTTAAGCCATATATTAAGGTAGGATAGAAAGAATTCATACTTTTTTTCTGCTCTTCTCTCCAATGTTGACCATCTAGAAAGAAAAATCTGTGTCTTCTCTCTTTCATAGCTGGCTGCCCCTTGTTTCTTAGCCATTTGTTATCTGAGTTTACCTTAGAGTTAAATAATTGTATTCATTTGTTCATTCATTCCTTATGGTTCATTCTTGCATTCATTGATTACTGTTGAGCGCATTGTCATGTGTATCAGACAGCATCCTAGTTCCTGGGAATGTAAGTATAAATGGATCCCAGTGAACCTGGCCTCTCAGACCTTATAGCTGTCAGAGGATGAGAGGCAAGAAGACACAACAACAACAACAAAATGAACAAATAAGTAAAGAGGATAATTCCAGGGACTATAAGTGCTATAAAGAATATAAAACACAGTGATGTGGTAAATGGGCTGGGGAGCAATGGGTAAGTGCCATCAATTAGGAACTGAAGAAGCTGCTCTGAAAATGTAATATCATGTTTGCAATTTCAGGCAAATTGAAGAGTAAAACCAAGACCCAGGAATGAGCATAAGCTTGCCTTGTTCATGAAACTGAAAAGTTCCAATCTACAATGGCCAGTCTGGCTCTCTCTACATCCTGATATTAACCTTCCTTCCATAACACAAGGAGGCAATGTTACAGAGTGGATAAGATCTTGGAATCTGGAATCTGATGAATTGGGATTGAGTGTGAATTCTGCTGCTTCCTGTTCTGTGAGCCTCAGTTTCCTTAACTGTAAAACAGGATTGAATTAATCAGAGTTTCAACAAGAAACATATGGTACCTCTAAATTAGGTTAATTTCAGGAGGCTTATTTGCAAAGGAGATCATTCCAAAGGTGTGAATAGAGTGTAGAGGAAGCATGAGCAGTTGTACCAGAACTCAGGTTAAGTAGCAGCAGAGTTGTCATTACCTTTAGGTTCTAAACGACAAGGTAGAGAGACGTGAATGGAACCCAAAAAAGAGAAAGAACAGGAGCTGTTTTGAGAGAAGCAGTGAAGTAGCTATGAATACCATCATGGGTATGTGACATGGGGCTGGTGACTACCATTGTGAATACATGATATATGTCTGTGGACACCATCGTGAGTACATGGCAGATGGCTGTGGATGCCATGTTGATCTCAGAGTGAGAGAAACAGACTCTGAGTTAGTTCTCATTTCTGCTTCCAATTTCCTGCAGATGCTGGAACTCAGCTAGGGGATAGAAGACAAGAGAAACCTCAGTGTGGTCCATACAGGTGGATATTTTGGGACGCAGAGCAGGAAGCAGAATGTCCCTGGAAGGACAAACTGTTCATAGGAGATAACACATACACCTACCACATTGAATGGTCTAGAGGAACATATGAAACAATGCATGTAAAATGCTTACTCTCAACTCTCTTATTTAAAGTAATTTGAAACAGCCATGGCAAAACATAAACATTTGCTAAATTCACATTGGATTGGTGGTGTATTTTCTGTAGTTTCTGGATGTTTGAAATATTTTCTAACATTCAAACATGCTTGGCATTGTGTCTGTGACATAGTAAGTGTGCATTAATGTTAGTTACAAGGATAATAAGTATTTCACCAGCATCTGCCTCTAGATATTTTTCCTTCTCTTTTCACAATCACCTGCTTTGAAAACTCTCATCAAAAGTGATAGTTAACCCTACCTCTCAAAATATGCATGATTTTCTGAGAATTATTTCTAGCTTCCCTCTATATCCCATGTTCCAAATTTTTTTAAACCTCAGATGAACCCATCTCTAAAACTATTTTATAGGCACTCAAAACTCAAGTCATCTTCTCCCTTAACCTTTTTCTTCTGTGTCGCTTTTGCTTTTAATCAGAATAACTGTTGAATCCACCTACTTATTGCCATTGGCCCTGACACCTTTCTAGTACAAACTCGTGTCATGGATTTCTTGAATATCACCATCTTACAGGTCTCCCTGCATCTAAATTGGCTCCTTCGCACAGCTGCTAGAGTGATCTTTTTTTAAAAAGTGTATCAAATAAGGCCATTTCCTGCTTAAAACCCTTTCCTGGGTATAGTTTGAGGATCTGCACTTTAAGTAAACTATACAAATGACTCTGCACAATTTCTATACCCTTTTGCTTCCAAGTTGATTATTTTCTTTTCTTCATTTCCTTTTCTTTTATCTTTTTTTCTTTCTTTCCTCTCTCCCCTCCCTTCTTCCTTCCTTCCTTCCTCCCTTCCTTCCATACCAGTTATGGTGTTTAAACCCCAACTTTGTGTCTTACTGATATGGAGTAATATACTTAATCTCTCTTTACTAAAAAATAAGGACAAAACATCTACCTCATAGGGTTGAGGTGAGTATTGAAGGGGAAAATATCAATGCAATAACTTGCATAGTGCCTGGCACACATTAAAGACTTAATAAGTACTTGCTGTTGGTGCTATATTATGGCTGTTTTTGTTCTTGTTATTTACCTCTTTTAAGTCAGTTGTCATTAACTTAATTCACATATGAAATCCTTAGCCTGGCATTAAGGACCACATTCCCATTATTTCTACCTTCCCAATCTTATTTCCCACTTTACACTTTAGGCTACCTGTTTCCTATATGCGCTGGCATGTTTCATTGGCCACTACTTCCCTCCCTGTGTATTCTCCCTGCTCTTGCCAGAACCCTACCCATTCCACAGCCAGATCAAAGGCTAATTTCTCCAAGTGGTCTTTTTAGATGCCTCAGCAGGATATAATTACTCCTTTCCTTCATTTTCTATAAAATACCGTTCTGTCTTATCTATGATATTATACACTTTATAAGTCTTATTTCTCCTCTTGGACTTTATATTATTTAAGGATACAATTTATATCTCAATTATCATGTAGTCCCCAAGTTTATATCCCAGATGTACACCACTCAGTAAATATTTATTGATTTGTTAAGTGAAGGGATTTAAAAAAACCTGAGTGCAGAGGTAGGCAAAGTGGGTTGGATTTTGGTAGGTAGACAAAACCAGGAATATAGGCCTAGTGAGAGGGAAGTCTCTGGGCTTAAGCATGAGAGCAAGGAATGGCGTGGTGCTTTTGGGCAAAGAGGTCAGTCCATGTGGGAGATAGGGTTAGAAAAGCAGATGAAGGCCAGATTGGTCAAGGATGTGAATGCCCTGTTTTTGTAGGCAATGGTGAATCATTGAAGATTATGGAGCAAGAAAGGAAAATGAGTTTTTATTTGTATTCTCACAAAGCAGTAAGCATGTAGGCCAATGACACAGGCTTTAGAACTCAAAAAACCTGGGTTTGGGCTCAACCCTGTCACTTACTAGCAAGTGATTATGGGGGCAAGTTATTAAAACATTCTAAACCTCAGTTTTCTTATCTCTAAAATGGGCTTAATACAAAATTAAGGTTACTATGAATAACATATACTTTTATATAAATTCAGAATGAAGCATCCAGTGAATATGCAATAAATGATGCTTTAGAGAACTTCTTGCCAGAATGGTGAAACACAGGTAAAGATGAAAAGATTGGAATCAGAGAGAGCAAAAGCATACAGCCTGCAATCACCTTGCAGATTTGATGTGCTCATTCCCTCATATATTCATCTCATCTTCCCTCAAAGATGGCAAGACTCTCAGGGTGAGAACAGGTCTGTGGAACGAACCGTTCGTTGCTCAGCCATAGTATCTCTCAAAGTAGAGTTCTCCACTTGGTCTCTGATCTAGTGGTCTTTGTGTAACTCCTATTGCAGATGGTTCAGAGATTTTTGGGAGAGGTAAACAAATTTATTTTTATGTACATTTCACAGATATAGGATGTAAGCCTTATTGTATTAGTCCCAGACTTCCCATTATATTGTAGGGTTTTCTATGTTTCATCAAGATTGATAATCAGTTCATCTCAGCTAACATGCGGCTAACTGTTAAATTTGCATTTTATTCCTATTGTATATGTTATATTCTTACTCCACAAATCTGTTCAAGTCAAAAAAGGGGTTCATTGATATATAAAAGTAATACTGAAATTGGAACATGAATACTACAACTCACAAAGCATTAGCAATATAAACAGTAACTGGTGCTAGTGCAAATCTATAATATGAATGGATATTGTGCTAGAAAAACAATGAATCTTAAGCAATAATTTTATCTACACTGAAAAAATTAAAATGTAGATAGCAAATGTAAAGATAAATATCTTTAAAATT
Organism: Symphalangus syndactylus; assembly: GCF_028878055.3. NCBI lineage: Eukaryota > Metazoa > Chordata > Mammalia > Primates > Hylobatidae > Symphalangus > Symphalangus syndactylus. Next base: position 69,713,077 of record NC_072443.2, read on the forward strand.
GCATGTAATAACACCAGGAAACAGTATAAAACTTCATTATAAAACTTTCTCCAGTGTTGGAGCAAAGCCATAGAACTGTTCACATTATCTTCAAAGCTGAGTGACCTCTCTGTTTTTCCTGAATAAGCTCAAAATCATGCTTTTTGATGCAAAATTGATGACTTTTGCTGTCAGTGCTGGAAAAAACACCAGAACTGCAGAGACATCTTTCAAGGCTGCATTCATCTTGGCAAAACACAGGTAGAAGTCACACTAGTGCCAAGAAACTAATAAAAGAAGCTGCCATGTTAATGACAAATAGTATGATCACAAGGAAAGCAGAATGAGCTATTGGCAAAATTCCATTATCAAATAACACTGATGGATGTTCCAAAATATCAATGGCATGCATTGTGGAAAAGCAATTACACTCTGGTGCATCTGCTTGTAGATATTTCACTTTAGACTTCGGTGATGCTGCTGATGGAGAGGGTATGAATTAGTTACTCTTGGCATAAATGTAGTACATAAACGAGGGAGAAGTGCTTGACAAGTTTTATTCTGTTTATCCAAGCTATAGGAGAAGGGATGTGTCTGTTGGTTCACAATCCTTTTTTGTCATCTATGAGCAGCATAGATTTTGTCATGCATGAGCAACATCCAGAAAATATGCTTTCAGATCTGTCCTGTTGGAGTCCAACCATCTATATGCAGCAAGGCTGGGTTTTGATTTACAAAGAAAAGGATTTGTGCCATGTCAATTCATGCTTTATTTACCAATTTTTTTGGTGAATAAAAAGTAAGTTTACTGACTTCAAATTTTTAAAAAATTACACAAATGATGATATGAGGTTGGAAGAATGAACATAAGATTCTCATCTTCTACTCTGAAGTATGATGGCTTTCAAGAGAAAGTTGTTCAGAAAGCAATTTTGAAATGAGAGATGATATAAAAACATTCTTTTGTGGTATTAATAAGAATAGGATCTGTCTATGATTTTAAGTCACTTGCTCTAGTGGCATATGTCAGAAATATATTCAATATTATGAATACATTGAACCTATTACTTTAGGGCCAAAGCTAGCATCTCTGGGTTTTGTGTTGCTGTTGTTGTTATTGTCTTGCTTTTTTTTATGTAGAAACTTAAATATATTAAGAGGACAAAATCGTAGTATAAACAGCTCAACTACAAAGATTTTAACTCTCCCCAACTTAGGTTATTTTCTTCACAGATCACAAAAAAAAGTTAATAGTATATTTTAAAAAATATTTTTAAATGATATTCAAATGTAAAGCATAACTGAATTATTTTAATATATAAGTATAATTTAGTGATGAATTAAGAATCCATCTTCTGCTAACTCCCAAGGTAAATAATTAGCTATGCAGCTTTTTGAGGAAATAGGCTCATCAACTTTGAATTGCATGGTATTCCAAAAGTAGTCTTCATTGAGAACTCCTTTCATTCTGTGTTTATATTTCACATGATTGTCTGGAACTATCAACCAGATGCACAAAATGTTGGTATCATTTGTGAAAGAACTAATTGTGATTTGGAATTTTCTAATATGGCAGTAATAAAGAATAAGAAAAGCTACTAACTGAAAGTAAAACCTGGCCAGGTGCAGTGGCTCATGCCTGTAATCCCAGCACTTTGGGAGGCCGAGGTTGACAGATCACGAGGTCAGGAGTTCAAGACTAGGCTGGCCAACATGGTGAAACCCCAACTCTAATAAAAATACAAAAATTAGGCAGGCATGGTGGCGTGTGCCTGTAATCCCAGCTATTCAGGAGGCTGAGGCAGGAGAATCACTTGAACTCGGGAGGCAGAGTTTGCAGTGAGCTGAGATCGTGCCATTGCACTCCAGCTTGGATGACAGAGCAAGACTCCATCTCAAAAAAAAAAAAAAAAAAAAAAGTAAAACCTGACCAATAGCTGTGTCTTGAGCTAAATATAATTTGCTAAGAGATTACAGATGATATCATCACTCACAGATTTTTTAAAAAAACATTATCTTTAGCGGTAGTAGTTTCTAATATGTTTTGTTTTCTATTTGAGTGCCAAATATTCAATAAGAATTAAAGATCTAAGTGCTATGTCAATCGTATCATTGATTAGCAAGTGAAGTGGCCCCTCTGTGCTCCAATTGTTCAACCTATAAAATAGAGGCAATTATGTTTCTCCTTCTTTGTGCTCTAAAACTTTATCTTGTCTATTTTAAAGTATATCCAAAATTTGTAGTCCCTAAACAAAAGAAACGGAAATGAAATGTGTTCCATGTTGGAAAATTTTTAGGAAAGCATTGGGAAGGCTTTCTACTGATACCAAGCTAAAGTGCTGAGATGAAGTAGCTGGCAGTACATATAAAAAAAGAGGTAAATCTGTAGCTGATTATTCACCTTGGGAGATAGCAGAAGCCTATAGCCAAACATATAATCAGCTGCTCAGCTTTTTCAAGGAGATAGACTCCTAAGTTTAGAACCTCATGGCATTCCAAAAGTAGTCTTGAGTAAGAACTCTTTTCCTTCTTGTTCATATTTCATGTTTTATTAACCTTAGAAATACCACTAAATACTATGTCTAAAAGCCTTAATAATTAACTGACTCAGCAACTAAGAACCTCCAAAATGGATTGCTAAGAAAAAGTAAGAAGGCAATAATTAAGATCATTGTCTGAAGTCCTGTCATCAGGCTGGTCATTCTTATACTGATTAGACTTTAGAAGGAATATAAAACCTGTGACCTGGAATGACAGATTTTCTCCCTGAAATTGATGTCTAATTGACTTGAGTATATCTATATGTCCCAAAATTAGCAAGATACAAACACAGGGATTTCATTGTGCACATTTTACAGAGATTTTAATATAATATTTGCTGTGAAAATAAAACCAAATGAAAGGGAATGTGAAAAACAAAAAAATCAAAACTAAATTGCAAAGAACTTCATAATCTATTGAGAGCAAGAATTCAAAGACAAATTGTTGTAATAAGGTAGATTCTATAAGGAAACTTTTGTAACAACTGTCCATACCGATCTAAAGAAGGATCAAAATTAGAATGATAAATGCCAAATATAATTCAGAAAGAAAAACGGCAGTGAAAATAGGAGCAATCGCTAATGAAGTATCTAAATTTCAGTTCAAAGTTTAAAAGTCAACATAAATCCAAGTATTTGAATAGGTCAAAAAACATTTATCTTAGATTTGATATGAAAGAAGACGTCAAAATCAAACCAAAGTAGTAACAAAACGTGAAAAAAGTGGAAGTCAATGTGATAAAATATAAAGATGTTCAAAATTTTTAATTTTGTATAGTTTATTTTAAACTGACCATGCTTACTTATGCAATGCATAAGATTTTATACCAGTTCATATGATCTATCTATTAGAGAATGAAAGAATACTCCAATTAGGCTAGACTTCTTTTTCTTAGAAAGGGAAATATTCCTTTATGCAGTAGAATACATGCAGACGTCATCCAATTTACCCACCAAGAAGGTCACCCCTGCCCTTGGATGAGTCCATAAGACATGAACATAATGATTTATGAACCACCAGTGACAAATTTACCTTTTTATAAGCTCACGATTGCTATTAATTTATTAATTGCCATTATGTTACAAATTACATTTGCATGAATATTTTAATACAGTGTTAAATATTTAGAATTCTTTAGAAATAAAAAAGATGAGACAAGTTAAATGTCATATTATTTTTACTAAAGTTTTGTAAAGTCAATAACAATATAGTACAATTAAAGTGCAAAGTTGAATAATCAGGAGATGGTCACACACACGTGCACATGCACACACATACACACACACGTACACACTTACTATAACGATAATATCTTATTTGTTTTGGTTTTAGTCAAATGGCTAAACAGAAATAATGTTCAATACCAACACACACACACACACACACACACACACACACACACACCCTACAAAAGTAGGTAAACTTATGTTTGAAGAAGTCGGCATTCATAAAAGATATAAAGAGGTAAAATTCACAATAAATATTTTACATTTATAAAGGTCTATATACCAAGTAGCATGCAGCCAACATTTATAAAGCAAAACAGTAGGAGAAATAAGTAGACAATTTTATTCACTTACCTAAGTCTACAACAGGAGAAGTAAAGAAAGACGCATATAACAATGAGAGAAATAGATTCTATAGGTGTCTGATATAAATAAAGATAGTTATGTATATATAGATAGATATGTACATAATTCTGTATGATGTAAAAGGAGAGCATATTTGCTTTAAAAGTTTCCATAGAACAGTCATGTAAATGTTCTTAGAATAGCTCACAATCTCAATACTTTCCAAAATGTATAATTAGAGTTAAGAGTTCCTGGTTACAATGAATGTAAGTAGAATTTAAGTATAAAATCACAAAAATATTTCTACAATATGGACATTAAAAAAAACCTTTATCTCAAGCAACTATAGGTGCAAAAGGATGCAAGGTAGGGATGCTGTGTGTCTAAATTTCAAGAGAAGGAGTTTTTCTTTGCAAATAGGAGGAGCTTCACTTCCCAAGAATGTGAAAAGGAACAAATAAAGAATACATTGAGATGAAGTTAAGGAAACATACAATTGGTGCCTGAATTTTACATGACATTAAAATGTTACTTTATATAACCTTTAAATTTAAATTTCAGATATTTTCTCTGTATATACAGAAAATTAAGAATTTCAGCATGACAAAGATACCCAACATAACTTAAAAGACAAACAATGGACAGTGAGTAACCATCTAAATGCAAAAAAGGAATAATATTGCTCATGTAAAACATGCACATATAAATTGAATAAAAGCAATTCAACATTAAGTAGACAAAAGTAATCAAAAGAAAAATTGTGGAATAGGAAATGCAAATGACTAATTAAAGATGACTTTAGGGAAAAGTGAGAACATCTTTTCACTCATCCAGTTAGAAAAATCAAAGATTGATAAACTTCAGTGATAAGTCTTTATAAAAATGGGCATTGTCATTCCTTGCTAACCCATTAACCTATGAATAACATGGGTATTACAAAGGGATAAAATTGGAGGAGGGGGCAGTCAATATATTTCTATATAATTTTTACCTCTAAAATGAGCATGTTTTGTAGTTTCAAAATCCAAGAACAAAAATCTGATTTTAAAATTGTTGAGTATAAGTTGATGCTACCTTACATCAGAAAAGAAACATTGGTAAAAAGAATGAGATAACTACTCATGACATGGAAAGACATACATTGTAGGGCTCGATGCAACAAGATATTTTCAGAATATTATGCATAATATATGCCCCTCTGTGTAAAAATATTTGTGTGTGCATGTATATAAAATAATTTGAATGAAACATATGAAACACTTCAAGGTTTCTACTTTTCTGGAGAATGAAACTGAAGTGAGTTGGAAGGAGATGGAGAGTTGAGGTTAGAGGTCATATGATATTTGTTCATTGCCTATTTCATGAAAAAACTGTGTATCAGTCCTCCATCACATAATGTGATAAGAGAAAACTCACTATTAAAATGGAATGGCAGTTAAGCAAACACTCTGAAGAACAAAAACTACTGCAGCAGAAACAGGCAACCATGAAAATAAATGTGCAAGAAGAGGAAGATGAAATCAAAAAAGAAGTAAGGATTGTTATCATCATCATTAATAATCATTGTGATTAATAATAACTATAAGGATGATGATGATTGCAGTGATAGTCATAGCAGTAGTAATAAAATAATTCTGGAGATGAGAATGCTAACAGGCTGCAAATAAGAGTATTGAAGATTGACCACCTTCACATAGTTTGCCACTGAATTATCTTAATTATCTCAAATGGCTGCATGGAGTTATGACATAGAAAAATAAAAACAATAATTACAAATAAAAAGCGAGCAAATACATACATATATATATATAATGTGTATGTGTATTGTATGTGTGCGTGTGTGTGTGTCTGTGTATAAACTTTACATGAAGTTATTTTAAAAATTTTTAACTGTTTTTTGGGAGGTGAGGTGAGGCTGGGTGAGAATAAGACTAACAGCTGATGCTCTTGTAATGAAGGCACAGAAATCACCATGTCCTAATGAGATCACAGGGAAGCAACCAAACCAAAATTCCAATGAAAATTAGTCAAGTCAGAGGTAAAGACATTAGTGGGCTCTAGGAAGTGCATGTCTAGAGATTTCTTATTTCCAGCCAGACATAACAACCCTTCTTTTTTTTTTCTTCCCGTCCTCTTCTCTCCCCTTTTCTTCTTTCTTTTAAATCAGAATTCCACTTGAAGAGACTAGAGACAGCATTCAACTTATATAAAAGGAGGAACAAAAACCTGGCAGAATATTCATTTGTCATGTCGCTGCTACTCTAGTAAGTCTCCCATCTATATTTCACTTGAGAAATGAACCCATCTTTATGAGCAAGCTGGACCTGTAGCTGGATCCGTGTGGAAACTCCAGCAGCTCATGTTGCCTGGTGCACAGGTGTTTGATTTTATTTTTATTTAAAAGTCACCACTCAGCATACTGATCTCCCAGAGCTTAATTCTAGGTGTTATGTGGACTGGGGAAGCCAGAGGAGATGGCTGCTAGGGATCTTCTCCCATGTGTTCAGATTTTTCCTCTACTTAATTTCCAAAGCCCGTATAGTCTCCCAAAGCAGTGCCTTCTTTTCACAGCTGGAGAGATGCTTGTTTGGAGCCCATCTGAATGGCCCTTATTTGTACCTCACTGTATGTGATAGCAAAATGCTGCACATTCTTCTGCTATCTTGCAATGCAGTCAATTTCCAAACTTCCTTGGAAATTTTCTAAAAAGTTTATTCTGCTGAGGAAAAAGGCTGTTTGTGAGTTCTTCCACATTAACATTTCCACATGACACAGTTTTGGACTGCATTTGAATTGTACATTTTGCCTTATTTTCTTAAACCTAAATGAAGGAGAGATTTTATTTTTCCTTCCAGTATACTGCCTTGACCTTTCATTCATTCATTCATTTACTCCCTTGTATAGTTATTTATATATTCATATGCTCGCTCATTCAGTGTTTCATCATAAAAAAGAAGATGCCTTTTAGCCTCTTTCTAGCTGTACAACATTGGCCAATTGCTTAACCTTTCTGTGCCATTGTAAAGTGGAAAACTTCCTACCTTCCTTGTAGGATGGTTGTAAGAAGTAAAGGGTATCTCATATGCAAAGCACCAAGAAGGGCTCCCAGCACATTTCAAGCTCTGCATAAGATGTTCTGATTCATTCATTCATTCATCCATTCAACAGATTTTAACTTAGCAAATTATTTGTGCCAGGCATTGCCATACATGTTAAAGATGCAGCAGCCGACAAGACAGACAAGATCTGCTTTAATGAAATTTATGTTTTATGAAGTGTGGCTTGAAAACATATAAGTAAGGAAGTCAGATGTTTCTGATTGTAGAAGTGACAGATTAGATTTGTCATCATAGCTTAGCCTCCCTAACTTCCTTCCCCTGTGCTTCGGAAGACCTTGCTGTTACCATCCTCTGCTCACACCTCTTTCCAAGATTAAGGACTCTGTGGGCCAAGAGAATGTGTCACCAAGAGCTAATGCTCCAGGGACACAGAGCCCCAAAATTCCATATCCAAATATCCCTAGCCACTTAAAAAACAAACCAGGGCCTTTTTCTCACCCTGTGGGACAGCTGTAGGTATGTAGGAACCCCCTAGATTTGAGGGATATCCAAGGAGCAGTTGTTGTTTGAAATTGAGGTCTTAGATACATGTGGGTTGGGTGAATTGTCCATTTGCACATGCTTGAGGTTCTATCAGTTGGAAAGATGCAGAACTAGTATTGAGTAGAGAAGCAAGGGTCCTCCATTTGAACTCTTTCCCCAGCCCTGTGAATTACAGGACCAAACCTGAGGGAGATAGTACAAAGAGGTCTGGAGTAAGGGTACTGGAGGAGGGGTCAGAGAAGGCCCCTGGAAAGAGATGACCTCGTAGTAAGTCTTGTGTGATAAGGAGCTAGCCTTGTACAGAGGTCAGAGCAGTGAGTGCCCAGGCCCTAGGAGCAGACTAAGTCAGACCTGTCGGGGCAATGAAAGAAGCCAAAGATGTCGAAGTTGAGTAAACTTGAGGAGAGTGACAAGAGGTGACCTCAAGAAGTATGTGGAGGCCAGATTAGTGTAGGCCCTCTGTGGGTGGGTTAAGAATGTAGGTTTCTAGGTCCTAAAAACACAGATTCCTAAATTAAGCATCCACATCTTTTAAAAGGGAAACTGGAAATCCCAAGGAAATTTGGGGACACATTGAAATTTGAGAACTCCTATGTACCTTCTTATCAGTAATAGATAAAGCTATATCAATATCCAGATTTAATAAGCAGCAACATTTAAAACATTTTGTATTGAGGTATAATGTGTTTTTTGTTCTTTTTTTTAAGAGTTGGAAAAACCCGTAACATCTACCTTAAATAATCTGCTCTCCAATTGGACTCTTTAACGTGTTAAGGATTTGGAAAGGCAATAATAAAGGAGCAGCTAGGAGTAAAGGAGGGGCCATCTATTTTTAATATTTCAGAATATAGCCAGCTAAATCTTATATTACAAAATAAAAATTACTTTGTAGATTGACCAAAACTTTATTTTGTTTTTACCTAGAATTTTATCAACACTGTGTGCCAAAGTTGGTTATTACATATGTCTTTGTTTCAAAATATTGAAAATCATTAGATACTATCGATGATTCACAGAGTGGTTAAGGGGAACTGACTTTCACTTTAGATAAGTGAGTTTGCATTATGGCTATGCCTCTTACTATATTGCTTCTTCAAGCCTCAGTTTCTTCATTTGTAAAATTGAATTTTAATAAATCCTATTCTCAGATTGTTTTGAGGACTAAATGAGATAACTGTGAAAGACTTAGAAGGTATCTAGCACATAATAACACGCTCAGTAATGAAAAAAGTCATTAATATTATTGCTATTTAGTTAAGGCATGTTGTTTGGTAGGCAAAATTCTTTCAAGCTGTGGCATGTCCAATATTTTCAGTTTTCAGCTGGAAAATGGAAGTCCAGAGAGGTTGGCCATACCGGGGTGACATCTTACCTTAGGCCTGGAATTCAGGTTCCATGACTCTTCTGTCCCAATAGAAATTGCTACCTTAGAGTTGTGATTTCTTTCTGATGCTTCTTGGAGAAAACTCTACACTGAGCAGCAATTTCCATGCCTTTCTTTAGATCAGTTCCTCAACTTTATGTAACGAAAGACACCTTAGAAATTGTACTTTCTTGCTAAGTGTGACAGATGTTCCAGAACCTAGTAGTCTATTGGGAACTAAATTTCTAGTCAAGTAATAACCGGAAGGGCCGTTAACTTTCTCTTCGGTTACCTCTTCTTTTTGACTATGCTTGATTTGGCTTGTTAGTTGCGCATTTGAAACTGAGACATACACCCTTGGAAGAACTGCATGAGATTTCAGATAAGTTCTTTCATCTGTGGAAGTACTTCTATTAGAAACATATTCTGGGCCTGTTGAGTATTTGACCATATTCAGAGTGGTCACACTGGCACACAGGTAGCCTTTGGACAAAGCACCTAAGGACTTACAAGAGGTCTAATTAGTAAAGAAGTATATTGAGGTATAATATGTTTTCATACTTTTATTTCACTAAGGAGTTAGTGAAAAGTTTTCCAAAGCATATCTCAATATACGCACAGAGTTATATAACACAGAACTCTCACTCCTCTCCAAGGCATTTCAGCTGCTCAAAATATGTTCCTTAATTTTGAGTCATCAGAGGCTGTAAAGCATTGAGGTGTATATAAGGAGAGCGTGTACCATGCATGTTAAAACTACACTTGTAAGAATGTTCTGAGCCAATGCTCTTACTTTGTTATGAACAGCAATGACATATATAAATAATTCATTCATGATACCAAAAATGTAACCACAGAGGCTTCCTCCCCAGAGTGTCTTGGCATAGCTATTGACAGTACTAAAATAAGTATTAACAGAAGAACATCACCAGAGAAGGATAGAAGGAAATCATCAGCAACCCACCTCTTGAGATTGTCTGACAGCTTTTACATATGGGGCTCCTGTGTAAATTCAGGTCTGGTGCTATAAATCTCAAAAAGCCAGTGTAGATTAAAATGCTTCCAAGGTGTGTTTGCAGGGAACTATATATGGCTAAAGATTATCTTGTATATTTTGGGGGGTTATGGGTAAGAAATAGGAAGTAAAGTATCCCCTCCCTTGACGGTTTCTCTTAGGAGTCTAGAATTCAGAATTCAGACTCAGGAAAAAAAACTCATAGAATTCAGGGAAAAAAATGCCTTGAAATGAGATTCAGACATCAAATGGTGCAGGAATTATCCTATCACAGTGGCACAGTGGGTCATATACTTCAAACACTGGGCAGACTGAAGACTGTGAAATAATCCATTTGCTGCCATACCTATGGTTCTAGTTATAATAGCTAATATATTGACCTCTTCATGTGCCCTATCTCATTTAAACCACACAACCATCCTATGAGGTAGACTTGGTTATAATTACTACCCTATTTTAGAGATTATTCAACTGAGGCTGGAGTAAGGACAGTACCTTGTTCAGAATCACCCAGTAAGTAAAGGTGTGTGTCTGGATTTGAACACGTGTCCGTCTGACCAGGCTGTTAGTTCCCTGGAATATAGTACAAAGAGGAAGGTTACAAAGAAGAAGGTTACAAAGAAGACAGGATGCACAGGTTTTTTTTTTTGGCTATCCTGAATGGCAGTAAAAGTTACACAATTATCATGAATTCTACAAGTTAACTCCACCAATGAGAGTAGTACCTTAGCCAAGTCAGTCTTCTGAACCCCCATTTTATCATTTATAAAGTGAACCTTCTGGGTTTTCTGTGAAGAATAAGTCATTTATCATGTTCAAGAGTGCTCTGAAATGCAAAAAGGTACAACACAGATGTGAGGTCCTCTTACATCTGTAAGTTGCTCCTCTTAAAGGGAGCAACTTAGAGGCAGAGACCTTGCCCTCAGGGCACTGGATCCGCTTACCACAAGGTAAGAAGGATTTGCTTGAGGAGATATACAACAGGTTGGGCATGATGGCTCACACCTGTCATCCCAGTGCTTTGGGAGGCCAAGGTGGGAGGATAGCTTGAGGCCAGGAGTTCAAGATCTATTTGGGCAACATAGTGAAAATTAAAAAAAAAAAAATAGCCAGGTGTGGTGGTGCACACCTGTAGTCCCAGCTACTCAGGAGGCTGAGGTGGGAGGATTGCTTGAGCCCAGGAGTTTGAGAGATACATAACAAACTTCACTTAAATGATTATGCCCAAAGAAAATGTCCCTTAAGGGGACTGAAGGCTCACTGATGAGTGTCTGTGTCAAATTCTCTGAAATGCAAATCATCTGGCATGGTTTTGCCTCACCTGTGGGTCAGTCTTATATTCTGGGGAGAGAAGCCTTTTTTGAAAAGGAGAAACGAAGTCTTATGAGCCAAGGAAAAACAGGTTTAGAGAAGGATAGGTTAATCAGTTCCACTGTCAGAATAGATGAAAGCAGGAGGGAGCTGTGGTTTCTCACCCATAACCACGATGAAGAGAGTTATGTTTGTTAAATTCTGCAATATCCTCATGCCTTTTGGCAGGGTTTTTGCAATATCTCCATGCCTTTTGGCAGCCCTTTTTGTTTTTCCTTAGGAATTTGTAGCAAATACTTGGAACCAAAAACACTTGTCATTAATGAGAAGTCATATATACTATATTCATTGGCCAGTTCTAGAAACTGGGTTGTGGAATAACCTGGAATAGATGTTCTTAGCTTTAAAACAAAATTGAGGAGCGGAGCAAGGCTAAATCCCTGATGAATATGTACGTGGATTCAGTCTGAGAGAGCTGAGTGAGTTGTGAAGCTAAGAATCAGAAGATATCACCATTAATATCATCATCATCATCTTCATCTCATCATCATCATCACCTTCAGGTTGCTGAATGTCTACTATAAGGCATCCACCATGCTGTCATTTCACTTGATATTCACAACAACCCCATATTATACAAAAGGCAACTTTAGTAAAGGAGATTGAATAACTTACCGCAAAACACATGAAAAGTCAATCTCTGTATTGAACTTAGACCTGTCTAATTTCCAGATCTTAAGGCAAAACATCTATGCTACGCTGAAAATGCATCTTTTCCCAACGCTGACGAAGTCTGAAACAAGGTCAGTGTAAATTGCTTTAAAGGATTTCCCTAGAAAAGAAAACACTGACTGATTTAATGGTATAAATATTAAAGCTACTGTAGTTCCCTCAAAGCATCACAAATAAAATTCAAAGGCAAGTAACAAGTAAGAAAAACATTAAAAATATGTATGATGAAAGATTAACTTTAGTATAGAAAGAACTCTTCACATCTTAATAAGAAAGGCATTTAAAATATAATTAAAGAAAAATTAATAGATAATAAAAAGAAGAAATAAAATGACCCATGAAGTTATATTTTTAAAATTTATCCTTTTTCTCTAGTCATCAAGTAAATCACATTAAATCAATGATACAATATGGATAAGATGATCATCAACTTATACAATATTGAAAATAACACTTGTACACAGTCTTAGCAAAACTATAAGACAAGCACTTTCATAATGGCGTTCTTAAAAGCAGGATAGTTTGCCAATTTATGGTTAAACTCTGAAAACATTCAAATTATTTAGCACAATAATTTCACTTATGGGAATATATCCTAAGGAAATTTCAAGGCTGGGTGCTGTGATTTAGCAAACAGCATTTTCAATGCAATGTTATGTATAAGGATGCATAATAATTTTTACTAGAAAAAAGCAGGTTAGCTCTAGAATACAGAGTTTTTTAAAAATCTATGCATCAATAAAAGAACAGTAAGGATAAACAAAAAGTGGTATTAGGTGCATTATGCGTAATATATTCTTCTTTTCTGAACTGAGCTTGTTTATCTTTAGAAATAAGAAATTACATACTTCTTTTAAAAGGAGGCAGTGTGATATGAAAATGTTCTTAAAAGAGGCAGAACAAATTCCTTCCTTAACTACAAAAATCTATAAAATAGGAATACTTTTTAAAATCATGAAAACTCATTGTAACAACATGATAAATTTATAAGAGTAAAAGATGAGAAATGAATCATATTTTATGCATGAAATTTGCAGTAGTCCAAGCAATTAGAGATAATTAGCCCAATGGCTCCAGATGGAAAGGGAAGACTTTGTTTACTCTTGCTGTAGAAGGGGCTGGGAGCTGAAGGTTGCAGCCAGATTTGTAAGGCAGCTTGTCATAGAATAGAGTAAGAATTCTGTAACTTTCTAGCAACAACATAGTTGACAGTAGTTATGATATTACTGATAAACTTGGTTGATCTACTAAAACATTCACAGACTCAATTTTTATTATCTTTAATTGTAGTAAAAAAAGACCTATAACAAAATGTACCATCTTAATCATTTGTAATTGTACTGTTCAGTAGTGTTAAGTATATTCAGATTGTTGTGCAACTGATCTACAGAATTTTTTATGTTGCAAAGCTAAACTTTATATCCTTTTAAAAACTCCCCATTTTCCCTCCTCCCAGTCCCTGGCTACCACCATTCTACTTTTTGTCTCTACGAATTTGACTAGGCCTCTAATATAAGTGGAATCACATAGCATTTGTCCAGTTCTGTCTCGCTTATTTCATTAGCGTAATGTCTTCAAGCTTCATCCATTCCTTCCTCTTTAAGGCTTACCAAGGCATTCTTACAATTTAATTACTTTCCATTTATAAGAACTTGTAAAATGCTTACTTTAAAATTCTTATTTTAATTAAAATTGGAGAAAATAAAATTTTTATTCTCTATCTCATGGTTTGTGCTCAAATCAGAAATATAGTTAGATATTTACACTGTAAACTCTACCTATAAATTCTTGACAACAATGACGGTTATTTTAGAAAATTCATTAATTCATCATGCATTCATTCATTGTACTAGATATTGGGGGAATCAAAATAAAGGGAGATAATCAGGTTAACTGCCTTTGTGTTATTTGTAATATTGTATGGTTTTGCTTACTTGATAAAGTGGTAAGTTTAAAGATATCACAAATTCATCCAAGAAAAATTGAAGACAATATTGGGCAAAAATTTTTGGTGTAGATAGTCTAAGTTCATAAAATAATCAAATGTGTTTATCCCTGGTGTACTCATCTGATCAAGAAATTTTTAATGTTCATAAAATACTTTATACTTATTCTAAAATGTAGATTCAATTTTTGTTAGATCTGGCTTGACACTGGTTACTTTAAACACCTTTGACGGTGAAATCCTATTTCCAAATGTCACATTTTAGTTGGAAATTTCAAACTGTTTCCAAATTGAAGTTACCTATCCCAGTCAGACATACTCTCAACAAAGGACTGCTGCCAACAGAATCTTTAAAGAAATTTTCCTTCTGTACTGAGTGCTTCCTTTCTGCCAGCAAATAGGCTCAGGATTCATTTATCTTTAAAAATCCATCTGTCATCAGGCTCCTATGATACATCTTCTAGTCCTATCACTTATTAATTCCCTTCCTCCTTTTACTACATTTGTCCTCTTTAATCCCCTGCAACGTCATTTTCTTCTGAAACCTTGTCACCAAAGATCACTAGAGATACCTAATTATCAAAACTCAGGAGCCTGTCTTCATTTCTTATCCTAATTAAATCATCTCCAGCCTGAGAGCAATTCCCATTTTGAAAGTTTTGTTCATCCCTTAGCACAGCTTTTTTCTAGTTTTCATCTTCTCTTTCTGCCAACTCCTCTTCTATTTCCTTCCCTGGATTATCTCCTCCTTCTCTCTCCTTATGAAAACACACCTCTTCACTTCTTACACATGCTTGTTTTATTCCCTCAACTATACTTCATTACTCAAAGATCTCATCGCCTCCTTCAGCAAGTCACCAAGTGGGTGACTTCTCGGTCGATACCCCAGTTCCAACCACTGTCCAACTGCTTAATCAGCCTTCCAAGCTTCCCAGAAGATACATCCACCTGAATGCCTGGGAAAATAACTGATTATTCCATCCACTCATTCACTCATTCAATTTAAGAAATTGGATCCTTCCATATGTTAGACATCATGGGCCAGCTTAAACAAGATTGTTACTATCTCTGCTTTCATGTGAAGCTTACCATTTGATAGGGAAAAAATAACATAATAGGAAGGTGGCCCTACTCAAGTGAAACCCAGACTTATACTCCCAGACAATGGTTTGTTTTTCTTGCTCTACAATCACTCTACTTCCCTCTTCTCCACATTGCTATTGAAATCTCTACTCTCCATGGAATCTGAGAAAGAAAAATTAAAGACATATTTAACTCCTCTTTCTTATTTCTTCCTGGAATCAAATGATTTGCCATGTCCCTCCACAATGGCTCTCAGATGCATCTGACATTATCTCGGCTGGATCATTGTGATAGTCTATCCTTTCATTCTAGCCTCCAATTCCATCTAGGCAATTTCTCCTTTCACTGCTGTCAGTTTAAAACTCCTGAATTGCCACTTTAATCAATCACCTTCCTGCTCATAAAACTCTCATGACTTTTCTATGAGCTACCAAATTTACTAGAGAGCCTCATTCCCACTGGTACCCACTTACCTTTGGAGCCCTATCTATTAATGCTCCCAGTCTACATGCTAAAAGGCGGTTCCCAAACTTGGCATGTATCAGAATCATCTGAGGGCTTCTGCACAGATTTCTCCTCCTTTCTAATCCCCACCGAGTTTCTGATACTGTAGATCTGGATGAGGCTTGGGAACTTGGATTTCCAGGAAGTTCCCAGATGTTGCTGATGCTACTACTGAGGGAACTGTACTTTGACAGATACTGCTTGATTTTAAATCAGCTGCTCCCTCTTTCCTTCTATATGCCCTTTACTCTTCCAAGAAAAGTTTACTGCTCTGCTTTTTTTCTTTTTCTCGCACTCTCTCTACCTGTTGACATTCTGCACATTCTTCAAGTTCCCTCCCTCCAGTTCATCTTTTTATAATGTGTACAATTCATAAAGTATGTGTTGAATGCTTATCAAAACTCCCCTTCCTGCTACCACCTGATCCAAGCCACCATCTTCTCTTGCCCAGACTCCTGCTATAGCTTTCTAATTGGTCTGCCTGCTTTTTGTTTCTGTTATCTTAGAGGTATGTATTTTAAGAGGATCCTTCTATTCTTATCAAGAGCACAGTCAAAAGAGTAACTACTGCCAATTTCTCTTACACACTAAAAACATAGAATAAATATGCCATTTTATTATGAAGTTTGATCTTTGAGTCCAGTGAAATAGGAATAATGCTTTTCCCTTGGGTTCATCTCTTTTTTTCTGGTTCATATTGCTAACCCAAATCTGCCTATAAAGTTTGTGGACTTTATAAAATAATAAAAGTATTTAATTTTTCCTACTTTTTAGGGATCAGATATAAAACCTTAAAATCAATTATCTAGTCATTAGTGAAATAAAGATCAAAACCACAATGGGATACCACTTCTCACTCACTAGGGTGGCTGTAATCTAAAAGACAATGACAAGTGTGAAGAAATGGGAATGCTCACACATTGCTGGTAGGAATGTCAAATAGTGTAGGAAGTCAGTCCAGCAGTTTCTCAAAGATTGCACATAGTTATTATGTGACCAGCCATTCCACTCCTAGGTGTAGGCCCAGGAGAATTTAAAACATATGTTTACATTAAAACTTGTACACAAATGTTCATAGCATCATTATTCATAATACTCAAATGGTAGAAACCACTCAAATGTCCATTAACTGATTAATAGATACCTACAATGTGGTATATCCACGCAATGGAAAATTATTCAGCAATAATGATGAATGAAGTACTGATACACGCCACAATGTGGATGAACCTTGAAAACATTATAATAAGTGAAAGAAGCCGGTCATAAAAGATGACATATTGTATGATGTGATTTTTATGAAATCCACAGAATAGGCAAATCTATAAAGACAGAAAGTGGGTTATTGGTTGCTTAGGGCTGAGGGGAGGGGGTTGAAGAGAAATGCAGACTGATTGCTAATTACGGAGGGGGCTTCTTTTCTGGATGATAAAAATGTTCTAAAATTGTGATGGTCAGACAACTGTGAATATGCTAAAAACCACTGAATTACACACTTAAAATAGATCAATTGTATGGTATATGAATATACCCCCATTAAGCTGTTATAAAAATCAAAAGAGGCAAAACCTTAAGGTTTAAGGACATCTCCTTGGCCAGGTAAAAGTGAAATGAGAAGAAAAAAAAAAAACAATGAAATTGAAGCCGTGCTTTGAGCTTTGTTAGCATTGGGTCTGTATTGGTGCTTTAGTGCTTCGAGCAATTGTTAGTAGTGGGTCTATGTTATTCAACGTTTACATTGATCTCAATGACCTGAAAACACCTAGACTTGTTTTTAACCTGAGCACATGCATGCATTTCTCTAAGCTCTTTAATTCAATGACTAGTTGACATGAAAGCATTTTCTTAGACCTTTCCTCTTAAACTTCTTTTTACAATCTAGCCTATGATGGCCCAAGGGATTATACTTAATTACAGCCTCTGCCTGTTGCTGAGCATTTGGTCCTCTTAAATAATTCTAGATTATACTGAACTCAGGAAACTAAGAAAAGAGTCTACCCAATGAAAAATACTCATTAAATAATTGTGAAAAATATATAAAATTTTTTAGGTTATATATAAAATATGTTAACAAATATCTACCCAGACCTGAATATTATGTTTGAATGGGTATTATATGATATTTATTTACTGAGTATATTTTATGAAGATTCTTCTTGGTACATATATTTCTATAGTTCTTCAGTTTATAAAACCTACCATCACAGGAATTCAGTACTATTTTCACAGTCAGAAATGGTTTTCTATAAATAATAAAAATATGTATGTAGCTTTTGAGGTAAAAAAGAAATGAAAATAAATAAGAAAAAAATTCTTAGAGTATTTGTCATTTCAAAACTTGGGATTGAACCCCAGCTATTCCATATAGAGAAGAAATGGGCCCCAGACAATACTACGAGACTGTCAGCTTCATGTAGTGGCTCATGTTTGTAATCCCAGCACTTTGAGAGGCCAAAGCAGGCTGATACTCAAGGCTAGGAGTTCGAGACCAGCCTGGCAAACATGCTGAAACCCCGTCTCTACTAAAATACAAAAATTAGCTAGGCATGGTGGTGCACATCTGTAATCCCGCCTAATCAGATGGCTGAGGCACAAGAATTGCTTGAACCCAGGAGGCAGAGGGTGCAGTGATCTGAGATCACGCCACTGTGCTCCAGCCTGGGCTACAGAGCAAGACTCCATCTCAAAAAAAAAAGAAAAAAAAAAAAAAGACTGTCAGTGTCACAGTGTCATAGTTTGCCTGAAATTACTAAGAGAAAAATTATTAATGGACAACATAGGTCTAATCACTTTAGACTAACTTAATTGCACATCTAATTTTATATGGCTGGATATACAAGACACAGTTTTGGAAAAACAGAAATTGCTAGAGAAAAATTTAAATGGCAAAAGAATAATGGACCAATAGTAGTATTGGCACAAAATAATAAGTATGGCCAGGCACAGTGGTGTGTGACTGTAGTCCCAGCTACTTAGGAGGCTAAGGAGGGAGGATAGCTTGAGCCGAGGAGTTCTGGATTATAGTGTGCTATGCTGACTGGAATTCTACACTAAATTCTGCATCAGTATGATGACCTCCTGGGAGCCAGGGACCACTAGATTGCCTAAAAGGGTGTGAACTTGCCCTGGGTGGAAATGGAGCAGGTCAAAACTCGCAGGTGGATCAAAATAATAATTACGCACATATATTATTATCCCCTAGACTGTGGGGAGGAATGTTGAAAAGTTCACCTTAATTTTATATCTAAATGTTTAAAAGTTAACATTTAGTAATATTTGATTGATTAAAAATTAACATTTAATAATAATATCATATTTATATAATTTTAATAAATATAATGCATTTGTACTGGTACCATATGCTCAAAAAATTACTAGTAGAGTAGTAGATCTACTGTGTATGTTATAAGCTGGTGACCAGCAAATGAAGCTGGGTAGCAGAAACGGGTCTGTTTTTATTTTCTTGGTGCTTAAAAAGTGAAATATTTTTCAACATCTGAGAAGCAAAAGATTCTACATAAGATCTAGATGTCTAATTGTTCTTGAGAAATAAGAAGACTTGGAAACACAATTCAGAATCCCGCGTGAAAGTCGTTGGTTGAGTGATCAGTGACTCTCTCTTTTACTTAAAATGGGCTCTCTGGATTGACCAAATCTCTACGATTCTTTATCATCTGCTGGCTTGCTTGTTTTATGACTCTATATTATCTGTCTGGCTCTGGTTCACATTTACATTTGTAGCTAAACTATTTCTGACCAAAACCCACAAGCCCAAACCACAGCACTGCAGGTATGAGGAAGAGAACCAATAATTGTTCACCACATCAGTTGACCCTCTCCTTCTGAGCACACAGCTCAACTACTTTTTCAGCTTCTTCTACAATTAGGTTTGACCATGCAATTGAATTCCACCTAATAGAAGATAAGTTTGATGTCCTTTTCTTTATCTTCCCATATCTAATGGCTACATATCAACAACCTGGTGTGATCTTGGAAGCTACATATGCAAAATGCAATGATTCCATCAACCTGTGTTCTTGCATGACTGCCAGGAGCAGACTTTTCTACACCCGTCTCTCCCATAGAAAATTGCATTCTAAATTAGCATGTGTTAAGTCTTCGATATTTGAAGAATTACCTTAATTGATCCAAGATGTAATTTTCTCTTCATTCATCTCTACGCTATTTATCCCAGGAAATTCAACCATCAATCCTGGCAAAAGGAAAGGAGAGAGGAAGATAAGGGAATATCTGTCTCCTCTCTTCTCAAGTTGTTTTCTTTCTTTCACTTATTTGCATTTATTTGATGGCATCTTACCTGTCACTACATTCCTTACTCCATATTACGTTCATGAGGCTATGTTTGAAGGGACTTCGAAAAGTTCACAGAAGAAATAAATTAAACTCCAGGTTGGAGTTCAAGACCAGCCTGGGAAACATGGTAAAACCATGTCTCTACAAAAAAAGAAAAAAAGCAAAAATTAGCTGGGTGTGGTGGCACATGTCTGTGGTCCCAGCTACTCAGGAGGCTGAGGTGGAAGGATCACCTGAATCCAGGAGGCAAAAGTTGCAGTGAGTCAAGATTGCACCAGTGCACTCCATCCTGGACAACAAAGCAAGACTCTTCTCAAAAATAAGATTAAAAATGTATATAAACTTTATTTCTCAACATAAGCCCTGTCAGGTTCAAGGTACTTTTGTAATTGATGATACCAGCCATTGAGTTCCTCTCTAAAGAAATGAGAGTCATGGGAATGTAACTATGTCAATGCAGTATTTTTTTACATTATTAACTGAAGAAATATGGGTGCTCTTTAAAGGTTTTTTAAAATATTAGGAGCAAAAGGAAGTCAGAAGGAGCAAAATCAGGATTGTAAAATGAATCCCTAATGAGTTTCCATCAAAACTCTTACAAAATTGCCCTTGTTTAATGAAAGAAATGAGCAGGAGAATTGTCCTGGTTAAAGACTCTCTGGTGAAGCTTTTCTGGGCATTTTTCTGTTAAAGTTTTGGCTAACTTTCTCAAAACACCCTCTTAATAGGCAGATGTTATCATTCTTTGACCCTTCAGAAAGTCAGCGAACAAAATGCCTTGAGCATAACAAAAAAAAAAAAAAAAAAAAAAAAAAAAAAAAAAAAAAAAAAAAAAAACTATTGCCATAGACTTTTCTCTTGACCAGCTCACTTTTGCTTTGACTGAACCACTTCTACCTCTTGGTAGCCATTGCTTTGATTATGCTTTGTCTTTGGGATTGTCCTGCTAAAGCCATGTTTCATTTCCTATTATGATTTTTTTTATTAAACACTTCAGGATCTTGATCCCACTTGTTTAAAATTTCCATCAAAAGCTCTGCTCTCATTGCAGGTGATCTGGGCATGATGTTTTTGTGCATTTTACAGATGAGGTGGAAAGTTTACTCAGTTTTAATTCTTCAGGCAGAATTGTTAAGTGTTTTCCACATGAGGTGGAAAGTTTTTTCAGTTTTAATTTTTCAGGCAGAATTGTGTAAGCTGAACCATTTGAGATGTCTTTGGTGCTGGCTATTGTTTGTGCTGTTATTTGTCAGTCCTCTTCAATTAGGGCATGAACAAGATGAACATTTCCTTGCAAATGGATGTGGATGGTCTGCTGCTGTGGGCTTTATCCTCAACATTGTCCATCCTTTCTTAAAATGAGTTATTCATTTTTAAACTGCTGATGTCTTTGGGGCATTGTCCCCCTAAACTTTTGGTAAAGCATCAGTGATTTCACCATTCTTCCACCCAAGCTTCACCATAAATTCAATGTTCGTTCTTGCTTCAATTTTAGTAGAATTCATGTTGCTCTAATAGGGGCTCTTTTCAAACTGATGTCTTATCCTTTTTTAGTGCCTCAAACTAGATCCTGTTTCAGACATGTTACAAGTCAGTACGAGTTTATTTGGTGCAAAGAAAGTGTTGACGTCCATGAATAGTTTTTTTATGATACACATTTCCATGTATTTTTCAAAGACCCCTTATATAATTCAGGGTGATTTTACTTGAAACATCAAAAAGCTCAGTTTAAACAATAAAAGAAAGTTTTTGGCTCCCATGATTGAAATAGTCCAGAGGCAGGACAGGCTTTAGAAATAGTTGAATGAGGGCTTGCCATCTACTTCCCTGCAACTCTAACTTTTGCCCTTCTCTGGCTGCTTTCTCCTATGGTAGCACAACAGCTGGCTGTAGTTGTTCCCATCTCACATCTGCACAACACATCCTCTAGAGCAGAAGTGCTATTCTCTTCCTTTCTCCCTTATACAAGAAGTTTTGTGCTCCACTCTCATTGGATCAGTTAAATCCTGGGCTCGCTCCTGAACCAATCACTATTACTCAAGAGTGCCTCGTGCTTGGGTATTCATCCCTGAACTAATACGGCAAGAGAGATGAGCTTGTGCTGATTGTTTTATTACAACTTGGAAGCTGGTCTATCCCATCCAAATGGTGTGGCTGATGCTCAGTGGGATGAGGAAGAATGTCTTCTATGGGGTGAATGGGGTAGGAAGTGAAGTCCATGTCAGTCTCAAGGGATAGATTAGACTAGTTTCTGGTCCCATGACAGCCTAGTTCTTAATAAGAATGCCTTATATTTTTTCAATGCTTTATAACATCCTAAGATTTTATAACTATCTATAGGAGTCCACTAAAATTTTTTAGACTATATGGTACATATTTTATCAGACTTTACAGATAAATTTTAGGCCCAAAGTGATTAAGAAAATTGCCTGAGACACTGACCAGTTAGTGGCAGAACTAGAATTCAGCTCTTGTAATGTTTTGCTAGGTGTTTATTCCACTATACAAGAATGCTTCCTGTCTTCTTTGGCTCTCTTTAAAAATGTGTTAGATGAAGACTGTGTTAAAATTGGGTATCTGGTTCAGAAAATCTAAACTGCCACAAGGATAATTGCCCTCATAAAGTACCACTGTGGCTGCTTTTCATTCTAAATTGCTTAATCTTTGTGAGTTCAGGTGGCCAAATATACCCTCAATTAGGCTTCTTATCCATGAACACAAAGCTCCATTGACGGACAATGAGCAATTCAACCTTTGTTATGATCAAATCCTAGGGTTAAAGGTAAACACACAATTACAGTTAAGAAAGAAAACAGGCTTTCATTCTTTTATGCTCCTCTGAGAAGTCAGTGTACTGCAAATTAAAGGGAGTGATAGTCTGGCTGCATATAAGCATAAGGCATTGATTAGAGTATTACGCATTACAAGTTCATTGCTGTTGAACAGTGAAAGCATATAATTACTCTTCATAGAATGCAGTGCACAGAAAGCAGAGAAGTACATTTCCAGGCCCATATATTTAAATTACGAATGCAGAGCTCATTTTCACCTAAAGAGAAGGCATCATGATTCAGTTATTTAATCATTTTTAAAGAGAGATAAGGATTCACCAGAATGAGAGACAGAAATGCTTTCATTAAGAGTCACATTACCATATTCAATGTAGAAACTATTGAACCAGAGAGATATTTTTGGAAAATTGATTTGCCTACATTAAATCATACTGAACAAAAAAACTAAAGAAAAGGTACATACTCCAGGTAGTTGAAATAATAGTTTGAAGAAACACAAAATTAAATGGGAACTTGGAAGTAAAAGGTTTCAGTTAAGCAAAGCAATCACACACAAAATTGATAATAAATCACTCACAACTGACTTAATCTCAGAAGTCGAGTATTTTAAGGAAGATGCCTGAAAATGAAGTTAGGAAACCTAATTTCTTTTCCCACATCCACTGAAGATTTCTTATGAAGGAAAGTCACTCAACTTCCTGTCTAACTCCCCTGTAAGATAGAACCATAGAACCATATCAATCCTGATCTTTTGTGGATTTTACAGTTGTTGCACTCTATTTTAAAGCAAATGGGAATTTCTTGCAAATGGCCAAACACATGACCACATGCAATGTATGTAAGTGTACATTGATTATTTAAAGAACAATTGTTCATTTTTAAAAGATTTTTGATTCCTAAACATTTTTTAGGCTATAACATTTTTATTTTTCTTTTTACACTTAAAAAGGTCACTGTAATATTGTCCTTATGAACCTTTCTGGCATGCAAAGAAAGAATTGAGGGGTCTAAACTTTATTTGTTATTTTCCTTTAAGTTCTTACTCCCTCATTGACTCAATTAGTGTCCTTTGGTTGCAAGCAAAAGAAAGTGGTTCTGGCAAACCTGGGCAGAGAAGGAATGTACTTGAAATATGAGGCACAACTTGCAGAATCCAAGGAAAGCTAGAAACCTTAGGTGAGGATAGGAGCCAGGGTGACCACAAGAATGACCCCAAGAATGCTTTGATAACATTTCAAAGCATGAGCTCTGTAATGAAGGACCTTCCATGGATTGTTTGTCTTTGTGCAACTTCCCACAGATTTAAATACCAGAAAAGAAATTTCCTTTGGACTACCTTAGGTTGCCTTTTGGCAAAAGGAGGGCAGGGGCTCTTGAAGGGCTCCCCCTTCAAGTGGAGATATGTTAGAGGAGGGTTGTAATTCTCCAAAAGAAGGCATGCGTATTGGACAGCCTCAAATATAAATGCCCATTCAATACATTTTATTATTTCATTTCATCCAGTTTATTTTATAGTGTGCAGGGGTGATTTCTGGTTTTTTAATGTATTTGCCATATAATCATTAATTGGGAGATAAAATTTATACCTAATTGGAGACTACTTGCCGAGAATTGCTAAGACAGTCTGAGCCATTGCCTTAAAAGGAACAAATATTCTGTAAGTTGTAGCCACACTGCCTTTAACATGAGGACATAATGGTTAAGGAATAGGAATTTGCACTGGTATCGTGTCCAACAGCGAGAACAAAACGCTCCTTTTGTTGTTCTATTAATAAACACTTTGCTGTGGAATATATTATGTCAAATGAATTTGGTGACAGGCTGATTGCATGCCATTTCTTTGGAGATGAACTGCAAAGGTGTGCTCCCTTGTAACTCCCACACAGGTAAATAGAGTGGACTCTTACCAGTTTGGCCATCGATTCTCATCCAATCCCCATGGGAACACAGTAGCTTAAAACAATAGGCTTGCATTGGGCTGTCATTTAAAAATAGAAACTGGTAGCTGCCTCCTAATTTCTGCACAGTGGGTCAGAACCTCTGCTGGCAGTTTAAAATGTTTTAAAAACAGTAGGACAGCCACCAGATCAATCCATCCATCAATCAATCTATCATGGAATTTACATAGCATCCCTAGGGAACAGCTGTCTAGAGTGCTTTACAAAACACAATAAACTCTGTGAAGGCCAAACCCCAAATCAACCCTAGTATTATTATGAATCTCTTCTGGTAAGGAATCAGTTTAATTTCAGGGGAAGAAATTATAAGGCCTTCTCATCTAAAACATTCTCTCATTATAGTCAATAATGTATTAGAGATTGAAGTGAGAAAAATAATACAGCTTAAAATCATCCCCCTGAATAATAAATTGGACCCTTCTGCTTTTACTCTTCCATTTTCTCCTCTTTTTCTTCCTTTTCATCATTTTCTCTTTTTCTTTCTACCTCTATCTCCTATTCATCTCCTCCATCATCAATAGTATAAAGAACTATGTTTACCTCTATAACCCTCAGTATCTATGAAAAGGCTCTTCAAAACAAAGCTGAAAATTAATATGAAAGGAAGATATCCATGACATCTTAACCTGACATTAATTTTGTCAATCTCGTTACCTAGGTGAGTGTTTTCACTCTCCCTCTTTCCAACATCTGGAACTCTGCTCCTAGAAAAATAGCTTTCTCGTATAAAAGTGAAGAGCTTATAAATCAATGATGTACTAAGAAGAAACAGCGGGCTGTCAATAATTTTGTTGGAATCATTAGTCCAGTTGCAATTAGGCAATGAGTGCCTGTCCTTTTTGCCTAGAACAAACTACAGCCTGAAGTTCAAATCCAACTTGCCTCTTGTTTTTGTATATAATTTTATTGGAACACAGCCATACCCAGCTGTTTGCCTATTGTCAATGACTACTCTTGCACTATATCAGCAGAGTTGAGTCATTTCAACAGGGACCACATGACCCATAAAACTGAAAATACTATTTGGCCTTTTGCAGATAAAGCTTGCCACCAGCTAGCCTAGGACTTTTCTAGGTGAGTACCAAAGTAAAATAATGGGGAGAGTACTGTTTATTTCTCTTAAAAAGCATGTCATCTTATTGAATTGAGAAGCTGATCACAGAGGAGATATTTAGTTAGTAAGAACTTAAGAAATGTCAAATTCGTGCAGTATCGATTGCATTTATATAAATAATTCAGAGACAA
Organism: Symphalangus syndactylus; assembly: GCF_028878055.3. Lineage (NCBI taxonomy): Eukaryota > Metazoa > Chordata > Mammalia > Primates > Hylobatidae > Symphalangus > Symphalangus syndactylus. The sequence continues at coordinate 69,739,032 of NC_072443.2, forward strand.
GAGCGTCAGTTGGCAACATTGCAGAAAGTTCAGTGATGGAAATGAACTTTGTAGAGTGAGCAGGATTTGAATCAAAAAATTTCAGAGCTGGAAAGCAACTTTGAAGACATCTGATCCAGTGGTTCCCAAAATCTAGGCCACAGGTCAGTGTCGGTCTGTGACGGGGTTTCCCCTAAATATTACCAACAAAAAGGAAATAATAATAATAATAATATGGCTGAAGACTTAACGGCAGGGCTTTTTCTGTATCTGCCCAATGTAGATTGTGTCTCCTTGTATGTGGAGACACAATTTAAATTTATAAAGCTAAATTTACTCAACCTAAGAATGATCTCCTTCCTATGTTTGTATTGAGATTTCCTTTTTTGAAATGACATTGAGAGTAGATAGTATGTGCTGTTTCTGCAATTATTTGTACCCTTCGTAGAATAAAATTTGACCACTTGGTATTTTCTCCCTCAATATTTTTATGTTATTTTATTTTATTTTAAGACGGAGTCTTGCTCTGTCGCCCAGGCTGGAGTGCAGTGGCACAATCTCGGCTCACTGCAAGCTCCACCTCCCGGGTTCACGCCATTCTCCTGCCTCAGCCTCCCAGGTAGCTGGGACTACAGGCACCCGCCACCCGCCAGGCTAATTTCTTTTTGTATTTTTAGTAGAGACGGAGTTTCACCATGTTAGCCAGGATGGTCTTGATCTCCTAACCTCATGATTTGCCCGCCTCGGACTCCCAAAGTGCTGGGATTACAGGCGTGAGCCACTGTGCCTGGCCCTCCCTCAATATTTTTTAATGATCATTGTGCTATGAAATTGAAGAGACTAGGAATGACAGACCTAAATAGATTACAGCAATATTTCAATGTCTTCTAAGTCAGTTGCACCAAATGGCTGATGGAATCAATGAGAAAAGAAGGCTATGAAGACACCAGGAAGAGGAAGTAAGTTTTAGGTGGTGATTGATTTTGTTAATTTCCTCTTAACTCAGGGCTATCACACTGTATTCTGCTTTTGCACCAAAACCTCTCAATGCTCTAAGGCTCCCACTTGCACTACATATTGCTCTGTAGAGCCTGCCAGGGGTTTTCTTAGGTTCAAGCACACATTCAGACTCAAAAATCCATCATAGGCCACATGTGACTTCAGTCTGCTAAAAAGGTTGAGATTCAGAATGTACAGTTCCCAGGAGGGCAGCAGCAAGCATTCTTTGGAAATCTTTGCAGCAGCCCCTGGAACAAGTATACTGGCCATCAGAGCATCTCCCTCGAGGTGACAGTTCAAGTGCTAGGGGAACCAGATCCATATCAGGCAGGTGTATGAGCAGCCCTGGCCCCACAGGAGCAAATAGCTCTTGTAACAACAACATAGGCAGAGTTCTTAGGGTGCATGCAAGGCATATGCCCGGTTACAAGAGCACTCACTGCACTCAGGGAAGCCCATAGCTATGGCTTCCTATTAGATATATACAGTTCTCCCTGTCTACACGTAATCTTCCAATGTGAAGTCATTTTATCCTTAGCAATGTTGCCTAGCAACAGTTGACATATTATCCTTATCAGGTTACCAGGGGAACAGAGCTCCAGAATTAACCAAAAGGTTAAATTCTTATGCAGAGTAGGAAAGGGTTTTATTAACCCTTTGCCCACAATTGCCTTCCAATCCCTTAGAATGGCAGGTGACAGGGAACATCTGGTCCTCTAAAGTTACCAGGGAAACTGAACAGTATGTCCCATTTAGACAAGGGAGAGTATTGACCCTCTCAGGTAAGTCCTGGAGGCTCTGAGTTGTTATACAACTGTGAATGAAAAGCAGTTTGAATAACCACCACCCTCTCATTCTTAAGACCTCTTCTCAAATACCTGTTGTTCCCAGAAGCCCTCTCTGACCACTGTGATTAAAGTGCATCCATCTTGGCTATTCTCCATCAAGACACCGTCTTCATTTCTTTCCATATCTCTTCCATGAAATGCTAATTTTAAAGTGTCCTGCTTATTTCCATTTTGGGCATCTCCCTCAGTAGTATATTAGCCATGTTCTCCTGGGCACCTAGGTGCATACCTGAAAGATTGTATGTACTCAAAACAAGTATTCATTTAACGAAGGAATCGATGAATAAAGTAAAGTGCTCAAAGCCATGAATGCTCATTGATCTAAGGTCCATGTTGCAGTTACATGCTGACCATTTCTCTCTTCCAGGCAAATGTTGAGGTTCATGTGGTTTGATCTCTTTTCCCCTGAAACTTCAATCTGGACCTCACATTTTAACTGTCTCAAAGGTCTGAAAAAAATGTCTTTAGGAAATCTTCCTAGTCAAATTTTAAACAGCTGCAAGTTTTATTTAAATGTCATTTTAAATGCAGAAAGAACATAGTTGAGCAATGGTGTGGCATTCCTTTGGGACCTGTGATTCTCATGAGCGTTGACTGGGTTGAAGCACAATGGGTGTGACACAGAGAACAGAGACACTTCTCTGTTTCTATGCAGATCGCTTTGATGAGACCCAAACTCAAAATTTAGCTAATCTAGAAATTGAAAGAAGAGATTATATCCCTTTGCCTCAAGTGAAAACCAGTACTTCAACAAAGATCTGAAAATTAAAAGGGTCTATTTTAAAATTAATTAAGAGTCTATTTTTAAAGCTCACAACATGAGGAAGGTAAAATAAGTATTTTTAAAAGAAAACTTTTGAATTTAGCATATCTTTTCAGGCAAATTCATAAAGGGGAGAAATTCTGAGAAAACATTAAAGAAAAATTTCTGTCTTACACATTCCTTAAGCTAGTAGATATCATAGCAGTAGTGCCTTTGATGATATTCTTTTGCTAATAAATTTTTAAACTGGAAAGAGAAATTTGGTTTCCCAAAATGAGCATCAGACCTGGGTTTCTGCAGTCAGAATTCTGATGTGATTCATTGAAAACACACGCTGGGACCAATGAGGGCTGTGTTAGGCATGAATAGCATGTCCGGAGATCCACTATCTAGTCATAATGCCTGGAGGTATTGATTCTTATAGAATGAGATTGGTCTATGTGTTAGGCTTGAATTTCAAAACCCAAAGCTGATGTCTTAGCTATCCATGTACACTCAGTTTGAGTCAAAGTTTACAAAAAGCATAGAGACTTCTTTAAAGTTGGTTTAACAATTCTCATTTTGTCTGCCTGTATTTACCTTGGATTCAAAAAAGAGTAGAAAGGAAGAAGAGAAAAGCGTATAACGCCTTGGAATGCCGATCTCTTTGTTTGCTTGTTAATATTGAATGATGGAGCATTTCACAGGTAACAAGGGTTCTAAGCAGCTTTCTGAGATAAAAAGCAGATGACCCAATACTGGGGGTACTGAGAAACTCTAACCAGGTGCAAAGTAGAAACTTCCTCTGGAACCGCTCCATCTTGGGGTAGCTTGCTAAAAGATTTTTCCATTCAGTTGGGTATGTAACCAAGATGAGATGCTGCCCTTTGCAAACATGACATTATCAATCATCAATGCACACCATCATCTCCAAGTAGGACAGTTTGCTATAGTCATATTTTCATTACAACTGATTAGAGACCAAAAGAAGACCAAATTCAGTCAGTGTGGCTCTTTTAGTAATCACTTCTTCCCATCCATGTTAGAGAACTATATAAAATAGTCCTACAGCAAACATTTTCCAAAAAGTAATGGGACTTGCAAAAATATGCAAATTAAAAGTGCAGTAAGATACCACCTTTTTAACCTATCAGATAGGCAAGAAGAATAATTATATCCAATGTCAGATGGGGTGTGAAGAAGCAAATATTGCACATATTGTCTGGCATATATTGATGCGGAATTGTAAATTGGTTTTAACACAGCAATTTCACTTCTGGGAATTGATCACAAAGAAGTAATTTAAAACGTGGGCAAAATCGTATGTTCACAGAGGTTCATTGAAGTTTTATTTATTTTAAGTATATATATATGTATGTATGTGTGTGTCTGTGTCTGTGTGATATATATATATCATATATATATAACCTCGTGAGTGTGGCTTTGCCATCTTCCAGGTGAAAGATTATGGTGCTTTAAATCAATACGATAGCAGTGGGGTTGGTGACAAGCCATTAAAAACCATGTTGTAGAATTATTATGATAATTTAAATGCAAGCAAAACAAACAAATACCTTATGACTACTTGTCATGATTTTGTAAACCTGGGAAAAATTAGTTTAAGAACATATTCCCAAATAATCACACTGGTTATCTTGGCTGGTTTGTGCTGGCTTAAACTTTTTGAGTTTTCTTTTTCTTTCTAGACCAAGTCTTGCTCTGCTTCCCAGGCTGGAGTGCAGTGATGTGATCTCAGCTCACTGCAACCTCTGCCTCCCGGGTTCAAGTGATTCTTGTGCCTCAGCCTCCTGAGTAGCTGAGATTACAGGTGCCTGCCACCATGCCGAGCTAATTTTTATATTTTTAGTAGAGACAGGGTTTCACAGTGTTGGCCAAGGCTGGTTTCAAACTCCTGACCTCAGGTGATCCGCCTGCCTCGGCCTCCCAAAGTGCTGGTATTACAGGCGTGAGCCACCGCTCCCATGCAACTTTTTGAGTTTTCCACTCAAGGATAGAGGAAACTTCTGCATTATTTTTCTTATCAAGGGTAGAGGAAATATCATAGAGTCTCAGGAACCAAAGGACCAAGCCACAGAATTCTCATTACCAGAACATTACCATCTTGGATATGTCTCTGGGGTTTTGCATTTCTCCAGATCTGGGCTCCATTTCCTTTCAGAGAGTAGTTTTCTCTTCTTTCCCTTCAGAATACAGGGGAAAACACATTACAATTGGTTTTTCAAAAGACGCTTTCATTGCTTAAGAACTAAGACTCTTCTTACCAAGGTCACATTGTAAGAGCTGGCTAAACTAATAGTAAGTGAACATTGTGTGGTGTGTTGGGATACTCTCTCGAGGACACAAGTAAAGACATTATCTATTGTTCTTACGCCGAAGAGAATGTCCTATTCGCTAACTCATTCTTCCTACCTGGGTCAAGAGGGACTATTCTGATGCTTTATAACGTCTAACAGCCAAGAATATTGCACTTGACCTGTTGACTGAATGCATTCTACCTATTTGAATTAAACTGTACAATCCTCTTGTTTTTCAAAAATAACTGAGTGTTTTGATCACCAGAAGTGTTTTGCATTGATACTTCTGGGACTCTGAGGTTTTTTAGACACATACTTCTTTCAAGCTCATTAGGAAATGATTCCAGTTTTATTTATTTTCTTTTCTTAGTGACTAGAAAGTGTATAAGAAAACATTTTTATTAAAAAAAAATGTCGACAGGATAAACTTTTTGAATTGTAAAGATACAGAAATTCTGTGCAAATCCCAATTTTATTTCATGCAACTCTAAGAAAAGGTGGTTAGATTAGCATAGTAAGTTAATTCACACAAGTGGTTAAATCAAGCTTCCTGACTAACGAAACGATACAATTCAACAAATGTTTTGAGCATCTTTACATTTATATAAGGGCATTCTGATAAGGAGTTTAACTAGCTGAACTGACTTGAAGCAAAAATATATTTTAGTTATTTTAAAGTAATGAATATGTATCCAAGCATTATTGTGTATTTAAGGGCATTTCTTAAATTTAGTTGCAGTGTAATAACAGCATCAGAAATTGTAGTAATATCGGTGATCATTGTATTAAAGTGCTGATTTTGTATAAGATCTGTGCTAAGCAGCTGACTTGTATTAACTCATATTGTTTTCAAAATAGTCTGAGGAGAAATGTACTATTATTATGCTAATTCACAAATAAAACTAAATCTTAAAGAAATTAAAATAAATATATTGCTATTATGATTTAATATTTAGAGACTGAAGAGTTAAGATCAGCATTCATGGTAAGATATTCATCTGAAATTATTTAGAGTTCTTTTTGACATTTTGAACTTCTCTTGCCCATTGAAATCAGCACTAACACTTGATGAGTACAGAAAAGTGGCAAAGCTGACTTATGGACAAACCGATCCTGGAATCATATGAACTGCTTATCAGGATGTGCTTTACTGATTAGGCAGCCAAAGGACCAAGTTCTAGTCCAGACCTTGGTCCTTTCTAGTTGTGTGTTCCTGAGGAAGTCCCTTAATGTTTTGGGGTCTCAGATTCCCTAAATTAAAGTCTGAGAAGGATTTGGTGATCCCTTAGGTTCTTTCTAGTGGTCACATTTAAAAGTGACAACTGGGTTACTGTCACCAGGATATGAAGCCTGGCATATCAATGGGGGGCCTTCGGTTTCTACATGCAGAAGCTTGATTCATCACAGAAACTAAGACAAGAACGGGCTAAGCATCTAGCTAGGTCAATAATTATATTTTCACAGTGAAGTGACCGAGAAAAAGAATACCTAGGAGGGAACTCTGCCTTCAATTGTGTTCGGCTTCAATTCCAAATACATCAAACTAAGCATTCCCTTGGCATATTTGTACTAAATGGATTTCTACTAAACTTTTGAACATCAAATATATTGCTTAGTTTGATGCATTCTATATACATCATCTAAGATTCTTTCTGATGCAGTAATTTAAAAATTGACCCAAATTGGTTTAAACCCAAAGGGAATTTGTTGGTTCATATAACCAAAAAGTTCTAGGGTAGAACTCACTCCACACATGTGGAATCAGAGCCCCAAACAAATATATTTCTCCATGTTCTATTCTCATTTTCTATGTGAAGGCCCATGTAGCTCTAGGATCTTTCCTTATAATGAAAAGGGAAGCTATGTTATGGCTTCTAAAAGCACTGCCTGTGAAATTTTCTATGCTTCTTATTTACTGTGATTAGATCACATGACCTTTTCTGAACCAATTACTGTAGAGAGAAACCTGTGATGTTCTGACTGGTTGTACTGAGCTACATCTCACTCCAGGCCATAGTGGAGGTCCAGGAAGATCCACCAGAAGCAGCTTGAATGAGAATTACGACGGGATGGTCCCCCACAGTGTAAAAGGGTTTGGTTCAAAGAAGAAGGTTTAGTAGATGATCAGCAGGAAAAATAACACATGTTCCATATGTCACGTTTCAGAGCAAAGGATAGCAACCATGTTTGGGCCTAATGATGGCTTCCAGAATGCCATTTTCTCTAATAACTGAGTAAAATCATAGTATTTCAGAGAAAAAAGGCTTAAAAAGTCAATCTGTCTTCCATCTTTCACTGATGAGGAAATTGACTCCCTGAAGAGGTAAAATATTGGGAGCCACATTGCCTTTAACTGATTTAATTCAATATATTTTTAACATTTTCTATCTTGGAATTTATAGAACAGACTAAAAGAAAGAGAATGTTCTGCTGTCTCTTCTTTGTTCCTTCAAAACCACCATCTGGAGAACTTAAGTAGAATTTAAATCTTCGTACATACCGTCAGAGTTTTGGTTTTTTTTCCCCAAGAGGGCCTTAATGGATATTGGCTTTGTTTTTAATCAACTAAACCTGCAGATCAGTAACCATTTCCATCTGCGTTTAGTCACTTCATCATTTCTTCATTTCCTCTTAAGTTAACCTATTGTATTCTGTGGCTAATTTTAAGAACTAGCTTGAAAATGATTAAAATAAATATAGGAAAAATGATGAATACAGATATGTCATTCCTAGAGGCCATAGAGGAAGAAAAAATAATTACCACTCCAGTCGTCACTCTAGTTTTATTCTGTCAGATTATCTCCCAGTTATAAGGTTGTATTGATATGATTTATAAAGTACAAAATAAATCCAACCAAAAAAAAATTAAAAAGGTGACACAAGATTCCTTAGTGTGCAAGTAAGGCCCTTGTATTACTAAAATTAACACACCATACAAGAAGACTGTGGGTCTGTTCCCCTCAGGGACAGCTCAGAATTTAAAGGATATGAGAAGCAAGTCAATTGCACCTGGAAATGGAATGAGGGCTGATGCTGTCAAGGATGTAGCCTTTGGAGGCCGGTACCCTTTTGAGCCCTCCCATCAGTCAGGGATTGCCCTCAGGAATCAGCGAAAATCGATGCAAATCCAGGCAGTTTCCCTGGTAACAAAAATGAACGTGGGGTCTTTTCAGGCCTAGGGACATTTTTGGAGAGCTGAAATAAAAGCATCCCTATGACAAAACTCTGGATGGAAACTAATAAGGCACACCAAGTCGAGACAATTTAAAATCAGGAATTTGCTCACTTTCTGCCTTTTCTCCCCGCCTTTTTTTTCTTTCTCTTCTTTTGCCTCTTTCCTTTACTTTTGCTAGTTACTATGGATTTGTGGTTTCTGGGTTTTTTTAAACTTGAGGGCTATCTCTACACTTGGGTGCATTCTACATACATTTTCTGGTTGAACAGATTCTTTTCCCCCACGTTTTCAAAATGATCTTTTGAAAATCTTTATGAAAAATATATAAAATTTCAGCAAAATTTGGTGTGTTACTAATGAAAGAAGAAATGAAAATTTCCTCTTGGACTCTTGGCTGACTTTCTCCACCACCTTGATAACAAATGGAAAGTTTAGTGTGCACATTACTCTCTGCCCTGCATTTGCACTCTGCAAAAGAGTGTTGTCCAACTTGCAATCCCTGTGGGATGCCCATAGCCCTTCAGAATGTGACTATCTGCATTGTACTTGGTGGCCAGTGATATATGGTTGCTCTTTCTTAGGCTGGCTTGGGCTTTTCTGCTGCCCTGTTTTTCTCCTGGCCTTTTAAGTCTGCTCCCAAACCCAGTGAGAGATGAATATACTCCAGGCTTCTGTGGGTGTGGAAAGGAGTTGTGGGGACCACATAACAAACTGCTGAAGAGCGGTGGCTCTGGGATTGAACAGCCAAGCATGTGAGGCCTTCCAACTATTAGCAATGTGACTGTGGATAAATTTGTTAACAACACACTTCTTTCACACCCAAATTCTTCTCCTACAAAATACGTCATTCTCTATCTTCCTGTATTTTTTAAAAGGACTTCTTTTACTAAAAAAAAAAAAAACTGCCTACACCACAAGTTCAGCCTGGCCCATGGCTGTTGACAGAGTGATTATATTTTGTGGCCTTTCTAGCAATTACCTGTGGCCATGAGATTTAGTTATGGCCAGTGAGATTTGAGACGAAGTAATCAGTCCAATTCTTACCCTTGAATTAGAAATATAGGGTGTGCACATCTCATACTCTTTCTTCTCCTTTGCCATGGCTTAGAAGTGGTGATGCCTGGAAAATCCAATTTGGAACAGGGGCTTCTGGTAGCAGAACCATTCTGTTAGCTCCTTAGCATTCACCTTTGTAAAATTATATGAGAAAAAAAAATCCTCTTGTGTAATCCACAAACTTTCTTTGTATTAGTGTTTTCATGGTACGCTTTTTTGCATTTCTTTATTTGTAACTTTTCAGTGTCTTTATATTTAAGATTTTCTGTTATAAGCATATATATCTGAGTTTCTATTTCACTGAGTTGGACAATATCTTTTAACTGTAATATTTCATCTATTTATGTTTAACTGTTGGCATATTTGGGCTATTTACAATGTTGATATTACTTCCTAATTAACTCAACTTTTCTAATGTTCCTAATATCTATTATATTTTAATGTCAATATTAATTTACATGTTCTCTCTTTCCCGCTTAATATTTTTGATATGGTTTGGCTCTGTGTCCCCAACCAAATCTCATGTTAAATTGTAATTCCCAGTGTTGAGAGAGGGATCTGGTAGGAGGTGATTGGATCATGGGGGTGGATTTCCCCTTGCTGCTCTCGTGAGCTGCAAAAAATCAGCTGGGCTTGGTGGCACGCACCTGTACTCTCAGCTACTCAGGAGGCTGAGGTATGAGAATCACTTGAACCCAGGAGGCAGAGGCTGAAGTGAGCCAAGATGGTGCCACTGCACTCCAGACTAGGCAACAGAGCAAGACTCTGTCTCAAAATAATAATAATAATAATAATAAATAAATAAATAAATAAAATAAAAGTCTGTACCCTGAAAAACTATCCAACAAAAGTAGAAAAAATATTTTTAGGCATATAGGATTCCATTTCCTTCCTCAATAGGTTGCATGGTCATCCTCAGAAAGATATATCCATGTCCTGGATGAAACTGGAAACCATCATTCTCAGTAAACTATCGCAAGGACAAAAAACCAAACACCGCATGTTCTCACTCATAGGTGGGAATTGAACAATGAGAACTCATGGACACAGGAAGGGGAACATCACACTCCGGGGACTGTTATGGGGTGGGGGGATGAGGGAGGGACAGCATTAGGAGATATACCTAATGTTAAATGACGAGGTAATGGGTGCAGCAAAACAACATGGCATATGGATACATATGTAACAAACCTGCACATTGTGCACATGTACCCTAAAACCTAAAGTATAATAATAAAAAAAAAGAAAGATACATCCATGTCCTAATCCCATAAATTGTGAATGTGATCTTATTTGAAAAAATATATCTCTGCAGATGTCATTAAGTCAAAGATTCTGAGATGAGATCATTCTCAATTATCTGAGTGGGCCCTAAATCCAATGACAAGTGTCCTTAGAAGACACATAGAGTAAAAGACATAAATGGCAAAGGCAGGTTGGACTGATACAGCCAAGGAAGCCAAGGACCACCTGAAGCCATCAGAAGCTGGAAGAGGCAGTAAAGGATTCTCCCCTCAGACTTTCCAGAAGGAGCACAGCCCTGCTAACACTTGGATTTTGGACCTCTGGCCTTGAGAACTGTGAGAGAGTAATTGTATGCTGTTTTAAACCACCACTTTGTGCTGATTTTTTTTTGCATCAGCCACAGGAAACTAATATTCCTCAACCCAGACACTTGGGGTATTATTTGAGTATGTGTTCTAGAAAATGAGAGAATAAATCATGAAAGAGGAAAAAGTAGAATCCAGGCAAGACTGGTTTCATCCCAGAAGAGTAAAAATGGAAATTCAGGATGACAATGAGCAACAGGCCTAGAAATCAAGCAGTAAAGCAAAAGAATCAATAACTCCAGGAGAAATGCATTCATTAACTTGATGTTACCCATGAGACATTGCAGAAACATAAGAATACATTAAGGGCAGTTGATACAAGAAAAAAATGGAAGAAAAATATAAAACAGAGAATACCAAAACCTGTAAAAGAAATAAAATATAATCATAGTATACTACTAGGCTATGTAGTGAATATTTACAGCATTGTAACAATGCAATTACTGTTTATTGATTTACATTTTAAATCTATATTTACAAAATACAATGATTAGATTCAAGCTATCAGTAAAGCAAGAAAGTATTAATTAACTTTCTGAAAAACACGAACTACAAGTTGGGAAAGGGACACATAATAAATTAGGCAAATAGAAGGGATTGGAGGAAAGTAGAAAGAAATAATGCAAGTGATCATGACTGTCTTAGTACATTTTGTATTGCTATAAAGGAATATCTGAGGCTGGATAATTTATAAAGAAAAGAGGTTTATTTGGCTCACAGTTCTGCAGGCTATACAGGAAGTGTGGTGCCAGCATCTGCTTCTGGTGAGGATCTCAGACTGCTTCCACTCACGGCAGAAGGTGAAGGGAAGCCTACGTGTACACAGATCACATGGTGAGAGAGGAAGCAAGAGACGGGGAGTAGGTTCCAGGCTCACTTTAACAACCAGCTTTCCAGGGAACTAATAGAGCAAGAATACACACACTCCCTCCTCCAGAGAGGGCATTAATCTATTAATGAGGAACCCATTCCTATGACCCAACACCTCCCACTTATGGGTAAAATTTCAAGAGGAGATTTGGAGGAATCAAATATCTAAACCACAGCAATGACCTTTTATGTAAACAGGGAAATCAAATGCAATTTGTGATAAATAGAATGATAAATAATGGAGAGGTGAGAATATAATTGTTAATCTTACAAATTCTACAAATGTAGAAACTAAAAATTATAATTATATTCTAGAGAAGGAGATAGAACATTGTATCATAATACAGTTATACAATGTATTTTAGAGCTAAGTCCTCTTCTGTCATATCAGGGAATCAATGAATAATGTCTGAAATTGATCAATCAATAAATACCTCTCACTCTGTCTCATATATATATACACAGATATATATGTACATATATACACACACACACATATTAGCAATAAAACTAAGCTTCCAATGGACTAGGTGAAGTAAGTAGATAAATAAATAAATAAGTAAATAAAACTAATTAAGCAATAAAAGAAATAAAACTAGAAAGAGATAACATAAATACCAACCATTCCCTGTGAGTTATAGCATGTGAATGACAAGGGGTGGCCCAACAGATGGTTTCCTTTTGTTCTGAATTCTTAGGCACTATTTTGTGCTCTATATCATGTACTTGTATTACTATGAAATATTTGTTTTTATAAAGGAATTTTGAGCTTCCATTTAAGATGTAAAAAAACTAAAAAGGATGTCCCTTCCACATTTACTACAACAAAAACACCAGACAATCTGCCAATTCACAACTTTTCTTGAACATATCAGAAAGCTGCAACTAATCTGAAATCTAAAGAAAGGCAGGCATATTCAAGAAGAGATGGGATCTGTGCACTTACTTAGCTATGGCAGATGCTGGAAGCCAAATAAGACATTAAGAATTCAGCAAGCAGGTGTGCACCTGTAGTCCCAGCTACTCAGGAGGCAGAGGTAGGAGGATCACTTGAATCCAGGAGTTTGAGGCCAGCCTGGGCAACATAGTGAGAACCCCTCCATCTCTAAAAACAGAAAAAAAAAAGAAATCAGCAAAGGCCAACTGTAGGATGCCAAGAAATTACAGAAACCCTGGAAGCCACATGAGAATTCACAGCCCCCTTGAATGGATATGTCACAATTTGTTCATAAGAAAGACTGAAGTCTGGGAAAGAACCTGAAATAAGCCTCCCTCCTGGTGCAGGCATGGGATAGGGGAACCCAGCCTGTGTGGGAAGCATGAGGCCCACCCAGGTCCTTCTCCCCTGTCTCCCTATGGAATAAAAGTCTTAAGCCTCTGGGGGAAAGGCAACAAAACTTGTCAACAAACAGGTGAAGTCCTAGTGAATCCCAGGGGAGGAGGCAGGAGTGCATTTGAAGCCAGATGATTAGATGATTTGAACCCAGATGATTAGATCTCCCTGAACATGGGAAAAGTGGGCAGCATTACTAACAAAGCCCCACATTATGGTCCAGAGACACAACATTCACTTACATCTGAGGCTGAACCAGGAAGACAGAATAGAGCCCCCTACCTCTACCTACCACCTCTACCTCTACTGGACACCCAACTGTCCAGTAACAGGTGATTGTCCACGGCTGGGACAAGATCAAGAGCTTGGGAGAAAGCAGTCTTCTCTGAGACACAGGGACATAGGAAACATCTAAAGCTGAGGGCGGAGCAGGTATTAGGGAAGCCTTGCGTCAAACTAACTGCCTCCTAAACACGAAGCAATACTTACAGGAGTTTGGACGCTTGGGTGTTAGAGAATAACCATAACAAAAGCAAAACCCAAATCCAGTTCCACTCCAGGCTAACTTGATTCAATCCTGCAAACTAAAGTTCTAGGAATAAAAAAGAGTATACCCATTTCCAGGCTTGAATATTATATACCTCATTTGCTACACCTTATACTCAAACCTCAAACTTGTCTCTTTTCCTATGTTCCCTTTTTCATCATAGACTAGCACTGCTGATGGGCAGCATTGTCCTCTTGTTCTGGGAGGCAACAGAGTGCAGGGGGAAAGTTATGCTTTTGACATCAGACACACTTAGGTTTATGCATTGACCATGCACCACTTGGTGACCTTGGACAAGCTACTTAACCCTAAACATCAGTGTTTTCATCAGTGAAGTGGGGACTTTATACCTATTCCACAGAGTTTTTATGACAATGAAATTATCTACTGGATGTGAAGAACTTACCACACACATCGCTGGTGGTCCCTTAGAAAGTGAGCAGAGACTGTTCATTATGGTTTGATAATCTAACAGGTCTTCATCACGCTCTGCTCTCAGATGTCTCTCACTGGTTCTTAACTCTCTAGTTTAACAATTCTAAATGACAGCAGAGTAGAAATTGGGGGAGCTAAGATTCTTTTAGTTCCAAGGCAATTAGTGTATGAAGGGAATACTACTCACTTTTAGTAGAAAGCAGTTGGGAGGTTAAATTTCCTGCGTAGGAGAAACTACACAATGAATTGTTCTGCATCCTGTTTTTGGCATGAGGTTTGAATGTCTTCCTGGGCATTCTTGCAGCTGAAAACCTGATTGTAATTATTTGAGTTAAGAAGCTAACTCCATCTTATCTATAAAGACAAAGTATTTTTAACACTCCTTTTATATGTGATTGATTTTGTATGTAATTGATGAATTGATTTTTATAGGTAATTGTCAATAACACAATCACAATACAATGTCGAGGAAGATTGTCTTTTCTTCAAAACTTTACTGAGCATCTTTAACATTTGGGAAAATTTTATTGCTAATAGCATTGGTGCCTCACTTTTGAATTGCCAGCACAAAACACCTGGACTTATCCTTTTTCCAGCTATTACATTCCTGGTGATATCACATCTCAGTGCACACGTGAACTGCTTCTCTCTATGCCAGTTTAGTTGTAGCCGAACATTTACATATCAAAATGCATATTTCTTATACATTACTTTTGTTTTATGTTGCTTCTTTATTACATTTAGGAATGCATATTGATTTTTTAGCACTATGTGCATAGGTAGGTTACATTATCTAGAAATTATCTAAGATATTTGAGGAAGTGTTACAAAATACTACATATAAAAAGAAAAGAGTCAGATGGCTAAGATTGGGCTTATAAAATCTTTCTTATAAATTGATTTCCTAGTTCTGTAGAAATTGTTGCATTAGATGTTCTCTATCATTTTATAATATATGTGTGAACTAAAAGATATAAGTGCTGTGTAAAAGCAGCCAATTATGTTAAACTAGCATATTTGCCTTTATTGTGTTCATCATTAGCCTGAATAGAAAGTCCTTTAAAATTAATATTTTAGAAACCATTTGAATGCATTTTGTTTCATATTGTATTTATTCTATAAATAATTTTTGTGAGACAGTCTCACTCTGTGCCCCAGGCTGGAGTGCAGTGGCACAATCTTGGCTCACTGCAACCTCTGCCTCCCAAGTTCAATCGATTTTCTTGTCTCAGCCTCCCAAGTAGCTGGGAGTACATGTGCACTCCACCACACCCAGCTAATTTTTGTATTTTCAAAGAGATGGGGGTCTCACCATGTTGGCCAGGCTGGTCTTAAACTCCTGACCTCAAGTGATCCACCCGCCTCAGCCTCCCAAAGTGCTGGGATTACAGGTGTGAGCCACCATGCCTGGCCAATTCCGTGAAGAATTTAATTAGTGCTAAGCATAAATTGGACCCTGTTACTGTGTCCCCTCAAACAATCATATGCTAGATAGGGTTAAATCTCCACTACATTGCCATTTTGTAAATATCTTAATAAAGTTTAAATGTTCAATAAATTGTATATTCACTTTAAAAAAAAGAAAAGGAATTGGGGTGGTCTTTGGGTCTAACGGCTGTATCCAACAGGTCTCATTGCTCGTCTAGGTTGGTCCTGGGTTTGTGTGCTTTAGTGCCAAGGATTTCCACATGGATGCCTGTTTGTAGATTTTTGTCTTCTATCCTAAAGCTTCTGTTTTGTGGCCCAGGGATCTGCAGCTTTCATAAATACTTCAGGTGGGGACACTTTCTTTTTTTTTTTTTTTTTTTTTGAGACGGAGTCTCGCTCTGTCGCCCAGGCTGGAGTGCAGTGGCGCAATCTCGGCTCACTGCAAGCTTCGCCTCCCGGGTTCACGCCATTCTCCTGCCTCAGCCTCTCCGAGTAGCTGGGACTACAGGCACCCGCCACCACGCCCGGCTAATTTTTTGTATTTTTTTTAGTAGAGACAGGGTTTCACGGTGGTCTCGATCTCCTGACCTCGTGATCCGCCCGCCTCGGCCTCCCAAAGTGCTGGGATTACAAGTGTGAGCCACCGCGCCCAGCGACACTTTCTAATATACTTTAAAATATTGTGCCCTAGTATCTTAAACTTTACCCAGTGCTATTGCACCTCTCCAGAGAATACCAAACTGCCTCTCAACTTGTCTCTCTTTGCTCCCATCCATTCCCAATCCTCCTCACTTCTGTCAACCCTAGTCTTGGCCTCAATTCACTTCTAGCCACTAGTAGTTAAATGAAGGCTCCTACTTTAGTATAGAGTCGTCTCTTTGTGAGCTGAAAGCATTACTGAAAACACGGAAGATGATCAGACAATTTTGCTGTGGTTTGGATATTTGTTCCTCCAAACCTCATGTTGAAATTTGATCCCAAGGTTGGAAATGGGACCTTATGGGAGGTGCTTAGTTCATGGGGGTGGATTCCTCATGAATAGATTAATGTTCTCCTAGCAAGGAGGGAGGGAATGAGTTTTCACAAAAGGTGGTTGTTGTTATAAAAAGAGCCTGGCACCTCCTCCATCTCTCTCTTGCTCCCTCCCTTGACATGAGATCTCTGAACACTCTGGGTACTCTTCCCTTTCCACCATAAATGGAAGCAGCCTGAGGCCCTCACAAGAAACCGAACAGATGCTGGTGCCAGGCTTCCTGCACAGCCTGCTGAACCATGAGCCAAATAATTCTCTTTTCTTTATAAATTATTCAGCCTCAGATATTCCTTTATAGCAAAACAGACTAAGACACATATGAAAACATTGTAAAGTCACAAAATATCTAATGAAGAGGGGGAAGCATCCCCTAAATTCTAACAAAGTTTAACAAGCCTTATATAAGTAAGGTAAATGGAAGCTAAATGAAATAATATTAGGAAGCTTGGCCAAAATTGGAGTAAGAAAATTATTGAAGAAATTCTTAAAGGCCCCCATCATTTTAGCTGTTAAAACCCAACGAAAGAGGTGGCTTGGCTTGTTAAGCTTTGCAAGGTGAAAAGTGTCAGCATGCATTTTTTCCATTTAAAATACAAATATACTTTTTTCATAATTTTTTTTCCTTAACTGCTGACATTGAACATAATGATTGCATTCAACAAGTATTTAGAATTTGTCATTGAAATTTTCGCTGACTTGAAAATGTTCAAAAGAATAAAGCTCCAGGTAACAGAAGGTAAGCACTGTCAATTATCTGACCTGTTTAGTCTTTATGAGGCCAATTTGAAGACGTGTAGGGAAAATTATAATAATAGCACTATCATTTATTGTTCTTTATTAGACTGGCAACTATACTAAGAACTTTATCATCTTTTATTTATTCACAATTATTTATTGAGCACTAACTATATGCCAATGCCCTATGCTAGGAACCAGGATATTTCAGTGAACAAAACTAGTATTTCCTGATGTTATGGAGCTTACATTCTGCACAACATCACGAGGGATGGGCTTTCATCTTGGCAAAACAGATGAAGACACTGAGAGTAGAGTCATCTGGGGCTTTTCCCAGGGTCATGTAGCTTGTTACCCTGCTGCACTAACTGTGTACCTTCTAGTCACACACCCAGCCTCGGAAAGCTAGAGTGAGGCTGCCTAGTGCACACAGGACCCTTTCCAGTTCCCAGAAAGATCTTCCTCTATCCCATCAAGTGAACATAAACAGGCCCAAGAACACAGCTGTGACACCTCCCTGAGGACTAAGGTTATTTTTGGTTCCAAACTTTCTGCTCACTTGTTTTCACATCACTCCGGGCTAAACTGTTCGAGAAATCAGGGATGGGTGAGTTGTTTTTGTGTCCCAAGGAACTCATGAGAATGAGGGAGAAATCCACAAAAAGCCGAGAACCTAGATCACAGAATGTTACTTTATACTTTCTTTTCTTTCAAAAGCCTTGAGAAATTGAGAAACACACAAAATGGGTTAGGCTGCCAATTGCTTTTCATTGTTTTGAACACGTTTGTTATTTGTTTTAATTAAAGTGACAAGAGAGAATGACGTTGAAAAACAATGCCATTTATTTCACAGGTCCCCAACACCAGGTTTTATAAATGATTCTCACAGCATCACTAAAACAACTTGCCTTAAAATCAGGGGAAATTTTATGTCTAAAGCACTACCCTCAACTTCAAACCATGTGTATTGCCAAAAAGGATGTGAAATGCTCTCCCTGACAAGATTTGTGTAGATTTTTTCTTTCCAGGAGTGACAGATGAGAGAGAAATGCTTCCCCCAAAAGCCTGCCAACCACAAGAAAAGAAAGCATTTTCTCACCCTCCTCTTCCTCTAGAAATAAGGATTGTAATGATATAACTTCTATTCTGATGCCAATTGAGATGTGATGGATAAAATCCCACTAAAATTAGATATCTTTAAAAAGTTATAATTGCTCTGGGTTTTCAAAGATCCCTTAATAAATAGCACAATCAAAATGTTGTCATTTCTCTGTTGTTTTGCTAGATGGACGTTGCTAATAAACTCAAGGCCTTGCTAAAGGAGACTTGGAGGCTACGGTGCAGGAGTTGTCTCCAACCCATCCATGTGGTGGTCAGTGTCCAGGAACTGGGACAATGAGATAAAAGTCAAGAGACCCAGCCCAGGGACAAACTTAGAAGGTATGTATTCATAAGTTGCTTTAGCCACACTTTACTCAGGATAACACGAGTAATCATGTATGATATGGCAACTCAAGTCAGTTGCTGATCGTGAACATCTACAGCTTTTGGTTCAGTTTCTTATTTGTGTTAATCCTATGCCCAGTCTGGCCTGAGGAGCTTGATGGGATCATAGAGGAACCCATGTGTGGTAGATTAAAGTTGACAAAGCCAGGTTAGGATTCAAATTCTTTTGCTTGCAAGTTGTATAACCTTGGGCAAGTCACTTGATCTTTCTGAATTCATTTTCCACATCTAATTTACAACTTATCAAGATTTTTTGTAAACAACAACAAACTCTAGAATTGCTTACAAATGGAAGCCATTACCAAATGTGCTCTCCCTTCCCATTGGAAAGCTATAGACTGTTGACGATGACCTAATAAATCATTCATTCATCATGTAATAGTTAATTAATTCATGACTCAAAGAAGTTGTATACTTGCCCAGTGGCATGTGAGGAGACATACCCAACTTCTCTCTGAAGTTGGAGAGAGCTAGATGAGAGTCCTCTTTCTGCTATTTGCAACACATTTTTTTGAGCAAATTAGATGGTCTCTTAAGTCTCAGTTTTCTCCTCTGGAAAATGAGTATAGTCATAATCCTACTTCATAGGTTTGTTAAGAGGATTCAATGAGATATTATAGCTGTACATAATGTTAGCATAATGTTTGGCAAATAGTAAGCAATGAATTTTGGCAAAATAAAAAATACAGCATTATTCTGATAAGAAGCAAGATGTGGCTTAGGACTAAATATTAAGTGTAATCAGACTAGAGGGTCAGGGAAAAGAAGATAATCATGAGGCTGGATGAGGAAACAGGGATGAGGACATGAACACAGGATGAGCAGGGCTCAGACAAGCAACATGCTCTGCTCTGCCGGGTTATAAGACGGCTCACTCCCCCCGTGCTTTGCTGGGCTTTCGTCTGTGCATCCCAAGTAATGCTGAGTTCCAGAATCCTGCTGCATACTGTAGGCTCAGGTGAAAACAAGACAGACTTATTTTTGCCTTAGTCCTTGGAGCTGATGATCCAGCTGGGAAAAGTTGAATAAGCAATGATGGAAAAAGAGGAGACTGGCTTAGCTGAGAGAATTTTGCATATGACAGAAAGGGGGTAGCTTAAGGGCACATTGGGCTACTTGAATGGAAAATGCGGTAGCTTGGTGGCCCTCCGGGCTGGACCCATGTCCTATTGGGAGCTCTGTGCTATAAACTAGTATTGGCAACACAAGTGTGTCCAATAAACTTTCTTACACAGCTTGAGCTCATGCCCCATTTATTTATTATGAAACCTTTGATTAGAGGATGGAATTCAGTTTACTCTGTGACAGAGGCCAGGCTATTCACAGTAATCTGGAAATACTAGTTTAGGTCAGAAATTTCTTAAAATTTTCTGTGCCATGGGTGCTTTGCAGCATAGTGAGGCCTATGAATCCCCATTAGTATACTGTTTCAAAATGAATAAAATAGCAGAGGAAGCCAATTATAGTAAAATACAGTTATCAAAATATCAAAGATGTTTGTGATATAATATATCCTTCCTTATAATGAATAATAAGAACTAGCTATGAATCCAATAATTCTGATTTCAAAATAGTAAGCGTAAATGATTGTTTGAGATATCTGCATCACTTGTAATATGATTTGGCAATATTGCAATTTTCATTAGTGACAAAGTCACAGTTACTGTTTATCCTACTGTGGCTTGTTTCCAACAACTACAAAAAAATGCTGCATTTCAGTTAGAAGTTAGTGCAAAGAGCAATACTGAGTTTGCCCATCCAAGTTCCTGGGCACTGGATTATATCCATGAAATTGGAAAGGTGTGAACCCAGATTAAGAATCCCTATTTGGACACAGACAGCAATAAAGCCATGACAAAGTCTCTCATAGCCAACGTTTCAGATATAGATAAATTATGACAGAATATCCCTCTATTCAGATATTCAATCCAAAAAAGAAAAAAAGAGAGACATAGGACCTTTATGAGTCTGCTCAAGCTGCTATAACTGAATACCACAGACTAGGCAGCTGAAGCTCCGGAAACTTATTTTCACACAGTTCTGGAGGCTGGAAAGTCAAGGTGCCAAGGTTGGTGTCTGGTGGGGACTCTTCTGGCTTGCAGACGGCTACTTTCTTGCTATGTGCTCGCATGCTTTTCCTCTACGTGCAAAATCTGTTCCTCTTTTTTTTTTTTTTTTTTGAGACTGAGCCTCACTCTATTGGTTAGGCTGGAGTGCAGTGGTGCAACCTCGGCTCACTGCAATCTCCACCTCCCGGGTTCAAGCGATTCTCCTGCCTCAGCCTTCAAAATAGCTGGGACTACAGGCATGCACCACTACGCCCACCACCACACCCGGCTAATGTTTGCATTTTTAGTAGAGATGGGTTTCACCATGTTGGCCAGGCTAGTCTCAAGCTCCTGACCTCAAATGATCCGCCCGCCTAGGCCTGCCAAAGTGCTGGGATTACAGGCATGAGCCACCACACCCGGCCTCTTCCTCTTCTTATAAGGACACCAATCCTATAGAGTTAGGGCTGCACCCTTGACCTCATTTAACCTTAGTCATCTCCTTAAAGGCTCTACCTGCAGATACAATCACATTGGGGGTTGTGGCTTCAACATAAGAATGTAGGGGAAACACAATTCAGCCTATAACAAGACACTCAGCAGAGATGGTTAACAAGGAACCCAGTCAGATCCAAGTCAAAAATGACATTTGTATGTCTGCATAATGTTGGCCCACACATAGATTTTTGAACTCTGTAAATTAATTTTGAACATTAAGAAAGCAGTATCTTTCAGCCAAACGGATTTGATTTCCAATTTCTCTAGATTTGGAAACCTCAGGCCCAAATTCTCACATCTTATTTGGTTATAGTCACTAAAGCATCGTAACGACTAACCTGTTTACAATACCAGGCCAGCCTTGCTCTTGTAGATACCCACCTGGACCCTGTTAGTATTTGAGAATGCAGCCCCTTATAGAGGCGGTATTACCGGGAACCCTAAGAGCTACAATGATGCCCAGAACAGCCTCTGATTGGCCGGTAAAAAAAGAGCAAACACCTAGATCTTCATAGAGTTTGATTTAATAGACCATTTAAAGGTATTTCCTTTGTGCTTCATTATTAGTGGGAAAGGAGAAGGGGAGCCAGATTACATGTCTAGACTCTTATCTCATTACTGAATTATTCTAACATCACCACGTCTGTCAATTTTCTCCACTACCGTCCTGAATTGAACTAGGGTCTGCATATATAAATATTCTTCCAAAACAACATAATTTGCACAGAAAGGATGAGGCTGCACAAGATACAAAAAATACTTTTTAGAAGAAAAGAGAAAATAACAGATTGATTTTTGTGAAGGTGGATGCAGAAGGTAGATTAACTTCTTAATTTGCTTGTTATGAATTTTACACACACTGAAAGGGGAAGTAAAAGGCAACACATTGTGTTCAGCCAAAAAAAAAAAAAAAAAATAGATTTTAGCCAGACATTAGGATCAGCTCCTGTTGGGGCCTTGACAGTATCATTCCAGGAAACGTAAAATTTACCAGACTCACTATTATATCTCAACTTAGCCTGAAAACAGGTGTTTGACTTCCCCCATTTTCCTGATAAAATTTGATAACAATCATCCTAACACAACACACCTGTTCATCAACCTACGCTTGGCAAACATGGCTTTTCATACATGATTTTTTTTATAGCATGGATCTACGGTACAACATTTACATGCTCCATATTTTATTTTTTATTTTTATTTTAAGTTCAGGGGTTCACGTGCAGGCTTGTGACATAGGTAAACTTGTGTCATGGGGGTTTGTTGTACAGATTATTTCATCACCCAGGTATTAAGCCTAGTACTCATTAGTTATTTTTCCCGATCCTCTCCCTCCTCACACCCTCCATCCTATGAAAGGCCCCAGTGTGTGTTGTTTCCATCTATGTGTCCACATGTTTTCATCATTTAGCTCCCACTTATAAGTGAGAACGTGCAGTATTTGGTTTTCTGTTCCTGCATTAGTTTGCTAAGGATAATGGCCTCCAGCTTCATACTTGTCCTGCAAAGGACATGATCTGATTCGTTTTTATAGCTGCATAGTATTCCATGGTGTATATGTGCCACGTATTCTTTAATAACCCACGCTTTTTAAAATTTTGTTTATTTTGAACATTTTTCAAGCTTGTAGAATATTTGCAAGAATGGTATAAAGAACTACTCTATACCCTTCACAGAGATTCATCAACTTTAATAATTTGATACATCATTTATTCTCTCTCTGTCTCTTCCCTGTCTCTCTCTCTCTTTATATATATACTCACACAAACACATATATACATACACATATAAATAAACGTATGTGTATATATATGCACACAAACACATGTCTTTATTGTAATTGTTATTTTCTAAAACATGTGAGAGTAAGTTTCAGTGAATTATTTTGCCCTGAGAATGTTTCTATTTTTCCAGAGAGTGTTAACAATGGTTAAGTTCACAGAACTACCTAAAAGTCCATTTAACCTATGCTGTTTGTCAAATTGCAATACCAGTAGTAACACTGAATACTAAGAACACTGTAGAAAAAAGAGGGATGAAAGAGACCTTGTGTGCCTTTGGTGTAGCCCTAATTAAATTTTTGAGTAGGAATTTTCTTTCATATGGCATCACCCTTTATATCCTAGGAATATACTCTGAATCAAAATGTACCCCTTTCCCCCTCAGGTGGACCACCCACCCCTTGGCTTTCCAAAAGGTACTGCATGTTATGTGGCACCTACCTATCTCCAGGTACCCAATCCCTCACTGTAATTGACTTTACCTAAAAGTGTTAAGAGGGGGTAAGCTGATTGACCCAGTTTATACTAATGTGTGAAGGATGCTATTTACAGTCTCAAAGACATTTACATTTCCACAACGACTTCATTGATACAAATTAATTTCCTCAGTGGTGAAAATAAAGATGATAAATTAAAATCAAATGGAGAAATAAAGATAGGAGAATAAGAAGAGTTGGAAACTGCTACCTAAACATGAAAAGGCTGCCTCTGTAATCAACTATCTGAAACTATTGCTGCTGTACACATTTTCTTTTTCTTTCCCTGGATGTAAATCTAAGATATCACCAAAATATGTGGACACTGAAAATTGGCTAATATTTCTGGCATTTAGATAAATCAATAGCTTCTAAATATTTGTCTGACATTCATTTAAAGTAGGGGTTAAAACACTGCACGAGGGAAGAATTGGAAAATAAAATCACTTCTCTTAAAGTATTGCCATCCCAAGCAATTCAACCCTGACCCCAACTTTGCATTCTCCTTTCAGCCTGACAAATGGACCAACCTTCTAAGAAGGTGAATTATTGAGAAAAGTTTTTGCCAGTTATGGTGACTCAATTGTCCCCTTGGCTGTATTTGACTGTTCTTCTCACCATCGCACCGCCCAAAGCACACACACACAATTACACAAGGCTAGCTGATCAAATTTGCCCTGCCAATCACATTCAGCAGAAGTTTGAAGCTTGTGACCTGGGTGCAATGTGTTTTGCCTGATCTCTGGTTTATAAGAAAATTTGAGTTAGATGCCTGCTTTAAAAGATCGTGAGATTTTAACCTAAGAATCTGCATTTCCTTCTTCTTTTAAAAACCAAACGATGTCTTCACCCTGGACCCAAATTCCTGCACAGCAGTAACGGACTAGAGCCCAGCAGCAACATCACCTGGAGACCCTGTAAGCAGGCAGGGTATGCTCCCCAATTGCCACCTGCTGAGCCCTTCTTCCCTGCCCTAACTGTGACCATAGGTAGTTACATCTGCAATCCTGACATCTGAAACTTCCCCTGAGAGAAATCCTAGTAGAGATTATTTTTCCATGCCTTTACTTTTACAGTGATATCTTATCTTTTCCAATGATATTATTTGACACTGGCACCTTGGCAAACTGCCCAGACTGACTGGCCATTAATTGGGGTCAGAAAAAAAATCTCTAAAACACAGATTTTTAACAAGAGTTTTTGTGGCACAGCAGCTGTTGGGGTAGAGGGATGAGGAAGGAAGGCAGAGAAGGGGCTATAAAAGGTAGCCTTTATATCCTTGACAAAATTATGTCAAGGACAGGCTATAAAAATGGAGCTTGGTAATTTTACAGGCCAGTTAAATAGAAGTGAGCATGCTGGCTTATTCCCTTTTCTTGAACGTCTAAAGTGGAGTTCTTGTATTCACATTGTGCTTCCTCTTAGAGCAATTCAAACAATTGATGGAGTAGGAGCAGTGGGAATCAAAGTCCAAATTCCAGAGTCCTCTCAAACAGAAATTCTCTCAATGATCAATTTCTATCATTTAATCAAATCATTTTTTAACGAAGCAGGAATCTGTCAACTGGTGTTCATTTCATGCCACATAGCTCTGGTAGAAAGATTTTTTTTTCCCCTTTCCTGTTGCTTCCTACTGTGTTAAATTGGCAATTTTCAGAGTGGCGCCTCCTACCAATAATTAATGAGAATCAGTCTTGACTTTTGCAGATTCAATTTTATAAATTGGTTTTATTGAAAGTGAGAAATAGCATAAAGAACTACAGAAAGGAGAAAAATTAAGAGTGTACTCAAAGAACAGAGGCCTTGTTATAATCTGTCTTTAGAAAAGTGATTGTGTGCTTTGGGTTTGGACCTAGCACGAGATGGCTTACGATTCTCTTCCAGATTC
The DNA here is from genome assembly GCF_028878055.3 of Symphalangus syndactylus. Classification (NCBI taxonomy): domain Eukaryota; kingdom Metazoa; phylum Chordata; class Mammalia; order Primates; family Hylobatidae; genus Symphalangus; species Symphalangus syndactylus. The sequence goes on from NC_072443.2 coordinate 69,764,334, forward strand.
AGACACTGACCTTTCCCACCCTGATATGTACACACAAGACAGTAAATTATCATCACTACATAACTTTGAGGTATTGCAAGGATTAATGACTTACAGAGCAATCTGCATGCTAGGATGTAAAGGGTCTCATTGCAGATAAAATTATTGTCATAATTCTTTGAACATTACATTGTTCACCCGAAGAGGTGATACTAAAGAACTCCACCCAAAGCTGAAACCAACAGAAGCCTTTTCTCAACTTTCATTATTTACTGTGTCAAGATTATAAAGAAGCCAAATTTCTTTGTTTTTCTAACGTATATATATTTTTCATATTCTCTTTTAAAAAGTCAATTTTGAGGGTTGATGCTTTATACACAGAAATTTAAATTGGTCTAGCATATCTGACTTGTATCTAGTATTTCTTTTATTTCTCTTCAAAGGAGAAAAGATGATTTATGGGGCAAAATTTGACATAGAATATCAAATCCTGCTGATCTACTTTGACAAGAATGCTTCATCTCATCCAAATACATAAATCTACTTTATTTTAGCATGATGTGATTTTCAACATAATGTTTTCATGAAATGAAAAAAAATAGCAAATATGTATCGAATACTTTAGTGTACCATGAACTGCGCTAAGCAGGCACTTTAACTGTACTAAGTAGCTTTATACAACCCAATAAGGTAAAGATTAATATTCTCCTTTTTAAAAAAAGAATAAAGAAACAGAGGCTTGGGGAGATTATATCATTTGCCCAATTTCACACAGTTATCTAGTAAAGGAGCTGAGAGTCAAACCAGGTGGTCTACCTCCAGCACTCTATTGCAAAATAAGGCTATTGCATCCTGTGTGCCCTCCTCTTTGAGAGGATATGAGCAATGCCCTGTAGTGTAGAAGCCTATCTAATTTCCCTTTACCTAGCATTTCTAGAAGTTACTTTACTGCAGAACCTCTTCTCCCCCAGAGTGCTAATATTAAGAATCTTCAGAACGTTGTCAGGGAAGCTCTGCCTTAACCATCTGAGTACAGATTATCACACTACACATGCTCGCTCACACAGCTCTGTCTGCCTGGGATGCCCCATCTCCATCTACTCGAACACGAGTCATTTAAAGCCTGGCGTATCTTTTTTAACTTCCTTTGGGATATCTTTCCCAAGGATTCAGAATGTTCTTTCCCTTTGCTTAACAAAAACCGAATAAGCAATAGCACTTTTCTAGCACTAGAACATTCTCTTGTTACTGCCTCATTCTATGATTTTCTCCTCTATTTGACTGTGAGCTCCTTAAGGGTCTGCTTGAATTGTTGTATGACTAGTGGCAACCACAGACCTTGACACAAAATAGATAGTCAATGAACACTGATGGAATAAGTTATTGGTCCTCTTGTATGGAAACAAAGTATTTCACAGTTATCCATTGTTCAAGAAAACAGAGGCAATAGAAAATGGTGAGAAGTTAAGAGGAGAAAAGAGGTAAAAAAAATCAAGCTAAACATACAAAATACTAGTATAATCTTTACTTTTGAGATTCGTAATTTTATTTTTGCAAGTCTATAAATGTGGATATGCTGTAACTCATAACAAATGACAGGAAAAGCATTTTTTGAGGGTTTACTGTGTGCCAGTCACCACTGTCCTCTTCACACATAGGAACTTATGGAAGACCATCCTCAACGAAGTAATTGCAGTTCTCACACACAGTCTCTACCAACAAGGAAGAAAAAAGTGGAAACTTAATTCCCAGTTTATAGACCACTCCAGTGAGTTCTGAAACAGCAGGCAAAACAGATGTTGCCCTGACTTCCACTCCCTGGAATGTGACAGCCACCTTGATTGCCCTTTTCCAGCCATTTAATTTGGTTATTTAGGGAGGCAGTTGACATTGATGCATCTGTAAGAGGTAGGCTGACGTAAATCATATCCTCTTACATTTTCTTAGGAAAAACCGCCACCCTTTCCATCAGACTATTGCATTATTTCTATAGTGATGCTGAAAAGGGAGAGAGGTGATTCGTATTCATCAGGATTCTAAAATAAATGAAAAATCTGCTGGCCTGGCAAATAGGTAATGCTGCTATTCAGAAGACTTGCACGTATGACGGGATTACCAACAGATGCCCATAAAATGCTCCTTCTTGCCTCCTGTTACCTAAGAATGAATTCTGTATGTTTCTTTTTCCTTTACTAATTTCCAGAACATCCAACTCTGTCTGGGGTTGGGGGGCCCTGAATAAAGGCCCTTGTCATCAGATCGTTCACTAGTGATTAGGAAAAGCAGATACACAAATAGCTAACTACCTTCCATACATAGAATGGTAAAACTTCAAATGGCTCCCAGCCAATGAGGACCAACACTTTGTCAGGCTCAATAATGTATTAACCATCCCATAATGAGGACGCCAGCTGTCAGCCACAGGAAATATTAAAACAGGAAACAGAATATTTTCAACAATTCAGTTAATGATTTCCATAATGTGCTTGCCAAAGCCTGAGCAGCATCTTCGGACCATATTAAGGTCCCTGCCTTAAAATCTTCTCTGGCTCCTAATTGCACACGGGATAAAATTCTCACTCCTGTTCTGCATCCCATGGTGGTATGGTACTGTAATTAAGAGTTTAGCTTCTGGAGTCAGGCATGCTCTAACTTACCTGCTATGTGGTGTGTCAATTATTTATATTTGGTCTTCTCACCTGTAAAATGAGGGCAATAGTAGTACCTACTCAAAGAGTTTGGAGAAATTTAAATGAGATAGTCTACGTGGAATGCTTAGTACGTAATAAGTGTAGAAATAATGGTGGTAGAGTAAGTTGTGGTGGTGGTAGTGGTAAAATAGTAGACAGGTAGTAATTCTAGTTTTCAGTTTTCCACAGTATAATACAATGTTATATATTTGTGTGCATGTATGTGTATGTCATATATTTATATATTCATATGCACATATGTATGTGCATGTATGTATAATTTTGATTAGGCTATCTTAGTTTGAAATAACATTTCTTCCATTTATTTAATATCGGACACTTTATTTAACCTTAACTTTGCTTTGATTTTCTATCTATAAACTAGAAATCATAATAATACCTACCTCAGGCTTATCTTAAGGTTTAAATGGCACAAAACATGTAAAGTAACTGACACATAGTAAGTGCCCAGTAAGTGTTTATTTTCAAAAATACCTTTTGCAAAATATCTTTGGAAAGATAAAGCATCTTTATTTCTGTAGTAGGAAATATTATTCTTATTACTTCCAATTCATAAAAATTATTTATTTCCTGACTCTCCCCTTGAGTTTGCTAAATTGTAATAAATTTAACAGGCATACATGAAACAACATACCAACAGCTGTACTCCTAGGACACTTACACAATTTCTGTAGTATGAGAAAATTCCAGTTTAAAGCCTAGAAACTCTGAGTTATTGAAGTTGAAAGTATAGAAATCTACTCTGTTACAGTCACTTTCGATGAAAACTACAATTTATGATAAGTTCCATAAAACCTGCTTAATTCAACATTTATGAGAGACAATAAAGATAAATGAAAGGTATAGAAATGGAAACCTTTCTAATCAGTCATTTGTCAAGAATAAAGGACAAGAATGATAGGCATGAAAACAGACTAGATGTGCATATAAATAACCTGCTGGAAATAAATGATTAAATATTTTTATAAATTTAGCCAAAATAGTCTTTGGTCCATAACATAAAGCTAATTCACATGCCCGTGAAAGATCAGGTGCACTCGTTCATTCAGCACACCTAGGCAGGCCCAGGTTAGGGTGTGGGAAAGCTAGTACATTTCACATATTTCAACAGGAGTAAAAGAAAAGACAAGAAAGCTGGTTTCACAAGACTAGAGAAAATCTTCTCTCTCCTTTAATTGCCATGGTGGGTGAGCTGCAGTATATAATTAATCCCCTGGAGGAAGTTTTGTAGCCATGTCATATTGTTGGAAATGAGTTAACACCAAAGCACAAAAACAACACTATTAAAGGGAGTGGATAGTTCTATAGAGTGAAGAGGATGTCACAGGTAGACCACTTTTTGAATGTCCCTTTCTTTAACCCAGTAGAAGGGGCAGGTGCAGGAAGCTGGCATGGCCAGATGACTGGATGTCAGTAGGGAATGGGAATATGGTTTACCCTATACTGTGGGTCTTGGCCCCACAGGAAAGCTTTTGTGAAGCACCAGAGATTGGGCTTTCTCTATGTGTTCAGTATCCATTTTCTGAGGACCTTAGGGAATGATAAATTGCTTGAGGAGTGATTTGATAAATCTCCCAAGTCATGTTATTTTCCACCATTAGAACTTCTGGTTTCTCGCACTCTCTACCCCTTGAGTGAGTCCAGAGTGTGGTTGTGCTCAGTGTGAGGAGTGGCACAAAACCACCCAGCTCAACCCAGCCGGGATTATCCTATCCCGGAGGTGCTTGAACACATTCCCCAAATGACTGGAATGTACACCCAGGTGGAGGAACACCGCCCAGCCCTTTGTTGACAGAAGGCTTTAGCCTCGGGCTGCCTCCATATCACTTAGCTCCATTCTCCCTAAGAACTGATTGTCCCTAACACCTGTATCTTCTGATACACCAGTAAGTTTAGAAAGTCTTCCTACTATTCTAGTCCCTTTGGCCAAAATGAGCCTGACCTGCCTGTCTCATGGGCAAGCACTCATTTGGCCCAAGGTAGCTATCTTAATTTTAATTATTTTTAATTTACTTTTGGGCTACAGGCTAAATACAAATAAAACTGATACTTGCTTTTAGGTTTGTCTAGATTCTCAAGATGTGCTCCCCAAATTAGCAGCAGCAGCATCAGCTGGAAACTCATTAGAAATGCAAATCTCAGGCCCCACCCAGGACCCAATGAATCAGAAACCATGGAGGTAGGACCTAGAAATCTGTGTGTTAACAAGTCCTCTAGGTGATGCTGATGCACAATCAAGTGTGAGAACCATGGTTTAGCCTCCCGATGGTTCTCAGATTATAGCTGGGTGGGGCTCAAAAAGGAAAGTTTGGCATGTTCCAGCTTCTTTAGAGTTTTACAATGCCTATGAGAAACCTGAACTTTAGTAGGTGACCTTCTTTTATTTAAATTTTTAGACTATCAGTCACAAACTCAAATGTTTATAGAGACCAAGAAAGTAAATAAGTAGATTGAGCATGGGCACATCGCTTAGGGATGCAGTGGGATCCTGGTAAATTACAGAGCACTTGCCCCACTTGAGATATTGACAAAAGAATATTCAAAAACCAGTATGCAGACAAAGCAAACCATTTCCTTGGGGTCCCAATTTGTCCTGCAGGTATCCTGTTTGTGGTCTTGATTATACATCATATCTCCTGCTATAAAACAGGAAATAAGGGTGGCTGTTCACTGGACCAAGTTTTTTGATTCATACAAAAGGGAATGGTTATTTTAAAACAGGTTTAGTCCTCTAATAAGTTGAAGAATTTTGCCTCAATATTTATAAATCCTGTGACCAAGGTGCATGCTTACGTTGATATTGAGTCTAATCCCATGATGTCCTGATGAATGAGGTCCTACAGCCCTGGGGGAGACTTAAGGGAGAACGTTCTGCAGGAACAGTACATGGACTACCTTAGCTGTTGCTTGGGCATCAAAAGATGTTTCATTTTGCTTCATCTTCCTCTCGACAAAATTTACTTGCAGTATGTGAGCCTCCAAAAAAATTATAATTAACTCACATGAAGGAGTAATATTTAGTGACAGTATGTTATCCACAGAAGGGCCATTTGCATTTAGAAAGGATGGAATCCTGGAGAAGGAATTAAGCATTCTCTAATTCCAAGTGTTGGCAGCAGCTTATAGTGAAGTTGTAATCAGATCTACTAACTATATATCCATGTAGTGTCAGAATTTCTGATATTACTAACTCTGTTATGATTTTTTGTGTACAATTAAATGTTTTAGTGTATTCACAGAGTTGTATAACCATCATCACAATTTCAGAACATTTTCATCACTCCTAAAAGAAACCACATACCTACCAATAGTTACCCCTCAACACCTCTCCCCAACCCCAAAGCCCTAGGCTACCATTAATCTACTTTCTGTCTCTATAGATTGGCTCATTCTGGACATTTAATATAAATGGAATTATGCAATATTCAGTCTTTGTGACTGGCTTCTTTCACTTGTAGTATTTTCAATTTTCATTTGTATTGTAGCAGATATTACGACACTATTCCATTTTTATTGATGAATAATATTCCATTGCATGAATATAACACATTTTGTTTATCCATTCATCAGCGATGAAAATTTGTTTACTCTTTGTTTATTATGAATAATGTTGCTACAAACATTTGTGTATAAGTTTTATATGAACATATGTTTTCTCTTCTTTTGGATATATACCTGGGTTTGAAATTGCTAGGTCATATGGAAACTATGCTTAACCGTTTGAGAAATTGACAGACTGTTTTCCAAAGTGGCTGCACCATTTACACTTCCATCAGCAGTGCATAAGAGTTCCAATATCTCCACATTATTGTCTTTTTGATTAAAGCCATCTTAGCATCCTAGTGGATGTGAAGTGGTGTCTGGTAATCTTGGTTTGCTTTTACCTGATGACTAGTGTAACTTTGCTGGTATTAAATACAAATAGTTGTAGAGGATTTATGATGTACTAAACACTGGGAATACTAGAGTGCACAAAGCTTGAATGGATTGTGTACGTGTCACATTCTATTTCCTTATGAACCATGTATATCTGAAAAATAGTAAAGATTTTGGTGGTTTAATGGAGCAACTTATATTCATTGGGTATTTGTATTCAGCTTATATTAATGGATGCTTATATTCAACTTATATTCATTGGGTGCTTACTATATGCCATGGAGTATGTTTTAATGTCTTATAGGTATGATCACAATTATCTCTCATAATAATTCTGTTTTTAAGTAGTATTTTAATTCCCACAGAACATATAAACAATCCAAGGGATACAGAGTTTATGTGACTGTTCCAGATGACAGAGTCAAATGTTGATATTGCGCCTACACAAGCTCAAATCTGCTTGCCTGCAAATCACATGCACTTTACTTCTAAACTGCTCATCTCATATTTTCAAGTGAAATTTTACATGTAGAAAAAATAAAGCAAGTAAAATTTGCTGCTTGGCATTGCATTTGCTCATTCATTTCATGAGAGCCAAACAAAGAGTTGAAGCTATGAGTTTGGTTACTTGGTCAAGACCTGAACCAAAAATCAAGAATGTGGTCTTAATCTCATTTCTGGGTTTAACTGAAAATGAGCAAATTTACTTATCCGTCTCCCTCTCCACACAAGTGAGTGTGATTGAGTCCAAATTTCCAAGTCTGAAATAGAAAATATTTTGATATTGCTCAATGAATTACCCATGCTAACTTGTTGGATTTAAAATGGGTTTTCTTGGGTTTGTTTGCTATAATTTAAATTTAAATGATTTCTGTGACAGTAACCAAAGCACCATGAAATTTCATTTCGTATCAGTTTTATTATTAAATTGACAATGTTACATATGTATTTATATGCTCATCTTCTGACAACATTCTCTTTACCCGCCCACCATTTACAACCAGTTTACTGACTCGGCATGAATGACAGATTAATTCTAATTATAAATGTGAATACCCTTTCTGAAGTTTTCATTGATTTGTTTTTGTCAGCTAAGATACTGTAAATGTCAATGCTCCTTTTGATTCTCACAAAAATCTATGTGGATAAAAGGCAACAATTTCCTGAACATACAGATTATTCCCCATTGACCAATAACAAAAGGATTTATGATGTCAAAATAACATGGGCAAAAGTACTGATGACAATACGTTGCGTCTCTATTTTTACATTGACTAAATTGAGCTCTCAGAAAAATTTTCTCTTGGTGCTTATTGCATTGATAATTTCTCCTTCTAACAGGCTAGGAATTTTTGTTTGTCATATTTTTGTTAGCGGTTTTCATTGTTCTGTGTGCCATTTAAATTCCCAGACTCCCTCATCTAATTTCTTCATGAGTGTCAGTTTGGTATCTCTGCTTGTTCAGTGAGTTCACAGCTTAGTTAGGCTTACTTCTTTCAGTCACTGTAAGGAAAGTGATATACTTTAAAGATTTTTAAAAGGCCAATTGCTAAAAATAACCTGAATAAACCTTTTGAACAGAGCAAGCATATTTTGTGATTTAAAAAAATTCTGGCATTAGACTAGCTAGTTGTAACTATAAAGCTTATATATTATTTCTATATTATGTTTCTATTCAACACTTTTTTTTTTTTTTTGAGACGGAGTCTTGCTCTGTCCCCCAGGGTGGAGTGCAGTGGCGCGATCTCGGCTCACTGCAAGCTCCGCCTCCCAGGTTCAAGCCATTCTCCTGCCTCAGCCTCCCAAGTAGCTGGGACTACAGGCGCCCGCCAACACGCCCGGCTAATTTTTTGTATTTTTAGTAGAGACGGGGTTTCACCGTGTTAGCCTGGATGGTCTTGATCTCCTGAACTCGTGATCCGCCCGCCTCAGCCTCCCAAAGTGCTGGGATTACAAGCTTGAGCCACTGCGCCCGGCTCTATTCAACATTTTATTCAATGTCACCTTCCTACTGAGATATCTCAATTCCCATGGTACGTGTTCTTCTTCTCTGCAATGACTAATAATCTCCATTTGTTAATCACGGATGTATTCCTGGTGGTCTTTGGCTAGAGGTCATTGCCAAGGGAAAGTTGTGGACTCTGCCAGAGATGTCCTTAAAGTACAGGGAAGATGTGACAGCACACTGTCAAACGCCGTTATTGGAAAAAAAAAAAAAAAAAAAACTTGCACCATTTCATGCTGGTGTCCTGCCCTGTTCATACTGTTCAATCAACTGGTTATGCTTATTTTACTCTTTGTTTGCTAAAACTGAAGATACAAGAGTAAACTCCAGTCTAGTTCCAACCTGCAAATCTCACATTGGTCACGCCCCAATTAATTGGCTGTGGCTGTCTGTTGCTCATTAATGCACTTCAACTGTTACAAAATATTTTTTGAAAATAAAATGTAGCCTTGGGAAAATTTAAAAGCATGAATACATCTAATCCTCACCAGCAGGAGTAATGGCTTTTATTTCTTCTACTTTCAATCGAAATCTGCCTTTATCCCCATTTACATAATCACACGTAATAATTGTTACTTGACTTTCATTGGCATATATAAATGTTCGAAATGTACTTAAAAATCAAGTTTGCAATAATAATATCAATGAAACGAAAAAATTGGAAGAGCCAGGCCAGCTTTAAAGTGTGACCAATCTGATCCAACTTAATCCTTATTTGCATGCAAGTAACCTTAAAATTTCTCACCGGGGCTCATTCCACCTTTCTCTTTTCCTCACTTCCTAATAAATGGATGGTAAATAAAAATTAAGGTAAGCTTATTGTTAAGCTAGAATATTTCCCCTCTTTTCTCTCTTTTTAAAAAATCTTAGTGTACTACTTTCTCTCTCTACTCTCGGTTGCATCTCTGGGTCCCCAGTTTAAAATATTTTGGAGTTCTATTAAGATATAGACCTCTCAATACTATCATTTCCAAATAGGCTATTTATCCCCCTCTTCCACACACCCCACCCATATCACCACTTTCTATTGTTTTTAAAAATGTATACACATCATTTATAATTCTGGCTCTAAGTTATAAATAGACACAATCAAGTTATTCATTCGAATGTCTTTCTCTTAAACTTTTTAAGACTAGAGATGGTGAAATCTGATGAAATTCAACTTGTTACTCTCCATATTCCCTTCCATATAGCAGAATACTGGAGAGATGATGAGTTTATGTCAAGAGTATACTTTTTTACTCAATAAAGCTAAATTTAATTCTCAATATAACTGTCTGCATTAACACTGCCAGGCCATTTGAAACCAATCTCAAATGCTTTTTGAAATAACACTAAATATATATAAAATAACAAAGATTTTTAATAAATAAATGACTGGAATGGATTTCAAGAAGCAAGCTTGCTATTAAATCAACACTTCTTGACCTTAGAATCTAGTGAATTCTGTAATTTTTTATCCTTCATTAAAAATATTGCTTTTTTTTTTGAAGGACCAAACATTTAATCCTGGAGTGTAAAAATTTTAAAGAAGTTATTTTTATCTCCCTCCAGATTTCTGGAGTAACTAAAATCCTCAAAGAGGAAAAGTAACTATTGCCCATGAAGCTCTTATTGTGATAGGAATAGCACTGGGTAGTTGCAGGTGGATGGAAAAACCCCAAAACCAGCTAAAACAAGAACTAGGCAAAGAAACCATGGGATAATAGAAAACCCCAAATAAGGAAGAGAAAACAGCCAAAATCCTAATCAGGGTGACATGCCATGATTCTTCCAGGCAAACCCAGACAAGGGAGAAAGGGGGTGGCAACTGGAGGGGGTGGTCCCTGAAATCCCCTCCTTTTCCAGAATACCTAGTAATTGATCTCACACCCTAATTAAAGAAACACTCATAAAATTAGAAACCCAAACTCGTTGTGAGTGACCCCTCAGGACCACACCTGCACTTCTCTGTTAAGTGTGTACTTTTGCTTTGCAATGAAAGCTTCTTCTGACTTGTCCCTGAATTCTTTCTCAAGATGGTGTCAAGAATCTGGAAAACTGGCTGGGGCTGGAGTCCCACCAGCATCCAGAGGCCCTCCTGAGCTTTCCAGCAACATTATAATCGTACTACTTTATGCATCAGGGCCTATCCAAGTATGATATGGAAGGATGTATTGCCAATGGGCAAAATCATATGTTTGATTTGTCTCAATGAAATATACAGTGTTTAGATTATTATGAGCTGATATCAATGTGGACAGGCTGTCAAGATGGCCTTCCCTCTCTGTTTTGGCTCTGGTCTTGAAGCTGAGAACACCACAAGAAGTGCCAGGCCACCATAGCAGCATACAACAAAAAGTTCGTAGAACTAGTTTTGTAAACTTTTAGCTTATCAGCCACTAACTAAAAAGGTATAAAAAAGAAGTATTTGCAGACACAAAAAAGAGGACATATGTTGTTTGACTCCACTCATTTGAGGCATCTAGAACCAGCAAATTCAGAGACAAAGTAGAATAGAGCTTACCAGGAGCTGTGGGGAGTGGAGAACAAAGAATAAAGGGTTTGTTTGGGATGATGAAAAAGCTCTGAAAACAGATAGTGATATGGTTGCACAACATCATTAAGTGCACTTAATGCCATTGAATTGCACACTTAAGAATGGTTGGAAAGGTACATTTTATATTACTTATACTTTATCACAAGATAGATAGATATATAAACAAATAGATAAATGAATACATTAACAACATGGAAATTTAAAAATAAAAAGTGCCTGGAAATAGAAGAAACAGGCAGCTTTTTCCTCCTCTCAAGAAAAGACAATAGATACTATCTGTGGACATGCTCCTTCTGAGTACGCACTACCCATCAGATCCCAAATACAAGCATGTGTAACTCTTTGACTGCAGGCTTTCTCTAGCTGATTTGTCCTGTACACAAGTGGGCAGAAGTGAAGGGGATACAACACCCTCAGTGAAAGGCAGGGGATCTCTCAGTGAAAGGCAGAAAGGAATTGGTGGATAAATGCCCCAGCTCATCTTTCCCCAATGGGGATGACTCCAAGCATGTGCAACACTGTCTCCCAAGACTCCCCAATGAGAATGAGTCCCAGTTGCTTTCAGTGGTATAAATTGCTTGATAATTTGCCCCTTATTGGCTTCCTGCCCTTCCCTGTCTCAATCCCCTAATAGTTCTTCCTGGGATCACCTCTCACATAAATAACTTGCACTTAAATCTTGGTCTCGGAGTTTGCTTCTTGGAGAATCACCCTGAAACTTGAAATGTTGAACTAGGATTTGAGGATACAGGCTTGGTTCCTGACACACATCAGAGAGACTTGCCTGGCAGGTGAGGAGAATCTGAGTTTACCAAAGAACAGCTTGCCTTCTCGAAGCATGGAAGTAGCAAATGTGCTCACCGATGTGGACCAGGGAGAAAGAATTATCTTAAGAACCGTCCTTCCAAGAGGACTCCCTGGAGCCCAAAAGAAGGACGGTCTGGCAGAAACCAGATTCTGAGGGGCTGATCCTATCTACCGTGGGCTATGCTTTTATTAGGGATATTTGCAAGGTTTCTGAAGAACTCACAAAATTACCCAGAAAATACAGAGTTAGTTTTGGACATTTGAATACCAAGAGGTCACCAAAGCAAATGGTAGTTATACCAGCCTAATAAGGTATTTTTGGACACTGACTTCTCTCTTTCTCCTTCTGCTCCTGCCCTGGAGAAACTAGAGGCAACACAGAAAGTCAGACAGTGGATATAAAACATAAGGTGAAGAAATTACAAAAGAGCCCGTGAGACTTCCCCCAACTCCCTACTCCAACCTCACATCAGATTTATAAGCCCAAAGCAGGTCTGAATTGAAGGAGGGAAGTTGTAAGCTGGATCAGAGTCTGGGATATTTATATGAGATGCAGAAAATTTGTGAGACTTACCTGAGATTTCAACTAAGAGGTGGAAAAGCACATGTTCATCAGAATTAGTGAGCAGATGCCATTGTGAGAATGAATAAGCTTATTTTCTGCTTGATTTCTATAGATTATGGTTTGCTCAACAAGCTACTACATAAATATTTTTTCCATTTTGATTCTTTAAAACAATAGCAAAATTATGTCTATAAAATATCTAACAGAAATGTTAAAAAGTGTTATCAAAGTTGATTAACACCCACATTGCACACAGAGAAAAACTGTGATGCTCTAAAATCTCATAATATTCACACTGTGCTTTTTGCCATAGTTGTACTAATAGAAAATGACCTGATTTTCCTTTATTCCTTTGGAACATTTAATCTGTCTTCTATAGTATCTTCAGTGAGCATGTGTTGCTTGTATAAATAGAAAATAAAATAATATTAAAAAAGAATATCACGCTATAACAAAGAAGATGAAATTGAGAAAGTTAAATTAATAGAGGCAACATTGATATCCATCATGTTATTAACCAGAACAACAATGACCAACAGATTGTATTCCATCATTGGAAGAAATAATTCCTATTTATAATTTTAAAAAACCCTGAGGCCACTGGAAGATCTTGAAGCACCTTCCAATCATTGAATGTGGATTGATTTCCAAAGCTAATTCTTTGAAAACTAGTCTAGTTTTCATACCCAAGGTAAAAAAAAAAAAAATACAAGGCTACTCGATTTACTAGAAGACCCCATAGCCTACCCTGCCGAATCACAGAATATAGTATATCTTCTTTTAAGTCCTAGTATGCACAAAAAACATTTTATAATGAGAAAACAGGCTTGTATTACTCAGAGTCCTCTACAGTTCTCTATTCTCAGAAATTCTATTGATCATTTTGGCTACCAAACCTTCTTATTTGGACATCCCTTTTGTACAGACATCTCTAAATGTTCAGCTGGGAATTTCTGCTAATTAATTTTCTTCTTCTACAATAATTAAAGACCTTTAAAAGTCATGATCTCTTTTTTAATTAGATGCAATGATTAGAAAATATTTTATATTACACAGCACTTTGCCTCTAATTGATTACATTTTCCCTTCCTTTAATTAATTTTTGTACAATGATAAAGCATTTTTGCCTTTGGGCCCTTGTAAATGTTTGTGTGCACATAAAAACACACATGTGTATATGTATAAGTGCTGCTATTTCGCTGACTTTGCCCCAAGAACAGTCTTGAGAAGAGAAGCAAATAAAATACATGTTGTATGTGATATGAATATTGTCACCATATCTTATTGTTTGTTTGTTTGTTTGTTTTGGTCTGGTTAGGTGTGTCTTTAGCACTGTTTTCATTAATTTTCTTGAAGCCCTAAGCATTTGAGGAGTAAGTGTTTATATGGCATTTTCTAACTTTTTCCACCTTGTTTACATCCTCAAACTATTAAGAACAGCTCATCATTTTGTGCTTGGATGGGCTTGCAATTTGGGGCTTTGAAATACCATAGAACCCAGTTCATACTTCAATTAACCCTTGTAGCTCTTCCCTGCCCTAGTGAGAGATGCTGAGTGTGGAGTGCCTAAACTACCACCTATGGCAATATTTCCCTCTCTCTGCATCTTCCTTCTCATCTTCACCAGAGATCTTGATGACTTCACCTATAGAATTTGAGATTTCATGTCTCAGAGCTCTCCTAATCCCACCATCATTAGGAAGAGCTGTTTGTTTTGGCTTCTTGAGATGGGTCATTATATGTATAGTGGCCTGTATGTGAGAAGAAAACAAATGCCTATGCAATGATCACCATAGTCAATGGAAAGACAGCAGCTTCCCTCCCTTTTCTGTCCTGTAGAAGCACTGATTTCTCATTCTGTACACTTTTGCACTTTATTTTATTCACCCTTGTATTGCCACATATACATCTTACTTACGTGTGCTTTGCCATTCTATATAAATTGTAAATTTCTCAAAGGAAAGACCTACGTTGCATAGCTGTTGACTAATGTGGAGGTCAGGAAGTACTTGCTCAACAAACCTGACTGAATCAAGTTTAATAGTCCAATGGTCAAAGCACAGGATTGGAAAGCAAAAATTATTTCCAAAGAATATGATTACTGCAAAAGTTGCTATCCTCTCTTTATTCTCTTCATTTGAGAAATGATCTGAATTTTTTTAGTATTATTTTTTAATTTTTTTTATTCGCAAAACCTGAGCCTGTCAATCATACAGTCTGTGGTCTTCAAACCAAGTGTGTTCTTCAAACCAGCAGCATCAGCATCACCTGGGAGTTTGTTAGAGATAAAAAATGTGGGACCTCACTCCAGACCTACTAAAGTGCAATGTGTATTTTAACAAGATATCCAGGTGGCTTTCACATACATTAGTTTGTGAAGAGCTGTTGTAAAATACATGACCAATGTTTTCCACCACCCCCATCACCATCACCACCTCTACTAGTAGCATCACTAGCACCACCACCATCACCAACACCACCACGACCAGCAACACCATCACCACCACCACCATCTCCTATTATACATTGAGTATAAACACATGCCAGAAACTGCACTAAGCCCTTCATATGTGTATTAGCATGTTCTCACACTGCTAATAAAGACTTACCTGAGACTGGGTAATTTATAAAGGAAAGAAATCTAATGAACTCACGGTTCCACATGGCTGGGGAGGCCTCACAATCATGGTGGAAGACAAAGGAAGTGCAAAGGGGTCATGGTGGCAGGCAAGAGAGAACGTGTGTAGGGGAACTTCCCTTTATAAAGCCAGCAGACTCGTGAAACTTATTCACTATCACAAAAACAGCATGGGAAAAACCTGCCCCCAGGATTCAATTACCTCCTACTGGGTCCCTCCCCCAACACATGGGGATTATGACAATTTAAGATAAGATTTGGGTGGGGACACAGAACGAAACTATATCAATATGCATTATTCTATTTGGCACACAAGTACTCTATCTGACAAATAATACTTTATTCTCATTTCACATAACAAGATACAACAGCTCATAAATGGAGGATCTGAGTCTCAAATACAGTTCTGTTTGGGACTGAAAATCTGCTCTGCATTCCAGTGCCTTTCATTTTCAAGTGAGAGTTTATATCAATTACAAAGATGGATCATTTGGAGTGGAAAAACCATCTAATTGACAGAAAAAAAAAGGTGCACTTGAATAAAAAAGCTTTTCCTGCTGTATAAGTGTCTGATTAATTTCCGTTGAAATGTAACTTAAAATTTTCTAAATTATTTTTTCTCTTTGAGTTTTTATCCCCACAACTCCTTCTGTAATTAGCCTTCAGTTGTTATTTTGAGAAAAGGAAACACTAAAGAGTTTATAAATTTTAAATTTTCACAATCTTTAATCTCATTGAACCTCTCATCTTTCATTTCTTCCTTTTACAGGTTGGTGCAAAAGTAATTGCAGTTTTGGCCATTATTTTTAATTACTTTTAATGGCAAAAACCACAATTATTTTTGCACCACCCTAATACTTAGGAAATTTATCTTTTAAAAAGGGAAGGAACAAATGCTGTATCTTCACATGGCAGAAGGCAGAAGGGTAAAAAGGGGTAAACGGGGCCTAGCTAGTTCTCTCCTGCTCTTTTATAAGGCATTAATTTCACCTATGACAGTGGAGACTTCGTGGCCTGATTGATTACCTCCTAAAGACCCTTCCTCTTTATATACTGTTACACACGGAATTAAATTTGAACATGAATTTTTGAGGGCACACAAACACAAAAGCCATAGTAGTAACTATATACAATTTTAATCGCAATATTCTATAATAGGATCACTGTTTTCTTGGTTGATGTTGTTTTGCATTCCCTAACTATCAAGAGCTAAAAACTTTCCAATTCATCTGAAGTCTAGTCAAATTCATAATCCTCTTCGAGACATTGTCTCCAGCAACTAATCTTGTGTCCCATTACTCCAGATTTTCATAATCTCTTGCAGTAATCTCAAAAATGATCTCTCTGACATTCCATACACCCAGTCCATACTTCCCAACTCCTTCAATTCTGTCCTTATCCAACACATATGACATTATCTTCCAATTTAAAATTTTTTATGGTTCCACATTGCCTGTATTACTAATAGCTGACACTTTCCTCATACTAATTTAGTACTGCACAGGGCTAAATGTCTTGTGTGCATTAGGTCATTTACCCCATCAGCATTCAAGTAAGGTAAGAATTGCTATCATACCCACATTACCAATGAATCTCTGAGAAACCCAGTAGTTTGCCTAAGACCACACAGCTATTAAATGTTGGCTCTGGGTCTCAAACTCAGTTTTGCCAGATTTCAGACTCCCACACCTGTAGCTCCCATGCCTTATTGTCTGCAGAATAGATGGCAGCCCACATAATCTGTTATCCAGTACTCTCCATGCTATGTCTTGATGCCGTCCTCCCAGCTGTGCCTTCTACAATATAGAGCTCAACATTTCACTGTCTTTGAACATCCCTTGGACTTTATTATGTCTATGATTTATTTATGCTATTCCTTCACCTCTATTGACATTCCCACTTTTATGCATGTTCAAATTGCCCACAGTTCTTGGATGCAAACACCCGTATTATATTTTCTGTAATTTTTTTTTTTTTTTTTTTTGAGATGGAGTCTCTCTCTGTTACCCAGGCTGGAGTGCACTGGCGCAATCTCGGCTCACCGTAAGCTCCACCTCCCGGGTTCATGCCAGCCATTCTCCTGCCTCAGCCTCCCAAATTGCTGGGACTACAGGCGCCCACCACCACGCCCAGATAATTTATTTTCTGTAATTTTTAAGTTAAAATTAAGTTCCCCCTCTTCCATGTCCTAATAGCACTTTTTTCTTGCAACACATGTAGTTTTAAATACAGGTGGATTTGCCATGTAAGGTTCTTGAAAGCACAGTGCCCAGTAAATACCTCTTGAGTAAAATTGAATAAAAATTTATTCTCATTCCACCTCAAATTTCTGACCTTAAAATGGATATAGTTTAATACTTTAAAAAAAATTTCTGTTGGATGCATTGGCTCATGCCTGTAATCCCAGCACTTTGAGAGGCCAAAGTGGGAGGATTGCTTGAGCCCAGGAGTTTGAGACCAGCCTGGGAAAAATAGACCCTTGCCTCTACAAAAACAAAAAAATAAAAAATTAGCCAGGCATGGTGGTGCATGCCTGTGGTCCCAGCTACTTGGGAGGCTGAGGTGGGATGATCATTTGTGTCTAGGAGGTTGAGGCTGCAGTGAGTCATGATTGTGCCACTGCACACCAGCATGGGTGAAAGAGTGAGACCCTATCCCCAGAAAAAGTAATTTTTAATACGCTGTTCACCTGGATTGTGTAAATTAGCAAATGGAAATCAAATCTCGTATTTTTACCTTCTCTTTTGGGATCTTCCTTACATTAAACTAAAAATTGACTTTTGATTGAGCTGTTATCATTACTTTTTGTTTTTGTTTTTTACAGTCATGAAATTTTACTAAAAGAATTGTCCCCTCAATGTGTAGAAATGTATTTAGTAGGTTCCCTCTTCTTAACCAAGAGGCTAAAAAGAAAATGTCAACACACAGAAATTAAAGAATGTACCTGTGAAGTCTCCCCAGATGTGGTACCTGGTGGTGGACAAGGGTCACGGGGATACTTTTCTGTTCTTTGTAACTTTATGAAAACAGAAAACCTTAGTTACTTTTGATTTATAATAGTGGCAAGGTCATCTTTATCATGGAAAAAGTAAAAAAAGAAAAACAAGGTCTATATTTTCAGACCCTGAGATTCAATTTATCATGAAGATCAATGATAGTTTTATTCTCTAGAGAGATAAACTATTCCTTTTGCTATAAAATTATCACTTTGTTCAGACCTTGTGCTGTTGCTAAAGTACTGTGAAGCTGGAGTTGTAATAGCATAGTTTAACAATAGAAAAACATTACATTTGAACATTCGTTTGTACAGCTGTCTTCTCTTTCCAAACAAAAGATAGTATTTGAATCCACTGCTTGAGTTGTGAGGACTGAGTGAGAAGCAGCCTAACTCATTAAACTGGTAATGTAACTAGAAGGTTGAGTGTTTTCTGAGAGACATCTAGAGGATGAGAAGGCAAGAGATAAGGCCAGAAGTATTTGGAGGAGAGTTCAGGGGGGCAAAAACGGATAAAAAGTAGAAGAGAAATCCTTGCTGACCTAAAAACATTATAGAGCAAAAGGGAGAAAGAAAATAAATTAAAGCTCTAAATACGAAGTATACTAAGTATTAGACATTGTTTCTGAATTTAAGACTTCACAAACTAATCGAGGAATCAGGTATACAGCCATTCTGTCATTTATTCATTCATTAAAAATTTACTCAATGTCTATGTACTATCTACCAGGAACCAGGATGAGTGCTGTGGAATAAGATAGACACAAGCCCTACCCTCACATCACTGTCAGTCTAAGGAGATGGACAGGCACTATAAATGTCATCTCAATAAAACATCACCAGCAGGGCCGATTCTAGCAGCTTGTCCCACATTTATATTGCCCAGAATTTACATGATCAGAAGAGCGGGACTCCACTTTTTTCCTCCAATGATTTTCTTTCCTAGGAGTCATGCCAAAGAATACAAGTGTAGGTTAGTCCCAGCTGCCATGTGCTCTTGCCAAGTAGATCTGAAATTAAGCCATGACCACTGGATGCTGAAAGAGTCACAGTTGATGTCAATGCTTGTAGCCTCAAGCATTGAATGTTGTTGCTACTGCTACTCTACCTCTTGATGTCACACGTTGGTGAAATTACTGGTGATGGATACTCACTGCTAAATGTTATAACTCCTAATTAAAACTTTTAAAATCACTCACACAGACTTTCCTGTAGGATGACAGGGTTAGGAAACAATCTCTCTGACAAAACACCAACATTACTCTTCCATATAAAACAGTTTTCAGAGAGATTAGTCCACTAGTCTCAATTCCTTCTACCTTGATTATGAATTATTTTAAGGGCCTCCGTGTACTTTCCTACTAGTAGGTCATGGTCAGATCCACCCCTGTTGATCTGATCCTTCAGTAATAAGGTCTCAAAAGTTACTTGATCATTCTCCAATCCCAGAAGACCTCTCTGCTCCTCTGTAATTTTATGTAATCTCCACTCAACCCTAGGCAGCAATATCCACACTCCATATTCCCAACGAATCTGTTAAAAGTGTGGTAACATATCTCTGCCTGCTTATAGATTCTGTGTCCTGATACTGGCTCACTCTGAATGTCCTGTCAAAAAGTGATTAGGGTTAATTTTTGTATAAGGTATAAGGAAGGGGTCCAGTTTCTGTTTTCTGCATATGGCTAGCCAGTTTTCCCAGCACCATTTGTTAAATAGGGAATCCTTTCCCCATTGCTTGTTTTTGTCAGGTTTGTCAAAGATCAGATGGTTGTAGATGTGTGGTGTTATTTCTGAGGTCTCTGTTCTGTTCCATTGGTCTATATATCTGTTTTGGTACCAGTACCATGCTGTTTTGATTACTGTAGCCTTGTAGTATAGTTTGAAGTCAGGTAGCATGATGCCTCCAGCTTTGTTCTTTTTGCTTAGGATTATCTTGGCCATACAGGCTCTCTTTTGGTTCCTATGAAATGTAAAGTAGGTTTTTTCCCAATTCTGTAAAGAAAGTCAATGGTAGCTTGACGGGAATAGCATTGAATCTATAAATTTCTTTGGGCAGTATGGACATTTTCATGATATTGATTCTTCCTATCCATAAGCATGAAATTTAGGCTGTGGAGAAATGGGAACATTTTTACACTGTTGGTGGGAGTGTAAACTAATTCGACCATTGTGGAAGACAGTGTGGTGATTCCTCAAGGATCTAGAACCAGAAATACCATTTGACCCAGCAATCCCATTACTGGATATATATACCCAAAGGATTATAAATCATTCTACTATAAAGACACATGCACACGTATGTTTATTGCAGCACTATTTACAATAGCAAAGACTTGGAACCAACCCAAATGCCCATCAATAATAGACTGGATAAAGAAAATGTGGCACATATACACCATGGAATACTATGCAGCCGTAAAAAAAGAATGAGTTCATGTCCTTTGCAGGGACATGGATGAAGCTGGAAGCCATTATTCTCAGCAAACTAACACAGGGACAGAAAAACAAACACTACAGGTTCTCACTCGTAAGTGGGAGTTGAACAATGAGAACACATGGACACAGGGAGGGGAACATCATATAGTGGGGCCTGTTGGTGGGTGGAGGGCAAGGGGAGGGAGAGCATTAGGACAAATACCTAATGCATGTGGGGCTTAAAACCTAGATAACAGGTTGATAGGTGCAGCAAACCACCATGGTACATGTATACCTATGTAACAAATCTGCGTATTCTGCACATGTATCCCAGAACTTAAAATAAAATTTAAAAATAACTAAATAAAAATGATTAGGGTATCTGTAGTACAACAGTAAAAATATACACATGATGGAATATAATCAAGTATAAAATGTGCGGGGCTGACTATACATCTCCTTGGTCCTCTTCTACACCTTCACCATAAAGAGCTGTACTTTTTCTCATTCCGCAAGTCACTATCACCTTCAAATAAAGCATCACTCTCTTATTTAAAGGACAGAAAAGTCGTGTATTAGTCAGAGGAAGAAACATGAGAGCTGGTAGCTGATTCAGGACTTTCCCATGAGTCTTTCCTCATTGGTCCTAAGATTTTAGATAAATGTTGTATACTTGCAAACATAAAATAAGCCTCTAATAAATGTTTATTGAACTGAATAGAACATCACCAAAACTGCTATGAGTATACAGATATACATTGAAGTTGCACCATCACATTAAATTTTATTAAATATCGTCACTTCTCCTATAAAAGAAAAAGCAAAGAGACAACCAATTTAAACAATGCAAAAGCGGTAAATAATTAAACAATGCTGACAATGCCACCCAACAAGCACATGCCCTAAAGTGAATGGGCATGAGAAAGATGTAAAACTGCTCTGCCTAAGCATGATTTAGTCTCTATGGAAATACATACTATGGTAATCACATCATGCTGAGTGTGAATGCGAGGGCTCACTGTATGCACTGTTTATGCAATATGGCACCTCCACATGAGCTGGGTCCATAATCTTTAGTTGTTGCTCAACTGAAGAAAGCAAGGTCTGTTTCCATGTTGGAGGAAAACTGACTCTGTTGGGCTCATTGAGAAATTCAGTATCAGTTTCCAATGTGGTAGCCAATTTTGCATCCACATTACCAAAAATATATAGAACAGAAATTCATTAAGCCATGGTGCCAAGCACTCTAATGACTACAATGTTGAGAAATGAAGTGAAAGACAATAGTAATTTGACCACATATGATTTTCACCTACCTGATATCTTTAGACTAACACCGCAGGGAGATGCAACTCCATCATATTCATGCAATTGTTCTAAATCTAAGCTTTGGAAATATGTTTTTCACCTACCTGATATCTTTAGACTAACAACCAGGAAGATGCAACTCCATCATATTTATGAAGTTATTCTAAATCTAAGCTTTGGAAATATGTACTTATTATCACATGCCTTATTTTCATTATAATTTAATTTAAAATACATATAGCATAGCTGTATAACCTTGAACTAGTCATATAAATTCTGTTTCCTTATCTGTAAAACAAAAGGGTCAGACTTTGAACACTCATATCCCTTCCAGTAGTATCATTCTCATTCGGAATACATTAAATTCCATTCTATATGCAGAATAATCTAATTGGGAGATGATTGGTTGAAGCTTCATTATGAAAATCAGAGCTAGGAAACCATTTCTGTGACATGGAGAATAGTCAGACAGAATTACATGTATGAGCTTGGTGAGTGAACTATTAAGATTAATACTAATGAGATTCTATTTTTATAAGTTGTCCCTTGATAGCAATTCTTAAATAAAAAGATAGGACTAATGTCTCAGGCACAATTCAGTACACAGTCAGCAAATGAAGAAATACCTTTGTTAAATTACCTTTGAGTCAAAAGCCTGTTGTCTGTGAGATTAGTTCTTATAATCATTTTTTATTAAAAAACCAGCTGCCATTTATGGACATGTGTTTAATTTGAGGTCATGTTAGAAAAATAACTATTTAAGACAGTTTTATATACTTGAAGAATTTATTGGACACATTTAAAATTCCATTCACAACAAATGCAAGAGGAAAATAAAACAAAAGTATGATTTCTGATTATTCTCTAGAAGCACTGGGAACTTAACCCTACCAGTCCCATAGTGAAATGCCGAAGCCATTCTTTAGTTACACATATTCTGCTACTCCATTAAGACATTTGCTAAAAAGTCAATTTTTCTTCAGCACATTAATATACATACAAATTGAGGTGTTGCAAATTATATTTTTATTATAAAAGTTTAAATTTTAATCCAGATTTCAGCATTGCCTATACTTAGAAGGAAAGACTGTCAGTCATGGAGGGAAAATACCATACCCTGTTAAACTCCTTGCAAGAAATTTCTTTTCTAGTAGTTACTTGCTTTGCTCTCAGAAAGCACACTTAGTCACATTTTAATAGTCCCTATGACCTCTTTCTATATAGACAGCTGTGGAAGAAAATATTGAAGCTCAGGAATTTGTCAAAGTTAATTGAAAGCAACAGAACCAAAATTACAAACTTAAGTTGTTTGAAATTAGAGTTGATTATTCATATGTAATCAGATAATGCTTTGATGTCTTGATCTATGCGTTTT
Organism: Symphalangus syndactylus; assembly: GCF_028878055.3. NCBI lineage: Eukaryota > Metazoa > Chordata > Mammalia > Primates > Hylobatidae > Symphalangus > Symphalangus syndactylus. The sequence continues at coordinate 69,787,547 of NC_072443.2, forward strand.
TGTTTCTAATATTTATTGCTATTTCATGGCTCTTCCCCATTTAGGCCCTAGCTTAAGTGTTTTATGTTCAAGATCTCAGGAAAGAATAAAAAGGATGACTCAGAAGAACACCAAATGATCAATTTTTGGCTATTGGCTTTTAAGGTAGCATAATCGTGTAATGAAAAAAGATGGGTGCTTTATGAAAGAATACTTTCTGACCTTTGGTCCTTCTCCCTAAAGCCCACCACATTCATAACCAAGGGCTGCTAAAATAGGAGAATTAGTGGGGGAAAAAAATGTGGATATGGGTGGGCTTCAAGAAGGACCCCCGAACCCTTGGCTGAGCCCCAAGGTAGGGACAATGGAAAACCTAGAACCACATGTTCTCACTCATAAGTGGGAGCTGAACAATGAGAACCCATGGACACTGGGAGGAGAACAACACACACCAGGGCCTGTCGGGTCCCCTCGGGGCGAGGGGAGAGAGATCATCAGGTTAAATAGCTAATGCATGTGGGGCTCAATATGTAGGTGACGGATTGATAGATGCAACAAACCACCGTGGCACACTTTTACCTGTGTAACAAACCTGCACATCCTGCACATATATTCCAGAACTTAAAGTAAAATAAAATTTAAAAAAAAAAAAAAGAAAAGAATAAAGAAAACCTAGAACAGGAAGGAAGGGCCTTGTCCCAGGTGTAGCAGATTCTCCTTGGTTACCCTCATCACATACACCATATCTATCTTCTCTCTCTCTCTGTTAGTAATAGAGATTGCACATTTTAATCACCATAAAGCCTGTCACTCAAAGGACTGTATTTCCTGGCATTCTATGCAGCTGGCTTTGATCATGTGACTAAGTATGGCCTACCTTCCCTCTCCCTCATGACTTAAACAAAAAATAGTGAAAACTGGACTACGAGATGAAGCCACAGCATGAGGATGGCAGAGCAACAAGGTAATGAAGCCTTGATAATGACATATTTAAAGGATTGTATCAGCCTTAAAACACCGTATTAGCACAGAACCACCTTCCAGTATTTTCACATGAGGGAGAGATGATCATCTACCATATTCAAGTGACATTATTTTCATGTCTGATAAAACAGCTCAACTACTATCATAATACACTGGCTGAAGCCCAAAAGATGGCCAGATATTGTTTATTTTTTCCACCTAGCACAGTGTGAATGTAGAAAATTTTTCTCCAGGCAGATGGGACTGAGACCTCCTCAGAGAGTTTCAGTGACCACCACAGAGTCTGGAAGTGCCAGGGAGCATAGGAGCAGAGATCCCCAGTACTCAGAGTAGTGCAGGAATGGGGGATGGTCTACCAGGTGCCCCCAGATGACAGAGAGAAGAAGGATTGGAAAATGTCTGGCAGTTAGAAACAAGGAGGAATCACAGTAGCCACATGGACTAATGGCCAAAGTCCACATAGGAATGGCAACTTACCAGCAAATGCCAGTGCTAAGAGCTAATAATGACCCAAACAAGCTTGTGCCCACTCCCACTCTAAGTTAATATTCTCTGACATTACAGACACCCACTGGAATTTAGATACAACCCCAGAAATGGAGGAAATAGAGAAGCCCTGAATTCATTGAAATTAATTTTTTTTTTTACCACTTAGAAAAATAGAATCTTGTCATAGACATTAAGTTCTAAAACACTCAAGTTCTAAAAACTAAAATTGTTACCAGTTCTTACATTTCTTGATTTGTGGTCTGTGACCTGTACTTGATACCAAAACAATTGTTAGGTGGTAGAGGGCAGTGGAGTCAAAAGTTATTAAATAATAACCAGTTTGTGGATTATTCATTGCATTCATTCATTTACCAGCCCTTACATAATGTATGAGCACTCAAATATTTGTAAATATCTGTTGAATTATTCCATTTCACTGACTGTGGTGTTATATGAATAAACTTTCCTGAATAAATTATTACAAGTAAAACTTAAAATTCTCCTCCTCGTCTTTTAAATGTGGAGAAACTGCCTAAAGTCCCTATAAACACTCTCTAATCTATACACCAATTCCTTGAATATATATGTCCAATAGTAGAATATTTTTTGTAATAGCCTAGTGAAGTTAGTGCCAATATTGGGTAACATTTTTCTTTTCAAACTTATTTGAGTGGTATTTTGCAGGTGATGAAACATTTAATATGGCATTATCCGCAGGTAACCTTCCAATTTCCCTTTTTGACCTAATAACCTATTACATATTGTATTAGTTATTTATTTAACACATTTTTTGGCATTCATTGTACACCAGGGGCTGGGTTATCACTGCAAAAACAGCAAAGAACAAACCCATTGAGGCTCTTACAGATTCAATAACAGAGGAAAGTATTAAACAGAAGGAATAACTGTTTAAGATGAGGCCTGATAGTTGAATTACATTTACCAAGCCAATGGGGTAAAAGATGAAAGGAGGGGAAGGGAATATTTTCCAAAAAGGAGAACACATTTGAAGTCTTAGGTAGAGGAAGCTGTGTCTGAGGGATTCCAATTTCAGTGTGACTGTATCATAGAAGGAGAAAGAAAGAGCAAATGACAAATGAAACTGTACACACAAATGCAGATTTGAGAAGCCATAAATCCCTAGAAGGAACCTATGGGAAAAGTCCATGTTCCTAAAAACTATTCTAGAAAAGTAGAGTCCTGCAATCACAAGTCAAATGCTTGCAAATTTGAAGCCCCCTTGAGGTGCCTGAGCTAAAGTCAATTGTTTTCCTTTCCACCTCTCAGGAGAAACTATCGAGAGATCCAGAGGGAAGAGTGACCAGCAGATTTGACCACTTTTACGACTGTATATTTTAGCAATTATTTAGAACCTTGACATATACTTTAGATTAATTTTATTGATTTTCACAAGATTTACAGTTTATAGATTTTTTAAAGAAAGTTTTCCCTATTGCCATTGCCAGTCCTCAGTATGAGCCTGGAAATCTTTTCAGAAAGGAGATCATCAGTTGAGACGAACAGAAAGGAAAACTGATTTGCCTTCCATCCCTCACACTGTTTTACTCCAGAAACGGGAAAAGGGAATGCCTGAATAAGGGATGATTGTTGGGGACAAAATTCTTAAATTAGAAAAGCTAATTCAGTTCATTAATAGATCTTCCCAAACCAACAGAATTTAAGATCATTCAAATAGGTCAAGAGATAGACAACTTATGAGTGTTCAAGGAAATAAGAGTATACTTTAGGGAAAAAGTCATATTCCTCACATTGTAAACACTAACTCGTCGTGGCAGGATTGCAACAAGATTCCCCTGATGACTTTTGGAGAAGAAATACCAGTTAAACAGACGATGACAGAAGGAATCTGAACTTATAAAACAATCACATTGCACAATATTCCCTTAAAATTGCTAAACCAGAAGGCAGATTTATACAGCATGAATTTAAACTCTAGTTCAAGCATAATTAAGGGGTATAATGACTACTCCTCAAGGAAGACAGACCAGAAAAATTAGTATGGAATTCCAGAGTTTGTAAGATATTTAGTATCCTAGACTACTATATCTGAACCAACTAGTTCACTGAATTGTAAGCATTCAAGGCTTAGAAAATAATTGGAAATAGTGAGAGAGGAAAGAACAGAATAATATTTAAATTCCCCAACTGTGCACAATTCAAAAACTGGCCATAAATAAGAGAAATATAAAATACATTACATGACACCCAAAAGTCTTTCCCTTAAAAGAAGATTGTTCAAAGATTCAAAACTATAAACAAAAATAAAATTTGAGTAACTAGGAGACTTTAAAAATAGACTTCAGGTAACTTTCAAGCAATATTCTGGGAGTAGACTCAACAGCGGAAGTCAGTAGAACCTATCCTGTCTTTTGTAATGGACTCAAATCTGAAATGGGGACTTGGTCAGAAAAATAATTGGAATGAGATATCACCAGTTTAGAAGATCTGCAACATGTAGCTGAGTATTTTCAAAAAGTTCTGGAAAGTAAATAAGCTAGAAATAAAAACAAGTATCTGATTCTCAGATAAAACAACTAACTACCCAAAGACCCAAGGATACTCTGTTCTCTAAGAATCAAGAACTTGTAAATGAGGACACTTACAGATACTGCAAACAAAAGTGTTATTGGAAGACCCATGTCACTTATTGGTTGAGAAACAAAAAGACACTTGTAAATGAGGACACTTACAGATATTGCAAACAAAAGTGTTATTGGAAGACCCATGTCACTTATTGGTTGAGAAACAAAAAGACAACTGTACAAATCTGTCGAACGATACCGCTCCAAGAAACTATTGGAAGCTGCCAATTCCTGTCCTTTCACTAAACTCTAGAGGGGAATTGTTTACAAATATAAATGAACAACAATACACTTTTCTTGTTGATGAATGCCACTCTGTACACCATCAATCCCACTAAAGAAGCAGATCTCATCCTTTAGAGCACTAAAACTACTAAAATGGTGGGATTTTCTAGTGATTCTAAAACTTTTCCAGTGTTCCAACATAAATTTGTTACTTTGAGACCAATATTGGAAAAACCCTCCTTTCTTTCCTGACACAACTTTTGCAAATTTAATAGGTAAAGATCTACTTTGCCAGTGGAACTGCCAGATTAAAAATACTACAGAAGTATTATTTTTAGATGTTTCAGGAAATTCTCCTGCACACAATGAAATTATGGCTGATATGGATATGAATATATCCTCATTATGTATGAGTCAAAAAAATCTTAGAATTTAGCTGTGGTTCCAGAAACTCTATGGACAAAAGATTCTTCATACACAGACAAAAATAACTAGAGAAGACTCTAGCTATTTTTTCTAGACTCCAGATTGATTTTTCTAAAACTTTACCTAAATGTTCTCAATGGCTTCTTAAAGCTGAAGCCAATGAAGACCTTAAACTAATTGTGACCCCTACCTGGGACACTCCAATTTACCTATGAAATGATTGAAAAAGACATTTTACTGGTGCAGTTATTTGTAAATTATGTAAGGTCTTGCCCCTTACTCAAAGTGTTCACTGTCTTTGTTATTCTCAATACTCTGAAAAAGTAGAAAAAAACAAGCAAAACATTAAAACTGAAATTACCTAACCAATCAAATGCCTTTCAGCTCCCATAGTCACACGTCCTGCTCTAAGTTCTTTTCGTCCTATCTCCTTTTCCCTTCAGGACCTCAAACATTCTCTTCTTGCGAACCATGAACTAGTTACTGCCAGACACATGTGCTAAGGGATAATGTCACCTATACTTGACTCCAATCTTTTGCAAGTTCAATATTATAAAAATCTAACCCAATATATTCGGTCCTATCATTAACAGGCACAGGCTATCTTTCCTCACCAATCACCTAATCTGTGTTTCACTACCTAAAAGCAAGTGAGCTAGTGTACTGGGAAAGAGTGATGTACATTCATGATCTCATACAAATCTTGCAGCAACTCTTTGAACTAGCTTGTATTATTATCTCCATTTGACAAAAGAGAAAACTCTTGGTTTATTCATTTGCCCAAGCTCTGATGTCTGGTATTTGAACCCAGGTTGTACAAAATACCTTAACCACTTAGAAAAATGATGCATGCAAGGATTTGGGCATTAATTGAAATCTAATTTCATTAACACTGGTTAGCTCTTCAAAAATGAAATTAAATTATGCTTGATGTTATATTCCGTAGAACTATGGCCAAATTTATTAATGCTTGCCAAAACTCTTCAGTGTCTGAGGTAGTTCTTTCTTCTCTCCTTCATAGATTTAGTCACATTCGTTCATTGGAAATTGTTATTAAAAATGTTATTTATCATGTGTGCAAAGAACAGGGATAAGTCTTAAAGCTAGTGATAAGAGAATGCACAATCCAGCTGTCATACAAGGACCTAACCAAAAACAATGTTGATTTTTGAGAATGGAGTGATTAGTAAAAGAAGAATGATCAGGTTTTCAGGGTCCCAGATAGCTCCATCATTTTGTGGTAGTAATTATGAAACATGACCTGACTTCTTGAATACACATGGGTGACTGTGATTGGGTGAAATTTCCTCCTCCAGCACTTTCTTCTACATCTTCAAATATGTGACACCAACAGAAATGAAGCTGGCAAATCAATGCATAGAGAATTGTCTCACATATGTAGCTCTACCCAGGTCATACATATGCATATTGTTTTCTCATTAGCATGTACTGAAAGGAAAAGAGCATACAATAATAGAGGCACATTGGCAATCTGTAAAGAAATGGAAATAATGAGGGTCTTATCGCTTTTAAATTTCTTTAAATGTATTTTTAGAAGGCAATTTCTGTTGATCTGTTTATTCACTGGTGTGTGTGAAATAGCTCTCCTGGATTTGTTTTTGTTTTGCCATAGACATGACATACATTTTCCTTAAGTCTGAGAAATTAGATGCAGGCCCCACGTGCTTTTCTCATCCTGAAACTTACAAGCACTTGATTTATGGGTCTTTTAAAAGTGCAGAACACCCACAGATCTGCCAACTGACTTTTATTTATTATCAATTTTCTCTAGTGTGGACTGAAGTAACTCCATCAGTTATTCTCCACCATTACCATATTCACTATCATCTACTATATTCTTTTTCATTATGCAAAGTATTAATGTTCCTTTCATATCCCTTTCTGCCCAGTGCTTCTCTTCATTTTCTTTCCCCATCTTTGCCTTTCATTTCCTATGCTAAATTTTTACTTAGCTGGTGATTGCTTTCAAACCCTTTTGTATTAACCTTAGATTTTGAGCTTTGTCATAAATGTTTTATAGACCCATTTTCATTACCCAAAAAAAGCATACTTGGGTTTCCAAATCCATTTGATTATTGAACCCAGCCATTTGACTTCAACGGGGATATGCCTAACAAAGGATATATTTCAAATGTACAATATGTCACACAAAATATCTGGATTTTGGCGGGATCAGTTTTCTCATTATTCCATAGGCTCTAACAACTGAGTCAATTTTAACTGAATTCATCAAAGAAATATTCCTGAATTACTAATGCAATATGCATCCTTTGCAAGAAGGACCTGTACTTTGTCATGAATTTATGCAGCCCATGAATAAGCAAAATCATGTTCATTTAAAAGGCTTGTTAATCCCTAGTGAATTATTTAGATTCTGCCACCAGCCATTTTGTAAATCTAAGGTGTCACACTGATTTAATAAATGAATGAAGAAATGAAAGGGCTGATAGAGCTGTGACAAAAATTTAAAAACCACAGACACTAAAGAAATAGCATATTTTAAAGACTTTTTACAAAAACAAAGGAAAAACACTTTTCTAGGCATCTCCAAATTGTGATCCCAGCATTTCCCCTACTTAGCTAGTAAGTCTATCTAACTTCTGCTCATTATAAAGTTAATCATTGTGTTGTAGTATATTGTTTCTTTTCAATTCTGATATCAAAATTACCCTTGACAGCTGCTATATTTGAAGATGATTGAACTTTTAATCTGATTAATCAAAGAGCTCAAAATATAATCATAGTAATTTTATATAGGAATACATTTTGCTAGAAATCACAGAAAAGTCTACCACAGTGGCTATAAACATATTTTGGTATGGTGATCCAAGAGTGCCATGGCAGTTCAGTGGTATCAACAGGGATACATGCTCTTCTATCTTTCCATCCTCAACCTGTAGGCCTTAACCTTCATTTTGTTTGCCTCATGATCACTAGATAGTTGCTATGCTACTAAACCTCACGTCTGTAGTACCAGCAGGAATGAAGAGAGAATGCAAAGTGGCATGGGTTATTCTTTTTTTCCTTGATGAGATTTTGCTTTATTTCAATAAAGAGAATTCTGCCTAAGAACGCTGACCTCATTAGCAAAAAACGGTATCACTTGACCAACTCAGAACTCTCCCAAAACCAAGAATATGAGTATTTTGGTTTTCTTGTCTGTCTACTTGAGGAAAACAAAGGTGAATAGGACTATGAATGACCATGGTGTAATCTATCTGCTGTATTTCCAGTTTGTTCTTATTGTAGAATCTAAAAGGAGAGCAGGAAAGACTACTGAAGATATTTGATAAGAAAGATAAGGGGATCACAAAGACGATAATAATTGAGCATAAGTTATGTGGGTTAAGATTGGTGGAATATGGTGGGTGATACAGCTAGGTAAATTTGAACCAGATGTTGAAAACCAATGAAACCAAGCCAAAGATATTAGCTGTGATACTATGGACCACTATTCTCCACTGGGCTATACGTTGGAATCACTTAGGAGGCTTTCCAAAAATGTTAACACCAGCTAAATCTGAAATTCTTGGGATAAGGCTTAAATATCTATATTTAACATTTTCTTCATGTTATTCTTAAGTACATTCAGGGTTAAGAGAGTGACTCCGAAATTTATTTTGAGAACTGAAGTTTTCAGAGTAAGCCACCAATAGAGCAAACTATTTACAGATTCATTCAAAATATAAATATGGAGAAAAATTAGGTTGTCAATATAAGTGTCCTTTACAGAAAACTCAAATAAATATGTCCTTAATGGATATAACTTGAATATGGATATACATTTAGGTCTTGAATATCTCTTTAGAAATTATTTGAAAAAAATGTAATAGTATGTCATTATTTGTAGTTTTAATGCCATTAATCATGAAGACCTGGAAAGCCCAAAATTTATCAATGTCAATTCTGAATTACATATTTTAAGGAAATATCTCCTTCAAAACACTTGAGATATTTTGATTTGTGCAGTAGTCATGAGTATAACGTTTCAAACTTTACGGATTATCTATTTACATTTACTCTGCAGATATTATTTTAAATTGGTCAGGATAGGCTAACTTCTGTAACAAACAACCCATATCTCAGGAAATAAAATATTTATTGTTCTAAAATAAGGGAAAACAGTAAACATGGAGAAGAGAGTGGGAAGTTTTAAAGAACTGGGCATGAACTTGGCCCACTATCTATTGTCCAGAGCTAAGTCAAATGGCCCCACCTAAATGCAAAGGAGACTGAGAAATACAGTCTTCTGTGCCCAGGAGGAAACAGAAACAGAGTGTAGGAAACACATGGCATTGCATCTGCCCCAACTACTTAAACACTTTTGAAAGTGACCTTTTGAATAATCTAGAAAAAGCCATAAAACTTCTCCCTAGGAAAATGCATGCATTCACATCATTTTATATATAATTCACAGGTTGTATGGATCCAGCCTAAAAAACCCCACTCTCCAACTCTGAGAGTTGACTATGTAGATTTGCCATGAGTACTTTCCATAACAGAAAAAAAAAATCATTGGACAATTTCAATGATTATAAAACATGTATACTCTAGTCTGTCTTCCATATCTCCCAATCATTCTCATAGGAGTGCAAACCCTATTGTGAACTGCACATATAAGAGATCTAGGTTGGATACTCTTTATGAGAATCTAATCCCTGATGATCTTTCACTGTCTCCCATCACCTCCAGATGGAACCATCTAGTTGCAGGAAAACAAGCTCAGGGCTCCCACTGATTCTAGATTACTGTGAGTTGTAGAATTATTTCATTATACCTTGCAATGTAATAATAATAGAAATAAAGTGCACAATAAATGTAATGCACCTGAATCATCCTGAAACCATCCCCTCTCACCACCCCAACCCTCAGTTCATGGAAAAATTGTCTTCCACAAAATTGATCCCTGGTGCCAAAAAGGTTGAGAACTGCTGTGTTAAGCTTTTCAAATATTTGAAGAATTTTTTCTTTCAGTTGCCTAGGTCAGAGGCACAAACCATCTAAGGACTGAAATGGGCTTGCAGACAGGTGTTATTTAGACTGAACTCCTTTTTTAGGCACTGAGCTTGAATGCCTTCACACCAGGCATTTTCTACTCGTTTCCACCACACCTTAGTTTATACCCAATGACTTTCTTCATTAAGTTCATGCGTGGTGCCTGAAGGCATGTGAGTTTGCAACCCTCTGCTTTAAGCTACATCCTTTCTAGGTAAATCAAGAGTGGTAAATAAGTTTATCTCATGTGCCAATTTTGTGAAAAATGTCACAAGTGCATCCAGATACAGTGGCAAAGAATCTTGTGACTGAAGGATCATATCTGCTGTGAAGACAGGAGATGGGAGGAATGGCTTATGTACCATTGTTTGTAATTCCTGTGCTAATCATTTACTGTCCCCTCAAGCATCTTTTAATAACTTCATTTCTAGACTTGACTTTCCTCTAGTGCCCTAGTTTGTCAGTGAACCCTTTTAAAAATGGTTCGAAGAATGTGGATACTACATGTGGTACAAACAGCAAATGAGATGAAAGGGACTATGACTTCTGTAGACCTGAAGGTATTATGCTAACTCAACCTAGGTTGCATATTTGGTATGAATGACATATAAGTAATTTGTGTCAAACAGATAGTGCCACAATATCCCGGAGTATTCTTCACACAAACTGCAATAGCATCTGACTTTTCTTTATGCCATTTTGGGGGTATGATTTTAAATATTATACATATATATATATATATATATATAAAATCTGGCCCAATAAACTCTCTTTGAATCCTATCATTTTTATGTAAGCTATTGGCTATCTTTTCTAATTTTACACTTTTAAATTATCTGTTAATGTGATGACCAGGCATTATCATTTAAGATGTTTTAGCTGCAAGAAAAATAAGGGCAAGTCAAATTTGTTTAAATGGCAAAGGAGACTATCAGCTTATTACCAGAAGTTCTGGGATAAACCTTGCTTTGGAGGTGGATGTTTGATCCATTTTATAATATGTTATCCAGGACTCAGGGGTTTTCTACTCTTCCTTCAGCAACAGTGTCAGCAGCATCCTACGGCTGTTCTTCCTTATAGTCATGGCTGCCTGCTATAGCAATTGGGGCTATAGACTTCCACGCTTATGTATAAGAGATGATACACCTTCTATTCCAGTGACAATTTTCCAGAAGCTCCAAGAAAATATCTCATGGTTTCCCATGGGGCCACCTCCTCTCAAACCCTGATGTCAGGGAAGTGCCATGAACTGAATGACATAAGCCTGGATTCCAAACCAATCATTGGCAAGGATTATAGGATGGTTATGATGGATTTAACTAATCAAGTCCAATGCCTGGAAATGGTATCAGCATCTAGACCACTTAGTCTTTCACAATGAAGTTGGTGTGCAATGAATATCAGCAAGGCAACATCAGTGTCCAGTATACTGGTCACTTCCATCTTTATCCAAGTCATTGATGTATTTTTTTCTCCCAGGAGTCACATTCTTCCACACTCACCCTTGCAGTCTACCTGGTTCTGTTTTAGTTACCTTTTCTTTCTCATTCAAGACAGCATTTTCTCCATACACCTTCCTTAAGCTTCTATTACTTTCTCTCTCTCTTTGGTGACCTTATACACCCTATAGAACCCTAATCCTGTCATAGTATGCGGGGTATAGTATAGTATAGTATGTATCACTTCCTGTTGTTAGTATGTTCTTTCTTTGGCTTCTCACACTAAACTGCAAGTATCTTGAAGGTGAGACCATGTCTTAATACCTATGGTATCCCCGATGCCTACCCCAAGCACCTGACACATGGTAGGACATCTATAAATATTCATTGAAATGAAAAAATGTTGAACAAGAAGAAACTACCTTCAGATTTTGTGATCACACCACCTAGAATGTTTCTAAATTAATTACTTAAATTCAGTAATTTGATTTAACTAATAATAGTTGAAGTCTGGTTGGCCAAAGAAGTGGCAGTATATCTAACTATACTACCACCCTATCCAAACTTCTTCAAATGGATATCCTGAAAACCTAAAACTAAGCCTTCACTGAAATAGACTATAATTGGCCCACATTTCAAATTTAGCAAATGTCAGAAAATGAAATTCATTTGTGGGACTGGTTCTTAGTAAACCTATTCTAGTTTTCTCTTTTTTTTTTTTTTTTTTTTTTTGAGATGGCGTCTCACTCTGTCACCCAGCCTGGAGTGCAGTGGCACAATCTTGGCTCACTGCAACCTCCACTTCCCAAGTTCAAGCGATTCTCCTACCTCAGTTTCCTGAGTAGCTGGGACTACAGGTGCGTGCCACCACGCCTAGCTAATTTTTATATTTTTAGTAGAGACAGGGTTTCACCATATTGGACAGGCTGGTCTTGAACTCCTGACCTCGTGATCCGCCCGCCTCAGCCTCCCAAAGTGCTGGGATTACGGCATGAGCCACCACGCCCGGCACCTATTCTGGTTTTCTAAGATTATTGATGGTTTCTTTTCTTTTATTCCTACATGTCCACAACTAATCTATTCACTAACAACATAAATAGAAATATTCAGTATGGTATCACAGACCTAAGTCGAATGTTTCTAACCATTATAATGTAAGGCCAGACTTAAGCACAGACAAATAGTGGATGCACCAGTTTGTCATGTTGCTAACTGGGTCTGAGGCATGGTTTTTACTTTCTATCAGTGTTACTTTCTAAGTATTGATTATCACCCCTCTCCCCTCAGATTGTCAGCATTCCTGCCTGTTGTTACATGGGAGAAATTCAAAGTGTATGAATAATGTGTGCTTTTCTTTTGTTATAAAATTTTTCCTGGATTTTTCTCAGGGAGACTAATTTCACATAGTATAAACTGAAATTACATATTTCTATAAGACAATCCAGAGCGAAAGAAAAACCAAGAAAAGCAATGTTTTACACGAAGCCAATAGAAAGCAGGCAGATTAGCACTAAATCAACTTGCAGTGTGTCAGAGAAGTAAATTTAACTGCTCAGAGTCACAGAGGGAGAATCCATCTCTGTCTCTGTGGTTTAAGTAAGATTTTGACAAGAAATTTAATAACATGAAAGAATAAATGTGATACTATACACAGTGGTTTGTTTCATGAAAGAAAAGGATGAAAAAGTCACTAGATGTAAGTCATTGTTCTCAATTCATTGTTTCTAATTCATTGCATCTATTCGTGAAAACAATCCTCACTCAGCCTCTGTGACTTTGGCATTTGGAAATAAAAATGGAAGGACAGAAGGAGTTCCCCAGAGCTTTTGACTGTCTGAGTGTTTGAGGCCATAAACACCAAAGCAATATATTAAAAAATACTGCACCATGAAATGCAATACAATTCTTATAGACTGAAATTAAAAATAGTTTAATTCTAGATTTTCTGATGGTAAAATTTCGGATAAGTACATCAAAACTAAATGTTTATCTTTTCTCTGGTATTCAAGTTTTACAAGTCTAATAAACATATGCCTGCCAGTTTTGCCAATTGTGTAATCCCACACTGGAATTTCTATTTGTTCCAATGGGTTTCTACTGTTTCTAACCATTTCTTAGCAATGGGAAAGATACCTAAAACATCAAACATCTTGTCACACCTAAAATGCGCTGTGTGGTTTACATGCATGCTTTATGACTATATGCTTTATGGAAGAATTGCATTATTTCTAGAGCTTTCCTGGAGTAAGATGTTTCCTAATGAGAAAGTGCAGTTTTCAAAGATAAGGTGAAGGATTTTCTTGATCTCTGAATTTCTTAATACCTAATGTAATGTCTGATACTCTGTAGTGCTCAATAAACATTGCTTGAATAATAACAGAGAGTGGAAAGACCGTGGTTTCAAAACCATTAAGACCTGAGTTCAGATTCTAACTCTTCTACTTATTAGCTCAGTGACTTGGAGCAATTTCCTTTTGTTCTCCGAGCCTTAAATGAAAACAATGACATCAGCTTTGCAGATTGTTCTGAACACTTGAGACCATATGTGAAGGGAAAAAAACAGTAGGCATGTAATACAATTGCAGCTGTAGGTTGCATTGTGTCCCCCCACATTCATATGGTGAAGTTCTAACCCCCAGTACCTCAGAGTGTGTGATCTTATTTGCAGATAGAATCTTTACAGATGTAATCAAATTGAAATGAAGTGATTGGTGGAGGGAACCTAAGCCAATATGACTGGTGTCCTTATAAAGAAAGGAAGTCTAGACACAGAGATTTGCATAGAGGGAAAATGATACTAAGAGATATAGGGAGAAGACAGCCATCTACAAGCCAGGAGAGGGGTCTGAAATGGGTCCTTCTTTCATAGCCCTGAGAAAGTACCAACCCTGCCAACACCCTGATCTTGGACTTCCAGCCTCCGGAACTCTGAGACAATAACTCTCAGTGGTTTAAATCACCCAGTTGAAGCCAGTTTGCTATAGCAGCCCTAGCAGACGAATGCACTAGTTCACTGAAACCGATTTATTCCTCACACATGACTCTCTGGTCTCATTCTTCTATTGAATTTCTCATTCTTTTATTGAATTTCCCTTCCTTGAACTCACAGCATTTTCTCTTTGCTGTGTCTGTGGATGTCGTCTAGGAAATGGCCCAGAGTCACCAAATCTTACTCCAGTCCACACCAAATCTTGGGGCCAACAGGACTTAATCATGATCATCATTTTTTGTGTAGAGGCCATATCTGTTTCAAGCCAATTAAGTGGCTCCAATTTAGGCAAGAAGGTCAATAAATGGAATACAAATCAATGGTTCTTGTGTCTAGAAATAAGTAAAAGGTTTAATATAATTTTATCAAGATATAATTAATAACTCCACTGTGGTATAGTGCTACATTTTCTAAAATTCATGTCTAAGAATTAAAATTAAGAATTAAAGAAGAGTTTAGAATCTCCTGGATTTGGCTAGCTTAATTCAAGAGCCCAGATGATAAACCACTCTCTCATCCATTTTCTTGAGTTCAAATTTCTTTCCCGTGTACTTTTTAGTATAAAGATAAAAATTGTAACCACATCTAGTGCCTTCCTTGGGTAGTAAGAGATGAATCACAGCTTAAAGATTCTGACCCTGCACTAAAATTGCATTTTGTCCACAGCAAACGGACTGAGGATTTAGTAGTCCTGAATTCAGAATCTTTTAGCTGTTCCAACTTGACACAAATGTGCATTTAACTAGCATCCTGGCAAAGAAGCAATTCCCTACTAGGAATTAACTAAATGATGTCTGTTTCCATTATTTGTATTTGCCTCCTTCGGCTAAATGCATTTTCATTTCCCCTTGGGTTTCACTTCTTTCAATATTTCTTGGCTGTGATTGGTTTGATTTCTGACATTTTGGCAGCCTCAGTTCAAGAGATGAATGCAACTAATTTGGTAGATAAAATTCTAATCCTCTCTGTCTTGATTGTCAATTTTTGAAAGGTAATCTAAGATGATGTCTCTATCCTGTAATTTATTTTGTCTAGATTTGACTAAAGCCAGGTTTGAGCAGTTGATTACATTCTCTGATCCAATCACCTGAAGGCCAAGACCAACGACACAGGCTCTATTTGAAGAGGGGGAGAAAAAGCATGGCTCAAAAATCTTTTGTGACAAAACATTAGCCCTAAATTTGCCAGTTGAAAAAAAGTGTTGATGAAGTTGCTAATGAGTGAACTTGGCTTTCTTCCTTGAGGTCTGCCTTCCTCTGCTATCCTTGGTCCAGCAGAAAACTCTGTTGGCATATTTATGAAGAACTAAGAAAGATTTTCTTTCAGAGAGAATTCCCTTGGCTCCAAAGAAAACTCCATTCCACAAAGTAAACTTGATTTCAGCCTAAACAGGTGCCAGATGCTGGTATCTGGCACTAAGACATATATTTATTAGGTTACACTTTTAGTTCAGAAGCCGTTGAAAAAGGTTTCTACAATTTTAAGTCATCAAAACTGCTTGCATAGCTCTCACTTTTTATTTTAAAATTATGTGTGTGTATATATACATATACATGTATGTGTATATATATGTGTGTGTGTGTATAATATATACACACACACACACTCCTTTGGAACTCACTATCCCTTAAATCCTTTAATCTCTTCATCTTGGAAGATTGTTTACACAAATGACTTTGAATGTTTTCACTCAAATTCTGTGCTTTTCTATTTAAGCCAATAATGAGCTTACCCATCCTTCTACATTGCTAAATGGAAAAGCACCCCTGGTGTCTACTGACATGATCACCCCACACTAGGCCAAGGCAACATCACCTCAACTTTCTCGGGTTTAACCTTTAATGTAGTATGCAGCATCCTGAGACCTGCATGCATGATGAATGGAATCTCCGGCCCATCTGAAAACGAGTTTGTGTCGGCAAGAAGATTTAGTACCCCCTGTGCACCCTCAAGATAAAAATTCGTCTGGGCTTGTGGGAGCAATTTGTCTAAGAAGAGTAATTTTAGAAATTCTTGCAGTGGCTTTAGAGGGGCTGAATTCATAGTAGTTTTCCCCTTGATTTTATTTCAAACACCTGTTCATCATGAACAGGCATAATTCGAAGCCAAGGTAATGGGGACTCACGTATGCACAGAACACGCAGAACTGACTCGTGCCCTTTGTGAGGTTTCTCTCTACAGATCACGTGTGAGCCCGTGTGTGCTTGAAGAACATTTGCTAACACTGGTCCTTGCGTTTTCAAAACTAGAGTCTATTATGAGGCACTCTCAGTGTGATAAGTCTAATTGATAAATTATGGAAACAAAAATAGAAAATTGATAGCTGCGATAAGTTTCCTTAGTGCACAGCTGGTGCAAACATCTTGCTCTCCCATCTGTGTGTCAGCGTCTGCATCCTTTCTCCACCACCACAGGCACTTCTTTTCTTCTCTGAAGTAAATCTCTTTGCCAGAAAGTCTGTTTGTTTGTTCTGCTCAACAAATGGCACATGTTCTTAGTGTGAGTCCTCTCCCAGTTTTTCACAAGAACACTTTCAAACATTTTTTCCCCTTTTACTTAGACTCTTGACCATGTACAGAAAACTATGTCTTCTCCACATAAGGCAATACTGTAAGCAAAGTGTGTCTCTGACCTCCTTGGCATTTCTCTCAAAAGGCAAACACTGCGACATTTAGCCCATGCAGTTTGTCCTACTGCCCTTTGTGAGTCGGCCAGTCTTGGAGACCATGAGCACAGGGCTCTAAATCTGGAGACATGGAGTCTCTTATGTTTGCTAAGTGTGTGATCTCAGAAGAATGACTCCATCTGTCTTGGGGCCAGGTTTCCTCATCTGTCTTTGTTCACAATATCACAACAATGACACTCGTCATATATGAAATATAGGCAGGAGATTAATTTAGGCTAAAGAGAGGCTTTATAACACAAAGGCCATGCTAACAGAGAAATTTGTATTTTCCACACCTAAGTGTCTGAAGGGAACATTGCAGATTAGTGGGTGGCTCTATTCAGTGCAATCACTCGGAGATCCTTCATTCCACGATCTTACTCTGCTACCCCCTTGAAATTCATTTTTATCTTCTAGGTTCAAACAGGCTGGATTTCCATGGGTTCTAGCTTGCTGAAAGGGGGACAGAACATCAAAGAGACCTGCCCATAGTCTTATGGCACCAGCCTTGGCACCAAACATATCACTTCCATTCATTTTCCATTAGAATGAACATAGTCACATGACTACATAACTGCAAGGAAGGCTGGGAAATATAGTTTTGCCCAGGAATATGGAAGACAGGTTAAGCATATAGACACAGTTAAGACACAGTTATTGTATCTCTGTCACCATAGGAATAGATTCTATCTTAAAATCCCAGAAGATTAAATGAAATAACATATATTTGACCTTGACATATAGTCAGTGGTCAATAAACGTAAACACACATTACTACTAGTGGTAGTATTTGACAAACTCAAGTGTTAGAGTGAAAACAGACTACTAGACGACTTAGTTTCACTTAGTACTAGCACTAATACAACCCACATCTGACAGGCTATTAGGGATTTCTGCCCCATCCAAAAAGGGATCTGGAATGAGTCTACATCTCAATGCGCACTGATCTGGAACACGTAACTTATCTGCCTAAGCTTCTGATATGGCTCAGTGTCCCTCTTCAATTCTTTGCTAGGCTAAGATGCTTCCCAGTCCACCTAGTTCCTGCCAGTTTTTTTTTTTTCTTCATGATATGGATCCAGCTTCCTCTAACCCCAAGCATCTCATTGGGCTCCCCTGCCTATTTGGCCACCAAGTATAGATTAGGATGGAGACCAGCAGACTAGTTCTTGTGCTCTCTGGTGCTATCGTGTCACATGGTTCATCTTTTTGTAACTGCTTGCTCACTTGACTGTCTTCTGCCCAAAACAATGAATTAGCTGAGGACTAGGACTGTGTATGCCTTATTTACTACATATTCCCAATGCTCATCAAAGGACCTAGCATATAATAAGTGCTCAGAAACTATCTGAAAGAATAACAAAACAAAAAAGCAGAAAAATATCCCTAGAAACTCAATATATCAGTTAGCATTCTTAGAGATACTGGCAGCTGAAGTAGACAGTGTAAAGATTAAGGCAGATAGAGAATTTATTTGAAAAGGCTAACACATGGGAAGTCACAGAATTATTGAAATAGGCCAAGTGACCAACATAGCACCCAGATCCACACCAGAACTTTGGTCAGAGGAGAGAACTGGCATCACCACTGATTATGATGACATTTGTGTTGCTGCTCTTTCTCCTCTCAGAACTTTATTGTGAAACAACAACCAAACCATGCATGGCAGCTTCTGATTGTTTGAGGCTATGTCACATGCCAGGCCCCTAGGAGTGCTCGGCATTTGTGGTGTAATTTTATATCTGCTTTACCCCCAATAAACTCAGAAAGGGTTAATTGGCCAAAAAAAAAAGATAATTATTTATTACGCTCAACTATACCTCTTGCTATTTTCATGCTCCAATCCAGTCCAAAAAAAGCTGACCTAAGACTCAAGAAACGTTCCAAGGTCCTATTTCACTTTGTCTTACTTTCTCAGCTCTACATGCATGAATATTTCTGAAAGATTTCTTAATTTATTCATTGTGGTACCAAGCCATACTTCAACTCTCTCTGGACATAGAGAAGAATTGCTCAAAGATTTATCAAAATCCACTACTTTACAAAGACAAGTGCTTATTCATATGCACAAAATTAAGGAGGAGGCAAAGTCTTGGCATGGTGGTATGTTTCCTCCATGAGAGGACACGAGACATATTTTGTATTTGTATATTTATGCTTTTGTTTATTGCCTTGTCCCTTACAGAATACAGTCTTTATAAGGGCAGGGACAAAGGCATTTGTTTTTGTTTGTTTGTCTTACTGCTGTATCCCCAGAACCTAGAACAATTCATGATATGGGGTCGGCACTCAGTAAATGAATGGTGGATGAATAAACAGATGGGTATCTGTTTTTTTTTTTTTTTTTTTTTTTTTTTGAGACGGAGTCTCGCTCTTTCACCCAGGCTGGAGTGCAGTGGCGTGATCTCGGCTCACTGCAGGCTCCGCCCCCAGGGGTTCACGCCGTTCTCCTGCCTCAGCCTCCCTTGTAGCTGGGACTACAGGCGCCTGCTACCTCGCCCGGCTAATTTTTTGTATTTTTAGTAGAGACGGGGTTTCACCGTGTTAGCCAGGATGGTCTCGATCTCCTGACCTCGTGATCCGCCCGCCTCGGCCTCCCAAAGTGCTGGGATTACAGGCGTGAGTCACCGCGCCCGGCCAGTATCTGTTATAGGAGTGGAGTGGTTAGCACACAGGTGAACATTCTGACCGGATTTGTTTCTCCTTCACAAAGTGTTGGTCTTTACACGTTATCTTTCCATTAAGTCAGATAGGTGATTGTAGGAACCCATGAAGAACTTAAGTCCTGTGTTCTCTACCTCTGACATAGTACCTAAACCCCAAAGTCTGCAGTTCTGAAATTTCCTTCTCTGAACAAAGGCCCCCTGCTCCCACTTCTCTCTCCCAACCTGCAACCCTCCTTTGGCTCTCCAAGGCCTCTAGGTTTTTACATTCATCATCACCCTTGTCCCTTCTTGACTGCCCCGGCAGTACTCTACACTCATCATGTCAAAGATGCTCTTACCAGCAGCACTAGGTTGAATAACGATCTCAAAACCTCATGTTAACCCAGAACCTCAGAATAGGACCTTATTTTGAAATATGGCTTTGCAGTTATGATAGAGTTAAAATGAGGTTATATTGGATGAGGGTGGGCCCTAAATCCAATGACCCATGTTCTTATAAGGAGAGAGAGAGATCCAGAGCCACACACAGACATACAGGGAAGAACACCATGTGAAAACAGAGAGAGACTGGAGTTACGCTGCCATAAACTGAGGAATGCTAAAGATCTCCAGCAACTACCGGACGCTTGAAAAAGTCAAGAAATGATCCTCCCCTAGAATCTTCAAAGGGAGCATGGGCCTTTTGACAAACTGATTTCAGACTTCTGGCCCCAAAAATGTGAAAGAATGAATTTCTGTTGAAGCCACCCCATTTGTGGCACTTTGTTAAGGCAGCCCCTGGGAACGTAATATGCTAGCCCTGGAGTCTTCACCACTCTGCCCTCCAGCCACTGTCATGATTCCCATCCCCAGCCCTGAATCCTTCCTGTTTCTACTGCTGCTTCCCTTTAGCTGAGGAGCCTGCTGGTAAAAACCTAGAGGCCTTGGAGAGCCAAAGGAGGGTTGCAGGTTGGGAGAGAGAAGTGGGAGCACATAGGCATATTTTGTTTTTGTATAAATACAAAATCCCTCCCTCCCACATTCCTGCCCCCATTTCCCTCCACCTACCCCAGCATCTTATTCCAGCAAAATACCCACCTCCCACAATCCTGCTTCATCTAGAATGCCTGTCTCTCACTGGCTCATTTGTAAGCTTGCTTACCCTAAAAAAGACCTCCCTATGTCCCTCTGATCTCTACAGGACTGCCTTTCTTCTCTCTCCCTTTTGCCAGGCTTCTTAAAAGAATAAACATATACCAGGTGCGGTGGCTTACGCCTTAATCCCAGCACTTTAGGAGGCTGAGGTGGGCAGATCATGAGGTCAGGAGTTCGAGACTAGCCTGGCCAATATGGTGAAACCCCATCTCTACTAAAAATACAAAAATTAGCCAGGCATGGTGGTGCATGCCTGTAGTCCCAGCTACTCCAGAGGCTGAGGCAGGAGAATCGCTTGAACCCAGGAGGCGGAGTTTGCAGCAAAGTTTGCACCACTGCACTCCAGCCTGGGTGACAGAGCAAGACTCCATCTCAAAAAAAAAAAAAAAAGCGCCATCTACCTCATCCTTTAAAACATCAAAACAGCCCCATAAATGTTATTTACCATCCTTGACAGCTCTGTGGTCTTGGGCACTACTGAACCCTCTCTTCTTCCTAAAATCTCTCTCATACACCCAGTTCTGAGACTGTTTTGTCCTGCTCTCTTCCCACCTTGACAACTTCTTTTCAAATTATTTTTCCTCCCTCCCATATCCCTTAATAAAGGCATTCCCTTAAGTTTGGCCTTTTACCTTATGTTTTTTATTGTTTTCCTTGACGATCATATCTATTTTCATGAATTTCTCTGTCCTTTCTACCTAATTTATCACATACTTTGGAAAGATCTCAACACATGTTTGAATAAATAAATGAATGAAACCCAAAATCTTGATCTTTCAGATCCACATTTCTAAATGTGTACAGAAATAGGTTTTGTTATGTGTTTCTAATGCCTAGCTGTGTTCTTTACATGCTAAATGAATGAGAATAAATGAATAGATATTTTTACACAAATACTCCGCTGGCAAAAAAGGTTCAATAAATCCGGATTTCTCCAACTGTACCCACAAGCCAGCTCTTCCTTTTGACTTTTTGCCCCAGCTATGAGTGTTTCACCAATACTAAGGGTTTGCAATCTTGGGATCATTTTTCATTTTCTCTCTTTCTCTTATACTTTATCTGTTTCATAATCTTTTAAATTCCATATCTTTAAAATATTTCAAATATCTCTTCTTTTCACAATCCCAATGCTTACGCTCTAGTTTAGCATTCATTTCTCTAGTGTTTTCCATGTTCGTTTTCCTCCATCTTAAATATCATAATTATAACTCAATGTATTTGTCTGGTTTTTATTGCTTATAATAG
This sequence comes from Symphalangus syndactylus, assembly GCF_028878055.3. NCBI lineage: Eukaryota > Metazoa > Chordata > Mammalia > Primates > Hylobatidae > Symphalangus > Symphalangus syndactylus. Next base: position 69,809,407 of record NC_072443.2, read on the forward strand.
AACACCCAAAACTGGGTAATTTATAAAGAAAAAATTATTTATTACAGTTGTGGAAGCTAAGAAGGCCAAGGTCAAGGGGCTGCATCTGGTGAGGTCCTTCTTGCTGGTAGAGAGCCTCTGCAGAGTCCCAAGGCAGTACAGAGCATCACATGGCAAGGGCGCTGAGTGTTCTACCTCAGGTCTCTCTTCCTCTTCTTATAAACCCACTGTTCCACTCCCATGATGATCTATTAATCCATTAATCATGAATGGAGTAATTCATTCATCAGGGCAGAGCCCTCACGATCCAATTCTGGGACTCCACGTTAAAGACCCCACCTATCAGTACTGTTACTTTGGGGATTAAGTTTCAACATGAGCTTTGGAAAGAAAATTCAAATCATAGCACCAAAATTTTCATATCTTATCCTTTTCTATCCAGCCTGATTGTCAGGAATATCAGTTACGGTGTAAGCTGGACTCAGACAGAATCTCATCTCTGCCACTTACTACCTATGTGATCTTGGGCAAGTAACATAATCTCTCTGAGCCTCAGCTCCTCTTTTATAAAATAGGGGAAATAACAGTCCTTATTTCACAAGTGCAGGGCATGTTACCTGGCATATAGACAGTGTTCAGTAAATAGGGGTTTCATGAGGGTGAAGGTGGTGGCTGTGGTGGTGGCAGCAACAGTAGCCAGAGGTCTGGTCTCCATCCTCCCTTGTTTATGCAGTAATCTTTCATGAGCTCCTGAAAAACTTGCAAGTAGTGACCAACCAACCATTCATTCACAGTTAGCCTTGCAGATCCTGTGAAGAAGAACACATATGTCAGGAGTCGACCAGCTAAAACTAATTGCTAAAATCAGTATCAGAGAATTTTTATAGGAATTCAAAGAGAAATTTTGTATTAAAAAGGTCAGCCCAGTGCCTGGCCTAAATTAAACAGTCAAGAAATAAAATTATTCTTGGAGACATTTTAGAGGGGTTTGAATTGTAATACTAAAATGAGGATGTATGCCAGCTGAGGAGACTGTAGCAGATGTGAAAAGATTTGTGTCTCCTTGCCCTCTTGAATTTAGTCATGTCCAAGTAATTTGCTTTGGTCCATGAAATGCTAGCTAAGGTGACCTTTACTAATTCCAAATAGAAACATTTAAATGTTAACACTCTGTTCTCCAAACTTCCCCTGCCAGGCAGAAACTCTCTCTTCACCTTCAATGGAACATTTAGTGTGAGTAAAAAATAATTCTTTGTTTTTCTAAGCCACTGCAGTTTGGGGGGTGTTTATTACTGCAGCATAACCCAGCCTATCCTGACTGTTAGGGTTGATAACCAGTGTCAGGGAGAAATCTTATGGCCTCAGAGAGCCACTTAAACGTTCTTCTCACCCTTGATCTATTCTTATTAATAAAGTGGGCTACACAGTTTTCAAAGTTGAATTAGTTAATAAGATCCTTGGGGCTTTGTCTTTAATGAGAAATAACACTGACATGGGAAATGGAACTTGCTAGAAAACCAGACACTGCAGGAAGCTCATCTCTGCTCTTCAGCTTTTATAACTATTCCACTGCTACTCCAGAGTTTCCTTTTGGCTTATGTCTCCTGCTCCCCACTTCATGTCCACCCATTCTGCCACAGCTCCTCAAGTTACATTAGATGAATATTATCCTAATAACTCCATATTTCCTTCCTTCCCATATGCATACTCACTTCTCCCTCTACCTGGAAGGCCTTAAAAAAATAATCATTCCTTTATCTGCATGTCTAAATCTTACCAATCATTCAAGGCCCATCCTAAGTCCTCTCTCTCTAGAAGACTTCTTGCCCTTCCCAGCAGGGAGTTATAATCCCTTTGTGATATCCTTATGGCATTATATCTATATTTTCTTTGACTTACTATTTTTAAATCTTGTATTATTTTTTATCAACTTATATATGTTAAATGCCTTAATAGATTGAAGCTGTTCAAAGGCTTGATCCATGACTTACATACCTTATCCTGGGCAATTTAATAGATTTCTTTGGCATTAGGATGTCCTCATAGATAATTGTAATGAATGATGATAAATGGAGTATTGATATTTAGCTGTATGACAAGACTTGGCAATATATAACACAAGAAATAAACTGTACTGAATTTTTTTAATGTCACAATTTGTAGAAAACCTAACCACTCATCATTACCTCTTCCAAATTCTGAATCAGTTTTGAAATTGTCCCAGAAACTTTGAGTGATCATCTTTATTAGTGATAAAACTGAATTGGAAAAGGTAATTTGGATTGAAGGCCAAAATGGGGCTTCCTACAACAGGACTCTGGAACCGATTGTGTCCAACCAGTCACAGACACAGCAGCTAGAGGTGTGCAGGCCTCCCTGGCAGACTGGAACAGGAGGGCCTGGTCCTGGTGAGATTATGACATAATGGCCAGAGTTACAGGGAGAGAATGCAACACTTGCTGCAGGCTTAAGAGAAAACCAGGCTCTAGGCAAGCCATGAGCAATGACCTTCATCCAGACTCACCAATGAAATAAGAAAGGAATAAGGTTTAGAGAGAAGTATTTCCTGCTTGAGAGGATCAGGAAGAAACTCAGGAAGCAAAAGAGCAGGGTTCTCTAGCAGAAGACATGCTCATAAGCTTAGGTCATTAAGAACTAAACTAAATCACTTAATCACAAGACATAAGAATACAGAAGGAAGGACATACAATTTTTCAAATTTCCTGTGGGTTTGATGTCAGATTTTTAAGACATAATACATATGCTAAGAAAAATAGGCTTTAGATTATGTTTGGAGAATCGTATATGCTTGCATTCTCCAAAGTAAATTATTTAAAAATATCGATTTTGTACTGTGTAGTTACTCACTCACATACAAGTTTTGCACTTTAATTAAAGGATTATATTGTTAGAGGTCAGAAGATAATACCTCAAAATGAAGGCCTCAGAAGCAAAAGATTCTCTCCAACCTTTCCCTGTCTTCCTGTCTCTCAGTCCGGTTCTCCCTCAAGGCTAGCCATAGAAACTAGAATCCCTCTTCCCCAAGGTGGTCATAGACTCCAGAACCCCTTTTTCCCAAAGTCAGCCATAAAACCTAACATATTACTCTAACTTTTGTGCTTTCCTTTCTGTGTAAAAACTGGCCATAAAGAAATTATCTGGCCTATCTTGTTTGATTATAGGTCATAAGACCTTCCACCCCATACCCAGAAGGATGACATATTGCATAGAGAGGCCAAGAAGAATCTAGACAGACAGACCATGCTGGGATCCCCACTCAACCTGTTAGCACTAAATCATATTTTTTTATCCAATCATATTTCTACACAGCTGCTCCAACTTTGTTGATTCTAAGCATAAAAATGGACAGTTTCCCCTGCATGTTTTGGTCTTCATTCTGAAGGCTCCTATGCCATGTAAAAGTATGATTGAATAAATTTGTATGCCTTTTCTCCTATTAGTCTACTTTTGTCAGTGATTTTCAGTGAATTTTCAGGGGGCAAAGGGGGAATGTTTCCTTGGCTTCTACAATATTAACTGGGCTGTATTATATTGACCAAAAGTCTTAAGAAAAACAACAGCTTTGAATAGGCACCGCTGTCTACTGACTGCCCAGTTGGGCCCAGGAAGACCATGGTGGCATGTATACACAAATGAGGTCACATGTTCACACTTGAAATCTGCAACATTTTCACTTCTGACACTATAATCTTCCCACCTGCAAACATCCCATGTTTTTCAGGAAAAATGTCAACTCTAGAGATGTGGCAATTCAGCAAGTAGCTGGCTTCTCTGGTGAAAAACTACATTAGCTCTCAATAAAATACATTCCATTAAAACTTAGCAGCAGGACAAAAGTGTGTTACTGGTTTTATTGTCTGAATTGTGTCTCCTGTGTGGGTTTGTAATGCAATATTACATGTTAGGGCATTTACAAAGAGTTTTCAAATCATTAAAAGGCTATTGTCAATAGAATGATGGAAAAAGAATGAGAAAGTATCCCCTCCCCCTCCACAATCCTCAGCCCTCCCCAAATACCAGCACCTGGAACAAGCCATGCTGTGCCTTCATAAAAAGCTGTTGGAAGCCTGAACAAAAACAGGCAAGATAGAATTAAGAAAAATGGACATATCCCACTGACCCTGAGTATAGAAGAGAAATGCAGAGAATGTATGACTTATTAGCACAGTAGAAAAATATTTTATTTAAGAACCACATCTTCACAGCTCTGTCTGAAAGGTTTCACTCAAACTGCAAAAAAATAAGCGTAAAGATTCAAAGCTCAGGATACTCAAGGATCTATCATGTTGTGTATAAAAGAATCATAAAATCATCAGCAAAAAGAAGGACACAGTAGGAGTCCCAACTTGTAAAGCATTAAGCTCCTAGGCATGTGTCATACTTCATCCTAAGGGATAAAAAGAGGAGTTCCAAGTGAATTCCCCAGCGTTGTTTATGGCGCGGCTCTTTCTGACAATAAGGTTTATCTTTCAAAAAATCAAAGTCAAGATTTGGCTTGGTTTTGCTTGGCATTCATCTTCAGCAACAAATGAAATACATTTGCATTTTAGGTCCTCAAAAGAAAAGATTTCAGAGAACCCATTGCCAAATGTTATCAAAGAATGAAAGAGAGAGGAAAGAAAACAAACAAAAACGCTATATCTTGGCCATTAACATAGTGAGTCCTTGAATGACAATTCCTGAGTAACCAGGACAAGGTCTATGTCTAAGAAGTATACACAGCTGCCCAAAAAACTGAGAACCTGATCTTCATCTATGTTAAATGGTCTGTCTGTGTTTGCTCACTACGTCTGCACAACAATCCTGTAAGTTGGTGCTGACAGACAGCTAAAACCGTCTTGCTCAAGGTCACACTATTTGTAGAAGGCAGAGCAGGAGTTTGACTCCCATCTCTGACTCTAAAGATATGCTTTAAAAGAGAGTTTCTCGACCTCATCAGTATTGTCATTTGGGCAGAATATTCCGCTGTTGTGAAGGACACTACAATGTAGGGCATCCTTGGCTTCTATCCACTAGATGCTATAGCACCTCTCACTCAGTTGTGACAACAAGAAATGTCTCCGGACACTGCCAGATGACCTCTGGGGCGCAAAACTGCCTCCAGTTGAGAACGCTGCTCTAAACTAGTTTCACTCAAAAATGTAGACTATGCACTAGTTAACAGACTGTGAACATAAGAAGCGTGTGCCAGCATGCAAATCAACTATGTCACTAAGCATACTGTTTACTTCGAATGACATTTTTTTTTTCAATAGCAAGACTTTTTTAGTAAGGAAGAAATGTTTGGATTTTCATTTTGGAGCAAGCTGTTTATCTCATCAAAGACCAGCACTATGGAAAGTGCTGCTATAAATTATCGTGGTATATTGCCTCCCTGAAATGGTAATATTCAATAAGGATTTGATAAATTACTTTTAAAGTTATTTTCCCCCTTAAGCCTGTATTAGATAGTCTTTATTCTGGCAATACACTTCTCATCAATGATCAAAAATTATTGTAAAGCTGAGTTTAATAAATGGCTCTTAGGTTTCATCTGCGTGTTTGATTGTATTGCTCTCTCCCTGACCTTCAGGTTACTAGATGACATTCCTGATTGGAAAAGCTCAGTGCCCAGCTAGACA